>NC_133395.1:93825217-94539417 GCF_047511655.1 Castor canadensis
GATTTGAAGGAAGTATTCCTTTGAAACACTAAGTCAGCTCTCACAGGGAAACAATGCAGCATGTGCTGCAGCCTCTTGCATAGATGGTTTTCTTTGGAGATCGACGGGTATTTTTTCAACTCAGCTGAATAGGCCCATTTGGAGCAAACAGAGCCTATCTCCCCGTTGAAAAACCAAAGTTGCGGGAAGTATTCTTGTCAAAAACGATTTCAATTCTCAAAGGGAAACAATGTGCTTCATAATCCTGATTCTAGCTCAGATGCTTTTCTTTTTAGACATACGTGTGTTTCTTCACCTTAGCTGAATAGGGGAATTTGGAATAAAAGAGCCTTTCTCCACCTTGAAAATTTGGATGTGCAGGAAGTATTCCTTTCAAAAGCGAACTAAATTCTCACAGGGAGAAAAATGTGCTAAGTACTGCAGGTTCTACCATAGATGGTTTTGTTTGGAGAGGTATATGTGCTGCTTAACTCACATGAAGAGCCCTACTTGGAACAAAATGATCCTCTCTCCACCTTGAAAACTGTGAAGAGTAGGAATTTTTCCTTCCAAAAACTAACTCTATTCTCACAGGGAAATAATGTGCTAGACGCTGCAGCTTCTAACATACATGGTTTTCTTTGGAGAGAAAGTGAAGTTTCTTCAACTCAACTGAATAGGCCTATTTGGAGCAAAGAGAGCCTATGTCCACCTTGAAACACCTAAGTTGCAGGAAGTATTCCTTTTAAAAACGAATTCATTATACCATGGAAGCAATATCCTAGTCCTGCTTCAAACACAGATGGTTATTTTTGAGAGATTTATGTATATCTTCAACGTGGCTGTATAGTTCTGTTTGAACAAAATGAGCATTTCTGCAGCTTGAAAATTCTGTCTTGCAGTAATTGTTCCTTTCAAAAACTAACTCAATTGTCACTGGGAACAAAATGCTAGCTGCTACTGCTTCTGACACATATCATTTTCTTTTGAAAGATACATGTGTTTCATCAACTCACCTGAATACACCTATTTGGATCAAAGAGAGCCTACCTCCGCCTTTAAAATCAAAAGTTGCAGGAAGTATTCCTTTCAAAAGCAAAGTTTATTCTCACAGGGAAATGATGTGTTACATACTGCAGGTACTAACCTAGATGCTTTGGTTAGGAGAGATACATGTGCTACTTCAACGTAACTGAATAGGCCTACTTGGAACAAAATGAGCCTTTCTTAATCTTGAAGACGATGATTAGCAGCAATTGCTCCTTTCAAACACTAACTCACTTCTCACAGGGAAAGAATGTGGTAAATGTTGCCGCTTCTGACATAGACGGTTTTCTTTGGAGAGTTACTGGTGTTTCTTCAACTCAGCTGAATAGGCCCACTTGGAATACATTGTGCCTTTCTCAGCCCTGAAAATTCTGATTTGAAAAAAGTATTCCTTTCAAAAATTAACTCAATTCTCACAGGGAGATATTGTGCTAGATGCTGGAGCTTCTACCAGTCAGTTATTTCATTGGAGAGATACATGTGTTACTTCAACTCAGCTGATTAGGCCTATTTGTAGCCAATAGAGACTATCTCCACCTTGAAACACCTAAGTTACAGGAAGTATTCCTTCTAAACACTAACTCAATTTTAACAGGGAAACAATGTGCTAGAGGCTCCTGCTTCTAACACACATGCGTTTCTTTTGAGAGATACTTGTGCTTCATCAACTTAGCTGAATAGGCCTATCTGGAACCAAATGAGCCTTTCTCCACCTTTAAAACTTTGATTTGCAGAAAGTACTCCTTTGAAAACTAACTTTATTATCACAGGGAAAGAATGTTCTAGATGCTCCTGCTTCTAAGACTGTTGGTTTACTTTTGAGAGATACGTGTGTTCCTTCAACTTACTGAAATGGCCTATACGGAACAAAATGAACCTTTCTCCACTTTGAAAATTCTGTTTTGCAGGAAGTATTTCTTTCAAAACCTAACTATCTTTACCCAGGTAAACAATATGGTAGATGCTACTGCTTCTAACTCCAATGGCTTTCTTTCAAGACATACATGTGTTTCATCAACTCAGCTGAATAGGCCTATTTGGAACAAAGTGAGCCTATCTCCACTTTAAAGAACCAAAGTTGCAGGAAGTATTCCTTTGAAAACCTAACTCAGTTTTCCCATGGAAATAGTGTTCTCGATGCTGCAGCTTCTAACATAGATTTTCTTTTGGAGATATTTATGTGTTTCTTCAACTCGGCTCAGTAGGTTATTTGGAAATAAATGAGCCTTTCTCAACCTTGAAAATTCTGATTTGCAGGAAGTATTCCTTTCAAAAATTAAGTAAATTCTCAGAGGTAAACAATGTGATAGATTCTGCTGCTTTTTACACACATGGGTTTCTTTTGAGAGACATGCGTGATTCATCAACTCAGGTGTATAGGCCTACTTGGAACAAAGAGAGGCTATCTGTACCATGGAAAACCCACCTAGCATGAAGTATTCCTTTCAAAAACTACCTCAGTTCTCAAAAGGAAACAATATGCTTGATGGTGCAGCTTCTAACAAAGATGTTTTTCTTAGGAGAGGTTCATGGGTTTTCCAACTCAGCTGAATATACCTGTTTGGAGCCAACAGAGCCTAACTCCACCTTCAAATCCTAAGTTGCAGAAAAGGATTCCTTTCAAACACTAAGTCAATTCTCACATGGAAACAATGTGCTAGAATCTGCAGCATCTGACATAGGTGTTTTTCTAAGGAGAGGTACATGTGTTTCTTCAACTCAGCTGAATTGCCTGTTTGGAACAAAATGAGCCTTTATCCACCTTGAAAATTATGACTTGCAGGAAGTATTTCTTTCGAAAGGTAACTCAAATTTACATGGAAGCTATGTGCAAGGTGCTTCAGCTCCTAACACAGATGGCTTTCTTTGGATAGATACATGTATTTCTTCCACTCAGGTGAAGAAGCCTTTTGGGAGCAAACCGAGCCTATCTCCCCTTGAAATACCTAAGTTTCCTTCCAAAATCTAACTCAATTCTCACAGGGAAGAAATGTGCTACATGCTGCTGCTTCTAACACAAATGGACTTCTTTTCACAAACAAATGTGTTTCTTAAACTTAGCTGAATAGGCCAACTTGGAAAAAATGAGCCTTTCTGCATCTTCAAAACTGATTTACACAAAGTACTCCTTTGGAAACTACCTCAATTCTCACAGGGTAGTGCTTACACACATGGTTTTCTTTCAAGATATATATGTGTTTGACCAACTCACCTGTACAGCCCTATTTCTAACAAAGAGAGCCTGTCAATGCATTGGAAAACCCACATAGCAGGAAGTATTCCTTTCAAAAACTAGCTCAAATCTCACAGGGAAACAATGTGCTTGAACCTGCATCTGGCAACATAGATGGTTTTCTTTGGAGAGATACACGGGTTGCTTGAACTCAGCTGCATATACCTATTTGGAGCAAAGAGAGCCTATGTCCACCTTGAATCACCTAAGTGGCAGGAAGTCTTCCTTTCAAAAACGAACTAAATTCTCACAGGGAAACAATGTGCTAGATGCTCCTTCTTGTAACACACATGGTCTTCTGTGGAGAGATATATTTGTTTCTTCAACGTAGTTGAACAGGCCTATTTAAAGAAAACGAGCTTTTCTCCACCTTGAGACTTCTAATTTGTAGTGAGTATTCATTCAAAAACGAACTCAATATTAACAGGGAGACAATGTGCAAGAGGCTCGAGCTTCTAACAAAGATGATTTTCTTTCGTGAGATACATGTCTTTCTTCACCTTAGTTGAATTGGTCTTTTTGGAACAAAATGAGCCTTTCTCCACCTTGAAAAGGGCAATTTACACGAAGTATTCCTACTAAAACATACCCAATTCTCACTGAGAAACAAAGTGCCGGATACCCCTACTTCTAAATAGTGGTTTTCATTCGTGAAATACCTGTGTTTCACCTTAGCTGAATAGGCCAATTTGGAACAAAATGAGCCTTACTCTACCTTGAAAACTATGATAAGTAGGAAATATTCCTTTCAAAAATTACTTCTACTTTTGCACAGAAACAATGTCGTAGATGCTGCAGCTTCTAACATAGATGGTTTTCTTTGCAGTGATGCATGTGTTCTTCAACTCAGCCTAATACGCCTAATTGGAACAAAGAGAGCTTCTCTCCACCTTGAAAAACCGAAGTTGCAGGAAGTATTCCTTTGAAAAACGAACTGAATTTGAACAGGGTAATAATGTGCTAGACGCTGTAGCTTCTACCATAGATGGTTTTCTTTTGGAGAGATACATGAGTTTCTTCAACTCAGCCAGATAGGCCTATTAGGAGCAGAAAGAGCCAATCTCCACCAGAAACACCTAAGTTGGAGGAAGTATTGCTTTCAAAAACGAATTCAATTCTCACAGGGAAACAAAGTGCTAGATGCTCCTGCTTCTAACACAGATTGTCTTTTTACAAAGGATTCATTTGTTTCTTCAACTTCGTTGAAGAGGCCTATTTGGAACAAAATGAGCCTTTCTCCAATTGAACACTATGATTTGCAGGAAGTATTCCTTTCAAAAACGAAATGAATTCTGACAGGGAAACAATGTGCCAGATGTTCCTGCTTCTAACACAGATGGTTTTATTTTGAGAGATATATGTGTTTCTTCAACTCAGCTGAATAGGCCTATTTGTAGGAAACAGAGCTTATGTGCACCTGGAAACACCCAAGTTGCAGGAAATATCCCTTTAGAAACAAACTCAATGCTCACTGGGTAAGAATGTGCTAGTATGTGCAGCTTCTAAGATAAATAGATTTTTTTGGAGAGATACCTGTGTTTCTTCACCCTAGGTGAATAGGTGTATTTTGAGCAAACAGACATACCACCACCTTGAGCAACCTATTGGAGGAAGATTTCCTTTCCAAACTAACTCAAATCTCACAGGGAACAATGTACTCTATGCTCCTTCAACTAACACAGATGGTCAACTTTTGAGAGATACCTGTGTTTCTTCACCTTAGCTGAGTAGGCTTGTTGGGAACAAAATGAACCATTCTCCACCTTGAAATTATGATTTGAAGGAAGTATTCCTTTGAAACACTAAGTCAGCTCTCACAGGGAAACAATGCAGCATGTGCTGCAGCCTCTTGCATAGATGGTTTTCTTTGGAGATCGACGGGTATTTTTTCAACTCAGCTGAATAGGCCCATTTGGAGCAAACAGAGCCTATCTCCCCGTTGAAAAACCAAAGTTGCGGGAAGTATTCTTGTCAAAAACGATTTCAATTCTCAAAGGGAAACAATGTGCTTCATAATCCTGATTCTAGCTCAGATGCTTTTCTTTTTAGACATACGTGTGTTTCTTCACCTTAGCTGAATAGGGGAATTTGGAATAAAAGAGCCTTTCTCCACCTTGAAAATTTGGATGTGCAGGAAGTATTCCTTTCAAAAGCGAACTAAATTCTCACAGGGAGAAAAATGTGCTAAGTACTGCAGGTTCTACCATAGATGGTTTTGTTTGGAGAGGTATATGTGCTGCTTAACTCACATGAAGAGCCCTACTTGGAACAAAATGATCC
Source organism: Castor canadensis (assembly GCF_047511655.1). NCBI lineage: Eukaryota > Metazoa > Chordata > Mammalia > Rodentia > Castoridae > Castor > Castor canadensis. The sequence continues at coordinate 93,830,757 of NC_133395.1, forward strand.
TCTCTCCACCTTGAAAACTGTGAAGAGTAGGAATTTTTCCTTCCAAAAACTAACTCTATTCTCACAGGGAAATAATGTGCTAGACGCTGCAGCTTCTAACATACATGGTTTTCTTTGGAGAGAAAGTGAAGTTTCTTCAACTCAACTGAATAGGCCTATTTGGAGCAAAGAGAGCCTATGTCCACCTTGAAACACCTAAGTTGCAGGAAGTATTCCTTTTAAAAACGAATTCATTATACCATGGAAGCAATATCCTAGTCCTGCTTCAAACACAGATGGTTATTTTTGAGAGATTTATGTATATCTTCAACGTGGCTGTATAGTTCTGTTTGAACAAAATGAGCATTTCTGCAGCTTGAAAATTCTGTCTTGCAGTAATTGTTCCTTTCAAAAACTAACTCAATTGTCACTGGGAACAAAATGCTAGCTGCTACTGCTTCTGACACATATCATTTTCTTTTGAAAGATACATGTGTTTCATCAACTCACCTGAATACACCTATTTGGATCAAAGAGAGCCTACCTCCGCCTTTAAAATCAAAAGTTGCAGGAAGTATTCCTTTCAAAAGCAAAGTTTATTCTCACAGGGAAATGATGTGTTACATACTGCAGGTACTAACCTAGATGCTTTGGTTAGGAGAGATACATGTGCTACTTCAACGTAACTGAATAGGCCTACTTGGAACAAAATGAGCCTTTCTTAATCTTGAAGACGATGATTAGCAGCAATTGCTCCTTTCAAACACTAACTCACTTCTCACAGGGAAAGAATGTGGTAAATGTTGCCGCTTCTGACATAGACGGTTTTCTTTGGAGAGTTACTGGTGTTTCTTCAACTCAGCTGAATAGGCCCACTTGGAATACATTGTGCCTTTCTCAGCCCTGAAAATTCTGATTTGAAAGAAGTATTCCTTTCAAAAATTAACTCAATTCTCACAGGGAGATATTGTGCTAGATGCTGGAGCTTCTACCAGTCAGTTATTTCATTGGAGAGATACATGTGTTACTTCAACTCAGCTGATTAGGCCTATTTGTAGCCAATAGAGACTATCTCCACCTTGAAACACCTAAGTTACAGGAAGTATTCCTTCTAAACACTAACTCAATTTTAACAGGGAAACAATGTGCTAGAGGCTCCTGCTTCTAACACACATGCGTTTCTTTTGAGAGATACTTGTGCTTCATCAACTTAGCTGAATAGGCCTATCTGGAACCAAATGAGCCTTTCTCCACCTTTAAAACTTTGATTTGCAGAAAGTACTCCTTTGAAAACTAACTTTATTATCACAGGGAAAGAATGTTCTAGATGCTCCTGCTTCTAAGACTGTTGGTTTACTTTTGAGAGATACGTGTGTTCCTTCAACTTACTGAAATGGCCTATACGGAACAAAATGAACCTTTCTCCACTTTGAAAATTCTGTTTTGCAGGAAGTATTTCTTTCAAAACCTAACTATCTTTACCCAGGTAAACAATATGGTAGATGCTACTGCTTCTAACTCCAATGGCTTTCTTTCAAGACATACATGTGTTTCATCAACTCAGCTGAATAGGCCTATTTGGAACAAAGTGAGCCTATCTCCACTTTAAAGAACCAAAGTTGCAGGAAGTATTCCTTTGAAAACCTAACTCAGTTTTCCCATGGAAATAGTGTTCTCGATGCTGCAGCTTCTAACATAGATTTTCTTTTGGAGATATTTATGTGTTTCTTCAACTCGGCTCAGTAGGTTATTTGGAAATAAATGAGCCTTTCTCAACCTTGAAAATTCTGATTTGCAGGAAGTATTCCTTTCAAAAATTAAGTAAATTCTCAGAGGTAAACAATGTGATAGATTCTGCTGCTTTTTACACACATGGGTTTCTTTTGAGAGACATGCGTGATTCATCAACTCAGGTGTATAGGCCTACTTGGAACAAAGAGAGGCTATCTGTACCATGGAAAACCCACCTAGCATGAAGTATTCCTTTCAAAAACTACCTCAGTTCTCAAAAGGAAACAATATGCTTGATGGTGCAGCTTCTAACAAAGATGTTTTTCTTAGGAGAGGTTCATGGGTTTTCCAACTCAGCTGAATATACCTGTTTGGAGCCAACAGAGCCTAACTCCACCTTCAAATCCTAAGTTGCAGAAAAGGATTCCTTTCAAACACTAAGTCAATTCTCACATGGAAACAATGTGCTAGAATCTGCAGCATCTGACATAGGTGTTTTTCTAAGGAGAGGTACATGTGTTTCTTCAACTCAGCTGAATTGCCTGTTTGGAACAAAATGAGCCTTTATCCACCTTGAAAATTATGACTTGCAGGAAGTATTTCTTTCGAAAGGTAACTCAAATTTACATGGAAGCTATGTGCAAGGTGCTTCAGCTCCTAACACAGATGGCTTTCTTTGGATAGATACATGTATTTCTTCCACTCAGGTGAAGAAGCCTTTTGGGAGCAAACCGAGCCTATCTCCCCTTGAAATACCTAAGTTTCCTTCCAAAATCTAACTCAATTCTCACAGGGAAGAAATGTGCTACATGCTGCTGCTTCTAACACAAATGGACTTCTTTTCACAAACAAATGTGTTTCTTAAACTTAGCTGAATAGGCCAACTTGGAAAAAATGAGCCTTTCTGCATCTTCAAAACTGATTTACACAAAGTACTCCTTTGGAAACTACCTCAATTCTCACAGGGTAGTGCTTACACACATGGTTTTCTTTCAAGATATATATGTGTTTGACCAACTCACCTGTACAGCCCTATTTCTAACAAAGAGAGCCTGTCAATGCATTGGAAAACCCACATAGCAGGAAGTATTCCTTTCAAAAACTAGCTCAAATCTCACAGGGAAACAATGTGCTTGAACCTGCATCTGGCAACATAGATGGTTTTCTTTGGAGAGATACACGGGTTGCTTGAACTCAGCTGCATATACCTATTTGGAGCAAAGAGAGCCTATGTCCACCTTGAATCACCTAAGTGGCAGGAAGTCTTCCTTTCAAAAACGAACTAAATTCTCACAGGGAAACAATGTGCTAGATGCTCCTTCTTGTAACACACATGGTCTTCTGTGGAGAGATATATTTGTTTCTTCAACGTAGTTGAACAGGCCTATTTAAAGAAAACGAGCTTTTCTCCACCTTGAGACTTCTAATTTGTAGTGAGTATTCATTCAAAAACGAACTCAATATTAACAGGGAGACAATGTGCAAGAGGCTCGAGCTTCTAACAAAGATGATTTTCTTTCGTGAGATACATGTCTTTCTTCACCTTAGTTGAATTGGACTTTTTGGAACAAAATGAGCCTTTCTCCACCTTGAAAAGGGCAATTTACACGAAGTATTCCTACTAAAACATACCCAATTCTCACTGAGAAACAAAGTGCCGGATACCCCTACTTCTAAATAGTGGTTTTCATTCGTGAAATACCTGTGTTTCACCTTAGCTGAATAGGCCAATTTGGAACAAAATGAGCCTTACTCTACCTTGAAAACTATGATAAGTAGGAAATATTCCTTTCAAAAATTACTTCTACTTTTGCACAGAAACAATGTCGTAGATGCTGCAGCTTCTAACATAGATGGTTTTCTTTGCAGTGATGCATGTGTTCTTCAACTCAGCCTAATACGCCTAATTGGAACAAAGAGAGCTTCTCTCCACCTTGAAAAACCGAAGTTGCAGGAAGTATTCCTTTGAAAAACGAACTGAATTTGAACAGGGTAATAATGTGCTAGACGCTGTAGCTTCTACCATACATGGTTTTCTTTTGGAGAGATACATGAGTTTCTTCAACTCAGCCAGATAGGCCTATTAGGAGCAGAAAGAGCCAATCTCCACCAGAAACACCTAAGTTGGAGGAAGTATTGCTTTCAAAAACGAATTCAATTCTCACAGGGAAACAAAGTGCTAGATGCTCCTGCTTCTAACACAGATTGTCTTTTTACAAAGGATTCATTTGTTTCTTCAACTTCGTTGAAGAGGCCTATTTGGAACAAAATGAGCCTTTCTCCAATTGAACACTATGATTTGCAGGAAGTATTCCTTTCAAAAACGAAATGAATTCTGACAGGGAAACAATGTGCCAGATGTTCCTGCTTCTAACACAGATGGTTTTATTTGGAGAGATATATGTGTTTCTTCAACTCAGCTGAATAGGCCTATTTGTAGGAAACAGAGCTTATCTCCACCTGGAAACACCCAAGTTGCAGGAAATATTCCTTTAAAAACTAACTCAATGCTCACTGGGTAACAATGTGCTAGTATGTGCAGCTTCTAACGTAAATAGATTTTTTGGAGAGATACTTGTGTTTCTTCAACTCAGGTGAATAGGTGTAGTTTGAGCAAACAGACATACCACCACCTTGAGGAAGATTTCCTTTCCAAACCAACTCAAATCTCACAGGGAACAATGTACTCTATGCTCCTTCAACTAACACAGATGGTCAACTTTTGAGAGATACCTGTGTTTCTTCACCTTAGCTGAGTAGGCTTGTTGGGAACCAAATGAACCATTCTCCACCTTGAAATTATGATTTGAAGGAAGTATTCCTTTGAAACACTAAGTCAGCTCTCACAGGGAAACAATGCATTATGCGCTGCAGCTTCTAACATAGATGGTTTTCTTTGGAGATGTACGGATATTTTTTCAACTCAGCTGAATAGGCCTATTTGGAGTAAACAGAGCCTATCTCCACGTTGAAAAACCAAAGTTGCGGGAAGTATTCTTTTCAAGAACGAATTCAATTCTCAAAGGGAAACAATGTGTACATAACCCTGATTCTAGCTCAAATGCTTTTCTTTTTAGACATACGTGTGTTTCTTCACTTTAGCTGAATAGGGGAATTTGGAATAAAAGAGCCTTTCTCCACCTTGAAAATTTGATGTGCTGGAAGTATTCCTTTCAAAAACGAACTAAATTCTCACAGGGAGAAAATGTGCTAAGTACTGCAGGTACTACCTTAGATGGTTTTGTTTGGAGAGGTATATGCGCTGCTTAACTCACCTGAAGAGCCCTACTTGGAACAACATGATCCTCTCTCCACCTTGAAAACTGTAAAGAGTAGGAATTTTTCCTTCCAAAAACTAACTTTATTCTCACAGGGAAATAATGTGCTAGATGCTGCAGCTTCTAACATACATGGTTTTCTTTGGAGAGAAAGTGAAGTTTCTTCAACTCAACTGAATAGGCCTATTTGGAGCAAAGAGAGCCTATGTCCACCTTGAAACACCTACGTTGCAGGAAGTATTCCTTTGAAAAACTAACTCATTTTAACATGGAAGCAATATCCAATCCTGCTTAAACCAGATGGTTATTTCTGAGAGATTTATGTTTATCTTCAACTTGGCTGTATAGTTCTGTTCGAACAAAGTGAGCATTTCTGCAGCTTGAAAATTCTGCTTGCAGTAATTGTTCATTTCAAAAATTAACTCAATTGTCACTGGGAACAAAATGCTAGTTGCTACTCTTCTGACACATATCATTTTCTTTTGAAAGATACATGTGTTTCATCAAGTCACCTGAATACACCTATTTGGAACAAAGAGAGCCTACCTCCACCTTTAAAAATAAAAGTTGCAGAAAGTATTCCTTTCAAAAGGAAAGTTTATTCTCACAGGGAAAGAATGTGCTACATACTGCAGGTACTAACCTAGATGGTTTTGTTAGGAGAGATACATGGTGCTACTTGAACGTAACTGAATAGGCCTACTTGGAACAAAATGAGCCTGTCTTTATCTTGAAAACTATGATTAGCAGGAATTGCTCCTCTCAAACACTAACTCACTTCTCACAGGGAAAGAATGTGGTAAATGTTGCAGCTTCTGACATAGATGGTTTTCTTTGGAGAGTTACTGGTGTTTCTTCAACTTAGCTGAATACGCCCACTTGGAATACATTGTGCCTTTCTCAGCCCTGAAAATTCTGATTTGAAAGAAGTATTCCTTTCAAAAACTAACTCAATTCTCACAGGGAGATAATGTGCTAGATGCTGGGGCTTCTAACAGGCACTTATTTCATTGGAGAGATACATGTGTTACTTCAACTCAGCTGATTAGGCCTATTTGTAGCCAATTGAGATTATCTCCACCTTGAAACACCTAAGTTACAGGAAGTATTCCTTTTAAACACAAATCAATTTTAACAGGGAAACAATGTGCTAGAGTCTCCTGCTTCTAACACACATGCGTTTCTTTTGAGAGATACATGTGCTTCATCACCTTAGCTGAATAGGCCTATCTGGAACCAAAAGAGCCTTTCTCCACCTTTAAAACTTTGATTTGCAGAAAGTACTCCTTTAAAAACTAACCTTATTCTCACAGGGAAAGAATGTTCTAGATGCTCCTGCTTCTATGACAGTTGGTTTTCTTTCCAGAGATACATGTGTTCCTTCAACTTACTGAAAGGGCCTATATGGAACAAAATGAACCTTTCTCCACTTTGAAAATTCTGTTTTGCAGGAAGTATTTCTTTCAAAACCTAACTATATTCACACAGGTAAACAGCATGGTAATTGCTAGTGCTTCTAACTCCAATGGCTTTCTTTCGAGAGATACATGTGTTTCATCAACTCAGCGCAATAGGCCTATTTGCAACAAAGTGAGCCTATCTCCACCTTAAAGAACAAAAGTTGCAGGAAGAATTCCTTTCAAAACCTAACTTAGTTTTCCATGGGAAACAGTGTGCTAGATGCTGCAGCTTCTAACACAGATTTTTTTTTTTTTTGGAGATATTTATGTGTTTCTTCAACTTGGCTGAATAGGTCTATTTGGAAATAAATGAGCCTTTCTCCACCTTGAAAATTCTGATTTGCAGGAAGTATTCCTTTCAAAAACTAGCTCAAATCTCACAGGGGAACAATGTGCGTGCACCTGCATCTGGCAACATAGATGGTTTTCTTTGGAGAGATACATGGGTTGCTTGAACTCAGCTGCATATACCTATTTCGAGCAAAGAGAGCCTATGTCCACCTTGAATCCCCTAAGTGGCAGGAAGTCTTCCTTTCAAAATGAACTAAATTCTCACAGGGAAACAATGTGCTAGATGCTACTTCTTGTAACACACATGGTTTCATGTCGAGAAATAGTTTTAAAAAATGAGCATTTGTCCACCTTGAAACTTCTGAATTGTAATGAGTATTCAGTTAAAAACTAACTCAATATTAAGAGGGAGACAATGTGCAGGAGGCTCGAGCTTCTCACAAAGATGATTTTCTTTCGTGAGATACATGTCTTTCTTCACCTTAGTTGAATTGGTCTATTTGGAACAAAATGAACCTTTCTCCACTTTGAAAAGTGTAATTTACACCAAGTATACCTACTAAAACATACTCAATTCTCACAGAGAAACAAAGTGCCAGATGCTCCTGCTTCCAAATAGTGGTTTTCATTCGTGATATATATGTGTTTCACCTTAGCTGAATAGGCCAATTTGGAGCAATATGAGCCTTACTCTACCTTGAAAACTATGATAAGCAGGAAGTATTCCTTTCAAAAACTACTCCGACTTTTGCCCAGAAACAATGTCGTAGGTGCTGCAGCTTCTAACATAGATGGTTTTCTTTGCAGTGATGCATGTGTTCTTTAACTCAGCCTAATACGCCTAATTGGAACAAAGAGAGCTTCGCTCCACCTTGAAAAACCGAAGTTGCAGGAAGTATTCCTTTGAAAAACGAACTCAATTTTAACAGGGAGATAATGTGCTAGATGCTGTAGCTTCTAACATAGATGGTTTTCTTTTGGAGAGATACATGAGTTTCTTCAACTCAGCCAAATAGGCCTATTAGGAGCACAAAGGGCCAATGTCCACCAGAAACACCTAAGTTGGAGGAAGTATTGCTTTCAAAAACGAATTCAATTCTCACAGGGAAACAATGTGCTAGATGCTCCTGCTTCTAACACAGATTGTCTTTTTACAAAGGATTCACTTGTTTCTTCAACTTCGTTGAAGAGGCCTATTTGGAACAAAATGAGCCTTTCTCCACCTTGAACACTATGATTTGCAGGAAGTATTCCTTCAAAAACGAAATGAATTCTGACAGGGAAACAATGTGCCAGATGTTCCTGCTTCTAACTGAGATGGTTTTATTTGGAGAGATATATGTGTTTCTTCAACTCAGCTGAATAGGCCTATTTGTAGGAAACAGAGCTTATCTCCACCTGGAAACACCCAAGTTGCAGGAAATATTCCTTTAAAAACTAACTCAATGCTCACTGGGTAACAATGTGCTAGTATGTGCAGCTTCTAACGTAAATAGATTTTTTGGAGAGATACTTGTGTTTCTTCAACTCAGGTGAATAGGTGTAGTTTGAGCAAACAGACATACCACCACCTTGAGGAAGATTTCCTTTCCAAACCAACTCAAATCTCACAGGGAACAATGTACTCTATGCTCCTTCAACTAACACAGATGGTCAACTTTTGAGAGATACCTGTGTTTCTTCACCTTAGCTGAGTAGGCTTGTTGGGAACCAAATGAACCATTCTCCACCTTGAAATTATGATTTGAAGGAAGTATTCCTTTGAAACACTAAGTCAGCTCTCACAGGGAAACAATGCATTATGCGCTGCAGCTTCTAACATAGATGGTTTTCTTTGGAGATGTACGGATATTTTTTCAACTCAGCTGAATAGGCCTATTTGGAGTAAACAGAGCCTATCTCCACGTTGAAAAACCAAAGTTGCGGGAAGTATTCTTTTCAAGAACGAATTCAATTCTCAAAGGGAAACAATGTGTACATAACCCTGATTCTAGCTCAAATGCTTTTCTTTTTAGACATACGTGTGTTTCTTCACTTTAGCTGAATAGGGGAATTTGGAATAAAAGAGCCTTTCTCCACCTTGAAAATTTGATGTGCTGGAAGTATTCCTTTCAAAAACGAAGTAAATTCTCACAGGGAGAAAATGTGCTAAGTACTGCAGGTACTACCTTAGATGGTTTTGTTTGGAGAGGTATATGCGCTGCTTAACTCACCTGAAGAGCCCTACTTGGAACAACATGATCCTCTCTCCACCTTGAAAACTGTAAAGAGTAGGAATTTTTCCTTCCAAAAACTAACTTTATTCTCACAGGGAAATAATGTGCTAGACGCTGCAGCTTCTAACATACATGGTTTTCTTTGGAGAGAAAGTGAAGTTTCTTCAACTCAACTGAATAGGCCTATTTGGAGCAAAGAGAGCCTATGTCCACCTTGAAACACCTACGTTGCAGGAAGTATTCCTTTGAAAAACTAACTCATTTTAACATGGAAGCAATATCCAATCCTGCTTAAACCAGATGGTTATTTCTGAGAGATTTATGTTTATCTTCAACTTGGCTGTATAGTTCTGTTCGAACAAAGTGAGCATTTCTGCAGCTTGAAAATTCTGCTTGCAGTAATTGTTCGTTTCAAAAATTAACTCAATTGTCACTGGGAACAAAATGCTAGTTGCTACTCTTCTGACACATATCATTTTCTTTTGAAAGATACATGTGTTTCATCAACTCACCTGAATACACCTATTTGGAACAAAGAGAGCCTACCTCCACCTTTAAAAATAAAAGTTGCAGAAAGTATTCCTTTCAAAAGGAAAGTTTATTCTCACAGGGAAAGAATGTGCTACATACTGCAGGTACTAACCTAGATGGTTTTGTTAGGAGAGATACATGTGCTACTTGAACGTAACTGAATAGGCCTACTTGGAACAAAATGAGCCTGTCTTAATCTTGAAAACTATGATTAGCAGGAATTGCTCCTCTCAAACACTAACTCACTTCTCACATGGAAAGAATGTGGTAAATGTTGCAGCTTCTGACATAGATGGTTTTCTTTGGAGAGTTACTGGTGTTTCTTCAACTTAGCTGAATACGCCCACTTGGAATACATTGTGCCTTTCTCAGCCCTGAAAATTCTGATTTGAAAGAAGTATTCCTTTCAAAAACTAACTCAATTCTCACAGGGAGATAATGTGCTAGATGCTGGGGCTTCTAACAGGCACTTATTTCATTGGAGAGATACATGTGTTACTTCAACTCAGCTGATTAGGCCTATTTGTAGCCAATTGAGATTATCTCCACCTTGAAACACCTAAGTTACAGGAAGTATTCCTTTTAAACACAAATCAATTTTAACAGGGAAACAATGTGCTAGAGTCTCCTGCTTCTAACACACATGCGTTTCTTTTGAGAGATACATGTGCTTCATCACCTTAGCTGAATAGGCCTATCTGGAACCAAAAGAGCCTTTCTCCACCTTTAAAACTTTGATTTGCAGAAAGTACTCCTTTAAAAACTAACCTTATTCTCACAGGGAAAGAATGTTCTAGATGCTCCTGCTTCTATGACAGTTGGTTTTCTTTCCAGAGATACATGTGTTCCTTCAACTTACTGAAAGGGCCTATATGGAACAAAATGAACCTTTCTCCACTTTGAAAATTCTGTTTTGCAGGAAGTATTTCTTTCAAAACCTAACTATATTCACACAGGTAAACAGCATGGTAATTGCTAGTGCTTCTAACTCCAATGGCTTTCTTTCGAGAGATACATGTGTTTCATCAACTCAGCGCAATAGGCCTATTTGCAACAAAGTGAGCCTATCTCCACCTTAAAGAACAAAAGTTGCAGGAAGAATTCCTTTCAAAACCTAACTTAGTTTTCCATGGGAAACAGTGTGCTAGATGCTGCAGCTTCTAACACAGATTTTTTTTTTTTTTTTGGAGATATTTATGTGTTTCTTCAACTTGGCTGAATAGGTCTATTTGGAAATAAATGAGCCTTTCTCCACCTTGAAAATTCTGATTTGCAGGAAGTATTCCTTTCAAAAACTAGCTCAAATCTCACAGGGGAACAATGTGCGTGAACCTGCATCTGGCAACATAGATGGTTTTCTTTGGAGAGATACATGGGTTGCTTGAACTCAGCTGCATATACCTATTTCGAGCAAAGAGAGCCTATGTCCACCTTGAATCCCCTAAGTGGCAGGAAGTCTTCCTTTCAAAATGAACTAAATTCTCACAGGGAAACAATGTGCTAGATGCTACTTCTTGTAACACACATGGTTTCATGTCGAGAAATAGTTTTAAAAAATGAGCATTTGTCCACCTTGAAACTTCTGAATTGTAATGAGTATTCAGTTAAAAACTAACTCAATATTAAGAGGGAGACAATGTGCAGGAGGCTCGAGCTTCTCACAAAGATGATTTTCTTTCGTGAGATACATGTCTTTCTTCACCTTAGTTGAATTGGTCTATTTGGAACAAAATGAACCTTTCTCCACTTTGAAAAGTGTAATTTACACCAAGTATACCTACTAAAACATACTCAGTTCTCACAGAGAAACAAAGTGCCAGATGCTCCTACTTCCAAATAGTGGTTTTCATTCGTGATATATATGTGTTTCACCTTAGCTGAATAGGCCAATTTGGAGCAATATGAGCCTTACTCTACCTTGAAAACTATGATAAGCAGGAAGTATTCCTTTCAAAAACTACTCCGACTTTTGCCCAGAAACAATGTCGTAGATGCTGCAGCTTCTAACATAGATGGTTTTCTTTGCAGTGATGCATGTGTTCTTTAACTCAGCCTAATACGCCTAATTGGAACAAAGAGAGCTTCGCTCCACCTTGAAAAACCGAAGTTGCAGGAAGTATTCCTTTGAAAAACGAACTCAATTTTAACAGGGAGATAATGTGCTAGATGCTGTAGCTTCTAACATAGATGGTTTTCTTTTGGAGAGATACATGAGTTTCTTCAACTCAGCCAAATAGGCCTATTAGGAGCACAAAGGGCCAATGTCCACCAGAAACACCTAAGTTGGAGGAAGTATTGCTTTCAAAAACGAATTCAATTCTCACAGGGAAACAATGTGCTAGATGCTCCTGCTTCTAACACAGATTGTCTTTTTACAAAGGATTCACTTGTTTCTTCAACTTCGTTGAAGAGGCCTATTTGGAACAAAATGAGCCTTTCTCCACCTTGAACACTATGATTTGCAGGAAGTATTCCTTCAAAAACGAAATGAATTCTGACAGGGAAACAATGTGCCAGATGTTCCTGCTTCTAACTGAGATGGTTTTATTTGGAGAGATATATGTGTTTCTTCAACTCAGCTGAATAGGCCTATTTGTAGGAAACAGAGCTTATCTCCACCTGGAAACACCCAAGTTGCAGGAAATATTCCTTTAAAAACTAACTCAATGCTCACTGGGTAACAATGTGCTAGTATGTGCAGCTTCTAACGTAAATAGATTTTTTGGAGAGATACTTGTGTTTCTTCAACTCAGGTGAATAGGTGTAGTTTGAGCAAACAGACATACCACCACCTTGAGGAAGATTTCCTTTCCAAACCAACTCAAATCTCACAGGGAACAATGTACTCTATGCTCCTTCAACTAACACAGATGGTCAACTTTTGAGAGATACCTGTGTTTCTTCACCTTAGCTGAGTAGGCTTGTTGGGAACCAAATGAACCATTCTCCACCTTGAAATTATGATTTGAAGGAAGTATTCCTTTGAAACACTAAGTCAGCTCTCACAGGGAAACAATGCATTATGCGCTGCAGCTTCTAACATAGATGGTTTTCTTTGGAGATGTACGGATATTTTTTCAACTCAGCTGAATAGGCCTATTTGGAGTAAACAGAGCCTATCTCCACGTTGAAAAACCAAAGTTGCGGGAAGTATTCTTTTCAAGAACGAATTCAATTCTCAAAGGGAAACAATGTGTACATAACCCTGATTCTAGCTCAAATGCTTTTCTTTTTAGACATACGTGTGTTTCTTCACTTTAGCTGAATAGGGGAATTTGGAATAAAAGAGCCTTTCTCCACCTTGAAAATTTGATGTGCTGGAAGTATTCCTTTCAAAAACGAACTAAATTCTCACAGGGAGAAAATGTGCTAAGTACTGCAGGTACTACCTTAGATGGTTTTGTTTGGAGAGGTATATGCGCTGCTTAACTCACCTGAAGAGCCCTACTTGGAACAACATGATCCTCTCTCCACCTTGAAAACTGTAAAGAGTAGGAATTTTTCCTTCCAAAAACTAACTTTATTCTCACAGGGAAATAATGTGCTAGACGCTGCAGCTTCTAACATACATGGTTTTCTTTGGAGAGAAAGTGAAGTTTCTTCAACTCAACTGAATAGGCCTATTTGGAGCAAAGAGAGCCTATGTCCACCTTGAAACACCTACGTTGCAGGAAGTATTCCTTTGAAAAACTAACTCATTTTAACATGGAAGCAATATCCAATCCTGCTTAAACCAGATGGTTATTTCTGAGAGATTTATGTTTATCTTCAACTTGGCTGTATAGTTCTGTTCGAACAAAGTGAGCATTTCTGCAGCTTGAAAATTCTGCTTGCAGTAATTGTTCGTTTCAAAAATTAACTCAATTGTCACTGGGAACAAAATGCTAGTTGCTACTCTTCTGACACATATCATTTTCTTTTGAAAGATACATGTGTTTCATCAACTCACCTGAATACACCTATTTGGAACAAAGAGAGCCTACCTCCACCTTTAAAAATAAAAGTTGCAGAAAGTATTCCTTTCAAAAGGAAAGTTTATTCTCACAGGGAAAGAATGTGCTACATACTGCAGGTACTAACCTAGATGGTTTTGTTAGGAGAGATACATGTGCTACTTGAACGTAACTGAATAGGCCTACTTGGAACAAAATGAGCCTGTCTTAATCTTGAAAACTATGATTAGCAGGAATTGCTCCTCTCAAACACTAACTCACTTCTCACAGGGAAAGAATGTGGTAAATGTTGCAGCTTCTGACATAGATGGTTTTCTTTGGAGAGTTACTGGTGTTTCTTCAACTTAGCTGAATACGCCCACTTGGAATACATTGTGCCTTTCTCAGCCCTGAAAATTCTGATTTGAAAGAAGTATTCCTTTCAAAAACTAACTCAATTCTCACAGGGAGATAATGTGCTAGATGCTGGGGCTTCTAACAGGCACTTATTTCATTGGAGAGATACATGTGTTACTTCAACTCAGCTGATTAGGCCTATTTGTAGCCAATTGAGATTATCTCCACCTTGAAACACCTAAGTTACAGGAAGTATTCCTTTTAAACACAAATCAATTTTAACAGGGAAACAATGTGCTAGAGTCTCCTGCTTCTAACACACATGCGTTTCTTTTGAGAGATACATGTGCTTCATCACCTTAGCTGAATAGGCCTATCTGGAACCAAAAGAGCCTTTCTCCACCTTTAAAACTTTGATTTGCAGAAAGTACTCCTTTAAAAACTAACCTTATTCTCACAGGGAAAGAATGTTCTAGATGCTCCTGCTTCTATGACAGTTGGTTTTCTTTCCAGAGATACATGTGTTCCTTCAACTTACTGAAAGGGCCTATATGGAACAAAATGAACCTTTCTCCACTTTGAAAATTCTGTTTTGCAGGAAGTATTTCTTTCAAAACCTAACTATATTCACACAGGTAAACAGCATGGTAATTGCTAGTGCTTCTAACTCCAATGGCTTTCTTTCGAGAGATACATGTGTTTCATCAACTCAGCGCAATAGGCCTATTTGCAACAAAGTGAGCCTATCTCCACCTTAAAGAACAAAAGTTGCAGGAAGAATTCCTTTCAAAACCTAACTTAGTTTTCCATGGGAAACAGTGTGCTAGATGCTGCAGCTTCTAACACAGATTTTTTTTTTTTTTTTTGGAGATATTTATGTGTTTCTTCAACTTGGCTGAATAGGTCTATTTGGAAATAAATGAGCCTTTCTCCACCTTGAAAATTCTGATTTGCAGGAAGTATTCCTTTCAAAAACTAGCTCAAATCTCACAGGGGAACAATGTGCGTGCACCTGCATCTGGCAACATAGATGGTTTTCTTTGGAGAGATACATGGGTTGCTTGAACTCAGCTGCATATACCTATTTCGAGCAAAGAGAGCCTATGTCCACCTTGAATCCCCTAAGTGGCAGGAAGTCTTCCTTTCAAAATGAACTAAATTCTCACAGGGAAACAATGTGCTAGATGCTACTTCTTGTAACACACATGGTTTCATGTCGAGAAATAGTTTTAAAAAATGAGCATTTGTCCACCTTGAAACTTCTGAATTGTAATGAGTATTCAGTTAAAAACTAACTCAATATTAAGAGGGAGACAATGTGCAGGAGGCTCGAGCTTCTCACAAAGATGATTTTCTTTCGTGAGATACATGTCTTTCTTCACCTTAGTTGAATTGGTCTATTTGGAACAAAATGAACCTTTCTCCACTTTGAAAAGTGTAATTTACACCAAGTATACCTACTAAAACATACTCAGTTCTCACAGAGAAACAAAGTGCCAGATGCTCCTACTTCCAAATAGTGGTTTTCATTCGTGATATATATGTGTTTCACCTTAGCTGAATAGGCCAATTTGGAGCAATATGAGCCTTACTCTACCTTGAAAACTATGATAAGCAGGAAGTATTCCTTTCAAAAACTACTCCGACTTTTGCCCAGAAACAATGTCGTAGATGCTGCAGCTTCTAACATAGATGGTTTTCTTTGCAGTGATGCATGTGTTCTTTAACTCAGCCTAATACGCCTAATTGGAACAAAGAGAGCTTCGCTCCACCTTGAAAAACCGAAGTTGCAGGAAGTATTCCTTTGAAAAACGAACTCAATTTTAACAGGGAGATAATGTGCTAGATGCTGTAGCTTCTAACATAGATGGTTTTCTTTTGGAGAGATACATGAGTTTCTTCAACTCAGCCAAATAGGCCTATTAGGAGCACAAAGGGCCAATGTCCACCAGAAACACCTAAGTTGGAGGAAGTATTGCTTTCAAAAACGAATTCAATTCTCACAGGGAAACAATGTGCTAGATGCTCCTGCTTCTAACACAGATTGTCTTTTTACAAAGGATTCACTTGTTTCTTCAACTTCGTTGAAGAGGCCTATTTGGAACAAAATGAGCCTTTCTCCACCTTGAACACTATGATTTGCAGGAAGTATTCCTTCAAAAACGAAATGAATTCTGACAGGGAAACAATGTGCCAGATGTTCCTGCTTCTAACTGAGATGGTTTTATTTGGAGAGATATATGTGTTTCTTCAACTCAGCTGAATAGGCCTATTTGTAGGAAACAGAGCTTATCTCCACCTGGAAACACCCAAGTTGCAGGAAATATTCCTTTAAAAACTAACTCAATGCTCACTGGGTAACAATGTGCTAGTATGTGCAGCTTCTAACGTAAATAGATTTTTTGGAGAGATACTTGTGTTTCTTCAACTCAGGTGAATAGGTGTAGTTTGAGCAAACAGACATACCACCACCTTGAGGAAGATTTCCTTTCCAAACCAACTCAAATCTCACAGGGAACAATGTACTCTATGCTCCTTCAACTAACACAGATGGTCAACTTTTGAGAGATACCTGTGTTTCTTCACCTTAGCTGAGTAGGCTTGTTGGGAACCAAATGAACCATTCTCCACCTTGAAATTATGATTTGAAGGAAGTATTCCTTTGAAACACTAAGTCAGCTCTCACAGGGAAACAATGCATTATGCGCTGCAGCTTCTAACATAGATGGTTTTCTTTGGAGATGTACGGATATTTTTTCAACTCAGCTGAATAGGCCTATTTGGAGTAAACAGAGCCTATCTCCACGTTGAAAAACCAAAGTTGCGGGAAGTATTCTTTTCAAGAACGAATTCAATTCTCAAAGGGAAACAATGTGTACATAACCCTGATTCTAGCTCAAATGCTTTTCTTTTTAGACATACGTGTGTTTCTTCACTTTAGCTGAATAGGGGAATTTGGAATAAAAGAGCCTTTCTCCACCTTGAAAATTTGATGTGCTGGAAGTATTCCTTTCAAAAACGAACTAAATTCTCACAGGGAGAAAATGTGCTAAGTACTGCAGGTACTACCTTAGATGGTTTTGTTTGGAGAGGTATATGCGCTGCTTAACTCACCTGAAGAGCCCTACTTGGAACAACATGATCCTCTCTCCACCTTGAAAACTGTAAAGAGTAGGAATTTTTCCTTCCAAAAACTAACTTTATTCTCACAGGGAAATAATGTGCTAGACGCTGCAGCTTCTAACATACATGGTTTTCTTTGGAGAGAAAGTGAAGTTTCTTCAACTCAACTGAATAGGCCTATTTGGAGCAAAGAGAGCCTATGTCCACCTTGAAACACCTACGTTGCAGGAAGTATTCCTTTGAAAAACTAACTCATTTTAACATGGAAGCAATATCCAATCCTGCTTAAACCAGATGGTTATTTCTGAGAGATTTATGTTTATCTTCAACTTGGCTGTATAGTTCTGTTCGAACAAAGTGAGCATTTCTGCAGCTTGAAAATTCTGCTTGCAGTAATTGTTCGTTTCAAAAATTAACTCAATTGTCACTGGGAACAAAATGCTAGTTGCTACTCTTCTGACACATATCATTTTCTTTTGAAAGATACATGTGTTTCATCAACTCACCTGAATACACCTATTTGGAACAAAGAGAGCCTACCTCCACCTTTAAAAATAAAAGTTGCAGAAAGTATTCCTTTCAAAAGGAAAGTTTATTCTCACAGGGAAAGAATGTGCTACATACTGCAGGTACTAACCTAGATGGTTTTGTTAGGAGAGATACATGTGCTACGTGAACGTAACTGAATAGGCCTACTTGGAACAAAATGAGCCTGTCTTAATCTTGAAAACTATGATTAGCAGGAATTGCTCCTCTCAAACACTAACTCACTTCTCACATGGAAAGAATGTGGTAAATGTTGCAGCTTCTGACATAGATGGTTTTCTTTGGAGAGTTACTGGTGTTTCTTCAACTTAGCTGAATACGCCCACTTGGAATACATTGTGCCTTTCTCAGCCCTGAAAATTCTGATTTGAAAGAAGTATTCCTTTCAAAAACTAACTCAATTCTCACAGGGAGATAATGTGCTAGATGCTGGGGCTTCTAACAGGCACTTATTTCATTGGAGAGATACATGTGTTACTTCAACTCAGCTGATTAGGCCTATTTGTAGCCAATTGAGATTATCTCCACCTTGAAACACCTAAGTTACAGGAAGTATTCCTTTTAAACACAAATCAATTTTAACAGGGAAACAATGTGCTAGAGTCTCCTGCTTCTAACACACATGCGTTTCTTTTGAGAGATACATGTGCTTCATCACCTTAGCTGAATAGGCCTATCTGGAACCAAAAGAGCCTTTCTCCACCTTTAAAACTTTGATTTGCAGAAAGTACTCCTTTAAAAACTAACCTTATTCTCACAGGGAAAGAATGTTCTAGATGCTCCTGCTTCTATGACAGTTGGTTTTCTTTCCAGAGATACATGTGTTCCTTCAACTTACTGAAAGGGCCTATATGGAACAAAATGAACCTTTCTCCACTTTGAAAATTCTGTTTTGCAGGAAGTATTTCTTTCAAAACCTAACTATATTCACACAGGTAAACAGCATGGTAATTGCTAGTGCTTCTAACTCCAATGGCTTTCTTTCGAGAGATACATGTGTTTCATCAACTCAGCGCAATAGGCCTATTTGCAACAAAGTGAGCCTATCTCCACCTTAAAGAACAAAAGTTGCAGGAAGAATTCCTTTCAAAACCTAACTTAGTTTTCCATGGGAAACAGTGTGCTAGATGCTGCAGCTTCTAACACAGATTTTTTTTTTTTTTGGAGATATTTATGTGTTTCTTCAACTTGGCTGAATAGGTCTATTTGGAAATAAATGAGCCTTTCTCCACCTTGAAAATTCTGATTTGCAGGAAGTATTCCTTTCAAAAACTAGCTCAAATCTCACAGGGGAACAATGTGCGTGAACCTGCATCTGGCAACATAGATGGTTTTCTTTGGAGAGATACATGGGTTGCTTGAACTCAGCTGCATATACCTATTTCGAGCAAAGAGAGCCTATGTCCACCTTGAATCCCCTAAGTGGCAGGAAGTCTTCCTTTCAAAATGAACTAAATTCTCACAGGGAAACAATGTGCTAGATGCTACTTCTTGTAACACACATGGTTTCATGTCGAGAAATAGTTTTAAAAAATGAGCATTTGTCCACCTTGAAACTTCTGAATTGTAATGAGTATTCAGTTAAAAACTAACTCAATATTAAGAGGGAGACAATGTGCAGGAGGCTCGAGCTTCTCACAAAGATGATTTTCTTTCGTGAGATACATGTCTTTCTTCACCTTAGTTGAATTGGTCTATTTGGAACAAAATGAACCTTTCTCCACTTTGAAAAGTGTAATTTACACCAAGTATACCTACTAAAACATACTCAATTCTCACAGAGAAACAAAGTGCCAGATGCTCCTGCTTCCAAATAGTGGTTTTCATTCGTGATATATATGTGTTTCACCTTAGCTGAATAGGCCAATTTGGAGCAATATGAGCCTTACTCTACCTTGAAAACTATGATAAGCAGGAAGTATTCCTTTCAAAAACTACTCCGACTTTTGCCCAGAAACAATGTCGTAGATGCTGCAGCTTCTAACATAGATGGTTTTCTTTGCAGTGATGCATGTGTTCTTTAACTCAGCCTAATACGCCTAATTGGAACAAAGAGAGCTTCGCTCCACCTTGAAAAACCGAAGTTGCAGGAAGTATTCCTTTGAAAAACGAACTCAATTTTAACAGGGAGATAATGTGCTAGATGCTGTAGCTTCTAACATAGATGGTTTTCTTTTGGAGAGATACATGAGTTTCTTCAACTCAGCCAAATAGGCCTATTAGGAGCACAAAGGGCCAATGTCCACCAGAAACACCTAAGTTGGAGGAAGTATTGCTTTCAAAAACGAATTCAATTCTCACAGGGAAACAATGTGCTAGATGCTCCTGCTTCTAACACAGATTGTCTTTTTACAAAGGATTCACTTGTTTCTTCAACTTCGTTGAAGAGGCCTATTTGGAACAAAATGAGCCTTTCTCCACCTTGAACACTATGATTTGCAGGAAGTATTCCTTCAAAAACGAAATGAATTCTGACAGGGAAACAATGTGCCAGATGTTCCTGCTTCTAACTCAGATGGTTTTATTTGGAGAGATATATGTGTTTCTTCAACTCAGCTGAATAGGCCTATTTGTAGGAAACAGAGCTTATCTCCACCTGGAAACACCCAAGTTGCAGGAAATATTCCTTTAAAAACTAACTCAATGCTCACTGGGTAACAATGTGCTAGTATGTGCAGCTTCTAACGTAAATAGATTTTTTGGAGAGATACTTGTGTTTCTTCAACTCAGGTGAATAGGTGTAGTTTGAGCAAACAGACATACCACCACCTTGAGGAAGATTTCCTTTCCAAACCAACTCAAATCTCACAGGGAACAATGTACTCTATGCTCCTTCAACTAACACAGATGGTCAACTTTTGAGAGATACCTGTGTTTCTTCACCTTAGCTGAGTAGGCTTGTTGGGAACCAAATGAACCATTCTCCACCTTGAAATTATGATTTGAAGGAAGTATTCCTTTGAAACACTAAGTCAGCTCTCACAGGGAAACAATGCATTATGCGCTGCAGCTTCTAACATAGATGGTTTTCTTTGGAGATGTACGGATATTTTTTCAACTCAGCTGAATAGGCCTATTTGGAGTAAACAGAGCCTATCTCCACGTTGAAAAACCAAAGTTGCGGGAAGTATTCTTTTCAAGAACGAATTCAATTCTCAAAGGGAAACAATGTGTACATAACCCTGATTCTAGCTCAAATGCTTTTCTTTTTAGACATACGTGTGTTTCTTCACTTTAGCTGAATAGGGGAATTTGGAATAAAAGAGCCTTTCTCCACCTTGAAAATTTGATGTGCTGGAAGTATTCCTTTCAAAAACGAACTAAATTCTCACAGGGAGAAAATGTGCTAAGTACTGCAGGTACTACCTTAGATGGTTTTGTTTGGAGAGGTATATGCGCTGCTTAACTCACCTGAAGAGCCCTACTTGGAACAACATGATCCTCTCTCCACCTTGAAAACTGTAAAGAGTAGGAATTTTTCCTTCCAAAAACTAACTTTATTCTCACAGGGAAATAATGTGCTAGACGCTGCAGCTTCTAACATACATGGTTTTCTTTGGAGAGAAAGTGAAGTTTCTTCAACTCAACTGAATAGGCCTATTTGGAGCAAAGAGAGCCTATGTCCACCTTGAAACACCTACGTTGCAGGAAGTATTCCTTTGAAAAACTAACTCATTTTAACATGGAAGCAATATCCAATCCTGCTTAAACCAGATGGTTATTTCTGAGAGATTTATGTTTATCTTCAACTTGGCTGTATAGTTCTGTTCGAACAAAGTGAGCATTTCTGCAGCTTGAAAATTCTGCTTGCAGTAATTGTTCGTTTCAAAAATTAACTCAATTGTCACTGGGAACAAAATGCTAGTTGCTACTCTTCTGACACATATCATTTTCTTTTGAAAGATACATGTGTTTCATCAACTCACCTGAATACACCTATTTGGAACAAAGAGAGCCTACCTCCACCTTTAAAAATAAAAGTTGCAGAAAGTATTCCTTTCAAAAGGAAAGTTTATTCTCACAGGGAAAGAATGTGCTACATACTGCAGGTACTAACCTAGATGGTTTTGTTAGGAGAGATACATGTGCTACTTGAACGTAACTGAATAGGCCTACTTGGAACAAAATGAGCCTGTCTTAATCTTGAAAACTATGATTAGCAGGAATTGCTCCTCTCAAACACTAACTCACTTCTCACAGGGAAAGAATGTGGTAAATGTTGCAGCTTCTGACATAGATGGTTTTCTTTGGAGAGTTACTGGTGTTTCTTCAACTTAGCTGAATACGCCCACTTGGAATACATTGTGCCTTTCTCAGCCCTGAAAATTCTGATTTGAAAGAAGTATTCCTTTCAAAAACTAACTCAATTCTCACAGGGAGATAATGTGCTAGATGCTGGGGCTTCTAACAGGCACTTATTTCATTGGAGAGATACATGTGTTACTTCAACTCAGCTGATTAGGCCTATTTGTAGCCAATTGAGATTATCTCCACCTTGAAACACCTAAGTTACAGGAAGTATTCCTTTTAAACACAAATCAATTTTAACAGGGAAACAATGTGCTAGAGTCTCCTGCTTCTAACACACATGCGTTTCTTTTGAGAGATACATGTGCTTCATCACCTTAGCTGAATAGGCCTATCTGGAACCAAAAGAGCCTTTCTCCACCTTTAAAACTTTGATTTGCAGAAAGTACTCCTTTAAAAACTAACCTTATTCTCACAGGGAAAGAATGTTCTAGATGCTCCTGCTTCTATGACAGTTGGTTTTCTTTCCAGAGATACATGTGTTCCTTCAACTTACTGAAAGGGCCTATATGGAACAAAATGAACCTTTCTCCACTTTGAAAATTCTGTTTTGCAGGAAGTATTTCTTTCAAAACCTAACTATATTCACACAGGTAAACAGCATGGTAATTGCTAGTGCTTCTAACTCCAATGGCTTTCTTTCGAGAGATACATGTGTTTCATCAACTCAGCGCAATAGGCCTATTTGCAACAAAGTGAGCCTATCTCCACCTTAAAGAACAAAAGTTGCAGGAAGAATTCCTTTCAAAACCTAACTTAGTTTTCCATGGGAAACAGTGTGCTAGATGCTGCAGCTTCTAACACAGATTTTTTTTTTTTTTGGAGATATTTATGTGTTTCTTCAACTTGGCTGAATAGGTCTATTTGGAAATAAATGAGCCTTTCTCCACCTTGAAAATTCTGATTTGCAGGAAGTATTCCTTTCAAAAACTAGCTCAAATCTCACAGGGGAACAATGTGCGTGCACCTGCATCTGGCAACATAGATGGTTTTCTTTGGAGAGATACATGGGTTGCTTGAACTCAGCTGCATATACCTATTTCGAGCAAAGAGAGCCTATGTCCACCTTGAATCCCCTAAGTGGCAGGAAGTCTTCCTTTCAAAATGAACTAAATTCTCACAGGGAAACAATGTGCTAGATGCTACTTCTTGTAACACACATGGTTTCATGTCGAGAAATAGTTTTAAAAAATGAGCATTTGTCCACCTTGAAACTTCTGAATTGTAATGAGTATTCAGTTAAAAACTAACTCAATATTAAGAGGGAGACAATGTGCAGGAGGCTCGAGCTTCTCACAAAGATGATTTTCTTTCGTGAGATACATGTCTTTCTTCACCTTAGTTGAATTGGTCTATTTGGAACAAAATGAAACTTTCTCCACTTTGAAAAGTGTAATTTACACCAAGTATACCTACTAAAACATACTCAATTCTCACAGAGAAACAAAGTGCCAGATGCTCCTGCTTCCAAATAGTGGTTTTCATTCGTGATATATATGTGTTTCACCTTAGCTGAATAGGCCAATTTGGAGCAATATGAGCCTTACTCTACCTTGAAAACTATGATAAGCAGGAAGTATTCCTTTCAAAAACTACTCCGACTTTTGCCCAGAAACAATGTCGTAGATGCTGCAGCTTCTAACATAGATGGTTTTCTTTGCAGTGATGCATGTGTTCTTTAACTCAGCCTAATACGCCTAATTGGAACAAAGAGAGCTTCGCTCCACCTTGAAAAACCGAAGTTGCAGGAAGTATTCCTTTGAAAAACGAACTCAATTTTAACAGGGAGATAATGTGCTAGATGCTGTAGCTTCTAACATAGATGGTTTTCTTTTGGAGAGATACATGAGTTTCTTCAACTCAGCCAAATAGGCCTATTAGGAGCACAAAGGGCCAATGTCCACCAGAAACACCTAAGTTGGAGGAAGTATTGCTTTCAAAAACGAATTCAATTCTCACAGGGAAACAATGTGCTAGATGCTCCTGCTTCTAACACAGATTGTCTTTTTACAAAGGATTCACTTGTTTCTTCAACTTCGTTGAAGAGGCCTATTTGGAACAAAATGAGCCTTTCTCCACCTTGAACACTATGATTTGCAGGAAGTATTCCTTCAAAAACGAAATGAATTCTGACAGGGAAACAATGTGCCAGATGTTCCTGCTTCTAACTCAGATGGTTTTATTTGGAGAGATATATGTGTTTCTTCAACTCAGCTGAATAGGCCTATTTGTAGGAAACAGAGCTTATCTCCACCTGGAAACACCCAAGTTGCAGGAAATATTCCTTGAAAAACTAACTCAATGCTCACTGGGTAACAATGTGCTAGTATGTGCAGCTTCTAACGTAAATAGATTTTTTGGAGAGATACTTGTGTTTCTTCAACTCTGGTGAATAGGTGTAGTTTGAGCAAACAGACATACCACCACCTTGAGGAAGATTTCCTTTCCAAACCAACTCAAATCTCACAGGGAACAATGTACTCTATGCTCCTTCAACTAACACAGATGGTCAACTTTTGAGAGATACCTGTGTTTCTTCACCTTAGCTGAGTAGGCTTGTTGGGAACCAAATGAACCATTCTCCACCTTGAAATTATGATTTGAAGGAAGTATTCCTTTGAAACACTAAGTCAGCTCTCACAGGGAAACAATGCATTATGCGCTGCAGCTTCTAACATAGATGGTTTTCTTTGGAGATGTACGGATATTTTTTCAACTCAGCTGAATAGGCCTATTTGGAGTAAACAGAGCCTATCTCCACGTTGAAAAACCAAAGTTGCGGGAAGTATTCTTTTCAAGAACGAATTCAATTCTCAAAGGGAAACAATGTGTACATAACCCTGATTCTAGCTCAAATGCTTTTCTTTTTAGACATACGTGTGTTTCTTCACTTTAGCTGAATAGGGGAATTTGGAATAAAAGAGCCTTTCTCCACCTTGAAAATTTGATGTGCTGGAAGTATTCCTTTCAAAAACGAACTAAATTCTCACAGGGAGAAAATGTGCTAAGTACTGCAGGTACTACCTTAGATGGTTTTGTTTGGAGAGGTATATGCGCTGCTTAACTCACCTGAAGAGCCCTACTTGGAACAACATGATCCTCTCTCCACCTTGAAAACTGTAAAGAGTAGGAATTTTTCCTTCCAAAAACTAACTTTATTCTCACAGGGAAATAATGTGCTAGACGCTGCAGCTTCTAACATACATGGTTTTCTTTGGAGAGAAAGTGAAGTTTCTTCAACTCAACTGAATAGGCCTATTTGGAGCAAAGAGAGCCTATGTCCACCTTGAAACACCTACGTTGCAGGAAGTATTCCTTTGAAAAACTAACTCATTTTAACATGGAAGCAATATCCAATCCTGCTTAAACCAGATGGTTATTTCTGAGAGATTTATGTTTATCTTCAACTTGGCTGTATAGTTCTGTTCGAACAAAGTGAGCATTTCTGCAGCTTGAAAATTCTGCTTGCAGTAATTGTTCGTTTCAAAAATTAACTCAATTGTCACTGGGAACAAAATGCTAGTTGCTACTCTTCTGACACATATCATTTTCTTTTGAAAGATACATGTGTTTCATCAACTCACCTGAATACACCTATTTGGAACAAAGAGAGCCTACCTCCACCTTTAAAACTAAAAGTTGCAGAAAGTATTCCTTTCAAAAGGAAAGTTTATTCTCACAGGGAAAGAATGTGCTACATACTGCAGGTACTAACCTAGATGGTTTTGTTAGGAGAGATACATGTGCTACTTGAACGTAACTGAATAGGCCTACTTGGAACAAAATGAGCCTGTCTTAATCTTGAAAACTATGATTAGCAGGAATTGCTCCTCTCAAACACTAACTCACTTCTCACAGGGAAAGAATGTGGTAAATGTTGCAGCTTCTGACATAGATGGTTTTCTTTGGAGAGTTACTGGTGTTTCTTCAACTTAGCTGAATACGCCCACTTGGAATACATTGTGCCTTTCTCAGCCCTGAAAATTCTGATTTGAAAGAAGTATTCCTTTCAAAAACTAACTCAATTCTCACAGGGAGATAATGTGCTAGATGCTGGGGCTTCTAACAGGCACTTATTTCATTGGAGAGATACATGTGTTACTTCAACTCAGCTGATTAGGCCTATTTGTAGCCAATTGAGATTATCTCCACCTTGAAACACCTAAGTTACAGGAAGTATTCCTTTTAAACACAAATCAATTTTAACAGGGAAACAATGTGCTAGAGTCTCCTGCTTCTAACACACATGCGTTTCTTTTGAGAGATACATGTGCTTCATCACCTTAGCTGAATAGGCCTATCTGGAACCAAAAGAACCTTTCTCCACCTTTAAAACTTTGATTTGCAGAAAGTACTCCTTTAAAAACTAACCTTATTCTCACAGGGAAAGAATGTTCTAGATGCTCCTGCTTCTATGACAGTTGGTTTTCTTTCCAGAGATACATGTGTTCCTTCAACTTACTGAAAGGGCCTATATGGAACAAAATGAACCTTTCTCCACTTTGAAAATTCTGTTTTGCAGGAAGTATTTCTTTCAAAACCTAACTATATTCACACAGGTAAACAGCATGGTAATTGCTAGTGCTTCTAACTCCAATGGCTTTCTTTCGAGAGATACATGTGTTTCATCAACTCAGCGCAATAGGCCTATTTGCAACAAAGTGAGCCTATCTCCACCTTAAAGAACAAAAGTTGCAGGAAGAATTCCTTTCAAAACCTAACTTAGTTTTCCATGGGAAACAGTGTGCTAGATGCTGCAGCTTCTAACACAGATTTTTTTTTTTTTTTTGGAGATATTTATGTGTTTCTTCAACTTGGCTGAATAGGTCTATTTGGAAATAAATGAGCCTTTCTCCACCTTGAAAATTCTGATTTGCAGGAAGTATTCCTTTCAAAAACTAGCTCAAATCTCACAGGGGAACAATGTGCGTGAACCTGCATCTGGCAACATAGATGGTTTTCTTTGGAGAGATACATGGGTTGCTTGAACTCAGCTGCATATACCTATTTCGAGCAAAGAGAGCCTATGTCCACCTTGAATCCCCTAAGTGGCAGGAAGTCTTCCTTTCAAAATGAACTAAATTCTCACAGGGAAACAATGTGCTAGATGCTACTTCTTGTAACACACATGGTTTCATGTCGAGAAATAGTTTTAAAAAATGAGCATTTGTCCACCTTGAAACTTCTGAATTGTAATGAGTATTCAGTTAAAAACTAACTCAATATTAAGAGGGAGACAATGTGCAGGAGGCTCGAGCTTCTCACAAAGATGATTTTCTTTCGTGAGATACATGTCTTTCTTCACCTTAGTTGAATTGGTCTATTTGGAACAAAATGAAACTTTCTCCACTTTGAAAAGTGTAATTTACACCAAGTATACCTACTAAAACATACTCAATTCTCACAGAGAAACAAAGTGCCAGATGCTCCTGCTTCCAAATAGTGGTTTTCATTCGTGATATATATGTGTTTCACCTTAGCTGAATAGGCCAATTTGGAGCAATATGAGCCTTACTCTACCTTGAAAACTATGATAAGCAGGAAGTATTCCTTTCAAAAACTACTCCGACTTTTGCCCAGAAACAATGTCGTAGATGCTGCAGCTTCTAACATAGATGGTTTTCTTTGCAGTGATGCATGTGTTCTTTAACTCAGCCTAATACGCCTAATTGGAACAAAGAGAGCTTCGCTCCACCTTGAAAAACCGAAGTTGCAGGAAGTATTCCTTTGAAAAACGAACTCAATTTTAACAGGGAGATAATGTGCTAGATGCTGTAGCTTCTAACATAGATGGTTTTCTTTTGGAGAGATACATGAGTTTCTTCAACTCAGCCAAATAGGCCTATTAGGAGCACAAAGGGCCAATGTCCACCAGAAACACCTAAGTTGGAGGAAGTATTGCTTTCAAAAACGAATTCAATTCTCACAGGGAAACAATGTGCTAGATGCTCCTGCTTCTAACACAGATTGTCTTTTTACAAAGGATTCACTTGTTTCTTCAACTTCGTTGAAGAGGCCTATTTGGAACAAAATGAGCCTTTCTCCACCTTGAACACTATGATTTGCAGGAAGTATTCCTTCAAAAACGAAATGAATTCTGACAGGGAAACAATGTGCCAGATGTTCCTGCTTCTAACTCAGATGGTTTTATTTGGAGAGATATATGTGTTTCTTCAACTCAGCTGAATAGGCCTATTTGTAGGAAACAGAGCTTATCTCCACCTGGAAACACCCAAGTTGCAGGAAATATTCCTTGAAAAACTAACTCAATGCTCACTGGGTAACAATGTGCTAGTATGTGCAGCTTCTAACGTAAATAGATTTTTTGGAGAGATACTTGTGTTTCTTCAACTCTGGTGAATAGGTGTAGTTTGAGCAAACAGACATACCACCACCTTGAGGAAGATTTCCTTTCCAAACCAACTCAAATCTCACAGGGAACAATGTACTCTATGCTCCTTCAACTAACACAGATGGTCAACTTTTGAGAGATACCTGTGTTTCTTCACCTTAGCTGAGTAGGCTTGTTGGGAACCAAATGAACCATTCTCCACCTTGAAATTATGATTTGAAGGAAGTATTCCTTTGAAACACTAAGTCAGCTCTCACAGGGAAACAATGCATTATGCGCTGCAGCTTCTAACATAGATGGTTTTCTTTGGAGATGTACGGATATTTTTTCAACTCAGCTGAATAGGCCTATTTGGAGTAAACAGAGCCTATCTCCACGTTGAAAAACCAAAGTTGCGGGAAGTATTCTTTTCAAGAACGAATTCAATTCTCAAAGGGAAACAATGTGTACATAACCCTGATTCTAGCTCAAATGCTTTTCTTTTTAGACATACGTGTGTTTCTTCACTTTAGCTGAATAGGGGAATTTGGAATAAAAGAGCCTTTCTCCACCTTGAAAATTTGATGTGCTGGAAGTATTCCTTTCAAAAACGAACTAAATTCTCACAGGGAGAAAATGTGCTAAGTACTGCAGGTACTACCTTAGATGGTTTTGTTTGGAGAGGTATATGCGCTGCTTAACTCACCTGAAGAGCCCTACTTGGAACAACATGATCCTCTCTCCACCTTGAAAACTGTAAAGAGTAGGAATTTTTCCTTCCAAAAACTAACTTTATTCTCACAGGGAAATAATGTGCTAGACGCTGCAGCTTCTAACATACATGGTTTTCTTTGGAGAGAAAGTGAAGTTTCTTCAACTCAACTGAATAGGCCTATTTGGAGCAAAGAGAGCCTATGTCCACCTTGAAACACCTACGTTGCAGGAAGTATTCCTTTGAAAAACTAACTCATTTTAACATGGAAGCAATATCCAATCCTGCTTAAACCAGATGGTTATTTCTGAGAGATTTATGTTTATCTTCAACTTGGCTGTATAGTTCTGTTCGAACAAAGTGAGCATTTCTGCAGCTTGAAAATTCTGCTTGCAGTAATTGTTCGTTTCAAAAATTAACTCAATTGTCACTGGGAACAAAATGCTAGTTGCTACTCTTCTGACACATATCATTTTCTTTTGAAAGATACATGTGTTTCATCAACTCACCTGAATACACCTATTTGGAACAAAGAGAGCCTACCTCCACCTTTAAAACTAAAAGTTGCAGAAAGTATTCCTTTCAAAAGGAAAGTTTATTCTCACAGGGAAAGAATGTGCTACATACTGCAGGTACTAACCTAGATGGTTTTGTTAGGAGAGATACATG
Source organism: Castor canadensis (assembly GCF_047511655.1). Classification (NCBI taxonomy): domain Eukaryota; kingdom Metazoa; phylum Chordata; class Mammalia; order Rodentia; family Castoridae; genus Castor; species Castor canadensis. Next base: position 93,860,221 of record NC_133395.1, read on the forward strand.
TGCTACTTGAACGTAACTGAATAGGCCTACTTGGAACAAAATGAGCCTGTCTTAATCTTGAAAACTATGATTAGCAGGAATTGCTCCTCTCAAACACTAACTCACTTCTCACAGGGAAAGAATGTGGTAAATGTTGCAGCTTCTGACATAGATGGTTTTCTTTGGAGAGTTACTGGTGTTTCTTCAACTTAGCTGAATACGCCCACTTGGAATACATTGTGCCTTTCTCAGCCCTGAAAATTCTGATTTGAAAGAAGTATTCCTTTCAAAAACTAACTCAATTCTCACAGGGAGATAATGTGCTAGATGCTGGGGCTTCTAACAGGCACTTATTTCATTGGAGAGATACATGTGTTACTTCAACTCAGCTGATTAGGCCTATTTGTAGCCAATTGAGATTATCTCCACCTTGAAACACCTAAGTTACAGGAAGTATTCCTTTTAAACACAAATCAATTTTAACAGGGAAACAATGTGCTAGAGTCTCCTGCTTCTAACACACATGCGTTTCTTTTGAGAGATACATGTGCTTCATCACCTTAGCTGAATAGGCCTATCTGGAACCAAAAGAACCTTTCTCCACCTTTAAAACTTTGATTTGCAGAAAGTACTCCTTTAAAAACTAACCTTATTCTCACAGGGAAAGAATGTTCTAGATGCTCCTGCTTCTATGACAGTTGGTTTTCTTTCCAGAGATACATGTGTTCCTTCAACTTACTGAAAGGGCCTATATGGAACAAAATGAACCTTTCTCCACTTTGAAAATTCTGTTTTGCAGGAAGTATTTCTTTCAAAACCTAACTATATTCACACAGGTAAACAGCATGGTAATTGCTAGTGCTTCTAACTCCAATGGCTTTCTTTCGAGAGATACATGTGTTTCATCAACTCAGCGCAATAGGCCTATTTGCAACAAAGTGAGCCTATCTCCACCTTAAAGAACAAAAGTTGCAGGAAGAATTCCTTTCAAAACCTAACTTAGTTTTCCATGGGAAACAGTGTGCTAGATGCTGCAGCTTCTAACACAGATTTTTTTTTTTTTTTTGGAGATATTTATGTGTTTCTTCAACTTGGCTGAATAGGTCTATTTGGAAATAAATGAGCCTTTCTCCACCTTGAAAATTCTGATTTGCAGGAAGTATTCCTTTCAAAAACTAGCTCAAATCTCACAGGGGAACAATGTGCGTGAACCTGCATCTGGCAACATAGATGGTTTTCTTTGGAGAGATACATGGGTTGCTTGAACTCAGCTGCATATACCTATTTCGAGCAAAGAGAGCCTATGTCCACCTTGAATCCCCTAAGTGGCAGGAAGTCTTCCTTTCAAAATGAACTAAATTCTCACAGGGAAACAATGTGCTAGATGCTACTTCTTGTAACACACATGGTTTCATGTCGAGAAATAGTTTTAAAAAATGAGCATTTGTCCACCTTGAAACTTCTGAATTGTAATGAGTATTCAGTTAAAAACTAACTCAATATTAAGAGGGAGACAATGTGCAGGAGGCTCGAGCTTCTCACAAAGATGATTTTCTTTCGTGAGATACATGTCTTTCTTCACCTTAGTTGAATTGGTCTATTTGGAACAAAATGAACCTTTCTCCACTTTGAAAAGTGTAATTTACACCAAGTATACCTACTAAAACATACTCAATTCTCACAGAGAAACAAAGTGCCAGATGCTCCTGCTTCCAAATAGTGGTTTTCATTCGTGATATATATGTGTTTCACCTTAGCTGAATAGGCCAATTTGGAGCAATATGAGCCTTACTCTACCTTGAAAACTATGATAAGCAGGAAGTATTCCTTTCAAAAACTACTCCGACTTTTGCCCAGAAACAATGTCGTAGATGCTGCAGCTTCTAACATAGATGGTTTTCTTTGCAGTGATGCATGTGTTCTTTAACTCAGCCTAATACGCCTAATTGGAACAAAGAGAGCTTCGCTCCACCTTGAAAAACCGAAGTTGCAGGAAGTATTCCTTTGAGAAACGAACTCAATTTTAACAGGGAGATAATGTGCTAGATGCTGTAGCTTCTAACATAGATGGTTTTCTTTTGGAGAGATACATGAGTTTCTTCAACTCAGCCAAATAGGCCTATTAGGAGCACAAAGGGCCAATGTCCACCAGAAACACCTAAGTTGGAGGAAGTATTGCTTTCAAAAACGAATTCAATTCTCACAGGGAAACAATGTGCTAGATGCTCCTGTTTCTAACACAGATTGTCTTTTTACAAAGGATTCACTTGTTTCTTCAACTTCGTTGAAGAGGCCTATTTGGAACAAAATGAGCCTTTCTCCACCTTGAACACTATGATTTGCAGGAAGTATTCCTTCAAAAACGAAATGAATTCTGACAGGGAAACAATGTGCCAGATGTTCCTGCTTCTAACTCAGATGGTTTTATTTGGAGAGATATATGTGTTTCTTCAACTCAGCTGAATAGGCCTATTTGTAGGAAACAGAGCTTATCTCCACCTGGAAACACCCAAGTTGCAGGAAATATTCCTTTAAAAACTAACTCAATGCTCACTGGGTAACAATGTGCTAGTATGTGCAGCTTCTAACGTAAATAGATTTTTTGGAGAGATACTTGTGTTTCTTCAACTCAGGTGAATAGGTGTAGTTTGAGCAAACAGACATACCACCACCTTGAGGAAGATTTCCTTTCCAAACCAACTCAAATCTCACAGGGAACAATGTACTCTATGCTCCTTCAACTAACACAGATGGTCAACTTTTGAGAGATACCTGTGTTTCTTCACCTTAGCTGAGTAGGCTTGTTGGGAACCAAATGAACCATTCTCCACCTTGAAATTATGATTTGAAGGAAGTATTCCTTTGAAACACTAAGTCAGCTCTCACAGGGAAACAATGCATTATGCGCTGCAGCTTCTAACATAGATGGTTTTCTTTGGAGATGTACGGATATTTTTTCAACTCAGCTGAATAGGCCTATTTGGAGTAAACAGAGCCTATCTCCACGTTGAAAAACCAAAGTTGCGGGAAGTATTCTTTTCAAGAACGAATTCAATTCTCAAAGGGAAACAATGTGTACATAACCCTGATTCTAGCTCAAATGCTTTTCTTTTTAGACATACGTGTGTTTCTTCACTTTAGCTGAATAGGGGAATTTGGAATAAAAGAGCCTTTCTCCACCTTGAAAATTTGATGTGCTGGAAGTATTCCTTTCAAAAACGAACTAAATTCTCACAGGGAGAAAATGTGCTAAGTACTGCAGGTACTACCTTAGATGGTTTTGTTTGGAGAGGTATATGCGCTGCTTAACTCACCTGAAGAGCCCTACTTGGAACAACATGATCCTCTCTCCACCTTGAAAACTGTAAAGAGTAGGAATTTTTCCTTCCAAAAACTAACTTTATTCTCACAGGGAAATAATGTGCTAGACGCTGCAGCTTCTAACATACATGGTTTTCTTTGGAGAGAAAGTGAAGTTTCTTCAACTCAACTGAATAGGCCTATTTGGAGCAAAGAGAGCCTATGTCCACCTTGAAACACCTACGTTGCAGGAAGTATTCCTTTGAAAAACTAACTCATTTTAACATGGAAGCAATATCCAATCCTGCTTAAACCAGATGGTTATTTCTGAGAGATTTATGTTTATCTTCAACTTGGCTGTATAGTTCTGTTCGAACAAAGTGAGCATTTCTGCAGCTTGAAAATTCTGCTTGCAGTAATTGTTCGTTTCAAAAATTAACTCAATTGTCACTGGGAACAAAATGCTAGTTGCTACTCTTCTGACACATATCATTTTCTTTTGAAAGATACATGTGTTTCATCAACTCACCTGAATACACCTATTTGGAACAAAGAGAGCCTACCTCCACCTTTAAAACTAAAAGTTGCAGAAAGTATTCCTTTCAAAAGGAAAGTTTATTCTCACAGGGAAAGAATGTGCTACATACTGCAGGTACTAACCTAGATGGTTTTGTTAGGAGAGATACATGTGCTACTTGAACGTAACTGAATAGGCCTACTTGGAACAAAATGAGCCTGTCTTAATCTTGAAAACTATGATTAGCAGGAATTGCTCCTCTCAAACACTAACTCACTTCTCACAGGGAAAGAATGTGGTAAATGTTGCAGCTTCTGACATAGATGGTTTTCTTTGGAGAGTTACTGGTGTTTCTTCAACTTAGCTGAATACGCCCACTTGGAATACATTGTGCCTTTCTCAGCCCTGAAAATTCTGATTTGAAAGAAGTATTCCTTTCAAAAACTAACTCAATTCTCACAGGGAGATAATGTGCTAGATGCTGGGGCTTCTAACAGGCACTTATTTCATTGGAGAGATACATGTGTTACTTCAACTCAGCTGATTAGGCCTATTTGTAGCCAATTGAGATTATCTCCACCTTGAAACACCTAAGTTACAGGAAGTATTCCTTTTAAACACAAATCAATTTTAACAGGGAAACAATGTGCTAGAGTCTCCTGCTTCTAACACACATGCGTTTCTTTTGAGAGATACATGTGCTTCATCACCTTAGCTGAATAGGCCTATCTGGAACCAAAAGAGCCTTTCTCCACCTTTAAAACTTTGATTTGCAGAAAGTACTCCTTTAAAAACTAACCTTATTCTCACAGGGAAAGAATGTTCTAGATGCTCCTGCTTCTATGACAGTTGGTTTTCTTTCCAGAGATACATGTGTTCCTTCAACTTACTGAAAGGGCCTATATGGAACAAAATGAACCTTTCTCCACTTTGAAAATTCTGTTTTGCAGGAAGTATTTCTTTCAAAACCTAACTATATTCACACAGGTAAACAGCATGGTAATTGCTAGTGCTTCTAACTCCAATGGCTTTCTTTCGAGAGATACATGTGTTTCATCAACTCAGCGCAATAGGCCTATTTGCAACAAAGTGAGCCTATCTCCACCTTAAAGAACAAAAGTTGCAGGAAGAATTCCTTTCAAAACCTAACTTAGTTTTCCATGGGAAACAGTGTGCTAGATGCTGCAGCTTCTAACACAGATTTTTTTTTTTTTTTGGAGATATTTATGTGTTTCTTCAACTTGGCTGAATAGGTCTATTTGGAAATAAATGAGCCTTTCTCCACCTTGAAAATTCTGATTTGCAGGAAGTATTCCTTTCAAAAACTAGCTCAAATCTCACAGGGGAACAATGTGCGTGCACCTGCATCTGGCAACATAGATGGTTTTCTTTGGAGAGATACATGGGTTGCTTGAACTCAGCTGCATATACCTATTTCGAGCAAAGAGAGCCTATGTCCACCTTGAATCCCCTAAGTGGCAGGAAGTCTTCCTTTCAAAATGAACTAAATTCTCACAGGGAAACAATGTGCTAGATGCTACTTCTTGTAACACACATGGTTTCATGTCGAGAAATAGTTTTAAAAAATGAGCATTTGTCCACCTTGAAACTTCTGAATTGTAATGAGTATTCAGTTAAAAACTAACTCAATATTAAGAGGGAGACAATGTGCAGGAGGCTCGAGCTTCTCACAAAGATGATTTTCTTTCGTGAGATACATGTCTTTCTTCACCTTAGTTGAATTGGTCTATTTGGAACAAAATGAAACTTTCTCCACTTTGAAAAGTGTAATTTACACCAAGTATACCTACTAAAACATACTCAATTCTCACAGAGAAACAAAGTGCCAGATGCTCCTGCTTCCAAATAGTGGTTTTCATTCGTGATATATATGTGTTTCACCTTAGCTGAATAGGCCAATTTGGAGCAATATGAGCCTTACTCTACCTTGAAAACTATGATAAGCAGGAAGTATTCCTTTCAAAAACTACTCCGACTTTTGCCCAGAAACAATGTCGTAGATGCTGCAGCTTCTAACATAGATGGTTTTCTTTGCAGTGATGCATGTGTTCTTTAACTCAGCCTAATACGCCTAATTGGAACAAAGAGAGCTTCGCTCCACCTTGAAAAACCGAAGTTGCAGGAAGTATTCCTTTGAAAAACGAACTCAATTTTAACAGGGAGATAATGTGCTAGATGCTGTAGCTTCTAACATAGATGGTTTTCTTTTGGAGAGATACATGAGTTTCTTCAACTCAGCCAAATAGGCCTATTAGGAGCACAAAGGGCCAATGTCCACCAGAAACACCTAAGTTGGAGGAAGTATTGCTTTCAAAAACGAATTCAATTCTCACAGGGAAACAATGTGCTAGATGCTTCTGCTTCTAACACAGATTGTCTTTTTACAAAGGATTCACTTGTTTCTTCAACTTCGTTGAAGAGGCCTATTTGGAACAAAATGAGCCTTTCTCCACCTTGAACACTATGATTTGCAGGAAGTATTCCTTCAAAAACGAAATGAATTCTGACAGGGAAACAATGTGCCAGATGTTCCTGCTTCTAACTCAGATGGTTTTATTTGGAGAGATATATGTGTTTCTTCAACTCAGCTGAATAGGCCTATTTGTAGGAAACAGAGCTTATCTCCACCTGGAAACACCCAAGTTGCAGGAAATATTCCTTGAAAAACTAACTCAATGCTCACTGGGTAACAATGTGCTAGTATGTGCAGCTTCTAACGTAAATAGATTTTTTGGAGAGATACTTGTGTTTCTTCAACTCTGGTGAATAGGTGTAGTTTGAGCAAACAGACATACCACCACCTTGAGGAAGATTTCCTTTCCAAACCAACTCAAATCTCACAGGGAACAATGTACTCTATGCTCCTTCAACTAACACAGATGGTCAACTTTTGAGAGATACCTGTGTTTCTTCACCTTAGCTGAGTAGGCTTGTTGGGAACCAAATGAACCATTCTCCACCTTGAAATTATGATTTGAAGGAAGTATTCCTTTGAAACACTAAGTCAGCTCTCACAGGGAAACAATGCATTATGCGCTGCAGCTTCTAACATAGATGGTTTTCTTTGGAGATGTACGGATATTTTTTCAACTCAGCTGAATAGGCCTATTTGGAGTAAACAGAGCCTATCTCCACGTTGAAAAACCAAAGTTGCGGGAAGTATTCTTTTCAAGAACGAATTCAATTCTCAAAGGGAAACAATGTGTACATAACCCTGATTCTAGCTCAAATGCTTTTCTTTTTAGACATACGTGTGTTTCTTCACTTTAGCTGAATAGGGGAATTTGGAATAAAAGAGCCTTTCTCCACCTTGAAAATTTGATGTGCTGGAAGTATTCCTTTCAAAAACGAACTAAATTCTCACAGGGAGAAAATGTGCTAAGTACTGCAGGTACTACCTTAGATGGTTTTGTTTGGAGAGGTATATGCGCTGCTTAACTCACCTGAAGAGCCCTACTTGGAACAACATGATCCTCTCTCCACCTTGAAAACTGTAAAGAGTAGGAATTTTTCCTTCCAAAAACTAACTTTATTCTCACAGGGAAATAATGTGCTAGACGCTGCAGCTTCTAACATACATGGTTTTCTTTGGAGAGAAAGTGAAGTTTCTTCAACTCAACTGAATAGGCCTATTTGGAGCAAAGAGAGCCTATGTCCACCTTGAAACACCTACGTTGCAGGAAGTATTCCTTTGAAAAACTAACTCATTTTAACATGGAAGCAATATCCAATCCTGCTTAAACCAGATGGTTATTTCTGAGAGATTTATGTTTATCTTCAACTTGGCTGTATAGTTCTGTTCGAACAAAGTGAGCATTTCTGCAGCTTGAAAATTCTGCTTGCAGTAATTGTTCGTTTCAAAAATTAACTCAATTGTCACTGGGAACAAAATGCTAGTTGCTACTCTTCTGACACATATCATTTTCTTTTGAAAGATACATGTGTTTCATCAACTCACCTGAATACACCTATTTGGAACAAAGAGAGCCTACCTCCACCTTTAAAACTAAAAGTTGCAGAAAGTATTCCTTTCAAAAGGAAAGTTTATTCTCACAGGGAAAGAATGTGCTACATACTGCAGGTACTAACCTAGATGGTTTTGTTAGGAGAGATACATGTGCTACTTGAACGTAACTGAATAGGCCTACTTGGAACAAAATGAGCCTGTCTTAATCTTGAAAACTATGATTAGCAGGAATTGCTCCTCTCAAACACTAACTCACTTCTCACAGGGAAAGAATGTGGTAAATGTTGCAGCTTCTGACATAGATGGTTTTCTTTGGAGAGTTACTGGTGTTTCTTCAACTTAGCTGAATACGCCCACTTGGAATACATTGTGCCTTTCTCAGCCCTGAAAATTCTGATTTGAAAGAAGTATTCCTTTCAAAAACTAACTCAATTCTCACAGGGAGATAATGTGCTAGATGCTGGGGCTTCTAACAGGCACTTATTTCATTGGAGAGATACATGTGTTACTTCAACTCAGCTGATTAGGCCTATTTGTAGCCAATTGAGATTATCTCCACCTTGAAACACCTAAGTTACAGGAAGTATTCCTTTTAAACACAAATCAATTTTAACAGGGAAACAATGTGCTAGAGTCTCCTGCTTCTAACACACATGCGTTTCTTTTGAGAGATACATGTGCTTCATCACCTTAGCTGAATAGGCCTATCTGGAACCAAAAGAACCTTTCTCCACCTTTAAAACTTTGATTTGCAGAAAGTACTCCTTTAAAAACTAACCTTATTCTCACAGGGAAAGAATGTTCTAGATGCTCCTGCTTCTATGACAGTTGGTTTTCTTTCCAGAGATACATGTGTTCCTTCAACTTACTGAAAGGGCCTATATGGAACAAAATGAACCTTTCTCCACTTTGAAAATTCTGTTTTGCAGGAAGTATTTCTTTCAAAACCTAACTATATTCACACAGGTAAACAGCATGGTAATTGCTAGTGCTTCTAACTCCAATGGCTTTCTTTCGAGAGATACATGTGTTTCATCAACTCAGCGCAATAGGCCTATTTGCAACAAAGTGAGCCTATCTCCACCTTAAAGAACAAAAGTTGCAGGAAGAATTCCTTTCAAAACCTAACTTAGTTTTCCATGGGAAACAGTGTGCTAGATGCTGCAGCTTCTAACACAGATTTTTTTTTTTTTTTTGGAGATATTTATGTGTTTCTTCAACTTGGCTGAATAGGTCTATTTGGAAATAAATGAGCCTTTCTCCACCTTGAAAATTCTGATTTGCAGGAAGTATTCCTTTCAAAAACTAGCTCAAATCTCACAGGGGAACAATGTGCGTGAACCTGCATCTGGCAACATAGATGGTTTTCTTTGGAGAGATACATGGGTTGCTTGAACTCAGCTGCATATACCTATTTCGAGCAAAGAGAGCCTATGTCCACCTTGAATCCCCTAAGTGGCAGGAAGTCTTCCTTTCAAAATGAACTAAATTCTCACAGGGAAACAATGTGCTAGATGCTACTTCTTGTAACACACATGGTTTCATGTCGAGAAATAGTTTTAAAAAATGAGCATTTGTCCACCTTGAAACTTCTGAATTGTAATGAGTATTCAGTTAAAAACTAACTCAATATTAAGAGGGAGACAATGTGCAGGAGGCTCGAGCTTCTCACAAAGATGATTTTCTTTCGTGAGATACATGTCTTTCTTCACCTTAGTTGAATTGGTCTATTTGGAACAAAATGAACCTTTCTCCACTTTGAAAAGTGTAATTTACACCAAGTATACCTACTAAAACATACTCAATTCTCACAGAGAAACAAAGTGCCAGATGCTCCTGCTTCCAAATAGTGGTTTTCATTCGTGATATATATGTGTTTCACCTTAGCTGAATAGGCCAATTTGGAGCAATATGAGCCTTACTCTACCTTGAAAACTATGATAAGCAGGAAGTATTCCTTTCAAAAACTACTCCGACTTTTGCCCAGAAACAATGTCGTAGATGCTGCAGCTTCTAACATAGATGGTTTTCTTTGCAGTGATGCATGTGTTCTTTAACTCAGCCTAATACGCCTAATTGGAACAAAGAGAGCTTCGCTCCACCTTGAAAAACCGAAGTTGCAGGAAGTATTCCTTTGAGAAACGAACTCAATTTTAACAGGGAGATAATGTGCTAGATGCTGTAGCTTCTAACATAGATGGTTTTCTTTTGGAGAGATACATGAGTTTCTTCAACTCAGCCAAATAGGCCTATTAGGAGCACAAAGGGCCAATGTCCACCAGAAACACCTAAGTTGGAGGAAGTATTGCTTTCAAAAACGAATTCAATTCTCACAGGTAAACAATGTGCTAGATGCTCCTGTTTCTAACACAGATTGTCTTTTTACAAAGGATTCACTTGTTTCTTCAACTTCGTTGAAGAGGCCTATTTGGAACAAAATGAGCCTTTCTCCACCTTGAACACTATGATTTGCAGGAAGTATTCCTTCAAAAACGAAATGAATTCTGACAGGGAAACAATGTGCCAGATGTTCCTGCTTCTAACTCAGATGGTTTTATTTGGAGAGATATATGTGTTTCTTCAACTCAGCTGAATAGGCCTATTTGTAGGAAACAGAGCTTATCTCCACCTGGAAACACCCAAGTTGCAGGAAATATTCCTTTAAAAACTAACTCAATGCTCACTGGGTAACAATGTGCTAGTATGTGCAGCTTCTAACGTAAATAGATTTTTTGGAGAGATACTTGTGTTTCTTCAACTCAGGTGAATAGGTGTAGTTTGAGCAAACAGACATACCACCACCTTGAGGAAGATTTCCTTTCCAAACCAACTCAAATCTCACAGGGAACAATGTACTCTATGCTCCTTCAACTAACACAGATGGTCAACTTTTGAGAGATACCTGTGTTTCTTCACCTTAGCTGAGTAGGCTTGTTGGGAACCAAATGAACCATTCTCCACCTTGAAATTATGATTTGAAGGAAGTATTCCTTTGAAACACTAAGTCAGCTCTCACAGGGAAACAATGCATTATGCGCTGCAGCTTCTAACATAGATGGTTTTCTTTGGAGATGTACGGATATTTTTTCAACTCAGCTGAATAGGCCTATTTGGAGTAAACAGAGCCTATCTCCACGTTGAAAAACCAAAGTTGCGGGAAGTATTCTTTTCAAGAACGAATTCAATTCTCAAAGGGAAACAATGTGTACATAACCCTGATTCTAGCTCAAATGCTTTTCTTTTTAGACATACGTGTGTTTCTTCACTTTAGCTGAATAGGGGAATTTGGAATAAAAGAGCCTTTCTCCACCTTGAAAATTTGATGTGCTGGAAGTATTCCTTTCAAAAACGAACTAAATTCTCACAGGGAGAAAATGTGCTAAGTACTGCAGGTACTACCTTAGATGGTTTTGTTTGGAGAGGTATATGCGCTGCTTAACTCACCTGAAGAGCCCTACTTGGAACAACATGATCCTCTCTCCACCTTGAAAACTGTAAAGAGTAGGAATTTTTCCTTCCAAAAACTAACTTTATTCTCACAGGGAAATAATGTGCTAGACGCTGCAGCTTCTAACATACATGGTTTTCTTTGGAGAGAAAGTGAAGTTTCTTCAACTCAACTGAATAGGCCTATTTGGAGCAAAGAGAGCCTATGTCCACCTTGAAACACCTACGTTGCAGGAAGTATTCCTTTGAAAAACTAACTCATTTTAACATGGAAGCAATATCCAATCCTGCTTAAACCAGATGGTTATTTCTGAGAGATTTATGTTTATCTTCAACTTGGCTGTATAGTTCTGTTCGAACAAAGTGAGCATTTCTGCAGCTTGAAAATTCTGCTTGCAGTAATTGTTCGTTTCAAAAATTAACTCAATTGTCACTGGGAACAAAATGCTAGTTGCTACTCTTCTGACACATATCATTTTCTTTTGAAAGATACATGTGTTTCATCAACTCACCTGAATACACCTATTTGGAACAAAGAGAGCCTACCTCCACCTTTAAAACTAAAAGTTGCAGAAAGTATTCCTTTCAAAAGGAAAGTTTATTCTCACAGGGAAAGAATGTGCTACATACTGCAGGTACTAACCTAGATGGTTTTGTTAGGAGAGATACATGTGCTACTTGAACGTAACTGAATAGGCCTACTTGGAACAAAATGAGCCTGTCTTAATCTTGAAAACTATGATTAGCAGGAATTGCTCCTCTCAAACACTAACTCACTTCTCACAGGGAAAGAATGTGGTAAATGTTGCAGCTTCTGACATAGATGGTTTTCTTTGGAGAGTTACTGGTGTTTCTTCAACTTAGCTGAATACGCCCACTTGGAATACATTGTGCCTTTCTCAGCCCTGAAAATTCTGATTTGAAAGAAGTATTCCTTTCAAAAACTAACTCAATTCTCACAGGGAGATAATGTGCTAGATGCTGGGGCTTCTAACAGGCACTTATTTCATTGGAGAGATACATGTGTTACTTCAACTCAGCTGATTAGGCCTATTTGTAGCCAATTGAGATTATCTCCACCTTGAAACACCTAAGTTACAGGAAGTATTCCTTTTAAACACAAATCAATTTTAACAGGGAAACAATGTGCTAGAGTCTCCTGCTTCTAACACACATGCGTTTCTTTTGAGAGATACATGTGCTTCATCACCTTAGCTGAATAGGCCTATCTGGAACCAAAAGAGCCTTTCTCCACCTTTAAAACTTTGATTTGCAGAAAGTACTCCTTTAAAAACTAACCTTATTCTCACAGGGAAAGAATGTTCTAGATGCTCCTGCTTCTATGACAGTTGGTTTTCTTTCCAGAGATACATGTGTTCCTTCAACTTACTGAAAGGGCCTATATGGAACAAAATGAACCTTTCTCCACTTTGAAAATTCTGTTTTGCAGGAAGTATTTCTTTCAAAACCTAACTATATTCACACAGGTAAACAGCATGGTAATTGCTAGTGCTTCTAACTCCAATGGCTTTCTTTCGAGAGATACATGTGTTTCATCAACTCAGCGCAATAGGCCTATTTGCAACAAAGTGAGCCTATCTCCACCTTAAAGAACAAAAGTTGCAGGAAGAATTCCTTTCAAAACCTAACTTAGTTTTCCATGGGAAACAGTGTGCTAGATGCTGCAGCTTCTAACACAGATTTTTTTTTTTTTTTGGAGATATTTATGTGTTTCTTCAACTTGGCTGAATAGGTCTATTTGGAAATAAATGAGCCTTTCTCCACCTTGAAAATTCTGATTTGCAGGAAGTATTCCTTTCAAAAACTAGCTCAAATCTCACAGGGGAACAATGTGCGTGCACCTGCATCTGGCAACATAGATGGTTTTCTTTGGAGAGATACATGGGTTGCTTGAACTCAGCTGCATATACCTATTTCGAGCAAAGAGAGCCTATGTCCACCTTGAATCCCCTAAGTGGCAGGAAGTCTTCCTTTCAAAATGAACTAAATTCTCACAGGGAAACAATGTGCTAGATGCTACTTCTTGTAACACACATGGTTTCATGTCGAGAAATAGTTTTAAAAAATGAGCATTTGTCCACCTTGAAACTTCTGAATTGTAATGAGTATTCAGTTAAAAACTAACTCAATATTAAGAGGGAGACAATGTGCAGGAGGCTCGAGCTTCTCACAAAGATGATTTTCTTTTGTGAGATACATGTCTTTCTTCACCTTAGTTGAATTGGTCTATTTGGAACAAAATGAAACTTTCTCCACTTTGAAAAGTGTAATTTACACCAAGTATACCTACTAAAACATACTCAATTCTCACAGAGAAACAAAGTGCCAGATGCTCCTGCTTCCAAATAGTGGTTTTCATTCGTGATATATATGTGTTTCACCTTAGCTGAATAGGCCAATTTGGAGCAATATGAGCCTTACTCTACCTTGAAAACTATGATAAGCAGGAAGTATTCCTTTCAAAAACTACTCCGACTTTTGCCCAGAAACAATGTCGTAGATGCTGCAGCTTCTAACATAGATGGTTTTCTTTGCAGTGATGCATGTGTTCTTTAACTCAGCCTAATACGCCTAATTGGAACAAAGAGAGCTTCGCTCCACCTTGAAAAACCGAAGTTGCAGGAAGTATTCCTTTGAAAAACGAACTCAATTTTAACAGGGAGATAATGTGCTAGATGCTGTAGCTTCTAACATAGATGGTTTTCTTTTGGAGAGATACATGAGTTTCTTCAACTCAGCCAAATAGGCCTATTAGGAGCACAAAGGGCCAATGTCCACCAGAAACACCTAAGTTGGAGGAAGTATTGCTTTCAAAAACGAATTCAATTCTCACAGGGAAACAATGTGCTAGATGCTTCTGCTTCTAACACAGATTGTCTTTTTACAAAGGATTCACTTGTTTCTTCAACTTCGTTGAAGAGGCCTATTTGGAACAAAATGAGCCTTTCTCCACCTTGAACACTATGATTTGCAGGAAGTATTCCTTCAAAAACGAAATGAATTCTGACAGGGAAACAATGTGCCAGATGTTCCTGCTTCTAACTCAGATGGTTTTATTTGGAGAGATATATGTGTTTCTTCAACTCAGCTGAATAGGCCTATTTGTAGGAAACAGAGCTTATCTCCACCTGGAAACACCCAAGTTGCAGGAAATATTCCTTGAAAAACTAACTCAATGCTCACTGGGTAACAATGTGCTAGTATGTGCAGCTTCTAACGTAAATAGATTTTTTGGAGAGATACTTGTGTTTCTTCAACTCTGGTGAATAGGTGTAGTTTGAGCAAACAGACATACCACCACCTTGAGGAAGATTTCCTTTCCAAACCAACTCAAATCTCACAGGGAACAATGTACTCTATGCTCCTTCAACTAACACAGATGGTCAACTTTTGAGAGATACCTGTGTTTCTTCACCTTAGCTGAGTAGGCTTGTTGGGAACCAAATGAACCATTCTCCACCTTGAAATTATGATTTGAAGGAAGTATTCCTTTGAAACACTAAGTCAGCTCTCACAGGGAAACAATGCATTATGCGCTGCAGCTTCTAACATAGATGGTTTTCTTTGGAGATGTACGGATATTTTTTCAACTCAGCTGAATAGGCCTATTTGGAGTAAACAGAGCCTATCTCCACGTTGAAAAACCAAAGTTGCGGGAAGTATTCTTTTCAAGAACGAATTCAATTCTCAAAGGGAAACAATGTGTACATAACCCTGATTCTAGCTCAAATGCTTTTCTTTTTAGACATACGTGTGTTTCTTCACTTTAGCTGAATAGGGGAATTTGGAATAAAAGAGCCTTTCTCCACCTTGAAAATTTGATGTGCTGGAAGTATTCCTTTCAAAAACGAACTAAATTCTCACAGGGAGAAAATGTGCTAAGTACTGCAGGTACTACCTTAGATGGTTTTGTTTGGAGAGGTATATGCGCTGCTTAACTCACCTGAAGAGCCCTACTTGGAACAACATGATCCTCTCTCCACCTTGAAAACTGTAAAGAGTAGGAATTTTTCCTTCCAAAAACTAACTTTATTCTCACAGGGAAATAATGTGCTAGACGCTGCAGCTTCTAACATACATGGTTTTCTTTGGAGAGAAAGTGAAGTTTCTTCAACTCAACTGAATAGGCCTATTTGGAGCAAAGAGAGCCTATGTCCACCTTGAAACACCTACGTTGCAGGAAGTATTCCTTTGAAAAACTAACTCATTTTAACATGGAAGCAATATCCAATCCTGCTTAAACCAGATGGTTATTTCTGAGAGATTTATGTTTATCTTCAACTTGGCTGTATAGTTCTGTTCGAACAAAGTGAGCATTTCTGCAGCTTGAAAATTCTGCTTGCAGTAATTGTTCGTTTCAAAAATTAACTCAATTGTCACTGGGAACAAAATGCTAGTTGCTACTCTTCTGACACATATCATTTTCTTTTGAAAGATACATGTGTTTCATCAACTCACCTGAATACACCTATTTGGAACAAAGAGAGCCTACCTCCACCTTTAAAACTAAAAGTTGCAGAAAGTATTCCTTTCAAAAGGAAAGTTTATTCTCACAGGGAAAGAATGTGCTACATACTGCAGGTACTAACCTAGATGGTTTTGTTAGGAGAGATACATGTGCTACTTGAACGTAACTGAATAGGCCTACTTGGAACAAAATGAGCCTGTCTTAATCTTGAAAACTATGATTAGCAGGAATTGCTCCTCTCAAACACTAACTCACTTCTCACAGGGAAAGAATGTGGTAAATGTTGCAGCTTCTGACATAGATGGTTTTCTTTGGAGAGTTACTGGTGTTTCTTCAACTTAGCTGAATACGCCCACTTGGAATACATTGTGCCTTTCTCAGCCCTGAAAATTCTGATTTGAAAGAAGTATTCCTTTCAAAAACTAACTCAATTCTCACAGGGAGATAATGTGCTAGATGCTGGGGCTTCTAACAGGCACTTATTTCATTGGAGAGATACATGTGTTACTTCAACTCAGCTGATTAGGCCTATTTGTAGCCAATTGAGATTATCTCCACCTTGAAACACCTAAGTTACAGGAAGTATTCCTTTTAAACACAAATCAATTTTAACAGGGAAACAATGTGCTAGAGTCTCCTGCTTCTAACACACATGCGTTTCTTTTGAGAGATACATGTGCTTCATCACCTTAGCTGAATAGGCCTATCTGGAACCAAAAGAGCCTTTCTCCACCTTTAAAACTTTGATTTGCAGAAAGTACTCCTTTAAAAACTAACCTTATTCTCACAGGGAAAGAATGTTCTAGATGCTCCTGCTTCTATGACAGTTGGTTTTCTTTCCAGAGATACATGTGTTCCTTCAACTTACTGAAAGGGCCTATATGGAACAAAATGAACCTTTCTCCACTTTGAAAATTCTGTTTTGCAGGAAGTATTTCTTTCAAAACCTAACTATATTCACACAGGTAAACAGCATGGTAATTGCTAGTGCTTCTAACTCCAATGGCTTTCTTTCGAGAGATACATGTGTTTCATCAACTCAGCGCAATAGGCCTATTTGCAACAAAGTGAGCCTATCTCCACCTTAAAGAACAAAAGTTGCAGGAAGAATTCCTTTCAAAACCTAACTTAGTTTTCCATGGGAAACAGTGTGCTAGATGCTGCAGCTTCTAACACAGATTTTTTTTTTTTTTTGGAGATATTTATGTGTTTCTTCAACTTGGCTGAATAGGTCTATTTGGAAATAAATGAGCCTTTCTCCACCTTGAAAATTCTGATTTGCAGGAAGTATTCCTTTCAAAAACTAGCTCAAATCTCACAGGGGAACAATGTGCGTGAACCTGCATCTGGCAACATAGATGGTTTTCTTTGGAGAGATACATGGGTTGCTTGAACTCAGCTGCATATACCTATTTCGAGCAAAGAGAGCCTATGTCCACCTTGAATCCCCTAAGTGGCAGGAAGTCTTCCTTTCAAAATGAACTAAATTCTCACAGGGAAACAATGTGCTAGATGCTACTTCTTGTAACACACATGGTTTCATGTCGAGAAATAGTTTTAAAAAATGAGCATTTGTCCACCTTGAAACTTCTGAATTGTAATGAGTATTCAGTTAAAAACTAACTCAATATTAAGAGGGAGACAATGTGCAGGAGGCTCGAGCTTCTCACAAAGATGATTTTCTTTCGTGAGATACATGTCTTTCTTCACCTTAGTTGAATTGGTCTATTTGGAACAAAATGAACCTTTCTCCACTTTGAAAAGTGTAATTTACACCAAGTATACCTACTAAAACATACTCAATTCTCACAGAGAAACAAAGTGCCAGATGCTCCTGCTTCCAAATAGTGGTTTTCATTCGTGATATATATGTGTTTCACCTTAGCTGAATAGGCCAATTTGGAGCAATATGAGCCTTACTCTACCTTGAAAACTATGATAAGCAGGAAGTATTCCTTTCAAAAACTACTCCGACTTTTGCCCAGAAACAATGTCGTAGATGCTGCAGCTTCTAACATAGATGGTTTTCTTTGCAGTGATGCATGTGTTCTTTAACTCAGCCTAATACGCCTAATTGGAACAAAGAGAGCTTCGCTCCACCTTGAAAAACCGAAGTTGCAGGAAGTATTCCTTTGAGAAACGAACTCAATTTTAACAGGGAGATAATGTGCTAGATGCTGTAGCTTCTAACATAGATGGTTTTCTTTTGGAGAGATACATGAGTTTCTTCAACTCAGCCAAATAGGCCTATTAGGAGCACAAAGGGCCAATGTCCACCAGAAACACCTAAGTTGGAGGAAGTATTGCTTTCAAAAACGAATTCAATTCTCACAGGGAAACAATGTGCTAGATGCTCCTGTTTCTAACACAGATTGTCTTTTTACAAAGGATTCACTTGTTTCTTCAACTTCGTTGAAGAGGCCTATTTGGAACAAAATGAGCCTTTCTCCACCTTGAACACTATGATTTGCAGGAAGTATTCCTTCAAAAACGAAATGAATTCTGACAGGGAAACAATGTGCCAGATGTTCCTGCTTCTAACTCAGATGGTTTTATTTGGAGAGATATATGTGTTTCTTCAACTCAGCTGAATAGGCCTATTTGTAGGAAACAGAGCTTATCTCCACCTGGAAACACCCAAGTTGCAGGAAATATTCCTTGAAAAACTAACTCAATGCTCACTGGGTAACAATGTGCTAGTATGTGCAGCTTCTAACGTAAATAGATTTTTTGGAGAGATACTTGTGTTTCTTCAACTCAGGTGAATAGGTGTAGTTTGAGCAAACAGACATACCACCACCTTGAGGAAGATTTCCTTTCCAAACCAACTCAAATCTCACAGGGAACAATGTACTCTATGCTCCTTCAACTAACACAGATGGTCAACTTTTGAGAGATACCTGTGTTTCTTCACCTTAGCTGAGTAGGAGTGTTGGGAACCAAATGAACCATTCTCCACATTGAAATTATGATTTGAAGGAAGTACTCCTTTGAAACACTAAGTCAGCTCTCACAGGGAAACAATGCATTATGCGCTGCAGCTTCTAACATAGATGGTTTTCTTTGGAGATGTACGGATATTTTTTCAACTCAGCTGAATAGGCCTATTTGGAGTAAACAGAGCCTATCTCCACGTTGAAAAACCAAAGTTGCGGGAAGTATTCTTTTCAAGAACGAATTCAATTCTCAAAGGGAAACAATGTGTACATAACCCTGATTCTAGCTCAAATGCTTTTCTTTTTAGACATACGTGTGTTTCTTCACTTTAGCTGAATAGGGGAATTTGGAATAAAAGAGCCTTTCTCCACCTTGAAAATTTGATGTGCTGGAAGTATTCCTTTCAAAAACGAACTAAATTCTCACAGGGAGAAAATGTGCTAAGTACTGCAGGTACTACCTTAGATGGTTTTGTTTGGAGAGGTATATGCGCTGCTTAACTCACCTGAAGAGCCCTACTTGGAACAACATGATCCTCTCTCCACCTTGAAAACTGTAAAGAGTAGGAATTTTTCCTTCCAAAAACTAACTTTATTCTCACAGGGAAATAATGTGCTAGACGCTGCAGCTTCTAACATACATGGTTTTCTTTGGAGAGAAAGTGAAGTTTCTTCAACTCAACTGAATAGGCCTATTTGGAGCAAAGAGAGCCCATGTCCACCTTGAAACACCTACGTTGCAGGAAGTATTCCTTTGAAAAACTAACTCATTTTAACATGGAAGCAATATCCAATCCTGCTTAAACCAGATGGTTATTTCTGAGAGATTTATGTTTATCTTCAACTTGGCTGTATAGTTCTGTTCGAACAAAGTGAGCATTTCTGCAGCTTGAAAATTCTGCTTGCAGTAATTGTTCATTTCAAAAATTAACTCAATTGTCACTGGGAACAAAATGCTAGTTGCTACTCTTCTGACACATATCATTTTCTTTTGAAAGATACATGTGTTTCATCAACTCACCTGAATACACCTATTTGGAACAAAGAGAGCCTACCTCCACCTTTAAAACTAAAAGTTGCAGAAAGTATTCCTTTCAAAAGGAAAGTTTATTCTCACAGGGAAAGAATGTGCTACATACTGCAGGTACTAACCTAGATGGTTTTGTTAGGAGAGATACATGTGCTACTTGAACGTAACTGAATAGGCCTACTTGGAACAAAATGAGCCTGTCTTAATCTTGAAAACTATGATTAGCAGGAATTGCTCCTCTCAAACACTAACTCACTTCTCACAGGGAAAGAATGTGGTAAATGTTGCAGCTTCTGACATAGATGGTTTTCTTTGGAGAGTTACTGGTGTTTCTTCAACTTAGCTGAATACGCCCACTTGGAATACATTGTGCCTTTCTCAGCCCTGAAAATTCTGATTTGAAAGAAGTATTCCTTTCAAAAACTAACTCAATTCTCACAGGGAGATAATGTGCTAGATGCTGGAGCTTCTAACAGGCACTTATTTCATTGGAGAGATACATGTGTTACTTCAACTCAGCTGATTAGGCCTATTTGTAGCCAATTGAGATTATCTCCACCTTGAAACACCTAAGTTACAGGAAGTATTCCTTTTAAACACAAATCAATTTTAACAGGGAAACAATGTGCTAGAGTCTCCTGCTTCTAACACACATGCGTTTCTTTTGAGAGATACATGTGCTTCATCACCTTAGCTGAATAGGCCTATCTGGAACCAAAAGAGCCTTTCTCCACCTTTAAAACTTTGATTTGCAGAAAGTACTCCTTTAAAAACTAACCTTATTCTCACAGGGAAAGAATGTTCTAGATGCTCCTGCTTCTATGACAGTTGGTTTTCTTTCCAGAGATACATGTGTTCCTTCAACTTACTGAAAGGGCCTATATGGAACAAAATGAACCTTTCTCCACTTTGAAAATTCTGTTTTGCAGGAAGTATTTCTTTCAAAACCTAACTATATTCACACAGGTTAACAGCATGGTAATTGCTAGTGCTTCTAACTCCAATGGCTTTCTTTCGAGAGATACATGTGTTTCATCAACTCAGCGCAATAGGCCTATTTGCAACAAAGTGAGCCTATCTCCACCTTAAAGAACAAAAGTTGCAGGAAGAATTCCTTTCAAAACCTAACTTAGTTTTCCATGGGAAACAGTGTGCTAGATGCTGCAGCTTCTAACACAGATTTTTTTTTTTTTGGAGATATTTATGTGTTTCTTCAACTTGGCTGAATAGGTCTATTTGGAAATAAATGAGCCTTTCTCTACCTTGAAAATTCTGATTTGCAGGAAGTATTCCTTTCAAAAACTAGCTCAAATCTCACAGGGGAACAATGTGCGTGAACCTGCATCTGGCAACATAGATGGTTTTCTTTGGAGAGATACATGGGTTGCTTGAACTCAGCTGCATATACCTATTTCGAGCAAAGAGAGCCTATGTCCACCTTGAATCCCCTAAGTGGCAGGAAGTCTTCCTTTCAAAATGAACTAAATTCTCACAGGGAAACAATGTGCTAGATGCTACTTCTTGTAACACACATGGTTTCATGTCGAGAAATAGTTTTAAAAAATGAGCATTTGTCCACCTTGAAACTTCTGAATTCTAATGAGTATTCAGTTAAAAACTAACTCAATATTAAGAGGGAGACAATGTGCAGGAGGCTCGAGCTTCTCACAAAGATGATTTTCTTTCGTGAGATACATGTCTTTCTTCACCTTAGTTGAATTGGTCTATTTGGAACAAAATGAACCTTTCTCCACTTTGAAAAGTGTAATTTACACCAAGTATACCTACTAAAACATACTCAATTCTCACAGAGAAACAAAGTGCCAGATGCTCCTGCTTCCAAATAGTGGTTTTCATTCGTGATATATATGTGTTTCACCTTAGCTGAATAGGCCAATTTGGAGCAATATGAGCCTTACTCTACCTTGAAAACTATGATAAGCAGGAAGTATTCCTTTCAAAAACTACTCCGACTTTTGCCCAGAAACAATGTCGTAGATGCTGCAGCTTCTAACATAGATGGTTTTCTTTGCAGTGATGCATGTGTTCTTTAACTCAGCCTAATACGCCTAATTGGAACAAAGAGAGCTTCGCTCCACCTTGAAAAACCGAAGTTGCAGGAAGTATTCCTTTGAAAAACGAACTCAATTTTAACAGGGAGATAATGTGCTAGATGCTGTAGCTTCTAACATAGATGGTTTTCTTTTGGAGAGATACATGAGTTTCTTCAACTCAGCCAAATAGGCCTATTAGGAGCACAAAGGGCCAATGTCCACCAGAAACACCTAAGTTGGAGGAAGTATTGCTTTCAAAAACGAATTCAATTCTCACAGGGAAACAATGTGCTAGATGCTCCTGCTTCTAACACAGATTGTCTTTTTACAAAGGATTCACTTGTTTCTTCAACTTCGTTGAAGAGGCCTATTTGGAACAAAATGAGCCTTTCTCCACCTTGAACACTATGATTTGCAGGAAGTATTCCTTCAAAAACGAAATGAATTCTGACAGGGAAACAATGTGCCAGATGTTCCTGCTTCTAACTGAGATGGTTTTATTTGGAGAGATATATGTGTTTCTTCAACTCAGCTGAATAGGCCTATTTGTAGGAAACAGAGCTTATCTCCACCTGGAAACACCCAAGTTGCAGGAAATATTCCTTTAAAAACTAACTCAATGCTCACTGGGTAACAATGTGCTAGTATGTGCAGCTTCTAACGTAAATAGATTTTTTGGAGAGATACTTGTGTTTCTTCAACTCAGGTGAATAGGTGTAGTTTGAGCAAACAGACATACCACCACCTTGAGGAAGATTTCCTTTCCAAACCAACTCAAATCTCACAGGGAACAATGTACTCTATGCTCCTTCAACTAACACAGATGGTCAACTTTTGAGAGATACCTGTGTTTCTTCACCTTAGCTGAGTAGGCTTGTTGGGAACCAAATGAACCATTCTCCACCTTGAAATTATGATTTGAAGGAAGTATTCCTTTGAAACACTAAGTCAGCTCTCACAGGGAAACAATACATTATGCGCTGCAGCTTCTAACATAGATGGTTTTCTTTGGAGATGTACGGATATTTTTTCAACTCAGCTGAATAGGCCTATTTGGAGTAAACAGAGCCTATCTCCACGTTGAAAAACCAAAGTTGCGGGAAGTATTCTTTTCAAGAACGAATTCAATTCTCAAAGGGAAACAATGTGTACATAACCCTGATTCTAGCTCAAATGCTTTTCTTTTTAGACATACGTGTGTTTCTTCACTTTAGCTGAATAGGGGAATTTGGAATAAAAGAGCCTTTCTCCACCTTGAAAATTTGATGTGCTGGAAGTATTCCTTTCAAAAACGAACTAAATTCTCACAGGGAGAAAATGTGCTAAGTACTGCAGGTACTACCTTAGATGGTTTTGTTTGGAGAGGTATATGCGCTGCTTAACTCACCTGAAGAGCCCTACTTGGAACAACATGATCCTCTCTCCACCTTGAAAACTGTAAAGAGTAGGAATTTTTCCTTCCAAAAACTAACTTTATTCTCACAGGGAAATAATGTGCTAGACGCTGCAGCTTCTAACATACATGGTTTTCTTTGGAGAGAAAGTGAAGTTTCTTCAACTCAACTGAATAGGCCTATTTGGAGCAAAGAGAGCCTATGTCCACCTTGAAACACCTACGTTGCAGGAAGTATTCCTTTGAAAAACTAACTCATTTTAACATGGAAGCAATATCCAATCCTGCTTAAACCAGATGGTTATTTCTGAGAGATTTATGTTTATCTTCAACTTGGCTGTATAGTTCTGTTCGAACAAAGTGAGCATTTCTGCGGCTTGAAAATTCTGCTTGCAGTAATTGTTCGTTTCAAAAATTAACTCAATTGTCACTGGGAACAAAATGCTAGTTGCTACTCTTCTGACACATATCATTTTCTTTTGAAAGATACATGTGTTTCATCAACTCACCTGAATACACCTATTTGGAACAAAGAGAGCCTACCTCCACCTTTAAAAATAAAAGTTGCAGAAAGTATTCCTTTCAAAAGGAAAGTTTATTCTCACAGGGAAAGAATGTGCTACATACTGCAGGTACTAACCTAGATGGTTTTGTTAGGAGAGATACATGTGCTACTTGAACGTAACTGAATAGGCCTACTTGGAACAAAATGAGCCTGTCTTAATCTTGAAAACTATGATTAGCAGGAATTGCTCCTCTCAAACACTAACTCACTTCTCACAGGGAAAGAATGTGGTAAATGTTGCAGCTTCTGACATAGATGGTTTTCTTTGGAGAGTTACTGGTGTTTCTTCAACTTAGCTGAATACGCCCACTTGGAATACATTGTGCCTTTCTCAGCCCTGAAAATTCTGATTTGAAAGAAGTATTCCTTTCAAAAACTAACTCAATTCTCACAGGGAGATAATGTGCTAGATGCTGGAGCTTCTAACAGGCACTTATTTCATTGGAGAGATACATGTGTTACTTCAACTCAGCTGATTAGGCCTATTTGTAGCCAATTGAGATTATCTCCACCTTGAAACACCTAAGTTACAGGAAGTATTCCTTTTAAACACAAATCAATTTTAACAGGGAAACAATGTGCTAGAGTCTCCTGCTTCTAACACACATGCGTTTCTTTTGAGAGATACATGTGCTTCATCACCTTAGCTGAATAGGCCTATCTGGAACCAAAAGAGCCTTTCTCCACCTTTAAAACTTTGATTTGCAGAAAGTACTCCTTTAAAAACTAACCTTATTCTCACAGGGAAAGAATGTTCTAGATGCTCCTGCTTCTATGACAGTTGGTTTTCTTTCCAGAGATACATGTGTTCCTTCAACTTACTGAAAGGGCCTATATGGAACAAAATGAACCTTTCTCCACTTTGAAAATTCTGTTTTGCAGGAAGTATTTCTTTCAAAACCTAACTATATTCACACAGGTAAACAGCATGGTAATTGCTAGTGCTTCTAACTCCAATGGCTTTCTTTCGAGAGATACATGTGTTTCATCAACTCAGCGCAATAGGCCTATTTGCAACAAAGTGAGCCTATCTCCACCTTAAAGAACAAAAGTTGCAGGAAGAATTCCTTTCAAAACCTAACTTAGTTTTCCATGGGAAACAGTGTGCTAGATGCTGCAGCTTCTAACACAGATTTTTTTTTTTTTGGAGATATTTATGTGTTTCTTCAACTTGGCTGAATAGGTCTATTTGGAAATAAATGAGCCTTTCTCCACCTTGAAAATTCTGATTTGCAGGAAGTATTCCTTTCAAAAACTAGCTCAAATCTCACAGGGGAACAATGTGCGTGAACCTGCATCTGGCAACATAGATGGTTTTCTTTGGAGAGATACATGGGTTGCTTGAACTCAGCTGCATATACCTATTTCGAGCAAAGAGAGCCTATGTCCACCTTGAATCCCCTAAGTGGCAGGAAGTCTTCCTTTCAAAATGAACTAAATTCTCACAGGGAAACAATGTGCTAGATGCTACTTCTTGTAACACACATGGTTTCATGTCGAGAAATAGTTTTAAAAAATGAGCATTTGTCCACCTTGAAACTTCTGAATTCTAATGAGTATTCAGTTAAAAACTAACTCAATATTAAGAGGGAGACAATGTGCAGGAGGCTCGAGCTTCTCACAAAGATGATTTTCTTTCGTGAGATACATGTCTTTCTTCACCTTAGTTGAATTGGTCTATTTGGAACAAAATGAACCTTTCTCCACTTTGAAAAGTGCAATTTACACCAAGTATACCTACTAAAACATACTCAGTTCTCACAGAGAAACAAAGTGCCAGATGCTCCTACTTCCAAATAGTGGTTTTCATTCGTGATATATATGTGTTTCACCTTAGCTGAATAGGCCAATTTGAAGCAATATGAGCCTTACTCTACCTTGAAAACTATGATAAGCAGGAAGTATTCCTTTCAAAAACTACTCCGACTTTTGCCCAGAAACAATGTCGTAGATGCTGCAGCTTCTAACATAGATGGTTTTCTTTGCAGTGATGCATGTGTTCTTTAACTCAGCCTAATACGCCTAATTGGAACAAAGAGAGCTTCGCTCCACCTTGAAAAACCGAAGTTGCAGGAAGTATTCCTTTGAAAAACGAACTCAATTTTAACAGGGAGATAATGTGCTAGATGCTGTAGCTTCTAACATAGATGGTTTTCTTTTGGAGAGATACATGAGTTTCTTCAACTCAGCCAAATAGGCCTATTAGGAGCACAAAGGGCCAATGTCCACCAGAAACACCTAAGTTGGAGGAAGTATTGCTTTCAAAAACGAATTCAATTCTCACAGGGAAACAATGTGCTAGATGCTCCTGCTTCTAACACAGATTGTCTTTTTACAAAGGATTCACTTGTTTCTTCAACTTCGTTGAAGAGGCCTATTTGGAACAAAATGAGCCTTTCTCCACCTTGAACACTATGATTTGCAGGAAGTATTCCTTCAAAAACGAAATGAATTCTGACAGGGAAACAATGTGCCAGATGTTCCTGCTTCTAACTCAGATGGTTTTATTTGGAGAGATATATGTGTTTCTTCAACTCAGCTGAATAGGCCTATTTGTAGGAAACAGAGCTTATCTCCACCTGGAAACACCCAAGTTGCAGGAAATATTCCTTTAAAAACTAACTCAATGCTCACTGGGTAACAATGTGCTAGTATGTGCAGCTTCTAACGTAAATAGATTTTTTGGAGAGATACTTGTGTTTCTTCAACTCAGGTGAATAGGTGTAGTTTGAGCAAACAGACATACCACCACCTTGAGGAAGATTTCCTTTCCAAACCAACTCAAATCTCACAGGGAACAATGTACTCTATGCTCCTTCAACTAACACAGATGGTCAACTTTTGAGAGATACCTGTGTTTCTTCACCTTAGCTGAGTAGGCTTGTTGGGAACCAAATGAACCATTCTCCACCTTGAAATTATGATTTGAAGGAAGTATTCCTTTGAAACACTAAGTCAGCTCTCACAGGGAAACAATGCATTATGCGCTGCAGCTTCTAACATAGATGGTTTTCTTTGGAGATGTACGGATATTTTTTCAACTCAGCTGAATAGGCCTATTTGGAGTAAACAGAGCCTATCTCCACGTTGAAAAACCAAAGTTGCGGGAAGTATTCTTTTCAAGAACGAATTCAATTCTCAAAGGGAAACAATGTGTACATAACCCTGATTCTAGCTCAAATGCTTTTCTTTTTAGACATACGTGTGTTTCTTCACTTTAGCTGAATAGGGGAATTTGGAATAAAAGAGCCTTTCTCCACCTTGAAAATTTGATGTGCTGGAAGTATTCCTTTCAAAAACGAACTAAATTCTCACAGGGAGAAAATGTGCTAAGTACTGCAGGTACTACCTTAGATGGTTTTGTTTGGAGAGGTATATGCGCTGCTTAACTCACCTGAAGAGCCCTACTTGGAACAACATGATCCTCTCTCCACCTTGAAAACTGTAAAGAGTAGGAATTTTTCCTTCCAAAAACTAACTTTATTCTCACAGGGAAATAATGTGCTAGACGCTGCAGCTTCTAACATACATGGTTTTCTTTGGAGAGAAAGTGAAGTTTCTTCAACTCAACTGAATAGGCCTATTTGGAGCAAAGAGAGCCTATGTCCACCTTGAAACACCTACGTTGCAGGAAGTATTCCTTTGAAAAACTAACTCATTTTAACATGGAAGCAATATCCAATCCTGCTTAAACCAGATGGTTATTTCTGAGAGATTTATGTTTATCTTCAACTTGGCTGTATAGTTCTGTTCGAACAAAGTGAGCATTTCTGCGGCTTGAAAATTCTGCTTGCAGTAATTGTTCGTTTCAAAAATTAACTCAATTGTCACTGGGAACAAAATGCTAGTTGCTACTCTTCTGACACATATCATTTTCTTTTGAAAGATACATGTGTTTCATCAACTCACCTGAATACACCTATTTGGAACAAAGAGAGCCTACCTCCACCTTTAAAAATAAAAGTTGCAGAAAGTATTCCTTTCAAAAGGAAAGTTTATTCTCACAGGGAAAGAATGTGCTACATACTGCAGGTACTAACCTAGATGGTTTTGTTAGGAGAGATACATGTGCTACTTGAACGTAACTGAATAGGCCTACTTGGAACAAAATGAGCCTGTCTTAATCTTGAAAACTATGATTAGCAGGAATTGCTCCTCTCAAACACTAACTCACTTCTCACAGGGAAAGAATGTGGTAAATGTTGCAGCTTCTGACATAGATGGTTTTCTTTGGAGAGTTACTGGTGTTTCTTCAACTTAGCTGAATACGCCCACTTGGAATACATTGTGCCTTTCTCAGCCCTGAAAATTCTGATTTGAAAGAAGTATTCCTTTCAAAAACTAACTCAATTCTCACAGGGAGATAATGTGCTAGATGCTGGGGCTTCTAACAGGCACTTATTTCATTGGAGAGATACATGTGTTACTTCAACTCAGCTGATTAGGCCTATTTGTAGCCAATTGAGATTATCTCCACCTTGAAACACCTAAGTTACAGGAAGTATTCCTTTTAAACACAAATCAATTTTAACAGGGAAACAATGTGCTAGAGTCTCCTGCTTCTAACACACATGCGTTTCTTTTGAGAGATACATGTGCTTCATCACCTTAGCTGAATAGGCCTATCTGGAACCAAAAGAGCCTTTCTCCACCTTTAAAACTTTGATTTGCAGAAAGTACTCCTTTAAAAACTAACCTTATTCTCACAGGGAAAGAATGTTCTAGATGCTCCTGCTTCTATGACAGTTGGTTTTCTTTCCAGAGATACATGTGTTCCTTCAACTTACTGAAAGGGCCTATATGGAACAAAATGAACCTTTCTCCACTTTGAAAATTCTGTTTTGCAGGAAGTATTTCTTTCAAAACCTAACTATATTCACACAGGTTAACAGCATGGTAATTGCTAGTGCTTCTAACTCCAATGGCTTTCTTTCGAGAGATACATGTGTTTCATCAACTCAGCGCAATAGGCCTATTTGCAACAAAGTGAGCCTATCTCCACCTTAAAGAACAAAAGTTGCAGGAAGAATTCCTTTCAAAACCTAACTTAGTTTTCCATGGGAAACAGTGTGCTAGATGCTGCAGCTTCTAACACAGATTTTTTTTTTTTTGGAGATATTTATGTGTTTCTTCAACTTGGCTGAATAGGTCTATTTGGAAATAAATGAGCCTTTCTCTACCTTGAAAATTCTGATTTGCAGGAAGTATTCCTTTCAAAAACTAGCTCAAATCTCACAGGGGAACAATGTGCGTGAACCTGCATCTGGCAACATAGATGGTTTTCTTTGGAGAGATACATGGGTTGCTTGAACTCAGCTGCATATACCTATTTCGAGCAAAGAGAGCCTATGTCCACCTTGAATCCCCTAAGTGGCAGGAAGTCTTCCTTTCAAAATGAACTAAATTCTCACAGGGAAACAATGTGCTAGATGCTACTTCTTGTAACACACATGGTTTCATGTCGAGAAATAGTTTTAAAAAATGAGCATTTGTCCACCTTGAAACTTCTGAATTGTAATGAGTATTCAGTTAAAAACTAACTCAATATTAAGAGGGAGACAATGTGCAGGAGGCTCGAGCTTCTCACAAAGATGATTTTCTTTCGTGAGATACATGTCTTTCTTCACCTTAGTTGAATTGGTCTATTTGGAACAAAATGAACCTTTCTCCACTTTGAAAAGTGTAATTTACACCAAGTATACCTACTAAAACATACTCAATTCTCACAGAGAAACAAAGTGCCAGATGCTCCTGCTTCCAAATAGTGGTTTTCATTCGTGATATATATGTGTTTCACCTTAGCTGAATAGGCCAATTTGGAGCAATATGAGCCTTACTCTACCTTGAAAACTATGATAAGCAGGAAGTATTCCTTTCAAAAACTACTCCGACTTTTGCCCAGAAACAATGTCGTAGATGCTGCAGCTTCTAACATAGATGGTTTTCTTTGCAGTGATGCATGTGTTCTTTAACTCAGCCTAATACGCCTAATTGGAACAAAGAGAGCTTCGCTGCACCTTGAAAAACCGAAGTTGCAGGAAGTATTCCTTTGAAAAACGAACTCAATTTTAACAGGGAGATAATGTGCTAGATGCTGTAGCTTCTAACATAGATGGTTTTCTTTTGGAGAGATACATGAGTTTCTTCAACTCAGCCAAATAGGCCTATTAGGAGCACAAAGGGCCAATGTCCACCAGAAACACCTAAGTTGGAGGAAGTATTGCTTTCAAAAACGAATTCAATTCTCACAGGGAAACAATGTGCTAGATGCTCCTGCTTCTAACACAGATTGTCTTTTTACAAAGGATTCACTTGTTTCTTCAACTTCGTTGAAGAGGCCTATTTGGAACAAAATGAGCCTTTCTCCACCTTGAACACTATGATTTGCAGGAAGTATTCCTTCAAAAACGAAATGAATTCTGACAGGGAAACAATGTGCCAGATGTTCCTGCTTCTAACTGAGATGGTTTTATTTGGAGAGATATATGTGTTTCTTCAACTCAGCTGAATAGGCCTATTTGTAGGAAACAGAGCTTATCTCCACCTGGAAACACCCAAGTTGCAGGAAATATTCCTTGAAAAACTAACTCAATGCTCACTGGGTAACAATGTGCTAGTATGTGCAGCTTCTAACGTAAATAGATTTTTTGGAGAGATACTTGTGTTTCTTCAACTCAGGTGAATAGGTGTAGTTTGAGCAAACAGACATACCACCACCTTGAGGAAGATTTCCTTTCCAAACCAACTCAAATCTCACAGGGAACAATGTACTCTATGCTCCTTCAACTAACACAGATGGTCAACTTTTGAGAGATACCTGTGTTTCTTCACCTTAGCTGAGTAGGCTTGTTGGGAACCAAATGAACCATTCTCCACCTTGAAATTATGATTTGAAGGAAGTATTCCTTTGAAACACTAAGTCAGCTCTCACAGGGAAACAATACATTATGCGCTGCAGCTTCTAACATAGATGGTTTTCTTTGGAGATGTACGGATATTTTTTCAACTCAGCTGAATAGGCCTATTTGGAGTAAACAGAGCCTATCTCCACGTTGAAAAACCAAAGTTGCGGGAAGTATTCTTTTCAAGAACGAATTCAATTCTCAAAGGGAAACAATGTGTACATAACCCTGATTCTAGCTCAAATGCTTTTCTTTTTAGACATACGTGTGTTTCTTCACTTTAGCTGAATAGGGGAATTTGGAATAAAAGAGCCTTTCTCCACCTTGAAAATTTGATGTGCTGGAAGTATTCCTTTCAAAAACGAACTAAATTCTCACAGGGAGAAAATGTGCTAAGTACTGCAGGTACTACCTTAGATGGTTTTGTTTGGAGAGGTATATGCGCTGCTTAACTCACCTGAAGAGCCCTACTTGGAACAACATGATCCTCTCTCCACCTTGAAAACTGTAAAGAGTAGGAATTTTTCCTTCCAAAAACTAACTTTATTCTCACAGGGAAATAATGTGCTAGACGCTGCAGCTTCTAACATACATGGTTTTCTTTGGAGAGAAAGTGAAGTTTCTTCAACTCAACTGAATAGGCCTATTTGGAGCAAAGAGAGCCTATGTCCACCTTGAAACACCTACGTTGCAGGAAGTATTCCTTTGAAAAACTAACTCATTTTAACATGGAAGCAATATCCAATCCTGCTTAAACCAGATGGTTATTTCTGAGAGATTTATGTTTATCTTCAACTTGGCTGTATAGTTCTGTTCGAACAAAGTGAGCATTTCTGCGGCTTGAAAATTCTGCTTGCAGTAATTGTTCGTTTCAAAAATTAACTCAATTGTCACTGGGAACAAAATGCTAGTTGCTACTCTTCTGACACATATCATTTTCTTTTGAAAGATACATGTGTTTCATCAACTCACCTGAATACACCTATTTGGAACAAAGAGAGCCTACCTCCACCTTTAAAAATAAAAGTTGCAGAAAGTATTCCTTTCAAAAGGAAAGTTTATTCTCACAGGGAAAGAATGTGCTACATACTGCAGGTACTAACCTAGATGGTTTTGTTAGGAGAGATACATGTGCTACTTGAACGTAACTGAATAGGCCTACTTGGAACAAAATGAGCCTGTCTTAATCTTGAAAACTATGATTAGCAGGAATTGCTCCTCTCAAACACTAACTCACTTCTCACAGGGAAAGAATGTGGTAAATGTTGCAGCTTCTGACATAGATGGTTTTCTTTGGAGAGTTACTGGTGTTTCTTCAACTTAGCTGAATACGCCCACTTGGAATACATTGTGCCTTTCTCAGCCCTGAAAATTCTGATTTGAAAGAAGTATTCCTTTCAAAAACTAACTCAATTCTCACAGGGAGATAATGTGCTAGATGCTGGAGCTTCTAACAGGCACTTATTTCATTGGAGAGATACATGTGTTACTTCAACTCAGCTGATTAGGCCTATTTGTAGCCAATTGAGATTATCTCCACCTTGAAACACCTAAGTTACAGGAAGTATTCCTTTTAAACACAAATCAATTTTAACAGGGAAACAATGTGCTAGAGTCTCCTGCTTCTAACACACATGCGTTTCTTTTGAGAGATACATGTGCTTCATCACCTTAGCTGAATAGGCCTATCTGGAACCAAAAGAGCCTTTCTCCACCTTTAAAACTTTGATTTGCAGAAAGTACTCCTTTAAAAACTAACCTTATTCTCACAGGGAAAGAATGTTCTAGATGCTCCTGCTTCTATGACAGTTGGTTTTCTTTCCAGAGATACATGTGTTCCTTCAACTTACTGAAAGGGCCTATATGGAACAAAATGAACCTTTCTCCACTTTGAAAATTCTGTTTTGCAGGAAGTATTTCTTTCAAAACCTAACTATATTCACACAGGTTAACAGCATGGTAATTGCTAGTGCTTCTAACTCCAATGGCTTTCTTTCGAGAGATACATGTGTTTCATCAACTCAGCGCAATAGGCCTATTTGCAACAAAGTGAGCCTATCTCCACCTTAAAGAACAAAAGTTGCAGGAAGAATTCCTTTCAAAACCTAACTTAGTTTTCCATGGGAAACAGTGTGCTAGATGCTGCAGCTTCTAACACAGATTTTTTTTTTTTTTGGAGATATTTATGTGTTTCTTCAACTTGGCTGAATAGGTCTATTTGGAAATAAATGAGCCTTTCTCTACCTTGAAAATTCTGATTTGCAGGAAGTATTCCTTTCAAAAACTAGCTCAAATCTCACAGGGGAACAATGTGCGTGAACCTGCATCTGGCAACATAGATGGTTTTCTTTGGAGAGATACATGGGTTGCTTGAACTCAGCTGCATATACCTATTTCGAGCAAAGAGAGCCTATGTCCACCTTGAATCCCCTAAGTGGCAGGAAGTCTTCCTTTCAAAATGAACTAAATTCTCACAGGGAAACAATGTGCTAGATGCTACTTCTTGTAACACACATGGTTTCATGTCGAGAAATAGTTTTAAAAAATGAGCATTTGTCCACCTTGAAACTTCTGAATTCTAATGAGTATTCAGTTAAAAACTAACTCAATATTAAGAGGGAGACAATGTGCAGGAGGCTCGAGCTTCTCACAAAGATGATTTTCTTTCGTGAGATACATGTCTTTCTTCACCTTAGTTGAATTGGTCTATTTGGAACAAAATGAACCTTTCTCCACTTTGAAAAGTGTAATTTACACCAAGTATACCTACTAAAACATACTCAATTCTCACAGAGAAACAAAGTGCCAGATGCTCCTGCTTCCAAATAGTGGTTTTCATTCGTGATATATATGTGTTTCACCTTAGCTGAATAGGCCAATTTGGAGCAATATGAGCCTTACTCTACCTTGAAAACTATGATAAGCAGGAAGTATTCCTTTCAAAAACTACTCCGACTTTTGCCCAGAAACAATGTCGTAGATGCTGCAGCTTCTAACATAGATGGTTTTCTTTGCAGTGATGCATGTGTTCTTTAACTCAGCCTAATACGCCTAATTGGAACAAAGAGAGCTTCGCTCCACCTTGAAAAACCGAAGTTGCAGGAAGTATTCCTTTGAAAAACGAACTCAATTTTAACAGGGAGATAATGTGCTAGATGCTGTAGCTTCTAACATAGATGGTTTTCTTTTGGAGAGATACATGAGTTTCTTCAACTCAGCCAAATAGGCCTATTAGGAGCACAAAGGGCCAATGTCCACCAGAAACACCTAAGTTGGAGGAAGTATTGCTTTCAAAAACGAATTCAATTCTCACAGGGAAACAATGTGCTAGATGCTCCTGCTTCTAACACAGATTGTCTTTTTACAAAGGATTCACTTGTTTCTTCAACTTCGTTGAAGAGGCCTATTTGGAACAAAATGAGCCTTTCTCCACCTTGAACACTATGATTTGCAGGAAGTATTCCTTCAAAAACGAAATGAATTCTGACAGGGAAACAATGTGCCAGATGTTCCTGCTTCTAACTGAGATGGTTTTATTTGGAGAGATATATGTGTTTCTTCAACTCA
The DNA here is from genome assembly GCF_047511655.1 of Castor canadensis. Classification (NCBI taxonomy): domain Eukaryota; kingdom Metazoa; phylum Chordata; class Mammalia; order Rodentia; family Castoridae; genus Castor; species Castor canadensis. Next base: position 93,894,388 of record NC_133395.1, read on the forward strand.
GCTGAATAGGCCTATTTGTAGGAAACAGAGCTTATCTCCACCTGGAAACACCCAAGTTGCAGGAAATATTCCTTGAAAAACTAACTCAATGCTCACTGGGTAACAATGTGCTAGTATGTGCAGCTTCTAACGTAAATAGATTTTTTGGAGAGATACTTGTGTTTCTTCAACTCAGGTGAATAGGTGTAGTTTGAGCAAACAGACATACCACCACCTTGAGGAAGATTTCCTTTCCAAACCAACTCAAATCTCACAGGGAACAATGTACTCTATGCTCCTTCAACTAACACAGATGGTCAACTTTTGAGAGATACCTGTGTTTCTTCACCTTAGCTGAGTAGGCTTGTTGGGAACCAAATGAACCATTCTCCACCTTGAAATTATGATTTGAAGGAAGTATTCCTTTGAAACACTAAGTCAGCTCTCACAGGGAAACAATACATTATGCGCTGCAGCTTCTAACATAGATGGTTTTCTTTGGAGATGTACGGATATTTTTTCAACTCAGCTGAATAGGCCTATTTGGAGTAAACAGAGCCTATCTCCACGTTGAAAAACCAAAGTTGCGGGAAGTATTCTTTTCAAGAACGAATTCAATTCTCAAAGGGAAACAATGTGTACATAACCCTGATTCTAGCTCAAATGCTTTTCTTTTTAGACATACGTGTGTTTCTTCACTTTAGCTGAATAGGGGAATTTGGAATAAAAGAGCCTTTCTCCACCTTGAAAATTTGATGTGCTGGAAGTATTCCTTTCAAAAACGAACTAAATTCTCACAGGGAGAAAATGTGCTAAGTACTGCAGGTACTACCTTAGATGGTTTTGTTTGGAGAGGTATATGCGCTGCTTAACTCACCTGAAGAGCCCTACTTGGAACAACATGATCCTCTCTCCACCTTGAAAACTGTAAAGAGTAGGAATTTTTCCTTCCAAAAACTAACTTTATTCTCACAGGGAAATAATGTGCTAGACGCTGCAGCTTCTAACATACATGGTTTTCTTTGGAGAGAAAGTGAAGTTTCTTCAACTCAACTGAATAGGCCTATTTGGAGCAAAGAGAGCCTATGTCCACCTTGAAACACCTACGTTGCAGGAAGTATTCCTTTGAAAAACTAACTCATTTTAACATGGAAGCAATATCCAATCCTGCTTAAACCAGATGGTTATTTCTGAGAGATTTATGTTTATCTTCAACTTGGCTGTATAGTTCTGTTCGAACAAAGTGAGCATTTCTGCGGCTTGAAAATTCTGCTTGCAGTAATTGTTCGTTTCAAAAATTAACTCAATTGTCACTGGGAACAAAATGCTAGTTGCTACTCTTCTGACACATATCATTTTCTTTTGAAAGATACATGTGTTTCATCAACTCACCTGAATACACCTATTTGGAACAAAGAGAGCCTACCTCCACCTTTAAAAATAAAAGTTGCAGAAAGTATTCCTTTCAAAAGGAAAGTTTATTCTCACAGGGAAAGAATGTGCTACATACTGCAGGTACTAACCTAGATGGTTTTGTTAGGAGAGATACATGTGCTACTTGAACGTAACTGAATAGGCCTACTTGGAACAAAATGAGCCTGTCTTAATCTTGAAAACTATGATTAGCAGGAATTGCTCCTCTCAAACACTAACTCACTTCTCACAGGGAAAGAATGTGGTAAATGTTGCAGCTTCTGACATAGATGGTTTTCTTTGGAGAGTTACTGGTGTTTCTTCAACTTAGCTGAATACGCCCACTTGGAATACATTGTGCCTTTCTCAGCCCTGAAAATTCTGATTTGAAAGAAGTATTCCTTTCAAAAACTAACTCAATTCTCACAGGGAGATAATGTGCTAGATGCTGGAGCTTCTAACAGGCACTTATTTCATTGGAGAGATACATGTGTTACTTCAACTCAGCTGATTAGGCCTATTTGTAGCCAATTGAGATTATCTCCACCTTGAAACACCTAAGTTACAGGAAGTATTCCTTTTAAACACAAATCAATTTTAACAGGGAAACAATGTGCTAGAGTCTCCTGCTTCTAACACACATGCGTTTCTTTTGAGAGATACATGTGCTTCATCACCTTAGCTGAATAGGCCTATCTGGAACCAAAAGAGCCTTTCTCCACCTTTAAAACTTTGATTTGCAGAAAGTACTCCTTTAAAAACTAACCTTATTCTCACAGGGAAAGAATGTTCTAGATGCTCCTGCTTCTATGACAGTTGGTTTTCTTTCCAGAGATACATGTGTTCCTTCAACTTACTGAAAGGGCCTATATGGAACAAAATGAACCTTTCTCCACTTTGAAAATTCTGTTTTGCAGGAAGTATTTCTTTCAAAACCTAACTATATTCACACAGGTAAACAGCATGGTAATTGCTAGTGCTTCTAACTCCAATGGCTTTCTTTCGAGAGATACATGTGTTTCATCAACTCAGCGCAATAGGCCTATTTGCAACAAAGTGAGCCTATCTCCACCTTAAAGAACAAAAGTTGCAGGAAGAATTCCTTTCAAAACCTAACTTAGTTTTCCATGGGAAACAGTGTGCTAGATGCTGCAGCTTCTAACACAGATTTTTTTTTTTTTGGAGATATTTATGTGTTTCTTCAACTTGGCTGAATAGGTCTATTTGGAAATAAATGAGCCTTTCTCCACCTTGAAAATTCTGATTTGCAGGAAGTATTCCTTTCAAAAACTAGCTCAAATCTCACAGGGGAACAATGTGCGTGAACCTGCATCTGGCAACATAGATGGTTTTCTTTGGAGAGATACATGGGTTGCTTGAACTCAGCTGCATATACCTATTTCGAGCAAAGAGAGCCTATGTCCACCTTGAATCCCCTAAGTGGCAGGAAGTCTTCCTTTCAAAATGAACTAAATTCTCCCAGGGAAACAATGTGCTAGATGCTACTTCTTGTAACACACATGGTTTCATGTCGAGAAATAGTTTTAAAAAATGAGCATTTGTCCACCTTGAAACTTCTGAATTGTAATGAGTATTCAGTTAAAAACTAACTCAATATTAAGAGGGAGACAATGTGCAGGAGGCTCGAGCTTCTCACAAAGATGATTTTCTTTCGTGAGATACATGTCTTTCTTCACCTTAGTTGAATTGGTCTATTTGGAACAAAATGAACCTTTCTCCACTTTGAAAAGTGTAATTTACACCAAGTATACCTACTAAAACATACTCAATTCTCACAGAGAAACAAAGTGCCAGATGCTCCTGCTTCCAAATAGTGGTTTTCATTCGTGATATATATGTGTTTCACCTTAGCTGAATAGGCCAATTTGGAGCAATATGAGCCTTACTCTACCTTGAAAACTATGATAAGCAGGAAGTATTCCTTTCAAAAACTACTCCGACTTTTGCCCAGAAACAATGTCGTAGATGCTGCAGCTTCTAACATAGATGGTTTTCTTTGCAGTGATGCATGTGTTCTTTAACTCAGCCTAATACGCCTAATTGGAACAAAGAGAGCTTCGCTCCACCTTGAAAAACCGAAGTTGCAGGAAGTATTCCTTTGAAAAACGAACTCAATTTTAACAGGGAGATAATGTGCTAGATGCTGTAGCTTCTAACATAGATGGTTTTCTTTTGGAGAGATACATGAGTTTCTTCAACTCAGCCAAATAGGCCTATTAGGAGCACAAAGGGCCAATGTCCACCAGAAACACCTAAGTTGGAGGAAGTATTGCTTTCAAAAACGAATTCAATTCTCACAGGGAAACAATGTGCTAGATGCTCCTGCTTCTAACACAGATTGTCTTTTTACAAAGGATTCACTTGTTTCTTCAACTTCGTTGAAGAGGCCTATTTGGAACAAAATGAGCCTTTCTCCACCTTGAACACTATGATTTGCAGGAAGTATTCCTTCAAAAACGAAATGAATTCTGACAGGGAAACAATGTGCCAGATGTTCCTGCTTCTAACTGAGATGGTTTTATTTGGAGAGATATATGTGTTTCTTCAACTCAGCTGAATAGGCCTATTTGTAGGAAACAGAGCTTATCTCCACCTGGAAACACCCAAGTTGCAGGAAATATTCCTTTAAAAACTAACTCAATGCTCACTGGGTAACAATGTGCTAGTATGTGCAGCTTCTAACGTAAATAGATTTTTTGGAGAGATACTTGTGTTTCTTCAACTCAGGTGAATAGGTGTAGTTTGAGCAAACAGACATACCACCACCTTGAGGAAGATTTCCTTTCCAAACCAACTCAAATCTCACAGGGAACAATGTACTCTATGCTCCTTCAACTAACACAGATGGTCAACTTTTGAGAGATACCTGTGTTTCTTCACCTTAGCTGAGTAGGCTTGTTGGGAACCAAATGAACCATTCTCCACCTTGAAATTATGATTTGAAGGAAGTATTCCTTTGAAACACTAAGTCAGCTCTCACAGGGAAACAATGCATTATGCGCTGCAGCTTCTAACATAGATGGTTTTCTTTGGAGATGTACGGATATTTTTTCAACTCAGCTGAATAGGCCTATTTGGAGTAAACAGAGCCTATCTCCACGTTGAAAAACCAAAGTTGCGGGAAGTATTCTTTTCAAGAACGAATTCAATTCTCAAAGGGAAACAATGTGTACATAACCCTGATTCTAGCTCAAATGCTTTTCTTTTTAGACATACGTGTGTTTCTTCACTTTAGCTGAATAGGGGAATTTGCAATAAAAGAGCCTTTCTCCACCTTGAAAATTTGATGTGCTGGAAGTATTCCTTTCAAAAACGAACTAAATTCTCACAGGGAGAAAATGTGCTAAGTACTGCAGGTACTACCTTAGATGGTTTTGTTTGGAGAGGTATATGCGCTGCTTAACTCACCTGAAGAGCCCTACTTGGAACAACATGATCCTCTCTCCACCTTGAAAACTGTAAAGAGTAGGAATTTTTCCTTCCAAAAACTAACTTTATTCTCACAGGGAAATAATGTGCTAGACGCTGCAGCTTCTAACATACATGGTTTTCTTTGGAGAGAAAGTGAAGTTTCTTCAACTCAACTGAATAGGCCTATTTGGAGCAAAGAGAGCCTATGTCCACCTTGAAACACCTACGTTGCAGGAAGTATTCCTTTGAAAAACTAACTCATTTTAACATGGAAGCAATATCCAATCCTGCTTAAACCAGATGGTTATTTCTGAGAGATTTATGTTTATCTTCAACTTGGCTGTATAGTTCTGTTCGAACAAAGTGAGCATTTCTGCAGCTTGAAAATTCTGCTTGCAGTAATTGTTCGTTTCAAAAATTAACTCAATTGTCACTGGGAACAAAATGCTAGTTGCTACTCTTCTGACACATATCATTTTCTTTTGAAAGATACATGTGTTTCATCAACTCACCTGAATACACCTATTTGGAACAAAGAGAGCCTACCTCCACCTTTAAAAATAAAAGTTGCAGAAAGTATTCCTTTCAAAAGGAAAGTTTATTCTCACAGGGAAAGAATGTGCTACATACTGCAGGTACTAACCTAGATGGTTTTGTTAGGAGAGATACATGGTGCTACTTGAACGTAACTGAATAGGCCTACTTGGAACAAAATGAGCCTGTCTTAATCTTGAAAACTATGATTAGCAGGAATTGCTCCTCTCAAACACTAACTCACTTCTCACAGGGAAAGAATGTGGTAAATGTTGCAGCTTCTGACATAGATGGTTTTCTTTGGAGAGTTACTGGTGTTTCTTCAACTTAGCTGAATACGCCCACTTGGAATACATTGTGCCTTTCTCAGCCCTGAAAATTCTGATTTGAAAGAAGTATTCCTTTCAAAAACTAACTCAATTCTCACAGGGAGATAATGTGCTAGATGCTGGGGCTTCTAACAGGCACTTATTTCATTGGAGAGATACATGTGTTACTTCAACTCAGCTGATTAGGCCTATTTGTAGCCAATTGAGATTATCTCCACCTTGAAACACCTAAGTTACAGGAAGTATTCCTTTTAAACACAAATCAATTTTAACAGGGAAACAATGTGCTAGAGTCTCCTGCTTCTAACACACATGCGTTTCTTTTGAGAGATACATGTGCTTCATCACCTTAGCTGAATAGGCCTATCTGGAACCAAAAGAGCCTTTCTCCACCTTTAAAACTTTGATTTGCAGAAAGTACTCCTTTAAAAACTAACCTTATTCTCACAGGGAAAGAATGTTCTAGATGCTCCTGCTTCTATGACAGTTGGTTTTCTTTCCAGAGATACATGTGTTCCTTCTACTTACTGAAAGGGCCTATATGGAACAAAATGAACCTTTCTCCACTTTGAAAATTCTGTTTTGCAGGAAGTATTTCTTTCAAAACCTAACTATATTCACACAGGTAAACAGCATGGTAATTGCTAGTGCTTCTAACTCCAATGGCTTTCTTTCGAGAGATACATGTGTTTCATCAACTCAGCGCAATAGGCCTATTTGCAACAAAGTGAGCCTATCTCCACCTTAAAGAACAAAAGTTGCAGGAAGAATTCCTTTCAAAACCTAACTTAGTTTTCCATGGGAAACAGTGTGCTAGATGCTGCAGCTTCTAACACAGATTTTTTTTTTTTTTTGGAGATATTTATGTGTTTCTTCAACTTGGCTGAATAGGTCTATTTGGAAATAAATGAGCCTTTCTCCACCTTGAAAATTCTGATTTGCAGGAAGTATTCCTTTCAAAAACTAGCTCAAATCTCACAGGGGAACAATGTGCGTGAACCTGCATCTGGCAACATAGATGGTTTTCTTTGGAGAGATACATGGGTTGCTTGAACTCAGCTGCATATACCTATTTCGAGCAAAGAGAGCCTATGTCCACCTTGAATCCCCTAAGTGGCAGGAAGTCTTCCTTTCAAAATGAACTAAATTCTCCCAGGGAAACAATGTGCTAGATGCTACTTCTTGTAACACACATGGTTTCATGTCGAGAAATAGTTTTAAAAAATGAGCATTTGTCCACCTTGAAACTTCTGAATTGTAATGAGTATTCAGTTAAAAACTAACTCAATATTAAGAGGGAGACAATGTGCAGGAGGCTCGAGCTTCTCACAAAGATGATTTTCTTTCGTGAGATACATGTCTTTCTTCACCTTAGTTGAATTGGTCTATTTGGAACAAAATGAACCTTTCTCCACTTTGAAAAGTGTAATTTACACCAAGTATACCTACTAAAACATACTCAATTCTCACAGAGAAACAAAGTGCCAGATGCTCCTGCTTCCAAATAGTGGTTTTCATTCGTGATATATATGTGTTTCACCTTAGCTGAATAGGCCAATTTGGAGCAATATGAGCCTTACTCTACCTTGAAAACTATGATAAGCAGGAAGTATTCCTTTCAAAAACTACTCCGACTTTTGCCCAGAAACAATGTCGTAGATGCTGCAGCTTCTAACATAGATGGTTTTCTTTGCAGTGATGCATGTGTTCTTTAACTCAGCCTAATACGCCTAATTGGAACAAAGAGAGCTTCGCTCCACCTTGAAAAACCGAAGTTGCAGGAAGTATTCCTTTGAAAAACGAACTCAATTTTAACAGGGAGATAATGTGCTAGATGCTGTAGCTTCTAACATAGATGGTTTTCTTTTGGAGAGATACATGAGTTTCTTCAACTCAGCCAAATAGGCCTATTAGGAGCACAAAGGGCCAATGTCCACCAGAAACACCTAAGTTGGAGGAAGTATTGCTTTCAAAAACGAATTCAATTCTCACAGGGAAACAATGTGCTAGATGCTCCTGCTTCTAACACAGATTGTCTTTTTACAAAGGATTCACTTGTTTCTTCAACTTCGTTGAAGAGGCCTATTTGGAACAAAATGAGCCTTTCTCCACCTTGAACACTATGATTTGCAGGAAGTATTCCTTCAAAAACGAAATGAATTCTGACAGGGAAACAATGTGCCAGATGTTCCTGCTTCTAACTGAGATGGTTTTATTTGGAGAGATATATGTGTTTCTTCAACTCAGCTGAATAGGCCTATTTGTAGGAAACAGAGCTTATCTCCACCTGGAAACACCCAAGTTGCAGGAAATATTCCTTTAAAAACTAACTCAATGCTCACTGGGTAACAATGTGCTAGTATGTGCAGCTTCTAACGTAAATAGATTTTTTGGAGAGATACTTGTGTTTCTTCAACTCAGGTGAATAGGTGTAGTTTGAGCAAACAGACATACCACCACCTTGAGGAAGATTTCCTTTCCAAACCAACTCAAATCTCACAGGGAACAATGTACTCTATGCTCCTTCAACTAACACAGATGGTCAACTTTTGAGAGATACCTGTGTTTCTTCACCTTAGCTGAGTAGGCTTGTTGGGAACCAAATGAACCATTCTCCACCTTGAAATTATGATTTGAAGGAAGTATTCCTTTGAAACACTAAGTCAGCTCTCACAGGGAAACAATGCATTATGCGCTGCAGCTTCTAACATAGATGGTTTTCTTTGGAGATGTACGGATATTTTTTCAACTCAGCTGAATAGGCCTATTTGGAGTAAACAGAGCCTATCTCCACGTTGAAAAACCAAAGTTGCGGGAAGTATTCTTTTCAAGAACGAATTCAATTCTCAAAGGGAAACAATGTGTACATAACCCTGATTCTAGCTCAAATGCTTTTCTTTTTAGACATACGTGTGTTTCTTCACTTTAGCTGAATAGTGGAATTTGCAATAAAAGAGCCTTTCTCCACCTTGAAAATTTGATGTGCTGGAAGTATTCCTTTCAAAAACGAACTAAATTCTCACAGGGAGAAAATGTGCTAAGTACTGCAGGTACTACCTTAGATGGTTTTGTTTGGAGAGGTATATGCGCTGCTTAACTCACCTGAAGAGCCCTACTTGGAACAACATGATCCTCTCTCCACCTTGAAAACTGTAAAGAGTAGGAATTTTTCCTTCCAAAAACTAACTTTATTCTCACAGGGAAATAATGTGCTAGACGCTGCAGCTTCTAACATACATGGTTTTCTTTGGAGAGAAAGTGAAGTTTCTTCAACTCAACTGAATAGGCCTATTTGGAGCAAAGAGAGCCTATGTCCACCTTGAAACACCTACGTTGCAGGAAGTATTCCTTTGAAAAACTATCTCATTTTAACATGGAAGCAATATCCAATCCTGCTTAAACCAGATGGTTATTTCTGAGAGATTTATGTTTATCTTCAACTTGGCTGTATAGTTCTGTTCGAACAAAGTGAGCATTTCTAGAGCTTGAAAATTCGGCTTGCAGTAATTGTTCGTTTCAAAAATTAACTCAATTGTCACTGGGAACAAAATGCTAGTTGCTACTCTTCTGACACATATCATTTTCTTTTGAAAGATACATGTGTTTCATCAACTCACCTGAATACACCTATTTGGAACAAAGAGAGCCTACCTCCACCTTTAAAAATAAAAGTTGCAGAAAGTATTCCTTTCAAAAGGAAAGTTTATTCTCACAGGGAAAGAATGTGCTACATACTGCAGGTACTAACCTAGATGGTTTTGTTAGGAGAGATACATGTGCTACTTGAACGTAACTGAATAGGCCTACTTGGAACAAAATGAGCCTGTCTTAATCTTGAAAACTATGATTAGCAGGAATTGCTCCTCTCAAACACTAACTCACTTCTCACAGGGAAAGAATGTGGTAAATGTTGCAGCTTCTGACATAGATGGTTTTCTTTGGAGAGTTACTGGTGTTTCTTCAACTTAGCTGAATACGCCCACTTGGAATACATTGTGCCTTTCTCAGCCCTGAAAATTCTGATTTGAAAGAAGTATTCCTTTCAAAAACTAACTCAATTCTCACAGGGAGATAATGTGCTAGATGCTGGGGCTTCTAACAGGCACTTATTTCATTGGAGAGATACATGTGTTACTTCAACTCAGCTGATTAGGCCTATTTGTAGCCAATTGAGATTATCTCCACCTTGAAACACCTAAGTTACAGGAAGTATTCCTTTTAAACACAAATCAATTTTAACAGGGAAACAATGTGCTAGAGTCTCCTGCTTCTAACACACATGCGTTTCTTTTGAGAGATACATGTGCTTCATCACCTTAGCTGAATAGGCCTATCTGGAACCAAAAGAGCCTTTCTCCACCTTTAAAACTTTGATTTGCAGAAAGTACTCCTTTAAAAACTAACCTTATTCTCACAGGGAAAGAATGTTCTAGATGCTCCTGCTTCTATGACAGTTGGTTTTCTTTCCAGAGATACATGTGTTCCTTCAACTTACTGAAAGGGCCTATATGGAACAAAATGAACCTTTCTCCACTTTGAAAATTCTGTTTTGCAGGAAGTATTTATTTCAAAACCTAACTATATTCACACAGGTAAACAGCATGGTAATTGCTAGTGCTTCTAACTCCAATGGCTTTCTTTCGAGAGATACATGTGTTTCATCAACTCAGTGCAATAGGCCTATTTGCAACAAAGTGAGCCTATCTCCACCTTAAAGAACAAAAGTTGCAGGAAGAATTCCTTTCAAAACCTAACTTAGTTTTCCATGGGAAACAGTGTGCTAGATGCTGCAGCTTCTAACACAGATTTTTTTTTTTTTTTTGGAGATATTTATGTGTTTCTTCAACTTGGCTGAATAGGTCTATTTGGAAATAAATGAGCCTTTCTCCACCTTGAAAATTCTGATTTGCAGGAAGTATTCCTTTCAAAAACTAGCTCAAATCTCACAGGGGAACAATGTGCGTGAACCTGCATCTGGCAACATAGATGGTTTTCTTTGGAGAGATACATGGGTTGCTTGAACTCAGCTGCATATACCTATTTCGAGCAAAGAGAGCCTATGTCCACCTTGAATCCCCTAAGTGGCAGGAAGTCTTCCTTTCAAAATGAACTAAATTCTCCCAGGGAAACAATGTGCTAGATGCTACTTCTTGTAACACACATGGTTTCATGTCGAGAAATAGTTTTAAAAAATGAGCATTTGTCCACCTTGAAACTTCTGAATTGTAATGAGTATTCAGTTAAAAACTAACTCAATATTAAGAGGGAGACAATGTGCAGGAGGCTCGAGCTTCTCACAAAGATGATTTTCTTTCGTGAGATACATGTCTTTCTTCACCTTAGTTGAATTGGTCTATTTGGAACAAAATGAACCTTTCTCCACTTTGAAAAGTGTAATTTACACCAAGTATACCTACTAAAACATACTCAATTCTCACAGAGAAACAAAGTGCCAGATGCTCCTGCTTCCAAATAGTGGTTTTCATTCGTGATATATATGTGTTTCACCTTAGCTGAATAGGCCAATTTGGAGCAATATGAGCCTTACTCTACCTTGAAAACTATGATAAGCAGGAAGTATTCCTTTCAAAAACTACTCCGACTTTTGCCCAGAAACAATGTCGTAGATGCTGCAGCTTCTAACATAGATGGTTTTCTTTGCAGTGATGCATGTGTTCTTTAACTCAGCCTAATACGCCTAATTGGAACAAAGAGAGCTTCGCTCCACCTTGAAAAACGGAAGTTGCAGGAAGTATTCCTTTGAAAAACGAACTCAATTTTAACAGGGAGATAATGTGCTAGATGCTGTAGCTTCTAACATAGATGGTTTTCTTTTGGAGAGATACATGAGTTTCTTCAACTCAGCCAAATAGGCCTATTAGGAGCACAAAGGGCCAATGTCCACCAGAAACACCTAAGTTGGAGGAAGTATTGCTTTCAAAAACGAATTCAATTCTCACAGGGAAACAATGTGCTAGATGCTCCTGCTTCTAACACAGATTGTCTTTTTACAAAGGATTCACTTGTTTCTTCAACTTCGTTGAAGAGGCCTATTTGGAACAAAATGAGCCTTTCTCCACCTTGAACACTATGATTTGCAGGAAGTATTCCTTCAAAAACGAAATGAATTCTGACAGGGAAACAATGTGCCAGATGTTCCTGCTTCTAACTGAGATGGTTTTATTTGGAGAGATATATGTGTTTCTTCAACTCAGCTGAATAGGCCTATTTGTAGGAAACAGAGCTTATCTCCACCTGGAAACACCCAAGTTGCAGGAAATATTCCTTTAAAAACTAACTCAATGCTCACTGGGTAACAATGTGCTAGTATGTGCAGCTTCTAACGTAAATAGATTTTTTGGAGAGATACTTGTGTTTCTTCAACTCAGGTGAATAGGTGTAGTTTGAGCAAACAGACATACCACCACCTTGAGGAAGATTTCCTTTCCAAACCAACTCAAATCTCACAGGGAACAATGTACTCTATGCTCCTTCAACTAACACAGATGGTCAACTTTTGAGAGATACCTGTGTTTCTTCACCTTAGCTGAGTAGGCTTGTTGGGAACCAAATGAACCATTCTCCACCTTGAAATTATGATTTGAAGGAAGTATTCCTTTGAAACACTAAGTCGGCTCTCACAGGGAAACAATGCATTATGCGCTGCAGCTTCTAACATAGATGGTTTTCTTTGGAGATGTACGGATATTTTTTCAACTCAGCTGAATAGGCCTATTTGGAGTAAACAGAGCCTATCTCCACGTTGAAAAACCAAAGTTGCGGGAAGTATTCTTTTCAAGAACGAATTCAATTCTCAAAGGGAAACAATGTGTACATAACCCTGATTCTAGCTCAAATGCTTTTCTTTTTAGACATACGTGTGTTTCTTCACTTTAGCTGAATAGGGGAATTTGCAATAAAAGAGCCTTTCTCCACCTTGAAAATTTGATGTGCTGGAAGTATTCCTTTCAAAAACGAACTAAATTCTCACAGGGAGAAAATGTGCTAAGTACTGCAGGTACTACCTTAGATGGTTTTGTTTGGAGAGGTATATGCGCTGCTTAACTCACCTGAAGAGCCCTACTTGGAACAACATGATCCTCTCTCCACCTTGAAAACTGTAAAGAGTAGGAATTTTTCCTTCCAAAAACTAACTTTATTCTCACAGGGAAATAATGTGCTAGACGCTGCAGCTTCTAACATACATGGTTTTCTTTGGAGAGAAAGTGAAGTTTCTTCAACTCAACTGAATAGGCCTATTTGGAGCAAAGAGAGCCTATGTCCACCTTGAAACACCTACGTTGCAGGAAGTATTCCTTTGAAAAACTAACTCATTTTAACATGGAAGCAATATCCAATCCTGCTTAAACCAGATGGTTATTTCTGAGAGATTTATGTTTATCTTCAACTTGGCTGTATAGTTCTGTTCGAACAAAGTGAGCATTTCTGCAGCTTGAAAATTCTGCTTGCAGTAATTGTTCGTTTCAAAAATTAACTCAATTGTCACTGGGAACAAAATGCTAGTTGCTACTCTTCTGACACATATCATTTTCTTTTGAAAGATACATGTGTTTCATCAACTCACCTGAATACACCTATTTGGAACAAAGAGAGCCTACCTCCACCTTTAAAACTAAAAGTTGCAGAAAGTATTCCTTTCAAAAGGAAAGTTTATTCTCACAGGGAAAGAATGTGCTACATACTGCAGGTACTAACCTAGATGGTTTTGTTAGGAGAGATACATGTGCTACTTGAACGTAACTGAATAGGCCTACTTGGAACAAAATGAGCCTGTCTTAATCTTGAAAACTATGATTAGCAGGAATTGCTCCTCTCAAACACTAACTCACTTCTCACAGGGAAAGAATGTGGTAAATGTTGCAGCTTCTGACATAGATGGTTTTCTTTGGAGAGTTACTGGTGTTTCTTCAACTTAGCTGAATACGCCCACTTGGAATACATTGTGCCTTTCTCAGCCCTGAAAATTCTGATTTGAAAGAAGTATTCCTTTCAAAAACTAACTCAATTCTCACAGGGAGATAATGTGCTAGATGCTGGGGCTTCTAACAGGCACTTATTTCATTGGAGAGATACATGTGTTACTTCAACTCAGCTGATTAGGCCTATTTGTAGCCAATTGAGATTATCTCCACCTTGAAACACCTAAGTTACAGGAAGTATTCCTTTTAAACACAAATCAATTTTAACAGGGAAACAATGTGCTAGAGTCTCCTGCTTCTAACACACATGCGTTTCTTTTGAGAGATACATGTGCTTCATCACCTTAGCTGAATAGGCCTATCTGGAACCAAAAGAGCCTTTCTCCACCTTTAAAACTTTGATTTGCAGAAAGTACTCCTTTAAAAACTAACCTTATTCTCACAGGGAAAGAATGTTCTAGATGCTCCTGCTTCTATGACAGTTGGTTTTCTTTCCAGAGATACATGTGTTCCTTCAACTTACTGAAAGGGCCTATATGGAACAAAATGAACCTTTCTCCACTTTGAAAATTCTGTTTTGCAGGAAGTATTTCTTTCAAAACCTAACTATATTCACACAGGTAAACAGCATGGTAATTGCTAGTGCTTCTAACTCCAATGGCTTTCTTTCGAGAGATACATGTGTTTCATCAACTCAGCGCAATAGGCCTATTTGCAACAAAGTGAGCCTATCTCCACCTTAAAGAACAAAAGTTGCAGGAAGAATTCCTTTCAAAACCTAACTTAGTTTTCCATGGGAAACAGTGTGCTAGATGCTGCAGCTTCTAACACAGATTTTTTTTTTTTTTTGGAGATATTTATGTGTTTCTTCAACTTGGCTGAATAGGTCTATTTGGAAATAAATGAGCCTTTCTCCACCTTGAAAATTCTGATTTGCAGGAAGTATTCCTTTCAAAAACTAGCTCAAATCTCACAGGGGAACAATGTGCGTGAACCTGCATCTGGCAACATAGATGGTTTTCTTTGGAGAGATACATGGGTTGCTTGAACTCAGCTGCATATACCTATTTCGAGCAAAGAGAGCCTATGTCCACCTTGAATCCCCTAAGTGGCAGGAAGTCTTCCTTTCAAAATGAACTAAATTCTCACAGGGAAACAATGTGCTAGATGCTACTTCTTGTAACACACATGGTTTCATGTCGAGAAATAGTTTTAAAAAATGAGCATTTGTCCACCTTGAAACTTCTGAATTGTAATGAGTATTCAGTTAAAAACTAACTCAATATTAAGAGGGAGACAATGTGCAGGAGGCTCGAGCTTCTCACAAAGATGATTTTCTTTCGTGAGATACATGTCTTTCTTCACCTTAGTTGAATTGGTCTATTTGGAACAAAATGAACCTTTCTCCACTTTGAAAAGTGTAATTTACACCAAGTATACCTACTAAAACATACTCAATTCTCACAGAGAAACAAAGTGCCAGATGCTCCTGCTTCCAAATAGTGGTTTTCATTCGTGATATATATGTGTTTCACCTTAGCTGAATAGGCCAATTTGGAGCAATATGAGCCTTACTCTACCTTGAAAACTATGATAAGCAGGAAGTATTCCTTTCAAAAACTACTCCGACTTTTGCCCAGAAACAATGTCGTAGATGCTGCAGCTTCTAACATAGATGGTTTTCTTTGCAGTGATGCATGTGTTCTTTAACTCAGCCTAATACGCCGAATTGGAACAAAGAGAGCTTCGCTCCACCTTGAAAAACCGAAGTTGCAGGAAGTATTCCTTTGAAAAACGAACTCAATTTTAACAGGGAGATAATGTGCTAGATGCTGTAGCTTCTAACATAGATGGTTTTCTTTTGGAGAGATACATGAGTTTCTTCAACTCAGCCAAATAGGCCTATTAGGAGCACAAAGGGCCAATGTCCACCAGAAACACCTAAGTTGGAGGAAGTATTGCTTTCAAAAACGAATTCAATTCTCACAGGGAAACAATGTGCTAGATGCTCCTGCTTCTAACACAGATTGTCTTTTTACAAAGGATTCACTTGTTTCTTCAACTTCGTTGAAGAGGCCTATTTGGAACAAAATGAGCCTTTCTCCACCTTGAACACTATGATTTGCAGGAAGTATTCCTTCAAAAACGAAATGAATTCTGACAGGGAAACAATGTGCCAGATGTTCCTGCTTCTAACTGAGATGGTTTTATTTGGAGAGATATATGTGTTTCTTCAACTCAGCTGAATAGGCCTATTTGTAGGAAACAGAGCTTATCTCCACCTGGAAACACCCAAGTTGCAGGAAATATTCCTTTAAAAACTAACTCAATGCTCACTGGGTAACAATGTGCTAGTATGTGCAGCTTCTAACGTAAATAGATTTTTTGGAGAGATACTTGTGTTTCTTCAACTCAGGTGAATAGGTGTAGTTTGAGCAAACAGACATACCACCACCTTGAGGAAGATTTCCTTTCCAAACCAACTCAAATCTCACAGGGAACAATGTACGCTATGCTCCTTCAACTAACACAGATGGTCAACTTTTGAGAGATACCTGTGTTTCTTCACCTTAGCTGAGTAGGCTTGTTGGGAACCAAATGAACCATTCTCCACCTTGAAATTATGATTTGAAGGAAGTATTCCTTTGAAACACTAAGTCAGCTCTCACAGGGAAACAATGCATTATGTGCTGCAGCTTCTAACATAGATGGTTTTCTTTGGAGATGTACGGATATTTTTTCAACTCAGCTGAATAGGCCTATTTGGAGTAAACAGAGCCTATCTCCACGTTGAAAAACCAAAGTTGCGGGAAGTATTCTTTTCAAGAACGAATTCAATTCTCAAAGGGAAACAATGTGTACATAACCCTGATTCTAGCTCAAATGCTTTTCTTTTTAGACATACGTGTGTTTCTTCACTTTAGCTGAATAGGGGAATTTGGAATAAAAGAGCCTTTCTCCACCTTGAAAATTTGATGTGCTGGAAGTATTCCTTTCAAAAACGAACTAAATTCTCACAGGGAGAAAATGTGCTAAGTACTGCAGGTACTACCTTAGATGGTTTTGTTTGGAGAGGTATATGCGCTGCTTAACTCACCTGAAGAGCCCTACTTGGAACAACATGATCCTCTCTCCACCTTGAAAACTGTAAAGAGTAGGAATTTTTCCTTCCAAAAACTAACTTTATTCTCACAGGGAAATAATGTGCTAGACGCTGCAGCTTCTAACATACATGGTTTTCTTTGGAGAGAAAGTGAAGTTTCTTCAACTCAACTGAATAGGCCTATTTGGAGCAAAGAGAGCCTATGTCCACCTTGAAACACCTACGTTGCAGGAAGTATTCCTTTGAAAAACTAACTCATTTTAACATGGAAGCAATATCCAATCCTGCTTAAACCAGATGGTTATTTCTGAGAGATTTATGTTTATCTTCAACTTGGCTGTATAGTTCTGTTCGAACAAAGTGAGCATTTCTGCAGCTTGAAAATTCTGCTTGCAGTAATTGTTCGTTTCAAAAATTAACTCAATTGTCACTGGGAACAAAATGCTAGTTGCTACTCTTCTGACACATATCATTTTCTTTTGAAAGATACATGTGTTTCATCAACTCACCTGAATACACCTATTTGGAACAAAGAGAGCCTACCTCCACCTTTAAAACTAAAAGTTGCAGAAAGTATTCCTTTCAAAAGGAAAGTTTATTCTCACAGGGAAAGAATGTGCTACATACTGCAGGTACTAACCTAGATGGTTTTGTTAGGAGAGATACATGTGCTACTTGAACGTAACTGAATAGGCCTACTTGGAACAAAATGAGCCTGTCTTAATCTTGAAAACTATGATTAGCAGGAATTGCTCCTCTCAAACACTAACTCACTTCTCACAGGGAAAGAATGTGGTAAATGTTGCAGCTTCTGACATAGATGGTTTTCTTTGGAGAGTTACTGGTGTTTCTTCAACTTAGCTGAATACGCCCACTTGGAATACATTGTGCCTTTCTCAGCCCTGAAAATTCTGATTTGAAAGAAGTATTCCTTTCAAAAACTAACTCAATTCTCACAGGGAGATAATGTGCTAGATGCTGGGGCTTCTAACAGGCACTTATTTCATTGGAGAGATACATGTGTTACTTCAACTCAGCTGATTAGGCCTATTTGTAGCCAATTGAGATTATCTCCACCTTGAAACACCTAAGTTACAGGAAGTATTCCTTTTAAACACAAATCAATTTTAACAGGGAAACAATGTGCTAGAGTCTCCTGCTTCTAACACACATGCGTTTCTTTTGAGAGATACATGTGCTTCATCACCTTAGCTGAATAGGCCTATCTGGAACCAAAAGAGCCTTTCTCCACCTTTAAAACTTTGATTTGCAGAAAGTACTCCTTTAAAAACTAACCTTATTCTCACAGGGAAAGAATGTTCTAGATGCTCCTGCTTCTATGACAGTTGGTTTTCTTTCCAGAGATACATGTGTTCCTTCAACTTACTGAAAGGGCCTATATGGAACAAAATGAACCTTTCTCCACTTTGAAAATTCTGTTTTGCAGGAAGTATTTCTTTCAAAACCTAACTATATTCACACAGGTAAACAGCATGGTAATTGCTAGTGCTTCTAACTCCAATGGCTTTCTTTCGAGAGATACATGTGTTTCATCAACTCAGCGCAATAGGCCTATTTGCAACAAAGTGAGCCTATCTCCACCTTAAAGAACAAAAGTTGCAGGAAGAATTCCTTTCAAAACCTAACTTAGTTTTCCATGGGAAACAGTGTGCTAGATGCTGCAGCTTCTAACACAGATTTTTTTTTTTTTTGGAGATATTTATGTGTTTCTTCAACTTGGCTGAACAGGTCTATTTGGAAATAAATGAGCCTTTCTCCACCTTGAAAATTCTGATTTGCAGGAAGTATTCCTTTCAAAAACTAGCTCAAATCTCACAGGGGAACAATGTGCGTGAACCTGCATCTGGCAACATAGATGGTTTTCTTTGGAGAGATACATGGGTTGCTTGAACTCAGCTGCATATACCTATTTCGAGCAAAGAGAGCCTATGTCCACCTTGAATCCCCTAAGTGGCAGGAAGTCTTCCTTTCAAAATGAACTAAATTCTCACAGGGAAACAATGTGCTAGATGCTACTTCTTGTAACACACATGGTTTCATGTCGAGAAATAGTTTTAAAAAATGAGCATTTGTCCACCTTGAAACTTCTGAATTGTAATGAGTATTCAGTTAAAAACTAACTCAATATTAAGAGGGAGACAATGTGCAGGAGGCTCGAGCTTCTCACAAAGATGATTTTCTTTCGTGAGATACATGTCTTTCTTCACCTTAGTTGAATTGGTCTATTTGGAACAAAATGAACCTTTCTCCACTTTGAAAAGTGCAATTTACACCAAGTATACCTACTAAAACATACTCAATTCTCACAGAGAAACAAAGTGCCAGATGCTCCTGCTTCCAAATAGTGGTTTTCATTCGTGATATATATGTGTTTCACCTTAGCTGAATAGGCCAATTTGGAGCAATATGAGCCTTACTCTACCTTGAAAACTATGATAAGCAGGAAGTATTCCTTTCAAAAACTACTCCGACTTTTGCCCAGAAACAATGTCGTAGATGCTGCAGCTTCTAACATAGATGGTTTTCTTTGCAGTGATGCATGTGTTCTTTAACTCAGCCTAATACGCCTAATTGGAACAAAGAGAGCTTCGCTCCACCTTGAAAAACCGAAGTTGCAGGAAGTATTCCTTTGAAAAACGAACTCAATTTTAACAGGGAGATAATGTGCTAGATGCTGTAGCTTCTAACATAGATGGTTTTCTTTTGGAGAGATACATGAGTTTCTTCAACTCAGCCAAATAGGCCTATTAGGAGCACAAAGGGCCAATGTCCACCAGAAACACCTAAGTTGGAGGAAGTATTGCTTTCAAAAACGAATTCAATTCTCACAGGGAAACAATGTGCTAGATGCTCCTGCTTCTAACACAGATTGTCTTTTTACAAAGGATTCACTTGTTTCTTCAACTTCGTTGAAGAGGCCTATTTGGAACAAAATGAGCCTTTCTCCACCTTGAACACTATGATTTGCAGGAAGTATTCCTTCAAAAACGAAATGAATTCTGACAGGGAAACAATGTGCCAGATGTTCCTGCTTCTAACTGAGATGGTTTTATTTGGAGAGATATATGTGTTTCTTCAACTCAGCTGAATAGGCCTATTTGTAGGAAACAGAGCTTATCTCCACCTGGAAACACCCAAGTTGCAGGAAATATTCCTTTAAAAACTAACTCAATGCTCACTGGGTAACAATGTGCTAGTATGTGCAGCTTCTAACGTAAATAGATTTTTTGGAGAGATACTTGTGTTTCTTCAACTCAGGTGAATAGGTGTAGTTTGAGCAAACAGACATACCACCACCTTGAGGAAGATTTCCTTTCCAAACCAACTCAAATCTCACAGGGAACAATGTACGCTATGCTCCTTCAACTAACACAGATGGTCAACTTTTGAGAGATACCTGTGTTTCTTCACCTTAGCTGAGTAGGCTTGTTGGGAACCAAATGAACCATTCTCCACCTTGAAATTATGATTTGAAGGAAGTATTCCTTTGAAACACTAAGTCAGCTCTCACAGGGAAACAATGCATTATGTGCTGCAGCTTCTAACATAGATGGTTTTCTTTGGAGATGTACGGATATTTTTTCAACTCAGCTGAATAGGCCTATTTGGAGTAAACAGAGCCTATCTCCACGTTGAAAAACCAAAGTTGCGGGAAGTATTCTTTTCAAGAACGAATTCAATTCTCAAAGGGAAACAATGTGTACATAACCCTGATTCTAGCTCAAATGCTTTTCTTTTTAGACATACGTGTGTTTCTTCACTTTAGCTGAATAGGGGAATTTGGAATAAAAGAGCCTTTCTCCACCTTGAAAATTTGATGTGCTGGAAGTATTCCTTTCAAAAACGAACTAAATTCTCACAGGGAGAAAATGTGCTAAGTACTGCAGGTACTACCTTAGATGGTTTTGTTTGGAGAGGTATATGCGCTGCTTAACTCACCTGAAGAGCCCTACTTGGAACAACATGATCCTCTCTCCACCTTGAAAACTGTAAAGAGTAGGAATTTTTCCTTCCAAAAACTAACTTTATTCTCACAGGGAAATAATGTGCTAGACGCTGCAGCTTCTAACATACATGGTTTTCTTTGGAGAGAAAGTGAAGTTTCTTCAACTCAACTGAATAGGCCTATTTGGAGCAAAGAGAGCCTATGTCCACCTTGAAACACCTACGTTGCAGGAAGTATTCCTTTGAAAAACTAACTCATTTTAACATGGAAGCAATATCCAATCCTGCTTAAACCAGATGGTTATTTCTGAGAGATTTATGTTTATCTTCAACTTGGCTGTATAGTTCTGTTCGAACAAAGTGAGCATTTCTGCAGCTTGAAAATTCTGCTTGCAGTAATTGTTCGTTTCAAAAATTAACTCAATTGTCACTGGGAACAAAATGCTAGTTGCTACTCTTCTGACACATATCATTTTCTTTTGAAAGATACATGTGTTTCATCAACTCACCTGAATACACCTATTTGGAACAAAGAGAGCCTACCTCCACCTTTAAAACTAAAAGTTGCAGAAAGTATTCCTTTCAAAAGGAAAGTTTATTCTCACAGGGAAAGAATGTGCTACATACTGCAGGTACTAACCTAGATGGTTTTGTTAGGAGAGATACATGTGCTACTTGAACGTAACTGAATAGGCCTACTTGGAACAAAATGAGCCTGTCTTAATCTTGAAAACTATGATTAGCAGGAATTGCTCCTCTCAAACACTAACTCACTTCTCACAGGGAAAGAATGTGGTAAATGTTGCAGCTTCTGACATAGATGGTTTTCTTTGGAGAGTTACTGGTGTTTCTTCAACTTAGCTGAATACGCCCACTTGGAATACATTGTGCCTTTCTCAGCCCTGAAAATTCTGATTTGAAAGAAGTATTCCTTTCAAAAACTAACTCAATTCTCACAGGGAGATAATGTGCTAGATGCTGGGGCTTCTAACAGGCACTTATTTCATTGGAGAGATACATGTGTTACTTCAACTCAGCTGATTAGGCCTATTTGTAGCCAATTGAGATTATCTCCACCTTGAAACACCTAAGTTACAGGAAGTATTCCTTTTAAACACAAATCAATTTTAACAGGGAAACAATGTGCTAGAGTCTCCTGCTTCTAACACACATGCGTTTCTTTTGAGAGATACATGTGCTTCATCACCTTAGCTGAATAGGCCTATCTGGAACCAAAAGAGCCTTTCTCCACCTTTAAAACTTTGATTTGCAGAAAGTACTCCTTTAAAAACTAACCTTATTCTCACAGGGAAAGAATGTTCTAGATGCTCCTGCTTCTATGACAGTTGGTTTTCTTTCCAGAGATACATGTGTTCCTTCAACTTACTGAAAGGGCCTATATGGAACAAAATGAACCTTTCTCCACTTTGAAAATTCTGTTTTGCAGGAAGTATTTCTTTCAAAACCTAACTATATTCACACAGGTAAACAGCATGGTAATTGCTAGTGCTTCTAACTCCAATGGCTTTCTTTCGAGAGATACATGTGTTTCATCAACTCAGCGCAATAGGCCTATTTGCAACAAAGTGAGCCTATCTCCACCTTAAAGAACAAAAGTTGCAGGAAGAATTCCTTTCAAAACCTAACTTAGTTTTCCATGGGAAACAGTGTGCTAGATGCTGCAGCTTCTAACACAGTTTTTTTTTTTTTTTTGGAGATATTTATGTGTTTCTTCAACTTGGCTGAATAGGTCTATTTGGAAATAAATGAGCCTTTCTCCACCTTGAAAATTCTGATTTGCAGGAAGTATTCCTTTCAAAAACTAGCTCAAATCTCACAGGGGAACAATGTGCGTGAACCTGCATCTGGCAACATAGATGGTTTTCTTTGGAGAGATACATGGGTTGCTTGAACTCAGCTGCATATACCTATTTCGAGCAAAGAGAGCCTATGTCCACCTTGAATCCCCTAAGTGGCAGGAAGTCTTCCTTTCAAAATGAACTAAATTCTCACAGGGAAACAATGTGCTAGATGCTACTTCTTGTAACACACATGGTTTCATGTCGAGAAATAGTTTTAAAAAATGAGCATTTGTCCACCTTGAAACTTCTGAATTGTAATGAGTATTCAGTTAAAAACTAACTCAATATTAAGAGGGAGACAATGTGCAGGAGGCTCGAGCTTCTCACAAAGATGATTTTCTTTCGTGAGATACATGTCTTTCTTCACCTTAGTTGAATTGGTCTATTTGGAACAAAATGAACCTTTCTCCACTTTGAAAAGTGTAATTTACACCAAGTATACCTACTAAAACATACTCAATTCTCACAGAGAAACAAAGTGCCAGATGTTCCTGCTTCCAAATAGTGGTTTTCATTCGTGATATATATGTGTTTCACCTTAGCTGAATAGGCCAATTTGGAGCAATATGAGCCTTACTCTACCTTGAAAACTATGATAAGCAGGAAGTATTCCTTTCAAAAACTACTCCGACTTTTGCCCAGAAACAATGTCGTAGATGCTGCAGCTTCTAACATAGATGGTTTTCTTTGCAGTGATGCATGTGTTCTTTAACTCAGCCTAATACGCCTAATTGGAACAAAGAGAGCTTCTCTCCACCTTGAAAAACCGAAGTTGCAGGAAGTATTCCTTTGAAAAACGAACTCAATTTTAACAGGGAGATAATGTGCTAGATGCTGTAGCTTCTAACATAGATGGTTTTCTTTTGGAGAGATACATGAGTTTCTTCAACTCAGCCAAATAGGCCTATTAGGAGCACAAAGGGCCAATGTCCACCAGAAACACCTAAGTTGGAGGAAGTATTGCTTTCAAAAACGAATTCAATTCTCACAGGGAAACAATGTGCTAGATGCTCCTGCTTCTAACACAGATTGTCTTTTTACAAAGGATTCACTTGTTTCTTCAACTTCGTTGAAGAGGCCTATTTGGAACAAAATGAGCCTTTCTCCACCTTGAACACTATGATTTGCAGGAAGTATTCCTTCAAAAACGAAATGAATTCTGACAGGGAAACAATGTGCCAGATGTTCCTGCTTCTAACTGAGATGGTTTTATTTGGAGAGATATATGTGTTTCTTCAACTCAGCTGAATAGGCCTATTTGTAGGAAACAGAGCTTATCTCCACCTGGAAACACCCAAGTTGCAGGAAATATTCCTTGAAAAACTAACTCAATGCTCACTGGGTAACAATGTGCTAGTATGTGCAGCTTCTAACGTAAATAGATTTTTTGGAGAGATACTTGTGTTTCTTCAACTCAGGTGAATAGGTGTAGTTTGAGCAAACAGACATACCACCACCTTGAGGAAGATTTCCTTTCCAAACCAACTCAAATCTCACAGGGAACAATGTACTCTATGCTCCTTCAACTAACACAGATGGTCAACTTTTGAGAGATACCTGTGTTTCTTCACCTTAGCTGAGTAGGCTTGTTGGGAACCAAATGAACCATTCTCCACCTTGAAATTATGATTTGAAGGAAGTATTCCTTTGAAACACTAAGTCAGCTCTCACAGGGAAACAATGCATTATGCGCTGCAGCTTCTAACATAGATGGTTTTCTTTGGAGATGTACGGATATTTTTTCAACTCAGCTGAATAGGCCTATTTGGAGTAAACAGAGCCTATCTCTACGTTGAAAAACCAAAGTTGCGGGAAGTATTCTTTTCAAGAACGAATTCAATTCTCAAAGGGAAACAATGTGTACATAACCCTGATTCTAGCTCAAATGCTTTTCTTTTTAGACATACGTGTGTTTCTTCACTTTAGCTGAATAGGGGAATTTGGAATAAAAGAGCCTTTCTCCACCTTGAAAATTTGATGTGCTGGAAGTATTCCTTTCAAAAACGAACTAAATTCTCACAGGGAGAAAATGTGCTAAGTACTGCAGGTACTACCTTAGATGGTTTTGTTTGGAGAGGTATATGCGCTGCTTAACTCACCTGAAGAGCCCTACTTGGAACAACATGATCCTCTCTCCACCTTGAAAACTGTAAAGAGTAGGAATTTTTCCTTCCAAAAACTAACTTTATTCTCACAGGGAAATAATGTGCTAGACGCTGCAGCTTCTAACATACATGGTTTTCTTTGGAGAGAAAGTGAAGTTTCTTCAACTCAACTGAATAGGCCTATTTGGAGCAAAGAGAGCCTATGTCCACCTTGAAACACCTACGTTGCAGGAAGTATTCCTTTGAAAAACTAACTCATTTTAACATGGAAGCAATATCCAATCCTGCTTAAACCAGATGGTTATTTCTGAGAGATTTATGTTTATCTTCAACTTGGCTGTATAGTTCTGTTCGAACAAAGTGAGCATTTCTGCAGCTTGAAAATTCTGCTTGCAGTAATTGTTCGTTTCAAAAATTAACTCAATTGTCACTGGGAACAAAATGCTAGTTGCTACTCTTCTGACACATATCATTTTCTTTTGAAAGATACATGTGTTTCATCAACTCACCTGAATACACCTATTTGGAACAAAGAGAGCCTACCTCCACCTTTAAAACTAAAAGTTGCAGAAAGTATTCCTTTCAAAAGGAAAGTTTATTCTCACAGGGAAAGAATGTGCTACATACTGCAGGTACTAACCTAGATGGTTTTGTTAGGAGAGATACATGTGCTACTTGAACGTAACTGAATAGGCCTACTTGGAACAAAATGAGCCTGTCTTAATCTTGAAAACTATGATTAGCAGGAATTGCTCCTCTCAAACACTAACTCACTTCTCACAGGGAAAGAATGTGGTAAATGTTGCAGCTTCTGACATAGATGGTTTTCTTTGGAGAGTTACTGGTGTTTCTTCAACTTAGCTGAATACGCCCACTTGGAATACATTGTGCCTTTCTCAGCCCTGAAAATTCTGATTTGAAAGAAGTATTCCTTTCAAAAACTAACTCAATTCTCACAGGGAGATAATGTGCTAGATGCTGGGGCTTCTAACAGGCACTTATTTCATTGGAGAGATACATGTGTTACTTCAACTCAGCTGATTAGGCCTATTTGTAGCCAATTGAGATTATCTCCACCTTGAAACACCTAAGTTACAGGAAGTATTCCTTTTAAACACAAATCAATTTTAACAGGGAAACAATGTGCTAGAGTCTCCTGCTTCTAACACACATGCGTTTCTTTTGAGAGATACATGTGCTTCATCACCTTAGCTGAATAGGCCTATCTGGAACCAAAAGAGCCTTTCTCCACCTTTAAAACTTTGATTTGCAGAAAGTACTCCTTTAAAAACTAACCTTATTCTCACAGGGAAAGAATGTTCTAGATGCTCCTGCTTCTATGACAGTTGGTTTTCTTTCCAGAGATACATGTGTTCCTTCAACTTACTGAAAGGGCCTATATGGAACAAAATGAACCTTTCTCCACTTTGAAAATTCTGTTTTGCAGGAAGTATTTCTTTCAAAACCTAACTATATTCACACAGGTAAACAGCATGGTAATTGCTAGTGCTTCTAACTCCAATGGCTTTCTTTCGAGAGATACATGTGTTTCATCAACTCAGCGCAATAGGCCTATTTGCAACAAAGTGAGCCTATCTCCACCTTAAAGAACAAAAGTTGCAGGAAGAATTCCTTTCAAAACCTAACTTAGTTTTCCATGGGAAACAGTGTGCTAGATGCTGCAGCTTCTAACACAGATTTTTTTTTTTTTTGGAGATATTTATGTGTTTCTTCAACTTGGCTGAATAGGTCTATTTGGAAATAAATGAGCCTTTCTCCACCTTGAAAATTCTGATTTGCAGGAAGTATTCCTTTCAAAAACTAGCTCAAATCTCACAGGGGAACAATGTGCGTGCACCTGCATCTGGCAACATAGATGGTTTTCTTTGGAGAGATACATGGGTTGCTTGAACTCAGCTGCATATACCTATTTCGAGCAAAGAGAGCCTATGTCCACCTTGAATCCCCTAAGTGGCAGGAAGTCTTCCTTTCAAAATGAACTAAATTCTCACAGGGAAACAATGTGCTAGATGCTACTTCTTGTAACACACATGGTTTCATGTCGAGAAATAGTTTTAAAAAATGAGCATTTGTCCACCTTGAAACTTCTGAATTGTAATGAGTATTCAGTTAAAAACTAACTCAATATTAAGAGGGAGACAATGTGCAGGAGGCTCGAGCTTCTCACAAAGATGATTTTCTTTCGTGAGATACATGTCTTTCTTCACCTTAGTTGAATTGGTCTATTTGGAACAAAATGAACCTTTCTCCACTTTGAAAAGTGTTACACCAAGTATACCTACTAAAACATACTCAGTTCTCACAGAGAAACAAAGTGCCAGATGCTCCTACTTCCAAATAGTGGTTTTCATTCGTGATATATATGTGTTTCACCTTAGCTGAATAGGCCAATTTGGAGCAATATGAGCCTTACTCTACCTTGAAAACTATGATAAGCAGGAAGTATTCCTTTCAAAAACTACTCCGACTTTTGCCCAGAAACAATGTCGTAGGTGCTGCAGCTTCTAACATAGATGGTTTTCTTTGCAGTGATGCATGTGTTCTTTAACTCAGCCTAATACGCCTAATTGGAACAAAGAGAGCTTCGCTCCACCTTGAAAAACCGAAGTTGCAGGAAGTATTCCTTTGAAAAACGAACTCAATTTTAACAGGGAGATAATGTGCTAGATGCTGTAGCTTCTAACATAGATGGTTTTCTTTTGGAGAGATACATGAGTTTCTTCAACTCAGCCAAATAGGCCTATTAGGAGCACAAAGGGCCAATGTCCACCAGAAACACCTAAGTTGGAGGAAGTATTGCTTTCAAAAACGAATTCAATTCTCACAGGGAAACAATGTGCTAGATGCTCCTGCTTCTAACACAGATTGTCTTTTTACAAAGGATTCACTTGTTTCTTCAACTTCGTTGAAGAGGCCTATTTGGAACAAAATGAGCCTTTCTCCACCTTGAACACTATGATTTGCAGGAAGTATTCCTTCAAAAACGAAATGAATTCTGACAGGGAAACAATGTGCCAGATGTTCCTGCTTCTAACTGAGATGGTTTTATTTGGAGAGATATATGTGTTTCTTCAACTCAGCTGAATAGGCCTATTTGTAGGAAACAGAGCTTATCTCCACCTGGAAACACCCAAGTTGCAGGAAATATTCCTTTAAAAACTAACTCAATGCTCACTGGGTAACAATGTGCTAGTATGTGCAGCTTCTAACGTAAATAGATTTTTTGGAGAGATACTTGTGTTTCTTCAACTCAGGTGAATAGGTGTAGTTTGAGCAAACAGACATACCACCACCTTGAGGAAGATTTCCTTTCCAAACCAACTCAAATCTCACAGGGAACAATGTACGCTATGCTCCTTCAACTAACACAGATGGTCAACTTTTGAGAGATACCTGTGTTTCTTCACCTTAGCTGAGTAGGCTTGTTGGGAACCAAATGAACCATTCTCCACCTTGAAATTATGATTTGAAGGAAGTATTCCTTTGAAACACTAAGTCAGCTCTCACAGGGAAACAATGCATTATGTGCTGCAGCTTCTAACATAGATGGTTTTCTTTGGAGATGTACGGATATTTTTTCAACTCAGCTGAATAGGCCTATTTGGAGTAAACAGAGCCTATCTCCACGTTGAAAAACCAAAGTTGCGGGAAGTATTCTTTTCAAGAACGAATTCAATTCTCAAAGGGAAACAATGTGTACATAACCCTGATTCTAGCTCAAATGCTTTTCTTTTTAGACATACGTGTGTTTCTTCACTTTAGCTGAATAGGGGAATTTGGAATAAAAGAGCCTTTCTCCACCTTGAAAATTTGATGTGCTGGAAGTATTCCTTTCAAAAACGAACTAAATTCTCACAGGGAGAAAATGTGCTAAGTACTGCAGGTACTACCTTAGATGGTTTTGTTTGGAGAGGTATATGCGCTGCTTAACTCACCTGAAGAGCCCTACTTGGAACAACATGATCCTCTCTCCACCTTGAAAACTGTAAAGAGTAGGAATTTTTCCTTCCAAAAACTAACTTTATTCTCACAGGGAAATAATGTGCTAGACGCTGCAGCTTCTAACATACATGGTTTTCTTTGGAGAGAAAGTGAAGTTTCTTCAACTCAACTGAATAGGCCTATTTGGAGCAAAGAGAGCCTATGTCCACCTTGAAACACCTACGTTGCAGGAAGTATTCCTTTGAAAAACTAACTCATTTTAACATGGAAGCAATATCCAATCCTGCTTAAACCAGATGGTTATTTCTGAGAGATTTATGTTTATCTTCAACTTGGCTGTATAGTTCTGTTCGAACAAAGTGAGCATTTCTGCAGCTTGAAAATTCTGCTTGCAGTAATTGCTCGTTTCAAAAATTAACTCAATTGTCACTGGGAACAAAATGCTAGTTGCTACTCTTCTGACACATATCATTTTCTTTTGAAAGATACATGTGTTTCATCAACTCACCTGAATACACCTATTTGGAACAAAGAGAGCCTACCTCCACCTTTAAAAATAAAAGTTGCAGAAAGTATTCCTTTCAAAAGGAAAGTTTATTCTCACAGGGAAAGAATGTGCTACATACTGCAGGTACTAACCTAGATGGTTTTGTTAGGAGAGATACATGTGCTACTTGAACGTAACTGAATAGGCCTACTTGGAACAAAATGAGCCTGTCTTAATCTTGAAAACTATGATTAGCAGGAATTGCTCCTCTCAAACACTAACTCACTTCTCACAGGGAAAGAATGTGGTAAATGTTGCAGCTTCTGACATAGATGGTTTTCTTTGGAGAGTTACTGGTGTTTCTTCAACTTAGCTGAATACGCCCACTTGGAATACATTGTGCCTTTCTCAGCCCTGAAAATTCTGATTTGAAAGAAGTATTCCTTTCAAAAACTAACTCAATTCTCACAGGGAGATAATGTGCTAGATGCTGGGGCTTCTAACAGGCACTTATTTCATTGGAGAGATACATGTGTTACTTCAACTCAGCTGATTAGGCCTATTTGTAGCCAATTGAGATTATCTCCACCTTGAAACACCTAAGTTACAGGAAGTATTCCTTTTAAACACAAATCAATTTTAACAGGGAAACAATGTGCTAGAGTCTCCTGCTTCTAACACACATGCGTTTCTTTTGAGAGATACATGTGCTTCATCACCTTAGCTGAATAGGCCTATCTGGAACCAAAAGAGCCTTTCTCCACCTTTAAAACTTTGATTTGCAGAAAGTACTCCTTTAAAAACTAACCTTATTCTCACAGGGAAAGAATGTTCTAGATGCTCCTGCTTCTATGACAGTTGGTTTTCTTTCCAGAGATACATGTGTTCCTTCAACTTACTGAAAGGGCCTATATGGAACAAAATGAACCTTTCTCCACTTTGAAAATTCTGTTTTGCAGGAAGTATTTCTTTCAAAACCTAACTATATTCACACAGGTAAACAGCATGGTAATTGCTAGTGCTTCTAACTCCAATGGCTTTCTTTCGAGAGATACATGTGTTTCATCAACTCAGCGCAATAGGCCTATTTGCAACAAAGTGAGCCTATCTCCACCTTAAAGAACAAAAGTTGCAGGAAGAATTCCTTTCAAAACCTAACTTAGTTTTCCATGGGAAACAGTGTGCTAGATGCTGCAGCTTCTAACACAGATTTTTTTTTTTTTTGGAGATATTTATGTGTTTCTTCAACTTGGCTGAATAGGTCTATTTGGAAATAAATGAGCCTTTCTCCACCTTGAAAATTCTGATTTGCAGGAAGTATTCCTTTCAAAAACTAGCTCAAATCTCACAGGGGAACAATGTGCGTGCACCTGCATCTGGCAACATAGATGGTTTTCTTTGGAGAGATACATGGGTTGCTTGAACTCAGCTGCATATACCTATTTCGAGCAAAGAGAGCCTATGTCCACCTTGAATCCCCTAAGTGGCAGGAAGTCTTCCTTTCAAAATGAACTAAATTCTCACAGGGAAACAATGTGCTAGATGCTACTTCTTGTAACACACATGGTTTCATGTCGAGAAATAGTTTTAAAAAATGAGCATTTGTCCACCTTGAAACTTCTGAATTGTAATGAGTATTCAGTTAAAAACTAACTCAATATTAAGAGGGAGACAATGTGCAGGAGGCTCGAGCTTCTCACAAAGATGATTTTCTTTCGTGAGATACATGTCTTTCTTCACCTTAGTTGAATTGGTCTATTTGGAACAAAATGAACCTTTCTCCACTTTGAAAAGTGTAATTTACACCAAGTATACCTACTAAAACATACTCAATTCTCACAGAGAAACAAAGTGCCAGATGCTCCTGCTTCCAAATAGTGGTTTTCATTCGTGATATATATGTGTTTCACCTTAGCTGAATAGGCCAATTTGGAGCAATATGAGCCTTACTCTACCTTGAAAACTATGATAAGCAGGAAGTATTCCTTTCAAAAACTACTCCGACTTTTGCCCAGAAACAATGTCGTAGATGCTGCAGCTTCTAACATAGATGGTTTTCTTTGCAGTGATGCATGTGTTCTTTAACTCAGCCTAATACGCCTAATTGGAACAAAGAGAGCTTCTCTCCACCTTGAAAAACCGAAGTTGCAGGAAGTATTCCTTTGAAAAACGAACTCAATTTTAACAGGGAGATAATGTGCTAGATGCTGTAGCTTCTAACATAGATGGTTTTCTTTTGGAGAGATACATGAGTTTCTTCAACTCAGCCAAATAGGCCTATTAGGAGCACAAAGGGCCAATGTCCACCAGAAACACCTAAGTTGGAGGAAGTATTGCTTTCAAAAACGAATTCAATTCTCACAGGGAAACAATGTGCTAGATGCTCCTGCTTCTAACACAGATTGTCTTTTTACAAAGGATTCACTTGTTTCTTCAACTTCGTTGAAGAGGCCTATTTGGAACAAAATGAGCCTTTCTCCACCTTGAACACTATGATTTGCAGGAAGTATTCCTTCAAAAACGAAATGAATTCTGACAGGGAAACAATGTGCCAGATGTTCCTGCTTCTAACTCAGATGGTTTTATTTGGAGAGATATATGTGTTTCTTCAACTCAGCTGAATAGGCCTATTTGTAGGAAACAGAGCTTATCTCCACCTGGAAACACCCAAGTTGCAGGAAATATTCCTTTAAAAACTAACTCAATGCTCACTGGGTAACAATGTGCTAGTATGTGCAGCTTCTAACGTAAATAGATTTTTTGGAGAGATACTTGTGTTTCTTCAACTCAGGTGAATAGGTGTAGTTTGAGCAAACAGACATACCACCACCTTGAGGAAGATTTCCTTTCCAAACCAACTCAAATCTCACAGGGAACAATGTACTCTATGCTCCTTCAACTAACACAGATGGTCAACTTTTGAGAGATACCTGTGTTTCTTCACCTTAGCTGAGTAGGCTTGTTGGGAACCAAATGAACCATTCTCCACCTTGAAATTATGATTTGAAGGAAGTATTCCTTTGAAACACTAAGTCAGCTCTCACAGGGAAACAATGCATTATGCGCTGCAGCTTCTAACATAGATGGTTTTCTTTGGAGATGTACGGATATTTTTTCAACTCAGCTGAATAGGCCTATTTGGAGTAAACAGAGCCTATCTCCACGTTGAAAAACCAAAGTTGCGGGAAGTATTCTTTTCAAGAACGAATTCAATTCTCAAAGGGAAACAATGTGTACATAACCCTGATTCTAGCTCAAATGCTTTTCTTTTTAGACATACGTGTGTTTCTTCACTTTAGCTGAATAGGGGAATTTGGAATAAAAGAGCCTTTCTCCACCTTGAAAATTTGATGTGCTGGAAGTATTCCTTTCAAAAACGAACTAAATTCTCACAGGGAGAAAATGTGCTAAGTACTGCAGGTACTACCTTAGATGGTTTTGTTTGGAGAGGTATATGCGCTGCTTAACTCACCTGAAGAGCCCTACTTGGAACAACATGATCCTCTCTCCACCTTGAAAACTGTAAAGAGTAGGAATTTTTCCTTCCAAAAACTAACTTTATTCTCACAGGGAAATAATGTGCTAGACGCTGCAGCTTCTAACATACATGGTTTTCTTTGGAGAGAAAGTGAAGTTTCTTCAACTCAACTGAATAGGCCTATTTGGAGCAAAGAGAGCCTATGTCCACCTTGAAACACCTACGTTGCAGGAAGTATTCCTTTGAAAAACTAACTCATTTTAACATGGAAGCAATATCCAATCCTGCTTAAACCAGATGGTTATTTCTGAGAGATTTATGTTTATCTTCAACTTGGCTGTATAGTTCTGTTCGAACAAAGTGAGCATTTCTGCAGCTTGAAAATTCTGCTTGCAGTAATTGTTCGTTTCAAAAATTAACTCAATTGTCACTGGGAACAAAATGCTAGTTGCTACTCTTCTGACACATATCATTTTCTTTTGAAAGATACATGTGTTTCATCAACTCACCGGAATACACCTATTTGGAACAAAGAGAGCCTACCTCCACCTTTAAAAATAAAAGTTGCAGAAAGTATTCCTTTCAAAAGGAAAGTTTATTCTCACAGGGAAAGAATGTGCTACATACTGCAGGTACTAACCTAGATGGTTTTGTTAGGAGAGATACATGTGCTACTTGAACGTAACTGAATAGGCCTACTTGGAACAAAATGAGCCTGTCTTAATCTTGAAAACTATGATTAGCAGGAATTGCTCCTCTCAAACACTAACTCACTTCTCACAGGGAAAGAATGTGGTAAATGTTGCAGCTTCTGACATAGATGGTTTTCTTTGGAGAGTTACTGGTGTTTCTTCAACTTAGCTGAATACGCCCACTTGGAATACATTGTGCCTTTCTCAGCCCTGAAAATTCTGATTTGAAAGAAGTATTCCTTTCAAAAACTAACTCAATTCTCACAGGGAGATAATGTGCTAGATGCTGGGGCTTCTAACAGGCACTTATTTCATTGGAGAGATACATGTGTTACTTCAACTCAGCTGATTAGGCCTATTTGTAGCCAATTGAGATTATCTCCACCTTGAATCACCTAAGTTACAGGAAGTATTCCTTTTAAACACAAATCAATTTTAACAGGGAAACAATGTGCTAGAGTCTCCTGCTTCTAACACACATGCGTTTCTTTTGAGAGATACATGTGCTTCATCACCTTAGCTGAATAGGCCTATCTGGAACCAAAAGAGCCTTTCTCCACCTTTAAAACTTTGATTTGCAGAAAGTACTCCTTTAAAAACTAACCTTATTCTCACAGGGAAAGAATGTTCTAGATGCTCCTGCTTCTATGACAGTTGGTTTTCTTTCCAGAGATACATGTGTTCCTTCAACTTACTGAAAGGGCCTATATGGAACAAAATGAACCTTTCTCCACTTTGAAAATTCTGTTTTGCAGGAAGTATTTCTTTCAAAACCTAACTATATTCACACAGGTAAACAGCATGGTAATTGCTAGTGCTTCTAACTCCAATGGCTTTCTTTCGAGAGATACATGTGTTTCATCAACTCAGCGCAATAGGCCTATTTGCAACAAAGTGAGCCTATCTCCACCTTAAAGAACAAAAGTTGCAGGAAGAATTCCTTTCAAAACCTAACTTAGTTTTCCATGGGAAACAGTGTGCTAGATGCTGCAGCTTCTAACACATATTTTTTTTTTTTTTTTGGAGATATTTATGTGTTTCTTCAACTTGGCTGAATAGGTCTATTTGGAAATAAATGAGCCTTTCTCCACCTTGAAAATTCTGATTTGCAGGAAGTATTCCTTTCAAAAACTAGCTCAAATCTCACAGGGGAACAATGTGCGTGAACCTGCATCTGGCAACATAGATGGTTTTCTTTGGAGAGATACATGGGTTGCTTGAACTCAGCTGCATATACCTATTTCGAGCAAAGAGAGCCTATGTCCACCTTGAATCCCCTAAGTGGCAGGAAGTCTTCCTTTCAAAATGAACTAAATTCTCACAGGGAAACAATGTGCTAGATGCTACTTCTTGTAACACACATGGTTTCATGTCGAGAAATAGTTTTAAAAAATGAGCATTTGTCCACCTTGAAACTTCTGAATTGTAATGAGTATTCAGTTAAAAACTAACTCAATATTAAGAGGGAGACAATGTGCAGGAGGCTCGAGCTTCTCACAAAGATGATTTTCTTTCGTGAGATACATGTCTTTCTTCACCTTAGTTGAATTGGTCTATTTGGAACAAAATGAACCTTTCTCCACTTTGAAAAGTGTAATTTACAAAAGTATACCTACTAAAACATACTCAGTTCTCACAGAGAAACAAAGTGCCAGATGCTCCTACTTCCAAATAGTGGTTTTCATTCGTGATATATATGTGTTTCACCTTAGCTGAATAGGCCAATTTGGAGCAATATGAGCCTTACTCTACCTTGAAAACTATGATAAGCAGGAAGTATTCCTTTCAAAAACTACTCTGACTTTTGCCCAGAAACAATGTCGTAGATGCTGCAGCTTCTAACATAGATGGTTTTCTTTGCAGTGATGCATGTGTTCTTTAACTCAGCCTAATACGCCTAATTGGAACAAAGAGAGCTTCGCTCCACCTTGAAAAACCGAAGTTGCAGGAAGTATTCCTTTGAAAAACGAACTCAATTTTAACAGGGAGATAATGTGCTAGATGCTGTAGCTTCTAACATAGATGGTTTTCTTTTGGAGAGATACATGAGTTTCTTCAACTCAGCCAAATAGGCCTATTAGGAGCACAAAGGGCCAATGTCCACCAGAAACACCTAAGTTGGAGGAAGTATTGCTTTCAAAAACGAATTCAATTCTCACAGGGAAACAATGTGCTAGATGCTCCTGCTTCTAACACAGATTGTCTTTTTACAAAGGATTCACTTGTTTCTTCAACTTCGTTGAAGAGGCCTATTTGGAACAAAATGAGCCTTTCTCCACCTTGAACACTATGATTTGCAGGAAGTATTCCTTCAAAAACGAAATGAATTCTGACAGGGAAACAATGTGCCAGATGTTCCTGCTTCTAACTGAGATGGTTTTATTTGGAGAGATATATGTGTTTCTTCAACTCAGCTGAATAGGCCTATTTGTAGGAAACAGAGCTTATCTCCACCTGGAAACACCCAAGTTGCAGGAAATATTCCTTTAAAAACTAACTCAATGCTCACTGGGTAACAATGTGCTAGTATGTGCAGCTTCTAACGTAAATAGATTTTTTGGAGAGATACTTGTGTTTCTTCAACTCAGGTGAATAGGTGTAGTTTGAGCAAACAGACATACCACCACCTTGAGGAAGATTTCCTTTCCAAACCAACTCAAATCTCACAGGGAACAATGTACTCTATGCTCCTTCAACTAACACAGATGGTCAACTTTTGAGAGATACCTGTGTTTCTTCACCTTAGCTGAGTAGGCTTGTTGGGAACCAAATGAACCATTCTCCACCTTGAAATTATGATTTGAAGGAAGTATTCCTTTGAAACACTAAGTCAGCTCTCACAGGGAAACAATGCATTATGCGCTGCAGCTTCTAACATAGATGGTTTTCTTTGGAGATGTACGGATATTTTTTCAACTCAGCTGAATAGGCCTATTTGGAGTAAACAGAGCCTATCTCC
This sequence comes from Castor canadensis, assembly GCF_047511655.1. Taxonomy (NCBI): domain Eukaryota; kingdom Metazoa; phylum Chordata; class Mammalia; order Rodentia; family Castoridae; genus Castor; species Castor canadensis. Next base: position 93,930,630 of record NC_133395.1, read on the forward strand.
ACGTTGAAAAACCAAAGTTGCGGGAAGTATTCTTTTCAAGAACGAATTCAATTCTCAAAGGGAAACAATGTGTACATAACCCTGATTCTAGCTCAAATGCTTTTCTTTTTAGACATACGTGTGTTTCTTCACTTTAGCTGAATAGGGGAATTTGGAATAAAAGAGCCTTTCTCCACCTTGAAAATTTGATGTGCTGGAAGTATTCCTTTCAAAAACGAACTAAATTCTCACAGGGAGAAAATGTGCTAAGTACTGCAGGTACTACCTTAGATGGTTTTGTTTGGAGAGGTATATGCGCTGCTTAACTCACCTGAAGAGCCCTACTTGGAACAACATGATCCTCTCTCCACCTTGAAAACTGTAAAGAGTAGGAATTTTTCCTTCCAAAAACTAACTTTATTCTCACAGGGAAATAATGTGCTAGACGCTGCAGCTTCTAACATACATGGTTTTCTTTGGAGAGAAAGTGAAGTTTCTTCAACTCAACTGAATAGGCCTATTTGGAGCAAAGAGAGCCTATGTCCACCTTGAAACACCTACGTTGCAGGAAGTATTCCTTTGAAAAACTAACTCATTTTAACATGGAAGCAATATCCAATCCTGCTTAAACCAGATGGTTATTTCTGAGAGATTTATGTTTATCTTCAACTTGGCTGTATAGTTCTGTTCGAACAAAGTGAGCATTTCTGCAGCTTGAAAATTCTGCTTGCAGTAATTGTTCGTTTCAAAAATTAACTCAATTGTCACTGGGAACAAAATGCTAGTTGCTACTCTTCTGACACATATCATTTTCTTTTGAAAGATACATGTGTTTCATCAACTCACCTGAATACACCTATTTGGAACAAAGAGAGCCTACCTCCACCTTTAAAACTAAAAGTTGCAGAAAGTATTCCTTTCAAAAGGAAAGTTTATTCTCACAGGGAAAGAATGTGCTACATACTGCAGGTACTAACCTAGATGGTTTTGTTAGGAGAGATACATGTGCTACTTGAACGTAACTGAATAGGCCTACTTGGAACAAAATGAGCCTGTCTTAATCTTGAAAACTATGATTAGCAGGAATTGCTCCTCTCAAACACTAACTCACTTCTCACAGGGAAAGAATGTGGTAAATGTTGCAGCTTCTGACATAGATGGTTTTCTTTGGAGAGTTACTGGTGTTTCTTCAACTTAGCTGAATACGCCCACTTGGAATACATTGTGCCTTTCTCAGCCCTGAAAATTCTGATTTGAAAGAAGTATTCCTTTCAAAAACTAACTCAATTCTCACAGGGAGATAATGTGCTAGATGCTGGGGCTTCTAACAGGCACTTATTTCATTGGAGAGATACATGTGTTACTTCAACTCAGCTGATTAGGCCTATTTGTAGCCAATTGAGATTATCTCCACCTTGAAACACCTAAGTTACAGGAAGTATTCCTTTTAAACACAAATCAATTTTAACAGGGAAACAATGTGCTAGAGTCTCCTGCTTCTAACACACATGCGTTTCTTTTGAGAGATACATGTGCTTCATCACCTTAGCTGAATAGGCCTATCTGGAACCAAAAGAGCCTTTCTCCACCTTTAAAACTTTGATTTGCAGAAAGTACTCCTTTAAAAACTAACCTTATTCTCATAGGGAAAGAATGTTCTAGATGCTCCTGCTTCTATGACAGTTGGTTTTCTTTCCAGAGATACATGTGTTCCTTCAACTTACTGAAAGGGCCTATATGGAACAAAATGAACCTTTCTCCACTTTGAAAATTCTGTTTTGCAGGAAGTATTTCTTTCAAAACCTAACTATATTCACACAGGTAAACAGCATGGTAATTGCTAGTGCTTCTAACTCCAATGGCTTTCTTTCGAGAGATACATGTGTTTCATCAACTCAGCGCAATAGGCCTATTTGCAACAAAGTGAGCCTATCTCCACCTTAAAGAACAAAAGTTGCAGGAAGAATTCCTTTCAAAACCTAACTTAGTTTTCCATGGGAAACAGTGTGCTAGATGCTGCAGCTTCTAACACAGATTTTTTTTTTTTTTTGGAGATATTTATGTGTTTCTTCAACTTGGCTGAATAGGTCTATTTGGAAATAAATGAACCTTTCTCCACCTTGAAAATTCTGATTTGCAGGAAGTATTCCTTTCAAAAACTAGCTCAAATCTCACAGGGGAACAATGTGCGTGCACCTGCATCTGGCAACATAGATGGTTTTCTTTGGAGAGATACATGGGTTGCTTGAACTCAGCTGCATATACCTATTTCGAGCAAAGAGAGCCTATGTCCACCTTGAATCCCCTAAGTGGCAGGAAGTCTTCCTTTCAAAATGAACTAAATTCTCACAGGGAAACAATGTGCTAGATGCTACTTCTTGTAACACACATGGTTTCATGTCGAGAAATAGTTTTAAAAAATGAGCATTTGTCCACCTTGAAACTTCTGAATTGTAATGAGTATTCAGTTAAAAACTAACTCAATATTAAGAGGGAGACAATGTGCAGGAGGCTCGAGCTTCTCACAAAGATGATTTTCTTTCGTGAGATACATGTCTTTCTTCACCTTAGTTGAATTGGTCTATTTGGAACAAAATGAACCTTTCTCCACTTTGAAAAGTGTAATTTACACCAAGTATACCTACTAAAACATACTCAATTCTCACAGAGAAACAAAGTGCCAGATGCTCCTGCTTCCAAATAGTGGTTTTCATTCGTGATATATATGTGTTTCACCTTAGCTGAATAGGCCAATTTGGAGCAATATGAGCCTTACTCTACCTTGAAAACTATGATAAGCAGGAAGTATTCCTTTCAAAAACTACTCCGACTTTTGCCCAGAAACAATGTCGTAGATGCTGCAGCTTCTAACATAGATGGTTTTCTTTGCAGTGATGCATGTGTTCTTTAACTCAGCCTAATACGCCGAATTGGAACAAAGAGAGCTTCGCTCCACCTTGAAAAACCGAAGTTGCAGGAAGTATTCCTTTGAAAAACGAACTCAATTTTAACAGGGAGATAATGTGCTAGATGCTGTAGCTTCTAACATAGATGGTTTTCTTTTGGAGAGATACATGAGTTTCTTCAACTCAGCCAAATAGGCCTATTAGGAGCACAAAGGGCCAATGTCCACCAGAAACACCTAAGTTGGAGGAAGTATTGCTTTCAAAAACGAATTCAATTCTCACAGGGAAACTATGTGCTAGATACTCCTGCTTCTAACACAGATTGTCTTTTTACAAAGGATTCACTTGTTTCTTCAACTTCGTTGAAGAGGCCTATTTGGAACAAAATGAGCCTTTCTCCACCTTGAACACTATGATTTGCAGGAAGTATTCCTTCAAAAACGAAATGAATTCTGACAGGGAAACAATGTGCCAGATGTTCCTGCTTCTAACTCAGATGGTTTTATTTGGAGAGATATATGTGTTTCTTCAACTCAGCTGAATAGGCCTATTTGTAGGAAACAGAGCTTATCTCCACCTGGAAACACCCAAGTTGCAGGAAATATTCCTTTAAAAACTAACTCAATGCTCACTGGGTAACAATGTGCTAGTATGTGCAGCTTCTAACGTAAATAGATTTTTTGGAGAGATACTTGTGTTTCTTCAACTCAGGTGAATAGGTGTAGTTTGAGCAAACAGACATACCACCACCTTGAGGAAGATTTCCTTTCCAAACCAACTCAAATCTCACAGGGAACAATGTACTCTATGCTCCTTCAACTAACACAGATGGTCAACTTTTGAGAGATACCTGTGTTTCTTCACCTTAGCTGAGTAGGCTTGTTGGGAACCAAATGAACCATTCTCCACCTTGAAATTATGATTTGAAGGAAGTATTCCTTTGAAACACTAAGTCAGCTCTCACAGGGAAACAATGCATTATGCGCTGCAGCTTCTAACATAGATGGTTTTCTTTGGAGATGTACGGATATTTTTTCAACTCAGCTGAATAGGCCTATTTGGAGTAAACAGAGCCTATCTCCACGTTGAAAAACCAAAGTTGCGGGAAGTATTCTTTTCAAGAACGAATTCAATTCTCAAAGGGAAACAATGTGTACATAACCCTGATTCTAGCTCAAATGCTTTTCTTTTTAGACATACGTGTGTTTCTTCACTTTAGCTGAATAGGGGAATTTGGAATAAAAGAGCCTTTCTCCACCTTGAAAATTTGATGTGCTGGAAGTATTCCTTTCAAAAACGAACTAAATTCTCACAGGGAGAAAATGTGCTAAGTACTGCAGGTACTACCTTAGATGGTTTTGTTTGGAGAGGTATATGCGCTGCGTCATGCACATTCTTTCCCAGAGACTTGAGTTGTACTTGAAAGGAATACATCTTGCAGCGTGGTTTTTCCCAGGTCGGGATAGGCTCTATTTGCTTCAAATCCGACTGTTTAGCTAAGGTGAGGACACAATGTATCTCTCGGTAGGAAATCTTCAGTGTTAGAAGCAGGAGTTTCAAGCACATTTTTTCCCTGTAAGTAATACATCAATAAAATCATAATTGTCTAGGTTTACAAAGCCTCTTTTAGAACCAAATAGTCCTGTTCAATTGAGTTGAAGAAACACATGTATCTCTCCAAAGGAAACCATCTATACTAGACCTTGCAGTGTCCTGCACATTGTTTCCCACATAGTTGAGTTAGTTTGTGAAAGGAATACATCTTGCAGCATGTGTTTTCCTAGGTCGGGATAGTCTATGGGTGCTTCCCATCGGCCTGTTTAGCTAAGGTGAGGAAGCACATGTATCTCTCAGAAGGAAATCTTCAGTGTTAGAAGCAGGAGCTTCAATCACATTTTGTCCCTGTAATAATTGAGTAAGTTTTGGAAAGGAATAATTCCCTAAAATCATAATTTTCAACACTTAGAAAGGCTCATTTTGTTCCAAATTGGCCTATTCAGTTGAGTTGAAGAAACACAAGTATCTCTCCAAAGACACCCATGTTTGTAGAACAGAATGATGTAGAACATTGTTCTCTGTGAGAATAGAATTAGTTTTGCAAGGTATACTGCCTGCAACTTAGGTGGTTCAAGTTGGAGATAGGCTCTGTTTGCTCAAACTGGGCCAAGTGAGTTTCGATGTAGAAACACATGTATCGCTCCAAAAATCATCTTTCTTAGAATCAGGAGGCTCGAGAACACTGTTTCCCTGTGAGAATTAAGTTAGTCTAGGAAGGAATACTGCCTGAAAACCATACTTTTCATGGTGGAGAAACGGTCACGTTGTTGCAAATAGGCCTATTGAACTGAGTTGGAGAAACACATGTATATCTCCACAGACACCCATCTGTCCTTGAAGCAGGATGATGTGGGCTACTGATTTATTTGAGAATTGTGTTAGGTTTTCAAGGAATCCTTCCTGCAAATTAGGAATTTCAAGGCGGAGATACACTGTGCATGCTCCAATTAGGCCTCTTCAGTGAATTTCAAGACACACATGTATCTCTCGGAGGACAACCTTCTGTGTATGAATCAGAAGCAGATAGCACATTGTGGCATAGTGAGAATTGAGCTAATTTTGAAAAAAAACACTTCGTGAGAATCTATGTTTTCAACGGATATGTAGGTTCTGTTCATTCCAAATAGGCCATGTCAGCTAAGGTAAGGAAACCAATGTATCTCTCAAAAGGAAAACATGGGTGTTTGAAGCATGAGTTTCAAGCACATTGTTTCCCGGGTATAATTCATTGAGTTTTTGAAAGCACAGCTGCCTGAAAATCATCATTTACAAGATGGAGAAAGGCTCATTTTGTTCCAAATAGCAGTATTCAGCTGATTTGGAGAAACACATGTGTCTCACCAGAGAAGACCTTGTCTGTAAAAAGCAGTAGGATGAAGAACGTTGTTTTGAAGGGATAACTGTCTTAGTTATTTAAGGAATACATCCTGCAAATCATAGTTTTCAAGGTGGATATGAGCTAAGTTTGCTCTAATTGGCCTACTCAGCACACCTGAAGAAACACATATATCACTCCAAAGAAAACCATCAGTCTTAGAAGCTGCAACATCGAGCGCATTGCTTTCTCTTGTGAAACGGTTAAGTATTTGAAAAGAATACCTCTTGTAACAAAGGGCTTTCAAGGTGGAGATAGGCTCTGTTTGCTCCAACTAGACCTATTCATGTGAGTGGAAAAATCTCATGAATCTCTCCAAAGTAAACCATGTGTGTTACATGCTGTAGCATCTATCATCCTGTTTCCCTGTGAAAATCAATTGAGGTTTTGAAAGGAATACTGCCTGCTACTCAAGTGTTTGAAGGTAAAGATAGGTTCTGTTTCCTCCAAACAGTCCTATTCAGACACCCTGAAGAAACACATACATCTATGCATATAATCCATTTCTGTTTTAAGCAGAAGCATCTAGCACACTGTTTCCCTGTGAGAATTCAGTCAGTTGTGAAAGGAATACTTTCTGCAACGTAGATGTTTCAAGGTGAAGATATGTTCTCTTTCTTCCAATTAAGCCTATTCAGCTGACTTGAAGAAACACATATATCTCTCCAAATAAACCTACTACATCAGAAGCTGTAGCAGTTACCATATTGTTTCTGTGTGAGAATCGAATTCTGTTTTTCTTGGAATGTTCCTACAACTTACATGTTTCAAGGTGAACATAGGCTCAGTTAGCTCCAAATAGGCCTGTCTATCTCAGCTGAAGAAAACCATGTATCTCTCAAAGTAAAACCATTGGTGTTAGAGGAATGACAGTCTAGCGTATTGTTCTTTGTGAGAATTGAGTTAGTTTTTCAGAGGAATAGTTCCTGCAAATCACACTTTTCATGGCAGAGAAAGGCTCATTTCTTTAACAAATGGCCGACTTAGCTCAGTTGTAGAAATGCTACCTACCTCTCCAAAGGAAACCATGGATGTTAGTGGCTGCAGCATCCTGCACATTGTTTCCCCGTGAGAGTTTAGATAATTTTGGAAAGGAGCACTTCGTGCATTGTGGGTTTTTCAAGGTGTTGATAGACTGTCTTTCTTGTAAATGTGCCTATTCAGCCGAATTGAAGTAACTCATGGATCTCTCCCAAGACAACCATCTGTTTTAGAAGCAGAATCATGTAGAATATCGTTTCCCTTTGTGAACTGAGTTACTTTTAATTAATACTTGCTGTAACTTAGATGTTTCAAGGTGGGGATAGGATCTGTTTGCTGCAGGTAGCCATGTTCTGCTAAGTTGAAGAAACACATGTATCTATGGACAGAAAACCATGTGTGTTAGAAGTGGGAGCGTGATGCTCATTGTTGTCCAGTTAAAATTGCGTTAGTTTTGGAAAGGAATACTTAACGAAAATCTTAGTTTTCTAGAGGGAGAAAGGCTCATTTCATTCCAAAATGCCCAATTGAGCTTAGTGAAGTTAACACAAGTATCTCTCCAAAAAGAACAATGTGTGTTGGAGGCTGCAGCATCTTGCCACGGGTTTCCCTGTGTGAGTTCACTTAGTTTTTAATGGAATTCTTTCTGGAATATGGGTTTCTCAAGGTTGTGATAGGCTCTCTAAATTGCAAAGAGGCTTCTGCAGCTGAGTTGAGGAAACACATGTATCTGTCTAAAGACAACCATTGATGTTAAAAGCAGTAGCATGTAGAACATTGTTTCCCTGTGAGAACCGAGTTAATTGTTGAAAGGAATACTTCAAGACAATCATAGTTTCCAAGCTGGAGAAAGGCTCATTTAGTTCCAAATAGGCCTATTCACCTGAGTTGAAGGAAAACACGGACCTCTGCAAAGACAACCATTTCTGTTAGAAGCATTGGCATGAAGAACATTGTTTCCAAGCAAGAATGGAGTCGTTTTTGACAGGATTACTTCCTGCAGCATAGGTGTTTCAGGGTGGGGATAGGATCTGTTAGCTCCATTATAGGCCTATTCAGCTAAGTTGAAGGAAAACATATATCACTTCAAAAAAACCATCTTAGTTAGAAAGTGAAACATTTTGCATATTGTATCCTGTGACTGTCGATTTAGCTTTTGAAAGGGATCCTTCCTGCAACATAGGATTATCAAAGAGGAGATAGGTACGTTTGCTTAAATAGGCCTATACAACTAAGAGGAAGAAACACATATATCAGGCAGAGGAAAACCATCTGTGTTCGAAGCATAAGCATCTAATTCATTGCTACCCTGTTAGAATTCTGTTAGTTTTTGACAGCAATACATCCTCTAAATCATTGTTTTGAAGCAGGAGAAAGGCTCTGTGTGATCCAGATAGGCCTTTTCAGCTATTTTGAAAGAACACATCTATCCTTCAGTAGAAATTCATCATTGTAAGAAGCACGAGTATTAGAACCTTGTTGCCCAGTGAGAATTGAGTTCATTTCTCACAGGAATACTTCCAGAATATCACAGTTTTCATGATGGGGAAAGGCTCACTTTGTTCACAATAGACCTATTCAGCTGAGCTGAAGAAACACATGTACCTGTCCAAAGACCACCAACAGTAGTAGAAGGATTGGCATGTAGAACGTGGTTTGCAAGTGAGAACTTAGTTAATTTTTGAAAGGAATACTTCCTGGATATCATAGTTTTAAAGGAGGAGAAAGGCTTATTTTACTCCACATGGCTGATTCAACTGAGTTGAAGAAACACATGAATCTCGCTAAAGGAAACTTTCTGTCTTAGAGGTTGCAGCGTCATGCACATTCTTTCCCAGAGACTTGAGTTGTACTTGAAAGGAATACATCTTGCAGCGTGGTTTTTCCCAGGTCGGGATAGGCTCTATTTGCTTCAAATCCGACTGTTTAGCTAAGGTGAGGACACAATGTATCTCTCGGTAGGAAATCTTCAGTGTTAGAAGCAGGAGTTTCAAGCACATTTTTTCCCTGTAAGTAATACATCAATAAAATCATAATTGTCTAGGTTTACAAAGCCTCTTTTAGAACCAAATAGTCCTGTTCAATTGAGTTGAAGAAACACATGTATCTCTCCAAAGGAAACCATCTATACTAGACCTTGCAGTGTCCTGCACATTGTTTCCCACATAGTTGAGTTAGTTTGTGAAAGGAATACATCTTGCAGCGTGTGTTTTCCTAGGTCGGGATAGGCTATGGGTGCTTCCCATCGGCCTGTTTAGCTAAGGTGAGGAAGCACATGTATCTCTCAGAAGGAAATCTTCAGTGTTAGAAGCAGGAGCTTCAATCACATTTTGTCCCTGTAATAATTGAGTAAGTTTTGGAAAGGAATAATTCCCTAAAATCATAATTTTCAACACTTAGAAAGGCTCATTTTGTTCCAAATTGGCCTATTCAGTTGAGTTGAAGAAACACAAGTATCTCTCCAAAGACACCCATGTTTGTAGAACAGAATGATGTAGAACATTGTTCTCTGTGAGAATAGAATTAGTTTTGCAAGGTATACTGCCTGCAACTTAGGTGGTTCAAGTTGGAGATAGGCTCTGTTTGCTCAAACTGGGCCAAGTGAGTTTCGATGTAGAAACACATGTATCGCTCCAAAAAATCATCTTTCTTAGAATCAGGAGGCTCGAGAACACTGTTTCCCTGTGAGAATTAAGTTAGTCTAGGAAGGAATACTGCCTGAAAACCATACTTTTCATGGTGGAGAAACGGTCACGTTGTTGCAAATAGGCCTGTTGAACTGAGTTGGAGAAACACATGTATATCTCCACAGACACCCATCTGTCCTTGAAGCAGGATGATGTGGGCTACTGATTTATTTGAGAATTGTGTTAGGTTTTCAAGGAATCCTTCCTGCAAATTAGGAGTTTCAAGGCGGAGATACACTGTGCATGCTCCAATTAGGCCTCTTCAGTGAATTTCAAGACACACATGTATCTCTCGGAGGACAACCTTCTGTGTATGAATCAGAAGCAGATAGCACATTGTGGCATAGTGAGAATTGAGCTAATTTTGAAAAAAAACACTTCGTGAGAATCTATGTTTTCAACGGATATGTAGGTTCTGTTCATTCCAAATAGGCCATGTCAGCTAAGGTAAGGAAACCAATGTATCTCTCAAAAGGAAAACATGGGTGTTTGAAGCATGAGTTTCAAGCACATTCTTTCCCGGGTATAATTCATTGAGTTTTTGAAAGCACAGCTGCCTGAAAATCATCATTTACAAGATGGAGAAAGGCTCATTTTGTTCCAAATAGCAGTATTCAGCTGATTTGGAGAAACACATGTGTCTCACCAGAGAAGACCTTGTCTGTAAAAAGCAGTAGGATGAAGAACGTTGTTTTGAAGGGATAACTGTCTTAGTTATTTAAGGAATACATCCTGCAAATCATAGTTTTCAAGGTGGATATGAGCTAAGTTTGCTCTAATTGGCCTACTCAGCACACCTGAAGAAACACATATATCACTCCAAAGAAAACCATCAGTCTTAGAAGCTGCAACATCGAGCGCATTGCTTTCTCTTGTGAAACGGTTAAGTATTTGAAAAGAATACCTCCTGTAACAAAGGGCTTTCAAGGTGGAGATAGGCTCTGTTTGCTCCAACTAGACCTATTCATGTGAGTGGAAAAATCTCATGAATCTCTCCAAAGTAAACCATGTGTGTTACATGCTGTAGCATCTATCATCCTGTTTCCCTGTGAAAATCAATTGAGGTTTTGAAAGGAATACTGCCTGCTACTCAAGTGTTTGAAGGTAAAGATAGGTTCTGTTTCCTCCAAACAGTCCTATTCAGACACCCTGAAGAAACACATACATCTATGCATATAATCCATTTCTGTTTTAAGCAGAAGCATCTAGCACACTGTTTCCCTGTGAGAATTCAGTCAGTTGTGAAAGGAATACTTTCTGCAACGTAGATGTTTCAAGGTGAAGATATGTTCTCTTTCTTCCAATTAAGCCTATTCAGCTGACTTGAAGAAACACATATATCTCTCCAAATAAACCTACTACATCAGAAGCTGTAGCAGTTACCATATTGTTTCTGTGTGAGAATCGAATTCTGTTTTTCTTGGAATGTTCCTACAACTTACATGTTTCAAGGTGAACATAGGCTCAGTTAGCTCCAAATAGGCCTGTCTATCTCAGCTGAAGAAAACCATGTATCTCTCAAAGTAAAACCATTGGTGTTAGAGGAATGACAGTCTAGCGTATTGTTCTTTGTGAGAATTGAGTTAGTTTTTCAGAGGAATACTTCCTGCAAATCACACTTTTCATGGCAGAGAAAGGCTCATTTCTTTAACAAATGGCCGACTTAGCTCAGTTGTAGAAATGCTACCTACCTCTCCAAAGGAAACCATGGATGTTAGTGGCTGCAGCATCCTGCACATTGTTTCCCCGTGAGAGTTTAGATAATTTTGGAAAGGAGCACTTCGTGCATTGTGGGTTTTTCAAGGTGTTGATAGACTGTCTTTCTTGTAAATGTGCCTATTCAGCCGAATTGAAGTAACTCATGGATCTCTCCCAAGACAACCATCTGTTTTAGAAGCAGAATCATGTAGAATATCGTTTCCCTTTGTGAACTGAGTTACTTTTAATTAATACTTGCTGTAACTTAGATGTTTCAAGGTGGGGATAGGATCTGTTTGCTGCAGGTAGCCATGTTCTGCTAAGTTGAAGAAACACATGTATCTATGGACAGAAAACCATGTGTGTTAGAAGTGGGAGCGTGATGCTCATTGTTGTCCAGTTAAAATTGCGTTAGTTTTGGAAAGGAATACTTAACGAAAATCTTAGTTTTCTAGAGGGAGAAAGGCTCATTTCATTCCAAAATGCCCAATTGAGCTTAGTGAAGTTAACACAAGTATCTCTCCAAAAAGAACAATGTGTGTTGGAGGCTGCAGCATCTTGCCACGGGTTTCCCTGTGTGAGTTCACTTAGTTTTTAATGGAATTCTTTCTGCAATATGGGTTTCTCAAGGTTGTGATAGGCTCTCTAAATTGCAAAGAGGCTTCTGCAGCTGAGTTGAGGAAACACATGTATCTGTCTAAAGACAACCATTGATGTTAAAAGCAGTAGCATGTAGAACATTGTTTCCCTGTGAGAACCGAGGTAATTGTTGAAAGGAATACTTCAAGACAATCATAGTTTCCAAGCTGGAGAAAGGCTCATTTAGTTCCAAATAGGCCTATTCACCTGAGTTGAAGGAAAACACGGACCTCTGCAAAGACAACCATTTCTGTTAGAAGCATTGGCATGAAGAACATTGTTTCCAAGCAAGAATGGAGTCGTTTTTGACAGGATTACTTCCTGCAACATAGGTGTTTCAGGGTGGGGATAGGATCTGTTAGCTCCATTATAGGCCTATTCAGCTAAGTTGAAGGAAAACATATATCACTTCAAAAAAACCATCTTAGTTAGAAAGTGAAACATTTTGCATATTGTATCCTGTGACTGTCGATTTAGCTTTTGAAAGGGATCCTTCCTGCAACATAGGATTTTCAAAGAGGAGATAGGTACGTTTGCTTAAATAGGCCTATACAACTAAGAGGAAGAAACACATATATCAGGCAGAGGAAAACCATCTGTGTTCGAAGCATAAGCATCTAATTCATTGCTACCCTGTTAGAATTCTGTTAGTTTTTGACAGCAATACATCCTCTAAATCATTGTTTTGAAGCAGGAGAAAGGCTCTGTGTGATCCAGATAGGCCTTTTCAGCTATTTTGAAAGAACACATCTATCCTTCAGTAGAAATTCATCATTGTAAGAAGCACGAGTATTAGAACCTTGTTGCCCAGTGAGAATTGAGTTCATTTCTCACACTAATACTTCCAGAATATCACAGTTTTCATGATGGGGAAAGGCTCACTTTGTTCACAATAGACCTATTCAGCTGAGCTGAAGAAACACATGTACCTGTCCAAAGACCACCAACAGTAGTAGAAGGATTGGCATGTAGAACGTGGTTTGCAAGTGAGAACTTAGTTAATTTTTGAAAGGAATACTTCCTGGATATCATAGTTTTAAAGGAGGAGAAAGGCTTATTTTACTCCACATGGCTGATTCAACTGAGTTGAAGAAACACATGAATCTCGCTAAAGGAAACTTTCTGTCTTAGAGGTTGCAGCGTCATGCACATTCTTTCCCAGAGACTTGAGTTGTACTTGAAAGGAATACATCTTGCAGCGTGGTTTTTCCCAGGTCGGGATAGGCTCTATTTGCTTCAAATCCGACTGTTTAGCTAAGGTGAGGACACAATGTATCTCTCGGTAGGAAATCTTCAGTGTTAGAAGCAGGAGTTTCAAGCACATTTTTCCCCGTAAGTAATACATCAATAAAATCATAATTGTCTAGGTTTACAAAGCCTCTTTTAGAACCAAATAGTCCTGTTCAATTGAGTTGAAGAAACACATGTATCTCTCCAAAGGAAACCATCTATACTAGACCTTGCAGTGTCCTGCACATTGTGTCCCACATAGTTGAGTTAGTTTGTGAAAGGAATACATCTTGCAGCGTGTGTTTTCCTAGGTCGGGATAGGCTATGGGTGCTTCCCATCGGCCTGTTTAGCTAAGGTGAGGAAGCACATGTATCTCTCAGAAGGAAATCTTCAGTGTTAGAAGCAGGAGCTTCAATCACATTTTGTCCCTGTAATAATTGAGTAAGTTTTGGAAAGGAATAATTCCCTAAAATCATAATTTTCAACACTTAGAAAGGCTCATTTTGTTCCAAATTGGCCTATTCAGTTGAGTTGAAGAAACACAAGTATCTCTCCAAAGACACCCATGTTTGTAGAACAGAATGATGTAGAACATTGTTCTCTGTGAGAATAGAATTAGTTTTGCAAGGTATACTGCCTGCAACTTAGGTGGTTCAAGTTGGAGATAGGCTCTGTTTGCTCAAACTGGGCCAAGTGAGTTTCGATGTAGAAACACATGCATTGCTCCAAAAAATCATCTTTCTTAGAATCAGGAGGCTCGAGAACACTGTTTCCCTGTGAGAATTAAGTTAGTTTAGGAAGGAATACTGCCTGAAAACCATACTTTTCATGGTGGAGAAACGGTCACGTTGTTGCAAATAGGCCTGTTGAACTGAGTTGGAGAAACACATGTATATCTCCACAGACACCCATCTGTCCTTGAAGCAGGATGATGTGGGCTACTGATTTATTTGAGAATTGTGTTAGGTTTTCAAGGAATCCTTCCTGCAAATTAGGAGTTTCAAGGCGGAGATACACTGTGCATGCTCCAATTAGGCCTCTTCAGTGAATTTCAAGACACACATGTATCTCTCGGAGGACAACCTTCTGTGTATGAATCAGAAGCAGATAGCACATTGTGGCATAGTGAGAATTGAGCTAATTTTGAAAAAAAACACTTCGTGAGAATCTATGTTTTCAACGGATATGTAGGTTCTGTTCATTCCAAATAGGCCATGTCAGCTAAGGTAAGGAAACCAATGTATCTCTCCAAAGGAAAACATGGGTGTTTGAAGCACGAGTTTCAAGCACATTGTTTCCCGGGTATAATTCATTGAGTTTTTGAAAGCACAGCTGCCTGAAAATCATCATTTACAAGATGGAGAAAGGCTCATTTTGTTCCAAATAGCAGTATTCAGCTGATTTGGAGAAACACATGTGTCTCACCAGAGAAGACCTTGTCTGTAAAAAGCAGTAGGATGAAGAACGTTGTTTTGAAGGGATAACTGTCTTAGTTATTTAAGGAATACATCCTGCAAATCATAGTTTTCAAGGTGGATATGAGCTAAGTTTGCTCTAATTGGCCTACTCAGCACACCTGAAGAAACACATATATCACTCCAAAGAAAACCATCAGTCTTAGAAGCTGCAACATCGAGCGCATTGCTTTCTCTTGTGAAACGGTTAAGTATTTGAAAAGAATACCTCCTGTAACAAAGGGCTTTCAAGGTGGAGATAGGCTCTGTTTGCTCCAACTAGACCTATTCATGTGAGTGGAAAAATCTCATGAATCTCTCCAAAGTAAACCATGTGTGTTACATGCTGTAGCATCTATCATCCTGTTTCCCTGTGAAAATCAATTGAGGTTTTGAAAGGAATACTGCCTGCTACTCAAGTGTTTGAAGGTAAAGATAGGTTCTGTTTCCTCCAAACAGTCCTATTCAGACACCCTGAAGAAACACATACATCTATGCATATAATCCATTTCTGTTTTAAGCAGAAGCATCTAGCACACTGTTTCCCTGTGAGAATTCAGTCAGTTGTGAAAGGAATACTTTCTGCAACGTAGATGTTTCAAGGTGAAGATATGTTCTCTTTCTTCCAATTAAGCCTATTCAGCTGACTTGAAGAAACACATATATCTCTCCAAATAAACCTACTACATCAGAAGCTGTAGCAGTTACCATATTGTTTCTGTGTGAGAATCGAATTCTGTTTTTCTTGGAATGTTCCTACAACTTACATGTTTCAAGGTGAACATAGGCTCAGTTAGCTCCAAATAGGCCTGTCTATCTCAGCTGAAGAAAACCATGTATCTCTCAAAGTAAAACCATTGGTGTTAGAGGAATGACAGTCTAGCGTATTGTTCTTTGTGAGAATTGAGTTAGTTTTTCAGAGGAATAGTTCCTGCAAATCACACTTTTCATGGCAGAGAAAGGCTCATTTCTTTAACAAATGGCCGACTTAGCTCAGTTGTAGAAATGCTACCTACCTCTCCAAAGGAAACCATGGATGTTAGTGGCTGCAGCATCCTGCACATTGTTTCCCCGTGAGAGTTTAGATAATTTTGGAAAGGAGCACTTCGTGCATTGTGGGTTTTTCAAGGTGTTGATAGACTGTCTTTCTTGTAAATGTGCCTATTCAGCCGAATTGAAGTAACTCATGGATCTCTCCCAAGACAACCATCTGTTTTAGAAGCAGAATCATGTAGAATATCGTTTCCCTTTGTGAACTGAGTTACTTTTAATTAATACTTGCTGTAACTTAGATGTTTCAAGGTGGGGATAGGATCTGTTTGCTGCAGGTAGCCATGTTCTGCTAAGTTGAAGAAACACATGTATCTATGGACAGAAAACCATGTGTGTTAGAAGTGGGAGCGTGATGCTCATTGTTGTCCAGTTAAAATTGCGTTAGTTTTGGAAAGGAATACTTAACGAAAATCTTAGTTTTCTAGAGGGAGAAAGGCTCATTTCATTCCAAAATGCCCAATTGAGCTTAGTGAAGTTAACACAAGTATCTCTCCAAAAAGAACAATGTGTGTTGGAGGCTGCAGCATCTTGCCACGGGTTTCCCTGTGTGAGTTCACTTAGTTTTTAATGGAATTCTTTCTGCAATATGGGTTTCTCAAGGTTGTGATAGGCTCTCTAAATTGCAAAGAGGCTTCTGCAGCTGAGTTGAGGAAACACATGTATCTGTCTAAAGACAACCATTGATGTTAAAAGCAGTAGCATGTAGAACATTGTTTCCCTGTGAGAACCGAGTTAATTGTTGAAAGGAATACTTCAAGACAATCATAGTTTCCAAGCTGGAGAAAGGCTCATTTAGTTCCAAATAGGCCTATTCACCTGAGTTGAAGGAAAACACGGACCTCTGCAAAGACAACCATTTCTGTTAGAAGCATTGGCATGAAGAACATTGTTTCCAAGCAAGAATGGAGTCGTTTTTGACAGGATTACTTCCTGCAACATAGGTGTTTCAGGGTGGGGATAGGATCTGTTAGCTCCATTATAGGCCTATTCAGCTAAGTTGAAGGAAAACATATATCACTTCAAAAAAACCATCTTAGTTAGAAAGTGAAACATTTTGCATATTGTATCCTGTGACTGTCGATTTAGCTTTTGAAAGGGATCCTTCCTGCAACATAGGATTTTCAAAGAGGAGATAGGTACGTTTGCTTAAATAGGCCTATACAACTAAGAGGAAGAAACACATATATCAGGCAGAGGAAAACCATCTGTGTTCGAAGCATAAGCATCTAATTCATTGCTACCCTGTTAGAATTCTGTTAGTTTTTGACAGCAATACATCCTCTAAATCATTGTTTTGAAGCAGGAGAAAGGCTCTGTGTGATCCAGATAGGCCTTTTCAGCTATTTTGAAAGAACACATCTATCCTTCAGTAGAAATTCATCATTGTAAGAAGCACGAGTATTAGAACCTTGTTGCCCAGTGAGAATTGAGTTCATTTCTCACAGGAATACTTCCAGAATATCACAGTTTTCATGATGGGGAAAGGCTCACTTTGTTCACAATAGACCTATTCAGCTGAGCT
Source organism: Castor canadensis (assembly GCF_047511655.1). Taxonomy (NCBI): domain Eukaryota; kingdom Metazoa; phylum Chordata; class Mammalia; order Rodentia; family Castoridae; genus Castor; species Castor canadensis. The sequence continues at coordinate 93,947,712 of NC_133395.1, forward strand.
GAAGAAACACATGTACCTGTCCAAAGACCACCAACAGTAGTAGAAGGATTGGCATGTAGAACGTGGTTTGCAAGTGAGAACTTAGTTAATTTTTGAAAGGAATACTTCCTGGATATCATAGTTTTAAAGGAGGAGAAAGGCTTATTTTACTCCACATGGCTGATTCAACTGAGTTGAAGAAACACATGAATCTCGCTAAAGGAAACTTTCTGTCTTAGAGGTTGCAGCGTCATGCACATTCTTTCCCAGAGACTTGAGTTGTACTTGAAAGGAATACATCTTGCAGCGTGGTTTTTCCCAGGTCGGGATAGGCTCTATTTGCTTCAAATCCGACTGTTTAGCTAAGGTGAGGACACAATGTATCTCTCGGTAGGAAATCTTCAGTGTTAGAAGCAGGAGTTTCAAGCACATTTTTCCCCGTAAGTAATACATCAATAAAATCATAATTGTCTAGGTTTACAAAGCCTCTTTTAGAACCAAATAGTCCTGTTCAATTGAGTTGAAGAAACACATGTATCTCTCCAAAGGAAACCATCTATACTAGACCTTGCAGTGTCCTGCACATTGTTTCCCACATAGTTGAGTTAGTTTGTGAAAGGAATACATCTTGCAGCGTGTGTTTTCCTAGGTCGGGATAGGCTATGGGTGCTTCCCATCGGCCTGTTTAGCTAAGGTGAGGAAGCACATGTATCTCTCAGAAGGAAATCTTCAGTGTTAGAAGCAGGAGCTTCAATCACATTTTGTCCCTGTAATAATTGAGTAAGTTTTGGAAAGGAATAATTCCCTAAAATCATAATTTTCAACACTTAGAAAGGCTCATTTTGTTCCAAATTGGCCTATTCAGTTGAGTTGAAGAAACACAAGTATCTCTCCAAAGACACCCATGTTTGTAGAACAGAATGATGTAGAACATTGTTCTCTGTGAGAATAGAATTAGTTTTGCAAGGTATACTGCCTGCAACTTAGGTGGTTCAAGTTGGAGATAGGCTCTGTTTGCTCAAACTGGGCCAAGTGAGTTTCGATGTAGAAACACATGCATTGCTCCAAAAAATCATCTTTCTTAGAATCAGGAGGCTCGAGAACACTGTTTCCCTGTGAGAATTAAGTTAGTTTAGGAAGGAATACTGCCTGAAAACCATACTTTTCATGGTGGAGAAACGGTCACGTTGTTGCAAATAGGCCTGTTGAACTGAGTTGGAGAAACACATGTATATCTCCACAGACACCCATCTGTCCTTGAAGCAGGATGATGTGGGCTACTGATTTATTTGAGAATTGTGTTAGGTTTTCAAGGAATCCTTCCTGCAAATTAGGAGTTTCAAGGCGGAGATACACTGTGCATGCTCCAATTAGGCCTCTTCAGTGAATTTCAAGACACACATGTATCTCTCGGAGGACAACCTTCTGTGTATGAATCAGAAGCAGATAGCACATTGTGGCATAGTGAGAATTGAGCTAATTTTGAAAAAAAACACTTCGTGAGAATCTATGTTTTCAACGGATATGTAGGTTCTGTTCATTCCAAATAGGCCATGTCAGCTAAGGTAAGGAAACCAATGTATCTCTCCAAAGGAAAACATGGGTGTTTGAAGCACGAGTTTCAAGCACATTGTTTCCCGGGTATAATTCATTGAGTTTTTGAAAGCACAGCTGCCTGAAAATCATCATTTACAAGATGGAGAAAGGCTCATTTTGTTCCAAATAGCAGTATTCAGCTGATTTGGAGAAACACATGTGTCTCACCAGAGAAGACCTTGTCTGTAAAAAGCAGTAGGATGAAGAACGTTGTTTTGAAGGGATAACTGTCTTAGTTATTTAAGGAATACATCCTGCAAATCATAGTTTTCAAGGTGGATATGAGCTAAGTTTGCTCTAATTGGCCTACTCAGCACACCTGAAGAAACACATATATCACTCCAAAGAAAACCATCAGTCTTAGAAGCTGCAACATCGAGCGCATTGCTTTCTCTTGTGAAACGGTTAAGTATTTGAAAAGAATACCTCCTGTAACAAAGGGCTTTCAAGGTGGAGATAGGCTCTGTTTGCTCCAACTAGACCTATTCATGTGAGTGGAAAAATCTCATGAATCTCTCCAAAGTAAACCATGTGTGTTACATGCTGTAGCATCTATCATCCTGTTTCCCTGTGAAAATCAATTGAGGTTTTGAAAGGAATACTGCCTGCTACTCAAGTGTTTGAAGGTAAAGATAGGTTCTGTTTCCTCCAAACAGTCCTATTCAGACACCCTGAAGAAACACATACATCTATGCATATAATCCATTTCTGTTTTAAGCAGAAGCATCTAGCACACTGTTTCCCTGTGAGAATTCAGTCAGTTGTGAAAGGAATACTTTCTGCAACGTAGATGTTTCAAGGTGAAGATATGTTCTCTTTCTTCCAATTAAGCCTATTCAGCTGACTTGAAGAAACACATATATCTCTCCAAATAAACCTACTACATCAGAAGCTGTAGCAGTTACCATATTGTTTCTGTGTGAGAATCGAATTCTGTTTTTCTTGGAATGTTCCTACAACTTACATGTTTCAAGGTGAACATAGGCTCAGTTAGCTCCAAATAGGCCTGTCTATCTCAGCTGAAGAAAACCATGTATCTCTCAAAGTAAAACCATTGGTGTTAGAGGAATGACAGTCTAGCGTATTGTTCTTTGTGAGAATTGAGTTAGTTTTTCAGAGGAATAGTTCCTGCAAATCACACTTTTCATGGCAGAGAAAGGCTCATTTCTTTAACAAATGGCCGACTTAGCTCAGTTGTAGAAATGCTACCTACCTCTCCAAAGGAAACCATGGATGTTAGTGGCTGCAGCATCCTGCACATTGTTTCCCCGTGAGAGTTTAGATAATTTTGGAAAGGAGCACTTCGTGCATTGTGGGTTTTTCAAGGTGTTGATAGACTGTCTTTCTTGTAAATGTGCCTATTCAGCCGAATTGAAGTAACTCATGGATCTCTCCCAAGACAACCATCTGTTTTAGAAGCAGAATCATGTAGAATATCGTTTCCCTTTGTGAACTGAGTTACTTTTAATTAATACTTGCTGTAACTTAGATGTTTCAAGGTGGGGATAGGATCTGTTTGCTGCAGGTAGCCATGTTCTGCTAAGTTGAAGAAACACATGTATCTATGGACAGAAAACCATGTGTGTTAGAAGTGGGAGCGTGATGCTCATTGTTGTCCAGTTAAAATTGCGTTAGTTTTGGAAAGGAATACTTAACGAAAATCTTAGTTTTCTAGAGGGAGAAAGGCTCATTTCATTCCAAAATGCCCAATTGAGCTTAGTGAAGTTAACACAAGTATCTCTCCAAAAAGAACAATGTGTGTTGGAGGCTGCAGCATCTTGCCACGGGTTTCCCTGTGTGAGTTCACTTAGTTTTTAATGGAATTCTTTCTGGAATATGGGTTTCTCAAGGTTGTGATAGGCTCTCTAAATTGCAAAGAGGCTTCTGCAGCTGAGTTGAGGAAACACATGTATCTGTCTAAAGACAACCATTGATGTTAAAAGCAGTAGCATGTAGAACATTGTTTCCCTGTGAGAACCGAGTTAATTGTTGAAAGGAATACTTCAAGACAATCATAGTTTCCAAGCTGGAGAAAGGCTCATTTAGTTCCAAATAGGCCTACTCACCTGAGTTGAAGGAAAACACGGACCTCTGCAAAGACAACCATTTCTGTTAGAAGCATTGGCATGAAGAACATTGTTTCCAAGCAAGAATGGAGTCGTTTTTGACAGGATTACTTCCTGCAACATAGGTGTTTCAGGGTGGGGATAGGATCTGTTAGCTCCATTATAGGCCTATTCAGCTAAGTTGAAGGAAAACATATATCACTTCAAAAAAACCATCTTAGTTAGAAAGTGAAACATTTTGCATATTGTATCCTGTGACTGTCGATTTAGCTTTTGAAAGGGATCCTTCCTGCAACATAGGATTTTCAAAGAGGAGATAGGTACGTTTGCTTAAATAGGCCTATACAACTAAGAGGAAGAAACACATATATCAGGCAGAGGAAAACCATCTGTGTTCGAAGCATAAGCATCTAATTCATTGCTACCCTGTTAGAATTCTGTTAGTTTTTGACAGCAATACATCCTCTAAATCATTGTTTTGAAGCAGGAGAAAGGCTCTGTGTGATCCAGATAGACCTTTTCAGCTATTTTGAAAGAACACATCTATCCTTCAGTAGAAATTCATCATTGTAAGAAGCACGAGTATTAGAACCTTGTTGCCCAGTGAGAATTGAGTTCATTTCTCACAGGAATACTTCCAGAATATCACAGTTTTCATGATGGGGAAAGGCTCACTTTGTTCACAATAGACCTATTCAGCTGAGCTGAAGAAACACATGTACCTGTCCAAAGACCACCAACAGTAGTAGAAGGATTGGCATGTAGAACGTGGTTTGCAAGTGAGAACTTAGTTAATTTTTGAAAGGAATACTTCCTGGATATCATAGTTTTAAAGGAGGAGAAAGGCTTATTTTACTCCACATGGCTGATTCAACTGAGTTGAAGAAACACATGAATCTCGCTAAAGGAAACTTTCTGTCTTAGAGGTTGCAGCGTCATGCACATTCTTTCCCAGAGACTTGAGTTGTACTTGAAAGGAATACATCTTGCAGCGTGGTTTTTCCCAGGTCGGGATAGGCTCTATTTGCTTCAAATCCGACTGTTTAGCTAAGGTGAGGACACAATGTATCTCTCGGTAGGAAATCTTCAGTGTTAGAAGCAGGAGTTTCAAGCACATTTTTTCCCCGTAAGTAATACATCAATAAAATCATAATTGTCTAGGTTTACAAAGCCTCTTTTAGAACCAAATAGTCCTGTTCAATTGAGTTGAAGAAACACATGTATCTCTCCAAAGGAAACCATCTATACTAGACCTTGCAGTGTCCTGCACATTGTTTCCCACATAGTTGAGTTAGTTTGTGAAAGGAATACATCTTGCAGTGTGTGTTTTCCTAGGTCGGGATAGGCTATGGGTGCTTCCCATCGGCCTGTTTAGCTAAGGTGAGGAAGCACATGTATCTCTCAGAAGGAAATCTTCAGTGTTAGAAGCAGGAGCTTCAATCACATTTTGTCCCTGTAATAATTGAGTAAGTTTTGGAAAGGAATAATTCCCTAAAATCATAATTTTCAACACTTAGAAAGGCTCATTTTGTTCCAAATTGGCCTATTCAGTTGAGTTGAAGAAACACAAGTATCTCTCCAAAGACACCCATGTTTGTAGAACAGAATGATGTAGAACATTGTTCTCTGTGAGAATAGAATTAGTTTTGCAAGGTATACTGCCTGCAACTTAGGTGGTTCAAGTTGGAGATAGGCTCTGTTTGCTCAAACTGGGCCAAGTGAGTTTCGATGTAGAAACACATGCATTGCTCCAAAAAATCATCTTTCTTAGAATCAGGAGGCTCGAGAACACTGTTTCCCTGTGAGAATTAAGTTAGTTTAGGAAGGAATACTGCCTGAAAACCATACTTTTCATGGTGGAGAAACGGTCACGTTGTTGCAAATAGGCCTGTTGAACTGAGTTGGAGAAACACATGTATATCTCCACAGACACCCATCTGTCCTTGAAGCAGGATGATGTGGGCTACTGATTTATTTGAGAATTGTGTTAGGTTTTCAAGGAATCCTTCCTGCAAATTAGGAGTTTCAAGGCGGAGATACACTGTGCATGCTCCAATTAGGCCTCTTCAGTGAATTTCAAGACACACATGTATCTCTCGGAGGACAACCTTCTGTGTATGAATCAGAAGCAGATAGCACATTGTGGCATAGTGAGAATTGAGCTAATTTTGAAAAAAAACACTTCGTGAGAATCTATGTTTTCAACGGATATGTAGGTTCTGTTCATTCCAAATAGGCCATGTCAGCTAAGGTAAGGAAACCAATGTATCTCTCCAAAGGAAAACATGGGTGTTTGAAGCACGAGTTTCAAGCACATTGTTTCCCGGGTATAATTCATTGAGTTTTTGAAAGCACAGCTGCCTGAAAATCATCATTTACAAGATGGAGAAAGGCTCATTTTGTTCCAAATAGCAGTATTCAGCTGATTTGGAGAAACACATGTGTCTCACCAGAGAAGACCTTGTCTGTAAAAAGCAGTAGGATGAAGAACGTTGTTTTGAAGGGATAACTGTCTTAGTTATTTAAGGAATACATCCTGCAAATCATAGTTTTCAAGGTGGATATGAGCTAAGTTTGCTCTAATTGGCCTACTCAGCACACCTGAAGAAACACATATATCACTCCAAAGAAAACCATCAGTCTTAGAAGCTGCAACATCGAGCGCATTGCTTTCTCTTGTGAAACGGTTAAGTATTTGAAAAGAATACCTCCTGTAACAAAGGGCTTTCAAGGTGGAGATAGGCTCTGTTTGCTCCAACTAGACCTATTCATGTGAGCGGAAAAATCTCATGAATCTCTCCAAAGTAAACCATGTGTGTTACATGCTGTAGCATCTATCATCCTGTTTCCCTGTGAAAATCAATTGAGGTTTTGAAAGGAATACTGCCTGCTACTCAAGTGTTTGAAGGTAAAGATAGGTTCTGTTTCCTCCAAACAGTCCTATTCAGACACCCTGAAGAAACACATACATCTATGCATATAATCCATTTCTGTTTTAAGCAGAAGCATCTAGCACACTGTTTCCCTGTGAGAATTCAGTCAGTTGTGAAAGGAATACTTTCTGCAACGTAGATGTTTCAAGGTGAAGATATGTTCTCTTTCTTCCAATTAAGCCTATTCAGCTGACTTGAAGAAACACATATATCTCTCCAAATAAACCTACTACATCAGAAGCTGTAGCAGTTACCATATTGTTTCTGTGTGAGAATCGAATTCTGTTTTTCTTGGAATGTTCCTACAACTTACATGTTTCAAGGTGAACATAGGCTCAGTTAGCTCCAAATAGGCCTGTCTATCTCAGCTGAAGAAAACCATGTATCTCTCAAAGTAAAACCATTGGTGTTAGAGGAATGACAGTCTAGCGTATTGTTCTTTGTGAGAATTGAGTTAGTTTTTCAGAGGAATAGTTCCTGCAAATCACACTTTTCATGGCAGAGAAAGGCTCATTTCTTTAACAAATGGCCGACTTAGCTCAGTTGTAGAAATGCTACCTACCTCTCCAAAGGAAACCATGGATGTTAGTGGCTGCAGCATCCTGCACATTGTTTCCCCGTGAGAGTTTAGATAATTTTGGAAAGGAGCACTTCGTGCATTGTGGGTTTTTCAAGGTGTTGATAGACTGTCTTTCTTGTAAATGTGCCTATTCAGCCGAATTGAAGTAACTCATGGATCTCTCCCAAGACAACCATCTGTTTTAGAAGCAGAATCATGTAGAATATCGTTTCCCTTTGTGAACTGAGTTACTTTTAATTAATACTTGCTGTAACTTAGATGTTTCAAGGTGGGGATAGGATCTGTTTGCTGCAGGTAGCCATGTTCTGCTAAGTTGAAGAAACACATGTATCTATGGACAGAAAACCATGTGTGTTAGAAGTGGGAGCGTGATGCTCATTGTTGTCCAGTTAAAATTGCGTTAGTTTTGGAAAGGAATACTTAACGAAAATCTTAGTTTTCTAGAGGGAGAAAGGCTCATTTCATTCCAAAATGCCCAATTGAGCTTAGTGAAGTTAACACAAGTATCTCTCCAAAAAGAACAATGTGTGTTGGAGGCTGCAGCATCTTGCCACGGGTTTCCCTGTGTGAGTTCACTTAGTTTTTAATGGAATTCTTTCTGGAATATGGGTTTCTCAAGGTTGTGATAGGCTCTCTAAATTGCAAAGAGGCTTCTGCAGCTGAGTTGAGGAAACACATGTATCTGTCTAAAGACAACCATTGATGTTAAAAGCAGTAGCATGTAGAACATTGTTTCCCTGTGAGAACCGAGGTAATTGTTGAAAGGAATACTTCAAGACAATCATAGTTTCCAAGCTGGAGAAAGGCTCATTTAGTTCCAAATAGGCCTATTCACCTGAGTTGAAGGAAAACACGGACCTCTGCAAAGACAACCATTTCTGTTAGAAGCATTGGCATGAAGAACATTGTTTCCAAGCAAGAATGGAGTCGTTTTTGACAGGATTACTTCCTGCAACATAGGTGTTTCAGGGTGGGGATAGGATCTGTTAGCTCCATTATAGGCCTATTCAGCTAAGTTGAAGGAAAACATATATCACTTCAAAAAAACCATCTTAGTTAGAAAGTGAAACATTTTGCATATTGTATCCTGTGACTGTCGATTTAGCTTTTGAAAGGGATCCTTCCTGCAACATAGGATTTTCAAAGAGGAGATAGGTACGTTTGCTTAAATAGGCCTATACAACTAAGAGGAAGAAACACATATATCAGGCAGAGGAAAACCATCTGTGTTCGAAGCATAAGCATCTAATTCATTGCTACCCTGTTAGAATTCTGTTAGTTTTTGACAGCAATACATCCTCTAAATCATTGTTTTGAAGCAGGAGAAAGGCTCTGTGTGATCCAGATAGGCCTTTTCAGCTATTTTGAAAGAACACATCTATCCTTCAGTAGAAATTCATCATTGTAAGAAGCACGAGTATTAGAACCTTGTTGCCCAGTGAGAATTGAGTTCATTTCTCACAGGAATACTTCCAGAATATCACAGTTTTCATGATGGGGAAAGGCTCACTTTGTTCACAATAGACCTATTCAGCTGAGCTGAAGAAACACATGTACCTGTCCAAAGACCACCAACAGTAGTAGAAGGATTGGCATGTAGAACGTGGTTTGCAAGTGAGAACTTAGTTAATTTTTGAAAGGAATACTTCCTGGATATCATAGTTTTAAAGGAGGAGAAAGGCTTATTTTACTCCACATGGCTGATTCAACTGAGTTGAAGAAACACATGAATCTCGCTAAAGGAAACTTTCTGTCTTAGAGGTTGCAGCGTCATGCACATTCTTTCCCAGAGACTTGAGTTGTACTTGAAAGGAATACATCTTGCAGCGTGGTTTTTCCCAGGTCGGGATAGGCTCTATTTGCTTCAAATCCGACTGTTTAGCTAAGGTGAGGACACAATGTATCTCTCGGTAGGAAATCTTCAGTGTTAGAAGCAGGAGTTTCAAGCACATTTTTTCCCCGTAAGTAATACATCAATAAAATCATAATTGTCTAGGTTTACAAAGCCTCTTTTAGAACCAAATAGTCCTGTTCAATTGAGTTGAAGAAACACATGTATCTCTCCAAAGGAAACCATCTATACTAGACCTTGCAGTGTCCTGCACATTGTTTCCCACATAGTTGAGTTAGTTTGTGAAAGGAATACATCTTGCAGCGTGTGTTTTCCTAGGTCGGGATAGGCTATGGGTGCTTCCCATCGGCCTGTTTAGCTAAGGTGAGGAAGCACATGTATCTCTCAGAAGGAAATCTTCAGTGTTAGAAGCAGGAGCTTCAATCACATTTTGTCCCTGTAATAACTGAGTAAGTTTTGGAAAGGAATAATTCCCTAAAATCATAATTTTCAACACTTAGAAAGGCTCATTTTGTTCCAAATTGGCCTATTCAGTTGAGTTGAAGAAACACAAGTATCTCTCCAAAGACACCCATGTTTGTAGAACAGAATGATGTAGAACATTGTTCTCTGTGAGAATAGAATTAGTTTTGCAAGGTATACTGCCTGCAACTTAGGTGGTTCAAGTTGGAGATAGGCTCTGTTTGCTCAAACTGGGCCAAGTGAGTTTCGATGTAGAAACACATGCATTGCTCCAAAAAATCATCTTTCTTAGAATCAGGAGGCTCGAGAACACTGTTTCCCTGTGAGAATTAAGTTAGTTTAGGAAGGAATACTGCCTGAAAACCATACTTTTCATGGTGGAGAAACGGTCACGTTGTTGCAAATAGGCCTGTTGAACTGAGTTGGAGAAACACATGTATATCTCCACAGACACCCATCTGTCCTTGAAGCAGGATGATGTGGGCTACTGATTTATTTGAGAATTGTGTTAGGTTTTCAAGGAATCCTTCCTGCAAATTAGGAGTTTCAAGGCGGAGATACACTGTGCATGCTCCAATTAGGCCTCTTCAGTGAATTTCAAGACACACATGTATCTCTCGGAGGACAACCTTCTGTGTATGAATCAGAAGCAGATAGCACATTGTGGCATAGTGAGAATTGAGCTAATTTTGAAAAAAAACACTTCGTGAGAATCTATGTTTTCAACGGATATGTAGGTTCTGTTCATTCCAAATAGGCCATGTCAGCTAAGGTAAGGAAACCAATGTATCTCTCCAAAGGAAAACATGGGTGTTTGAAGCACGAGTTTCAAGCACATTGTTTCCCGGGTATAATTCATTGAGTTTTTGAAAGCACAGCTGCCTGAAAATCATCATTTACAAGATGGAGAAAGGCTCATTTTGTTCCAAATAGCAGTATTCAGCTGATTTGGAGAAACACATGTGTCTCACCAGAGAAGACCTTGTCTGTAAAAAGCAGTAGGATGAAGAACGTTGTTTTGAAGGGATAACTGTCTTAGTTATTTAAGGAATACATCCTGCAAATCATAGTTTTCAAGGTGGATATGAGCTAAGTTTGCTCTAATTGGCCTACTCAGCACACCTGAAGAAACACATATATCACTCCAAAGAAAACCATCAGTCTTAGAAGCTGCAACATCGAGCGCATTGCTTTCTCTTGTGAAACGGTTAAGTATTTGAAAAGAATACCTCCTGTAACAAAGGGCTTTCAAGGTGGAGATAGGCTCTGTTTGCTCCAACTAGACCTATTCATGTGAGTGGAAAAATCTCATGAATCTCTCCAAAGTAAACCATGTGTGTTACATGCTGTAGCATCTATCATCCTGTTTCCCTGTGAAAATCAATTGAGGTTTTGAAAGGAATACTGCCTGCTACTCAAGTGTTTGAAGGTAAAGATAGGTTCTGTTTCCTCCAAACAGTCCTATTCAGACACCCTGAAGAAACACATACATCTATGCATATAATCCATTTCTGTTTTAAGCAGAAGCATCTAGCACACTGTTTCCCTGTGAGAATTCAGTCAGTTGTGAAAGGAATACTTTCTGCAACGTAGATGTTTCAAGGTGAAGATATGTTCTCTTTCTTCCAATTAAGCCTATTCAGCTGACTTGAAGAAACACATATATCTCTCCAAATAAACCTACTACATCAGAAGCTGTAGCAGTAACCATATTGTTTCTGTGTGAGAATCGAATTCTGTTTTTCTTGGAATGTTCCTACAACTTACATGTTTCAAGGTGAACATAGGCTCAGTTAGCTCCAAATAGGCCTGTCTATCTCAGCTGAAGAAAACCATGTATCTCTCAAAGTAAAACCATTGGTGTTAGAGGAATGACAGTCTAGCGTATTGTTCTTTGTGAGAATTGAGTTAGTTTTTCAGAGGAATAGTTCCTGCAAATCACACTTTTCATGGCAGAGAAAGGCTCATTTCTTTAACAAATGGCCGACTTAGCTCAGTTGTAGAAATGCTACCTACCTCTCCAAAGGAAACCATGGATGTTAGTGGCTGCAGCATCCTGCACATTGTTTCCCCGTGAGAGTTTAGATAATTTTGGAAAGGAGCACTTCGTGCATTGTGGGTTTTTCAAGGTGTTGATAGACTGTCTTTCTTGTAAATGTGCCTATTCAGCCGAATTGAAGTAACTCATGGATCTCTCCCAAGACAACCATCTGTTTTAGAAGCAGAATCATGTAGAATATCGTTTCCCTTTGTGAACTGAGTTACTTTTAATTAATACTTGCTGTAACTTAGATGTTTCAAGGTGGGGATAGGATCTGTTTGCTGCAGGTAGCCATGTTCTGCTAAGTTGAAGAAACACATGTATCTATGGACAGAAAACCATGTGTGTTAGAAGTGGGAGCGTGATGCTCATTGTTGTCCAGTTAAAATTGCGTTAGTTTTGGAAAGGAATACTTAACGAAAATCTTAGTTTTCTAGAGGGAGAAAGGCTCATTTCATTCCAAAATGCCCAATTGAGCTTAGTGAAGTTAACACAAGTATCTCTCCAAAAAGAACAATGTGTGTTGGAGGCTGCAGCATCTTGCCACGGGTTTCCCTGTGTGAGTTCACTTAGTTTTTAATGGAATTCTTTCTGGAATATGGGTTTCTCAAGGTTGTGATAGGCTCTCTAAATTGCAAAGAGGCTTCTGCAGCTGAGTTGAGGAAACACATGTATCTGTCTAAAGACAACCATTGATGTTAAAAGCAGTAGCATGTAGAACATTGTTTCCCTGTGAGAACCGAGGTAATTGTTGAAAGGAATACTTCAAGACAATCATAGTTTCCAAGCTGGAGAAAGGCTCATTTAGTTCCAAATAGGCCTATTCACCTGAGTTGAAGGAAAACACGGACCTCTGCAAAGACAACCATTTCTGTTAGAAGCATTGGCATGAAGAACATTGTTTCCAAGCAAGAATGGAGTCGTTTTTGACAGGATTACTTCCTGCAACATAGGTGTTTCAGGGTGGGGATAGGATCTGTTAGCTCCATTATAGGCCTATTCAGCTAAGTTGAAGGAAAACATATATCACTTCAAAAAAACCATCTTAGTTAGAAAGTGAAACATTTTGCATATTGTATCCTGTGACTGTCGATTTAGCTTTTGAAAGGGATCCTTCCTGCAACATAGGATTTTCAAAGAGGAGATAGGTACGTTTGCTTAAATAGGCCTATACAACTAAGAGGAAGAAACACATATATCAGGCAGAGGAAAACCATCTGTGTTCGAAGCATAAGCATCTAATTCATTGCTACCCTGTTAGAATTCTGTTAGTTTTTGACAGCAATACATCCTCTAAATCATTGTTTTGAAGCAGGAGAAAGGCTCTGTGTGATCCAGATAGGCCTTTTCAGCTATTTTGAAAGAACACATCTATCCTTCAGTAGAAATTCATCATTGTAAGAAGCACGAGTATTAGAACCTTGTTGCCCAGTGAGAATTGAGTTCATTTCTCACAGGAATACTTCCAGAATATCACAGTTTTCATGATGGGGAAAGGCTCACTTTGTTCACAATAGACCTATTCAGCTGAGCTGAAGAAACACATGTACCTGTCCAAAGACCACCAACAGTAGTAGAAGGATTGGCATGTAGAACGTGGTTTGCAAGTGAGAACTTAGTTAATTTTTGAAAGGAATACTTCCTGGATATCATAGTTTTAAAGGAGGAGAAAGGCTTATTTTACTCCACATGGCTGATTCAACTGAGTTGAAGAAACACATGAATCTCGCTAAAGGAAACTTTCTGTCTTAGAGGTTGCAGCGTCATGCACATTCTTTCCCAGAGACTTGAGTTGTACTTGAAAGGAATACATCTTGCAGCGTGGTTTTTCCCAGGTCGGGATAGGCTCTATTTGCTTCAAATCCGACTGTTTAGCTAAGGTGAGGACACAATGTATCTCTCGGTAGGAAATCTTCAGTGTTAGAAGCAGGAGTTTCAAGCACATTTTTTCCCCGTAAGTAATACATCAATAAAATCATAATTGTCTAGGTTTACAAAGCCTCTTTTAGAACCAAATAGTCCTGTTCAATTGAGTTGAAGAAACACATGTATCTCTCCAAAGGAAACCATCTATACTAGACCTTGCAGTGTCCTGCACATTGTTTCCCACATAGTTGAGTTAGTTTGTGAAAGGAATACATCTTGCAGCGTGTGTTTTCCTAGGTCGGGATAGGCTATGGGTGCTTCCCATCGGCCTGTTTAGCTAAGGTGAGGAAGCACATGTATCTCTCAGAAGGAAATCTTCAGTGTTAGAAGCAGGAGCTTCAATCACATTTTGTCCCTGTAATAACTGAGTAAGTTTTGGAAAGGAATAATTCCCTAAAATCATAATTTTCAACACTTAGAAAGGCTCATTTTGTTCCAAATTGGCCTATTCAGTTGAGTTGAAGAAACACAAGTATCTCTCCAAAGACACCCATGTTTGTAGAACAGAATGATGTAGAACATTGTTCTCTGTGAGAATAGAATTAGTTTTGCAAGGTATACTGCCTGCAACTTAGGTGGTTCAAGTTGGAGATAGGCTCTGTTGGCTCAAACTGGGCCAAGTGAGTTTCGATGTAGAAACACATGCATTGCTCCAAAAAATCATCTTTCTTAGAATCAGGAGGCTCGAGAACACTGTTTCCCTGTGAGAATTAAGTTAGTTTAGGAAGGAATACTGCCTGAAAACCATACTTTTCATGGTGGAGAAACGGTCACGTTGTTGCAAATAGGCCTGTTGAACTGAGTTGGAGAAACACATGTATATCTCCACAGACACCCATCTGTCCTTGAAGCAGGATGATGTGGGCTACTGATTTATTTGAGAATTGTGTTAGGTTTTCAAGGAATCCTTCCTGCAAATTAGGAGTTTCAAGGCGGAGATACACTGTGCATGCTCCAATTAGGCCTCTTCAGTGAATTTCAAGACACACATGTATCTCTCGGAGGACAACCTTCTGTGTATGAATCAGAAGCAGATAGCACATTGTGGCATAGTGAGAATTGAGCTAATTTTGAAAAAAAACACTTCGTGAGAATCTATGTTTTCAACGGATATGTAGGTTCTGTTCATTCCAAATAGGCCATGTCAGCTAAGGTAAGGAAACCAATGTATCTCTCCAAAGGAAAACATGGGTGTTTGAAGCACGAGTTTCAAGCACATTGTTTCCCGGGTATAATTCATTGAGTTTTTGAAAGCACAGCTGCCTGAAAATCATCATTTACAAGATGGAGAAAGGCTCATTTTGTTCCAAATAGCAGTATTCAGCTGATTTGGAGAAACACATGTGTCTCACCAGAGAAGACCTTGTCTGTAAAAAGCAGTAGGATGAAGAACGTTGTTTTGAAGGGATAACTGTCTTAGTTATTTAAGGAATACATCCTGCAAATCATAGTTTTCAAGGTGGATATGAGCTAAGTTTGCTCTAATTGGCCTACTCAGCACACCTGAAGAAACACATATATCACTCCAAAGAAAACCATCAGTCTTAGAAGCTGCAACATCGAGCGCATTGCTTTCTCTTGTGAAACGGTTAAGTATTTGAAAAGAATACCTCCTGTAACAAAGGGCTTTCAAGGTGGAGATAGGCTCTGTTTGCTCCAACTAGACCTATTCATGTGAGTGGAAAAATCTCATGAATCTCTCCAAAGTAAACCATGTGTGTTACATGCTGTAGCATCTATCATCCTGTTTCCCTGTGAAAATCAATTGAGGTTTTGAAAGGAATACTGCCTGCTACTCAAGTGTTTGAAGGTAAAGATAGGTTCTGTTTCCTCCAAACAGTCCTATTCAGACACCCTGAAGAAACACATACATCTATGCATATAATCCATTTCTGTTTTAAGCAGAAGCATCTAGCACACTGTTTCCCTGTGAGAATTCAGTCAGTTGTGAAAGGAATACTTTCTGCAACGTAGATGTTTCAAGGTGAAGATATGTTCTCTTTCTTCCAATTAAGCCTATTCAGCTGACTTGAAGAAACACATATATCTCTCCAAATAAACCTACTACATCAGAAGCTGTAGCAGTTACCATATTGTTTCTGTGTGAGAATCGAATTCTGTTTTTCTTGGAATGTTCCTACAACTTACATGTTTCAAGGTGAACATAGGCTCAGTTAGCTCCAAATAGGCCTGTCTATCTCAGCTGAAGAAAACCATGTATCTCTCAAAGTAAAACCATTGGTGTTAGAGGAATGACAGTCTAGCGTATTGTTCTTTGTGAGAATTGAGTTAGTTTTTCAGAGGAATAGTTCCTGCAAATCACACTTTTCATGGCAGAGAAAGGCTCATTTCTTTAACAAATGGCCGACTTAGCTCAGTTGTAGAAATGCTACCTACCTCTCCAAAGGAAACCATGGATGTTAGTGGCTGCAGCATCCTGCACATTGTTTCCCCGTGAGAGTTTAGATAATTTTGGAAAGGAGCACTTCGTGCATTGTGGGTTTTTCAAGGTGTTGATAGACTGTCTTTCTTGTAAATGTGCCTATTCAGCCGAATTGAAGTAACTCATGGATCTCTCCCAAGACAACCATCTGTTTTAGAAGCAGAATCATGTAGAATATCGTTTCCCTTTGTGAACTGAGTTACTTTTAATTAATACTTGCTGTAACTTAGATGTTTCAAGGTGGGGATAGGATCTGTTTGCTGCAGGTAGCCATGTTCTGCTAAGTTGAAGAAACACATGTATCTATGGACAGAAAACCATGTGTGTTAGAAGTGGGAGCGTGATGCTCATTGTTGTCCAGTTAAAATTGCGTTAGTTTTGGAAAGGAATACTTAACGAAAATCTTAGTTTTCTAGAGGGAGAAAGGCTCATTTCATTCCAAAATGCCCAATTGAGCTTAGTGAAGTTAACACAAGTATCTCTCCAAAAAGAACAATGTGTGTTGGAGGCTGCAGCATCTTGCCACGGGTTTCCCTGTGTGAGTTCACTTAGTTTTTAATGGAATTCTTTCTGCAATATGGGTTTCTCAAGGTTGTGATAGGCTCTCTAAATTGCAAAGAGGCTTCTGCAGCTGAGTTGAGGAAACACATGTATCTGTCTAAAGACAACCATTGATGTTAAAAGCAGTAGCATGTAGAACATTGTTTCCCTGTGAGAACCGAGTTAATTGTTGAAAGGAATACTTCAAGACAATCATAGTTTCCAAGCTGGAGAAAGGCTCATTTAGTTCCAAATAGGCCTATTCACCTGAGTTGAAGGAAAACACGGACCTCTGCAAAGACAACCATTTCTGTTAGAAGCATTGGCATGAAGAACATTGTTTCCAAGCAAGAATGGAGTCGTTTTTGACAGGATTACTTCCTGCAACATAGGTGTTTCAGGGTGGGGATAGGATCTGTTAGCTCCATTATAGGCCTATTCAGCTAAGTTGAAGGAAAACATATATCACTTCAAAAAAACCATCTTAGTTAGAAAGTGAAACATTTTGCATATTGTATCCTGTGACTGTCGATTTAGCTTTTGAAAGGGATCCTTCCTGCAACATAGGATTTTCAAAGAGGAGATAGGTACGTTTGCTTAAATAGGCCTATACAACTAAGAGGAAGAAACACATATATCAGGCAGAGGAAAACCATCTGTGTTCGAAGCATAAGCATCTAATTCATTGCTACCCTGTTAGAATTCTGTTAGTTTTTGACAGCAATACATCCTCTAAATCATTGTTTTGAAGCAGGAGAAAGGCTCTGTGTGATCCAGATAGGCCTTTTCAGCTATTTTGAAAGAACACATCTATCCTTCAGTAGAAATTCATCATTGTAAGAAGCACGAGTATTAGAACCTTGTTGCCCAGTGAGAATTGAGTTCATTTCTCACAGGAATACTTCCAGAATATCACAGTTTTCATGATGGGGAAAGGCTCACTTTGTTCACAATAGACCTATTCAGCTGAGCTGAAGAAACACATGTACCTGTCCAAAGACCACCAACAGTAGTAGAAGGATTGGCATGTAGAACGTGGTTTGCAAGTGAGAACTTAGTTAATTTTTGAAAGGAATACTTCCTGGATATCATAGTTTTAAAGGAGGAGAAAGGCTTATTTTACTCCACATGGCTGATTCAACTGAGTTGAAGAAACACATGAATCTCGCTAAAGGAAACTTTCTGTCTTAGAGGTTGCAGCGTCATGCACATTCTTTCCCAGAGACTTGAGTTGTACTTGAAAGGAATACATCTTGCAGCGTGGTTTTTCCCAGGTCGGGATAGGCTCTATTTGCTTCAAATCCGACTGTTTAGCTAAGGTGAGGACACAATGTATCTCTCGGTAGGAAATCTTCAGTGTTAGAAGCAGGAGTTTCAAGCACATTTTTCCCCGTAAGTAATACATCAATAAAATCATAATTGTCTAGGTTTACAAAGCCTCTTTTAGAACCAAATAGTCCTGTTCAATTGAGTTGAAGAAACACATGTATCTCTCCAAAGGAAACCATCTATACTAGACCTTGCAGTGTCCTGCACATTGTTTCCCACATAGTTGAGTTAGTTTGTGAAAGGAATACATCTTGCAGCGTGTGTTTTCCTAGGTCGGGATAGGCTATGGGTGCTTCCCATCGGCCTGTTTAGCTAAGGTGAGGAAGCACATGTATCTCTCAGAAGGAAATCTTCAGTGTTAGAAGCAGGAGCTTCAATCACATTTTGTCCCTGTAATAATTGAGTAAGTTTTGGAAAGGAATAATTCCCTAAAATCATAATTTTCAACACTTAGAAAGGCTCATTTTGTTCCAAATTGGCCTATTCAGTTGAGTTGAAGAAACACAAGTATCTCTCCAAAGACACCCATGTTTGTAGAACAGAATGATGTAGAACATTGTTCTCTGTGAGAATAGAATTAGTTTTGCAAGGTATACTGCCTGCAACTTAGGTGGTTCAAGTTGGAGATAGGCTCTGTTTGCTCAAACTGGGCCAAGTGAGTTTCGATGTAGAAACACATGCATTGCTCCAAAAAATCATCTTTCTTAGAATCAGGAGGCTCGAGAACACTGTTTCCCTGTGAGAATTAAGTTAGTTTAGGAAGGAATACTGCCTGAAAACCATACTTTTCATGGTGGAGAAACGGTCACGTTGTTGCAAATAGGCCTGTTGAACTGAGTTGGAGAAACACATGTATATCTCCACAGACACCCATCTGTCCTTGAAGCAGGATGATGTGGGCTACTGATTTATTTGAGAATTGTGTTAGGTTTTCAAGGAATCCTTCCTGCAAATTAGGAGTTTCAAGGCGGAGATACACTGTGCATGCTCCAATTAGGCCTCTTCAGTGAATTTCAAGACACACATGTATCTCTCGGAGGACAACCTTCTGTGTATGAATCAGAAGCAGATAGCACATTGTGGCATAGTGAGAATTGAGCTAATTTTGAAAAAAAACACTTCGTGAGAATCTATGTTTTCAACGGATATGTAGGTTCTGTTCATTCCAAATAGGCCATGTCAGCTAAGGTAAGGAAACCAATGTATCTCTCCAAAGGAAAACATGGGTGTTTGAAGCACGAGTTTCAAGCACATTGTTTCCCGGGTATAATTCATTGAGTTTTTGAAAGCACAGCTGCCTGAAAATCATCATTTACAAGATGGAGAAAGGCTCATTTTGTTCCAAATAGCAGTATTCAGCTGATTTGGAGAAACACATGTGTCTCACCAGAGAAGACCTTGTCTGTAAAAAGCAGTAGGATGAAGAACGTTGTTTTGAAGGGATAACTGTCTTAGTTATTTAAGGAATACATCCTGCAAATCATAGTTTTCAAGGTGGATATGAGCTAAGTTTGCTCTAATTGGCCTACTCAGCACACCTGAAGAAACACATATATCACTCCAAAGAAAACCATCAGTCTTAGAAGCTGCAACATCGAGCGCATTGCTTTCTCTTGTGAAACGGTTAAGTATTTGAAAAGAATACCTCCTGTAACAAAGGGCTTTCAAGGTGGAGATAGGCTCTGTTTGCTCCAACTAGACCTATTCATGTGAGTGGAAAAATCTCATGAATCTCTCCAAAGTAAACCATGTGTGTTACATGCTGTAGCATCTATCATCCTGTTTCCCTGTGAAAATCAATTGAGGTTTTGAAAGGAATACTGCCTGCTACTCAAGTGTTTGAAGGTAAAGATAGGTTCTGTTTCCTCCAAACAGTCCTATTCAGACACCCTGAAGAAACACATACATCTATGCATATAATCCATTTCTGTTTTAAGCAGAAGCATCTAGCACACTGTTTCCCTGTGAGAATTCAGTCAGTTGTGAAAGGAATACTTTCTGCAACGTAGATGTTTCAAGGTGAAGATATGTTCTCTTTCTTCCAATTAAGCCTATTCAGCTGACTTGAAGAAACACATATATCTCTCCAAATAAACCTACTACATCAGAAGCTGTAGCAGTTACCATATTGTTTCTGTGTGAGAATCGAATTCTGTTTTTCTTGGAATGTTCCTACAACTTACATGTTTCAAGGTGAACATAGGCTCAGTTAGCTCCAAATAGGCCTGTCTATCTCAGCTGAAGAAAACCATGTATCTCTCAAAGTAAAACCATTGGTGTTAGAGGAATGACAGTCTAGCGTATTGTTCTTTGTGAGAATTGAGTTAGTTTTTCAGAGGAATAGTTCCTGCAAATCACACTTTTCATGGCAGAGAAAGGCTCATTTCTTTAACAAATGGCCGACTTAGCTCAGTTGTAGAAATGCTACCTACCTCTCCAAAGGAAACCATGGATGTTAGTGGCTGCAGCATCCTGCACATTGTTTCCCCGTGAGAGTTTAGATAATTTTGGAAAGGAGCACTTCGTGCATTGTGGGTTTTTCAAGGTGTTGATAGACTGTCTTTCTTGTAAATGTGCCTATTCAGCCGAATTGAAGTAACTCATGGATCTCTCCCAAGACAACCATCTGTTTTAGAAGCAGAATCATGTAGAATATCGTTTCCCTTTGTGAACTGAGTTACTTTTAATTAATACTTGCTGTAACTTAGATGTTTCAAGGTGGGGATAGGATCTGTTTGCTGCAGGTAGCCATGTTCTGCTAAGTTGAAGAAACACATGTATCTATGGACAGAAAACCATGTGTGTTAGAAGTGGGAGCGTGATGCTCATTGTTGTCCAGTTAAAATTGCGTTAGTTTTGGAAAGGAATACTTAACGAAAATCTTAGTTTTCTAGAGGGAGAAAGGCTCATTTCATTCCAAAATGCCCAATTGAGCTTAGTGAAGTTAACACAAGTATCTCTCCAAAAAGAACAATGTGTGTTGGAGGCTGCAGCATCTTGCCACGGGTTTCCCTGTGTGAGTTCACTTAGTTTTTAATGGAATTCTTTCTGGAATATGGGTTTCTCAAGGTTGTGATAGGCTCTCTAAATTGCAAAGAGGCTTCTGCAGCTGAGTTGAGGAAACACATGTATCTGTCTAAAGACAACCATTGATGTTAAAAGCAGTAGCATGTAGAACATTGTTTCCCTGTGAGAACCGAGTTAATTGTTGAAAGGAATACTTCAAGACAATCATAGTTTCCAAGCTGGAGAAAGGCTCATTTAGTTCCAAATAGGCCTACTCACCTGAGTTGAAGGAAAACACGGACCTCTGCAAAGACAACCATTTCTGTTAGAAGCATTGGCATGAAGAACATTGTTTCCAAGCAAGAATGGAGTCGTTTTTGACAGGATTACTTCCTGCAACATAGGTGTTTCAGGGTGGGGATAGGATCTGTTAGCTCCATTATAGGCCTATTCAGCTAAGTTGAAGGAAAACATATATCACTTCAAAAAAACCATCTTAGTTAGAAAGTGAAACATTTTGCATATTGTATCCTGTGACTGTCGATTTAGCTTTTGAAAGGGATCCTTCCTGCAACATAGGATTTTCAAAGAGGAGATAGGTACGTTTGCTTAAATAGGCCTATACAACTAAGAGGAAGAAACACATATATCAGGCAGAGGAAAACCATCTGTGTTCGAAGCATAAGCATCTAATTCATTGCTACCCTGTTAGAATTCTGTTAGTTTTTGACAGCAATACATCCTCTAAATCATTGTTTTGAAGCAGGAGAAAGGCTCTGTGTGATCCAGATAGGCCTTTTCAGCTATTTTGAAAGAACACGTCTATCCTTCAGTAGAAATTCATCATTGTAAGAAGCACGAGTATTAGAACCTTGTTGCCCAGTGAGAATTGAGTTCATTTCTCACAGGAATACTTCCAGAATATCACAGTTTTCATGATGGGGAAAGGCTCACTTTGTTCACAATAGACCTATTCAGCTGAGCTGAAGAAACACATGTACCTGTCCAAAGACCACCAACAGTAGTAGAAGGATTGGCATGTAGAACGTGGTTTGCAAGTGAGAACTTAGTTAATTTTTGAAAGGAATACTTCCTGGATATCATAGTTTTAAAGGAGGAGAAAGGCTTATTTTACTCCACATGGCTGATTCAACTGAGTTGAAGAAACACATGAATCTCGCTAAAGGAAACTTTCTGTCTTAGAGGTTGCAGCGTCATGCACATTCTTTCCCAGAGACTTGAGTTGTACTTGAAAGGAATACATCTTGCAGCGTGGTTTTTCCCAGGTCGGGATAGGCTCTATTTGCTTCAAATCCGACTGTTTAGCTAAGGTGAGGACACAATGTATCTCTCGGTAGGAAATCTTCAGTGTTAGAAGCAGGAGTTTCAAGCACATTTTTTCCCCGTAAGTAATACATCAATAAAATCATAATTGTCTAGGTTTACAAAGCCTCTTTTAGAACCAAATAGTCCTGTTCAATTGAGTTGAAGAAACACATGTATCTCTCCAAAGGAAACCATCTATACTAGACCTTGCAGTGTCCTGCACATTGTTTCCCACATAGTTGAGTTAGTTTGTGAAAGGAATACATCTTGCAGTGTGTGTTTTCCTAGGTCGGGATAGGCTATGGGTGCTTCCCATCGGCCTGTTTAGCTAAGGTGAGGAAGCACATGTATCTCTCAGAAGGAAATCTTCAGTGTTAGAAGCAGGAGCTTCAATCACATTTTGTCCCTGTAATAATTGAGTAAGTTTTGGAAAGGAATAATTCCCTAAAATCATAATTTTCAACACTTAGAAAGGCTCATTTTGTTCCAAATTGGCCTATTCAGTTGAGTTGAAGAAACACAAGTATCTCTCCAAAGACACCCATGTTTGTAGAACAGAATGATGTAGAACATTGTTCTCTGTGAGAATAGAATTAGTTTTGCAAGGTATACTGCCTGCAACTTAGGTGGTTCAAGTTGGAGATAGGCTCTGTTTGCTCAAACTGGGCCAAGTGAGTTTCGATGTAGAAACACATGCATTGCTCCAAAAAATCATCTTTCTTAGAATCAGGAGGCTCGAGAACACTGTTTCCCTGTGAGAATTAAGTTAGTTTAGGAAGGAATACTGCCTGAAAACCATACTTTTCATGGTGGAGAAACGGTCACGTTGTTGCAAATAGGCCTGTTGAACTGAGTTGGAGAAACACATGTATATCTCCACAGACACCCATCTGTCCTTGAAGCAGGATGATGTGGGCTACTGATTTATTTGAGAATTGTGTTAGGTTTTCAAGGAATCCTTCCTGCAAATTAGGAGTTTCAAGGCGGAGATACACTGTGCATGCTCCAATTAGGCCTCTTCAGTGAATTTCAAGACACACATGTATCTCTCGGAGGACAACCTTCTGTGTATGAATCAGAAGCAGATAGCACATTGTGGCATAGTGAGAATTGAGCTAATTTTGAAAAAAAACACTTCGTGAGAATCTATGTTTTCAACGGATATGTAGGTTCTGTTCATTCCAAATAGGCCATGTCAGCTAAGGTAAGGAAACCAATGTATCTCTCCAAAGGAAAACATGGGTGTTTGAAGCACGAGTTTCAAGCACATTGTTTCCCGGGTATAATTCATTGAGTTTTTGAAAGCACAGCTGCCTGAAAATCATCATTTACAAGATGGAGAAAGGCTCATTTTGTTCCAAATAGCAGTATTCAGCTGATTTGGAGAAACACATGTGTCTCACCAGAGAAGACCTTGTCTGTAAAAAGCAGTAGGATGAAGAACGTTGTTTTGAAGGGATAACTGTCTTAGTTATTTAAGGAATACATCCTGCAAATCATAGTTTTCAAGGTGGATATGAGCTAAGTTTGCTCTAATTGGCCTACTCAGCACACCTGAAGAAACACATATATCACTCCAAAGAAAACCATCAGTCTTAGAAGCTGCAACATCGAGCGCATTGCTTTCTCTTGTGAAACGGTTAAGTATTTGAAAAGAATACCTCCTGTAACAAAGGGCTTTCAAGGTGGAGATAGGCTCTGTTTGCTCCAACTAGACCTATTCATGTGAGCGGAAAAATCTCATGAATCTCTCCAAAGTAAACCATGTGTGTTACATGCTGTAGCATCTATCATCCTGTTTCCCTGTGAAAATCAATTGAGGTTTTGAAAGGAATACTGCCTGCTACTCAAGTGTTTGAAGGTAAAGATAGGTTCTGTTTCCTCCAAACAGTCCTATTCAGACACCCTGAAGAAACACATACATCTATGCATATAATCCATTTCTGTTTTAAGCAGAAGCATCTAGCACACTGTTTCCCTGTGAGAATTCAGTCAGTTGTGAAAGGAATACTTTCTGCAACGTAGATGTTTCAAGGTGAAGATATGTTCTCTTTCTTCCAATTAAGCCTATTCAGCTGACTTGAAGAAACACATATATCTCTCCAAATAAACCTACTACATCAGAAGCTGTAGCAGTTACCATATTGTTTCTGTGTGAGAATCGAATTCTGTTTTTCTTGGAATGTTCCTACAACTTACATGTTTCAAGGTGAACATAGGCTCAGTTAGCTCCAAATAGGCCTGTCTATCTCAGCTGAAGAAAACCATGTATCTCTCAAAGTAAAACCATTGGTGTTAGAGGAATGACAGTCTAGCGTATTGTTCTTTGTGAGAATTGAGTTAGTTTTTCAGAGGAATAGTTCCTGCAAATCACACTTTTCATGGCAGAGAAAGGCTCATTTCTTTAACAAATGGCCGACTTAGCTCAGTTGTAGAAATGCTACCTACCTCTCCAAAGGAAACCATGGATGTTAGTGGCTGCAGCATCCTGCACATTGTTTCCCCGTGAGAGTTTAGATAATTTTGGAAAGGAGCACTTCGTGCATTGTGGGTTTTTCAAGGTGTTGATAGACTGTCTTTCTTGTAAATGTGCCTATTCAGCCGAATTGAAGTAACTCATGGATCTCTCCCAAGACAACAATCTGTTTTAGAAGCAGAATCATGTAGAATATCGTTTCCCTTTGTGAACTGAGTTACTTTTAATTAATACTTGCTGTAACTTAGATGTTTCAAGGTGGGGATAGGATCTGTTTGCTGCAGGTAGCCATGTTCTGCTAAGTTGAAGAAACACATGTATCTATGGACAGAAAACCATGTGTGTTAGAAGTGGGAGCGTGATGCTCATTGTTGTCCAGTTAAAATTGCGTTAGTTTTGGAAAGGAATACTTAACGAAAATCTTAGTTTTCTAGAGGGAGAAAGGCTCATTTCATTCCAAAATGCCCAATTGAGCTTAGTGAAGTTAACACAAGTATCTCTCCAAAAAGAACAATGTGTGTTGGAGGCTGCAGCATCTTGCCACGGGTTTCCCTGTGTGAGTTCACTTAGTTTTTAATGGAATTCTTTCTGGAATATGGGTTTCTCAAGGTTGTGATAGGCTCTCTAAATTGCAAAGAGGCTTCTGCAGCTGAGTTGAGGAAACACATGTATCTGTCTAAAGACAACCATTGATGTTAAAAGCAGTAGCATGTAGAACATTGTTTCCCTGTGAGAACCGAGGTAATTGTTGAAAGGAATACTTCAAGACAATCATAGTTTCCAAGCTGGAGAAAGGCTCATTTAGTTCCAAATAGGCCTATTCACCTGAGTTGAAGGAAAACACGGACCTCTGCAAAGACAACCATTTCTGTTAGAAGCATTGGCATGAAGAACATTGTTTCCAAGCAAGAATGGAGTCGTTTTTGACAGGATTACTTCCTGCAACATAGGTGTTTCAGGGTGGGGATAGGATCTGTTAGCTCCATTATAGGCCTATTCAGCTAAGTTGAAGGAAAACATATATCACTTCAAAAAAACCATCTTAGTTAGAAAGTGAAACATTTTGCATATTGTATCCTGTGACTGTCGATTTAGCTTTTGAAAGGGATCCTTCCTGCAACATAGGATTTTCAAAGAGGAGATAGGTACGTTTGCTTAAATAGGCCTATACAACTAAGAGGAAGAAACACATATATCAGGCAGAGGAAAACCATCTGTGTTCGAAGCATAAGCATCTAAT
Source organism: Castor canadensis (assembly GCF_047511655.1). Taxonomy (NCBI): domain Eukaryota; kingdom Metazoa; phylum Chordata; class Mammalia; order Rodentia; family Castoridae; genus Castor; species Castor canadensis. The sequence continues at coordinate 93,973,507 of NC_133395.1, forward strand.
TCATTGCTACCCTGTTAGAATTCTGTTAGTTTTTGACAGCAATACATCCTCTAAATCATTGTTTTGAAGCAGGAGAAAGGCTCTGTGTGATCCAGATAGGCCTTTTCAGCTATTTTGAAAGAACACATCTATCCTTCAGTAGAAATTCATCATTGTAAGAAGCACGAGTATTAGAACCTTGTTGCCCAGTGAGAATTGAGTTCATTTCTCACAGGAATACTTCCAGAATATCACAGTTTTCATGATGGGGAAAGGCTCACTTTGTTCACAATAGACCTATTCAGCTGAGCTGAAGAAACACATGTACCTGTCCAAAGACCACCAACAGTAGTAGAAGGATTGGCATGTAGAACGTGGTTTGCAAGTGAGAACTTAGTTAATTTTTGAAAGGAATACTTCCTGGATATCATAGTTTTAAAGGAGGAGAAAGGCTTATTTTACTCCACATGGCTGATTCAACTGAGTTGAAGAAACACATGAATCTCGCTAAAGGAAACTTTCTGTCTTAGAGGTTGCAGCGTCATGCACATTCTTTCCCAGAGACTTGAGTTGTACTTGAAAGGAATACATCTTGCAGCGTGGTTTTTCCCAGGTCGGGATAGGCTCTATTTGCTTCAAATCCGACTGTTTAGCTAAGGTGAGGACACAATGTATCTCTCGGTAGGAAATCTTCAGTGTTAGAAGCAGGAGTTTCAAGCACATTTTTTCCCCGTAAGTAATACATCAATAAAATCATAATTGTCTAGGTTTACAAAGCCTCTTTTAGAACCAAATAGTCCTGTTCAATTGAGTTGAAGAAACACATGTATCTCTCCAAAGGAAACCATCTATACTAGACCTTGCAGTGTCCTGCACATTGTTTCCCACATAGTTGAGTTAGTTTGTGAAAGGAATACATCTTGCAGCGTGTGTTTTCCTAGGTCGGGATAGGCTATGGGTGCTTCCCATCGGCCTGTTTAGCTAAGGTGAGGAAGCACATGTATCTCTCAGAAGGAAATCTTCAGTGTTAGAAGCAGGAGCTTCAATCACATTTTGTCCCTGTAATAATTGAGTAAGTTTTGGAAAGGAATAATTCCCTAAAATCATAATTTTCAACACTTAGAAAGGCTCATTTTGTTCCAAATTGGCCTATTCAGTTGAGTTGAAGAAACACAAGTATCTCTCCAAAGACACCCATGTTTGTAGAACAGAATGATGTAGAACATTGTTCTCTGTGAGAATAGAATTAGTTTTGCAAGGTATACTGCCTGCAACTTAGGTGGTTCAAGTTGGAGATAGGCTCTGTTTGCTCAAACTGGGCCAAGTGAGTTTCGATGTAGAAACACATGCATTGCTCCAAAAAATCATCTTTCTTAGAATCAGGAGGCTCGAGAACACTGTTTCCCTGTGAGAATTAAGTTAGTTTAGGAAGGAATACTGCCTGAAAACCATACTTTTCATGGTGGAGAAACGGTCACGTTGTTGCAAATAGGCCTGTTGAACTGAGTTGGAGAAACACATGTATATCTCCACAGACACCCATCTGTCCTTGAAGCAGGATGATGTGGGCTACTGATTTATTTGAGAATTGTGTTAGGTTTTCAAGGAATCCTTCCTGCAAATTAGGAGTTTCAAGGCGGAGATACACTGTGCATGCTCCAATTAGGCCTCTTCAGTGAATTTCAAGACACACATGTATCTCTCGGAGGACAACCTTCTGTGTATGAATCAGAAGCAGATAGCACATTGTGGCATAGTGAGAATTGAGCTAATTTTGAAAAAAAACACTTCGTGAGAATCTATGTTTTCAACGGATATGTAGGTTCTGTTCATTCCAAATAGGCCATGTCAGCTAAGGTAAGGAAACCAATGTATCTCTCCAAAGGAAAACACGGGTGTTTGAAGCACGAGTTTCAAGCACATTGTTTCCCGGGTATAATTCATTGAGTTTTTGAAAGCACAGCTGCCTGAAAATCATCATTTACAAGATGGAGAAAGGCTCATTTTGTTCCAAATAGCAGTATTCAGCTGATTTGGAGAAACACATGTGTCTCACCAGAGAAGACCTTGTCTGTAAAAAGCAGTAGGATGAAGAACGTTGTTTTGAAGGGATAACTGTCTTAGTTATTTAAGGAATACATCCTGCAAATCATAGTTTTCAAGGTGGATATGAGCTAAGTTTGCTCTAATTGGCCTACTCAGCACACCTGAAGAAACACATATATCACTCCAAAGAAAACCATCAGTCTTAGAAGCTGCAACATCGAGCGCATTGCTTTCTCTTGTGAAACGGTTAAGTATTTGAAAAGAATACCTCCTGTAACAAAGGGCTTTCAAGGTGGAGATAGGCTCTGTTTGCTCCAACTAGACCTATTCATGTGAGCGGAAAAATCTCATGAATCTCTCCAAAGTAAACCATGTGTGTTACATGCTGTAGCATCTATCATCCTGTTTCCCTGTGAAAATCAATTGAGGTTTTGAAAGGAATACTGCCTGCTACTCAAGTGTTTGAAGGTAAAGATAGGTTCTGTTTCCTCCAAACAGTCCTATTCAGACACCCTGAAGAAACACATACATCTATGCATATAATCCATTTCTGTTTTAAGCAGAAGCATCTAGCACACTGTTTCCCTGTGAGAATTCAGTCAGTTGTGAAAGGAATACTTTCTGCAACGTAGATGTTTCAAGGTGAAGATATGTTCTCTTTCTTCCAATTAAGCCTATTCAGCTGACTTGAAGAAACACATATATCTCTCCAAATAAACCTACTACATCAGAAGCTGTAGCAGTAACCATATTGTTTCTGTGTGAGAATCGAATTCTGTTTTTCTTGGAATGTTCCTACAACTTACATGTTTCAAGGTGAACATAGGCTCAGTTAGCTCCAAATAGGCCTGTCTATCTCAGCTGAAGAAAACCATGTATCTCTCAAAGTAAAACCATTGGTGTTAGAGGAATGACAGTCTAGCGTATTGTTCTTTGTGAGAATTGAGTTAGTTTTTCAGAGGAATAGTTCCTGCAAATCACACTTTTCATGGCAGAGAAAGGCTCATTTCTTTAACAAATGGCCGACTTAGCTCAGTTGTAGAAATGCTACCTACCTCTCCAAAGGAAACCATGGATGTTAGTGGCTGCAGCATCCTGCACATTGTTTCCCCGTGAGAGTTTAGATAATTTTGGAAAGGAGCACTTCGTGCATTGTGGGTTTTTCAAGGTGTTGATAGACTGTCTTTCTTGTAAATGTGCCTATTCAGCCGAATTGAAGTAACTCATGGATCTCTCCCAAGACAACCATCTGTTTTAGAAGCAGAATCATGTAGAATATCGTTTCCCTTTGTGAACTGAGTTACTTTTAATTAATACTTGCTGTAACTTAGATGTTTCAAGGTGGGGATAGGATCTGTTTGCTGCAGGTAGCCATGTTCTGCTAAGTTGAAGAAACACATGTATCTATGGACAGAAAACCATGTGTGTTAGAAGTGGGAGCGTGATGCTCATTGTTGTCCAGTTAAAATTGCGTTAGTTTTGGAAAGGAATACTTAACGAAAATCTTAGTTTTCTAGAGGGAGAAAGGCTCATTTCATTCCAAAATGCCCAATTGAGCTTAGTGAAGTTAACACAAGTATCTCTCCAAAAAGAACAATGTGTGTTGGAGGCTGCAGCATCTTGCCACGGGTTTCCCTGTGTGAGTTCACTTAGTTTTTAATGGAATTCTTTCTGGAATATGGGTTTCTCAAGGTTGTGATAGGCTCTCTAAATTGCAAAGAGGCTTCTGCAGCTGAGTTGAGGAAACACATGTATCTGTCTAAAGACAACCATTGATGTTAAAAGCAGTAGCATGTAGAACATTGTTTCCCTGTGAGAACCGAGGTAATTGTTGAAAGGAATACTTCAAGACAATCATAGTTTCCAAGCTGGAGAAAGGCTCATTTAGTTCCAAATAGGCCTATTCACCTGAGTTGAAGGAAAACACGGACCTCTGCAAAGACAACCATTTCTGTTAGAAGCATTGGCATGAAGAACATTGTTTCCAAGCAAGAATGGAGTCGTTTTTGACAGGATTACTTCCTGCAACATAGGTGTTTCAGGGTGGGGATAGGATCTGTTAGCTCCATTATAGGCCTATTCAGCTAAGTTGAAGGAAAACATATATCACTTCAAAAAAACCATCTTAGTTAGAAAGTGAAACATTTTGCATATTGTATCCTGTGACTGTTGATTTAGCTTTTGAAAGGGATCCTTCCTGCAACATAGGATTTTCAAAGAGGAGATAGGTACGTTTGCTTAAATAGGCCTATACAACTAAGAGGAAGAAACACATATATCAGGCAGAGGAAAACCATCTGTGTTCGAAGCATAAGCATCTAATTCATTGCTACCCTGTTAGAATTCTGTTAGTTTTTGACAGCAATACATCCTCTAAATCATTGTTTTGAAGCAGGAGAAAGGCTCTGTGTGATCCAGATAGGCCTTTTCAGCTATTTTGAAAGAACACATCTATCCTTCAGTAGAAATTCATCATTGTAAGAAGCACGAGTATTAGAACCTTGTTGCCCAGTGAGAATTGAGTTCATTTCTCACAGGAATACTTCCAGAATATCACAGTTTTCATGATGGGGAAAGGCTCACTTTGTTCACAATAGACCTATTCAGCTGAGCTGAAGAAACACATGTACCTGTCCAAAGACCACCAACAGTAGTAGAAGGATTGGCATGTAGAACGTGGTTTGCAAGTGAGAACTTAGTTAATTTTTGAAAGGAATACTTCCTGGATATCATAGTTTTAAAGGAGGAGAAAGGCTTATTTTACTCCACATGGCTGATTCAACTGAGTTGAAGAAACACATGAATCTCGCTAAAGGAAACTTTCTGTCTTAGAGGTTGCAGCGTCATGCACATTCTTTCCCAGAGACTTGAGTTGTACTTGAAAGGAATACATCTTGCAGCGTGGTTTTTCCCAGGTCGGGATAGGCTCTATTTGCTTCAAATCCGACTGTTTAGCTAAGGTGAGGACACAATGTATCTCTCGGTAGGAAATCTTCAGTGTTAGAAGCAGGAGTTTCAAGCACATTTTTTCCCCGTAAGTAATACATCAATAAAATCATAATTGTCTAGGTTTACAAAGCCTCTTTTAGAACCAAATAGTCCTGTTCAATTGAGTTGAAGAAACACATGTATCTCTCCAAAGGAAACCATCTATACTAGACCTTGCAGTGTCCTGCACATTGTTTCCCACATAGTTGAGTTAGTTTGTGAAAGGAATACATCTTGCAGCGTGTGTTTTCCTAGGTCGGGATAGGCTATGGGTGCTTCCCATCGGCCTGTTTAGCTAAGGTGAGGAAGCACATGTATCTCTCAGAAGGAAATCTTCAGTGTTAGAAGCAGGAGCTTCAATCACATTTTGTCCCTGTAATAACTGAGTAAGTTTTGGAAAGGAATAATTCCCTAAAATCATAATTTTCAACACTTAGAAAGGCTCATTTTGTTCCAAATTGGCCTATTCAGTTGAGTTGAAGAAACACAAGTATCTCTCCAAAGACACCCATGTTTGTAGAACAGAATGATGTAGAACATTGTTCTCTGTGAGAATAGAATTAGTTTTGCAAGGTATACTGCCTGCAACTTAGGTGGTTCAAGTTGGAGATAGGCTCTGTTGGCTCAAACTGGGCCAAGTGAGTTTCGATGTAGAAACACATGTATCGATCCAAAAAATCATCTTTCTTAGAATCAGGAGGCTCGAGAACACTGTTTCCCTGTGAGAATTAAGTTAGTTTAGGAAGGAATACTGCCTGAAAACCATACTTTTCATGGTGGAGAAACGGTCACGTTGTTGCAAATAGGCCTGTTGAACTGAGTTGGAGAAACACATGTATATCTCCACAGACACCCATCTGTCCTTGAAGCAGGATGATGTGGGCTACTGATTTATTTGAGAATTGTGTTAGGTTTTCAAGGAATCCTTCCTGCAAATTAGGAGTTTCAAGGCGGAGATACACTGTGCATGCTCCAATTAGGCCTCTTCAGTGAATTTCAAGACACACATGTATCTCTCGGAGGACAACCTTCTGTGTATGAATCAGAAGCAGATAGCACATTGTGGCATAGTGAGAATTGAGCTAATTTTGAAAAAAAACACTTCGTGAGAATCTATGTTTTCAACGGATATGTAGGTTCTGTTCATTCCAAATAGGCCATGTCAGCTAAGGTAAGGAAACCAATGTATCTCTCCAAAGGAAAACATGGGTGTTTGAAGCACGAGTTTCAAGCACATTGTTTCCCGGGTATAATTCATTGAGTTTTTGAAAGCACAGCTGCCTGAAAATCATCATTTACAAGATGGAGAAAGGCTCATTTTGTTCCAAATAGCAGTATTCAGCTGATTTGGAGAAACACATGTGTCTCACCAGAGAAGACCTTGTCTGTAAAAAGCAGTAGGATGAAGAACGTTGTTTTGAAGGGATAACTGTCTTAGTTATTTAAGGAATACATCCTGCAAATCATAGTTTTCAAGGTGGATATGAGCTAAGTTTGCTCTAATTGGCCTACTCAGCACACCTGAAGAAACACATATATCACTCCAAAGAAAACCATCAGTCTTAGAAGCTGCAACATCGAGCGCATTGCTTTCTCTTGTGAAACGGTTAAGTATTTGAAAAGAATACCTCCTGTAACAAAGGGCTTTCAAGGTGGAGATAGGCTCTGTTTGCTCCAACTAGACCTATTCATGTGAGTGGAAAAATCTCATGAATCTCTCCAAAGTAAACCATGTGTGTTACATGCTGTAGCATCTATCATCCTGTTTCCCTGTGAAAATCAATTGAGGTTTTGAAAGGAATACTGCCTGCTACTCAAGTGTTTGAAGGTAAAGATAGGTTCTGTTTCCTCCAAACAGTCCTATTCAGACACCCTGAAGAAACACATACATCTATGCATATAATCCATTTCTGTTTTAAGCAGAAGCATCTAGCACACTGTTTCCCTGTGAGAATTCAGTCAGTTGTGAAAGGAATACTTTCTGCAACGTAGATGTTTCAAGGTGAAGATATGTTCTCTTTCTTCCAATTAAGCCTATTCAGCTGACTTGAAGAAACACATATATCTCTCCAAATAAACCTACTACATCAGAAGCTGTAGCAGTTACCATATTGTTTCTGTGTGAGAATCGAATTCTGTTTTTCTTGGAATGTTCCTACAACTTACATGTTTCAAGGTGAACATAGGCTCAGTTAGCTCCAAATAGGCCTGTCTATCTCAGCTGAAGAAAACCATGTATCTCTCAAAGTAAAACCATTGGTGTTAGAGGAATGACAGTCTAGCGTATTGTTCTTTGTGAGAATTGAGTTAGTTTTTCAGAGGAATAGTTCCTGCAAATCACACTTTTCATGGCAGAGAAAGGCTCATTTCTTTAACAAATGGCCGACTTAGCTCAGTTGTAGAAATGCTACCTACCTCTCCAAAGGAAACCATGGATGTTAGTGGCTGCAGCATCCTGCACATTGTTTCCCCGTGAGAGTTTAGATAATTTTGGAAAGGAGCACTTCGTGCATTGTGGGTTTTTCAAGGTGTTGATAGACTGTCTTTCTTGTAAATGTGCCTATTCAGCCGAATTGAAGTAACTCATGGATCTCTCCCAAGACAACCATCTGTTTTAGAAGCAGAATCATGTAGAATATCGTTTCCCTTTGTGAACTGAGTTACTTTTAATTAATACTTGCTGTAACTTAGATGTTTCAAGGTGGGGATAGGATCTGTTTGCTGCAGGTAGCCATGTTCTGCTAAGTTGAAGAAACACATGTATCTATGGACAGAAAACCATGTGTGTTAGAAGTGGGAGCGTGATGCTCATTGTTGTCCAGTTAAAATTGCGTTAGTTTTGGAAAGGAATACTTAACGAAAATCTTAGTTTTCTAGAGGGAGAAAGGCTCATTTCATTCCAAAATGCCCAATTGAGCTTAGTGAAGTTAACACAAGTATCTCTCCAAAAAGAACAATGTGTGTTGGAGGCTGCAGCATCTTGCCACGGGTTTCCCTGTGTGAGTTCACTTAGTTTTTAATGGAATTCTTTCTGGAATATGGGTTTCTCAAGGTTGTGATAGGCTCTCTAAATTGCAAAGAGGCTTCTGCAGCTGAGTTGAGGAAACACATGTATCTGTCTAAAGACAACCATTGATGTTAAAAGCAGTAGCATGTAGAACATTGTTTCCCTGTGAGAACCGAGGTAATTGTTGAAAGGAATACTTCAAGACAATCATAGTTTCCAAGCTGGAGAAAGGCTCATTTAGTTCCAAATAGGCCTATTCACCTGAGTTGAAGGAAAACACGGACCTCTGCAAAGACAACCATTTCTGTTAGAAGCATTGGCATGAAGAACATTGTTTCCAAGCAAGAATGGAGTCGTTTTTGACAGGATTACTTCCTGCAACATAGGTGTTTCAGGGTGGGGATAGGATCTGTTAGCTCCATTATAGGCCTATTCAGCTAAGTTGAAGGAAAACATATATCACTTCAAAAAAACCATCTTAGTTAGAAAGTGAAACATTTTGCATATTGTATCCTGTGACTGTCGATTTAGCTTTTGAAAGGGATCCTTCCTGCAACATAGGATTTTCAAAGAGGAGATAGGTACGTTTGCTTAAATAGGCCTATACAACTAAGAGGAAGAAACACATATATCAGGCAGAGGAAAACCATCTGTGTTCGAAGCATAAGCATCTAATTCATTGCTACCCTGTTAGAATTCTGTTAGTTTTTGACAGCAATACATCCTCTAAATCATTGTTTTGAAGCAGGAGAAAGGCTCTGTGTGATCCAGATAGGCCTTTTCAGCTATTTTGAAAGAACACATCTATCCTTCAGTAGAAATTCATCATTGTAAGAAGCACGAGTATTAGAACCTTGTTGCCCAGTGAGAATTGAGTTCATTTCTCACAGGAATACTTCCAGAATATCACAGTTTTCATGATGGGGAAAGGCTCACTTTGTTCACAATAGACCTATTCAGCTGAGCTGAAGAAACACATGTACCTGTCCAAAGACCACCAACAGTAGTAGAAGGATTGGCATGTAGAACGTGGTTTGCAAGTGAGAACTTAGTTAATTTTTGAAAGGAATACTTCCTGGATATCATAGTTTTAAAGGAGGAGAAAGGCTTATTTTACTCCACATGGCTGATTCAACTGAGTTGAAGAAACACATGAATCTCGCTAAAGGAAACTTTCTGTCTTAGAGGTTGCAGCGTCATGCACATTCTTTCCCAGAGACTTGAGTTGTACTTGAAAGGAATACATCTTGCAGCGTGGTTTTTCCCAGGTCGGGATAGGCTCTATTTGCTTCAAATCCGACTGTTTAGCTAAGGTGAGGACACAATGTATCTCTCGGTAGGAAATCTTCAGTGTTAGAAGCAGGAGTTTCAAGCACATTTTTTCCCCGTAAGTAATACATCAATAAAATCATAATTGTCTAGGTTTACAAAGCCTCTTTTAGAACCAAATAGTCCTGTTCAATTGAGTTGAAGAAACACATGTATCTCTCCAAAGGAAACCATCTATACTAGACCTTGCAGTGTCCTGCACATTGTTTCCCACATAGTTGAGTTAGTTTGTGAAAGGAATACATCTTGCAGCGTGTGTTTTCCTAGGTCGGGATAGGCTATGGGTGCTTCCCATCGGCCTGTTTAGCTAAGGTGAGGAAGCACATGTATCTCTCAGAAGGAAATCTTCAGTGTTAGAAGCAGGAGCTTCAATCACATTTTGTCCCTGTAATAACTGAGTAAGTTTTGGAAAGGAATAATTCCCTAAAATCATAATTTTCAACACTTAGAAAGGCTCATTTTGTTCCAAATTGGCCTATTCAGTTGAGTTGAAGAAACACAAGTATCTCTCCAAAGACACCCATGTTTGTAGAACAGAATGATGTAGAACATTGTTCTCTGTGAGAATAGAATTAGTTTTGCAAGGTATACTGCCTGCAACTTAGGTGGTTCAAGTTGGAGATAGGCTCTGTTGGCTCAAACTGGGCCAAGTGAGTTTCGATGTAGAAACACATGTATCGATCCAAAAAATCATCTTTCTTAGAATCAGGAGGCTCGAGAACACTGTTTCCCTGTGAGAATTAAGTTAGTTTAGGAAGGAATACTGCCTGAAAACCATACTTTTCATGGTGGAGAAACGGTCACGTTGTTGCAAATAGGCCTGTTGAACTGAGTTGGAGAAACACATGTATATCTCCACAGACACCCATCTGTCCTTGAAGCAGGATGATGTGGGCTACTGATGTATTTGAGAATTGTGTTAGGTTTTCAAGGAATCCTTCCTGCAAATTAGGAGTTTCAAGGGAGAGATACACTGTGCATGCTCCAATTAGGCCTCTTCAGTGAATTTCAAGACACACATGTATCTCTCGGAGGACAACCTTCTGTGTATGAATCAGAAGCAGATAGCACATTGTGGCATAGTGAGAATTGAGCTAATTTTGAAAAAAAACACTTCGTGAGAATCTATGTTTTCAACGGATATGTAGGTTCTGTTCATTCCAAATAGGCCATGTCAGCTAAGGTAAGGAAACCAATGTATCTCTCCAAAGGAAAACATGGGTGTTTGAAGCACGAGTTTCAAGCACATTGTTTCCCGGGTATAATTCATTGAGTTTTTGAAAGCACAGCTGCCTGAAAATCATCATTTACAAGATGGAGAAAGGCTCATTTTGTTCCAAATAGCAGTATTCAGCTGATTTGGAGAAACACATGTGTCTCACCAGAGAAGACCTTGTCTGTAAAAAGCAGTAGGATGAAGAACGTTGTTTTGAAGGGATAACTGTCTTAGTTATTTAAGGAATACATCCTGCAAATCATAGTTTTCAAGGTGGATATGAGCTAAGTTTGCTCTAATTGGCCTACTCAGCACACCTGAAGAAACACATATATCACTCCAAAGAAAACCATCAGTCTTAGAAGCTGCAACATCGAGCGCATTGCTTTCTCTTGTGAAACGGTTAAGTATTTGAAAAGAATACCTCCTGTAACAAAGGGCTTTCAAGGTGGAGATAGGCTCTGTTTGCTCCAACTAGACCTATTCATGTGAGTGGAAAAATCTCATGAATCTCTCCAAAGTAAACCATGTGTGTTACATGCTGTAGCATCTATCATCCTGTTTCCCTGTGAAAATCAATTGAGGTTTTGAAAGGAATACTGCCTGCTACTCAAGTGTTTGAAGGTAAAGATAGGTTCTGTTTCCTCCAAACAGTCCTATTCAGACACCCTGAAGAAACACATACATCTATGCATATAATCCATTTCTGTTTTAAGCAGAAGCATCTAGCACACTGTTTCCCTGTGAGAATTCAGTCAGTTGTGAAAGGAATACTTTCTGCAACGTAGATGTTTCAAGGTGAAGATATGTTCTCTTTCTTCCAATTAAGCCTATTCAGCTGACTTGAAGAAACACATATATCTCTCCAAATAAACCTACTACATCAGAAGCTGTAGCAGTTACCATATTGTTTCTGTGTGAGAATCGAATTCTGTTTTTCTTGGAATGTTCCTACAACTTACATGTTTCAAGGTGAACATAGGCTCAGTTAGCTCCAAATAGGCCTGTCTATCTCAGCTGAAGAAAACCATGTATCTCTCAAAGTAAAACCATTGGTGTTAGAGGAATGACAGTCTAGCGTATTGTTCTTTGTGAGAATTGAGTTAGTTTTTCAGAGGAATAGTTCCTGCAAATCACACTTTTCATGGCAGAGAAAGGCTCATTTCTTTAACAAATGGCCGACTTAGCTCAGTTGTAGAAATGCTACCTACCTCTCCAAAGGAAACCATGGATGTTAGTGGCTGCAGCATCCTGCACATTGTTTCCCCGTGAGAGTTTAGATAATTTTGGAAAGGAGCACTTCGTGCATTGTGGGTTTTTCAAGGTGTTGATAGACTGTCTTTCTTGTAAATGTGCCTATTCAGCCGAATTGAAGTAACTCATGGATCTCTCCCAAGACAACCATCTGTTTTAGAAGCAGAATCATGTAGAATATCGTTTCCCTTTGTGAACTGAGTTACTTTTAATTAATACTTGCTGTAACTTAGATGTTTCAAGGTGGGGATAGGATCTGTTTGCTGCAGGTAGCCATGTTCTGCTAAGTTGAAGAAACACATGTATCTATGGACAGAAAACCATGTGTGTTAGAAGTGGGAGCGTGATGCTCATTGTTGTCCAGTTAAAATTGCGTTAGTTTTGGAAAGGAATACTTAACGAAAATCTTAGTTTTCTAGAGGGAGAAAGGCTCATTTCATTCCAAAATGCCCAATTGAGCTTAGTGAAGTTAACACAAGTATCTCTCCAAAAAGAACAATGTGTGTTGGAGGCTGCAGCATCTTGCCACGGGTTTCCCTGTGTGAGTTCACTTAGTTTTTAATGGAATTCTTTCTGGAATATGGGTTTCTCAAGGTTGTGATAGGCTCTCTAAATTGCAAAGAGGCTTCTGCAGCTGAGTTGAGGAAACACATGTATCTGTCTAAAGACAACCATTGATGTTAAAAGCAGTAGCATGTAGAACATTGTTTCCCTGTGAGAACCGAGGTAATTGTTGAAAGGAATACTTCAAGACAATCATAGTTTCCAAGCTGGAGAAAGGCTCATTTAGTTCCAAATAGGCCTATTCACCTGAGTTGAAGGAAAACACGGACCTCTGCAAAGACAACCATTTCTGTTAGAAGCATTGGCATGAAGAACATTGTTTCCAAGCAAGAATGGAGTCGTTTTTGACAGGATTACTTCCTGCAGCATAGGTGTTTCAGGGTGGGGATAGGATCTGTTAGCTCCATTATAGGCCTATTCAGCTAAGTTGAAGGAAAACATATATCACTTCAAAAAAACCATCTTAGTTAGAAAGTGAAACATTTTGCATATTGTATCCTGTGACTGTCGATTTAGCTTTTGAAAGGGATCCTTCCTGCAACATAGGATTTTTCAAAGAGGAGATAGGTACGTTTGCTTAAATAGGCCTATACAACTAAGAGGAAGAAACACATATATCAGGCAGAGGAAAACCATCTGTGTTCGAAGCATAAGCATCTAATTCATTGCTACCCTGTTAGAATTCTGTTAGTTTTTGACAGCAATACATCCTCTAAATCATTGTTTTGAAGCAGGAGAAAGGCTCTGTGTGATCCAGATAGGCCTTTTCAGCTATTTTGAAAGAACACATCTATCCTTCAGTAGAAATTCATCATTGTAAGAAGCACGAGTATTAGAACCTTGTTGCCCAGTGAGAATTGAGTTCATTTCTCACAGGAATACTTCCAGAATATCACAGTTTTCATGATGGGGAAAGGCTCACTTTGTTCACAATAGACCTATTCAGCTGAGCTGAAGAAACACATGTACCTGTCCAAAGACCACCAACAGTAGTAGAAGGATTGGCATGTAGAACGTGGTTTGCAAGTGAGAACTTAGTTAATTTTTGAAAGGAATACTTCCTGGATATCATAGTTTTAAAGGAGGAGAAAGGCTTATTTTACTCCACATGGCTGATTCAACTGAGTTGAAGAAACACATGAATCTCGCTAAAGGAAACTTTCTGTCTTAGAGGTTGCAGCGTCATGCACATTCTTTCCCAGAGACTTGAGTTGTACTTGAAAGGAATACATCTTGCAGCGTGGTTTTTCCCAGGTCGGGATAGGCTCTATTTGCTTCAAATCCGACTGTTTAGCTAAGGTGAGGACACAATGTATCTCTCGGTAGGAAATCTTCAGTGTTAGAAGCAGGAGTTTCAAGCACATTTTTTCCCTGTAAGTAATACATCAATAAAATCATAATTGTCTAGGTTTACAAAGCCTCTTTTAGAACCAAATAGTCCTGTTCAATTGAGTTGAAGAAACACATGTATCTCTCCAAAGGAAACCATCTATACTAGACCTTGCAGTGTCCTGCACATTGTTTCCCACATAGTTGAGTTAGTTTGTGAAAGGAATACATCTTGCAGCGTGTGTTTTCCTAGGTCGGGATAGGCTATGGGTGCTTCCCATCGGCCTGTTTAGCTAAGGTGAGGAAGCACATGTATCTCTCAGAAGGAAATCTTCAGTGTTAGAAGCAGGAGCTTCAATCACATTTTGTCCCTGTAATAATTGAGTAAGTTTTGGAAAGGAATAATTCCCTAAAATCATAATTTTCAACACTTAGAAAGGCTCATTTTGTTCCAAATTGGCCTATTCAGTTGAGTTGAAGAAACACAAGTATCTCTCCAAAGACACCCATGTTTGTAGAACAGAATGATGTAGAACATTGTTCTCTGTGAGAATAGAATTAGTTTTGCAAGGTATACTGCCTGCAACTTAGGTGGTTCAAGTTGGAGATAGGCTCTGTTTGCTCAAACTGGGCCAAGTGAGTTTCGATGTAGAAACACATGTATCGCTCCAAAAAATCATCTTTCTTAGAATCAGGAGGCTCGAGAACACTGTTTCCCTGTGAGAATTAAGTTAGTTTAGGAAGGAATACTGCCTGAAAACCATACTTTTCATGGTGGAGAAACGGTCACGTTGTTGCAAATAGGACTGTTGAACTGAGTTGGAGAAACACATGTATATCTCCACAGACACCCATCTGTCCTTGAAGCAGGATGATGTGGGCTACTGATTTATTTGAGAATTGTGTTAGGTTTTCAAGGAATCCTTCCTGCAAATTAGGAGTTTCAAGGCGGAGATACACTGTGCATGCTCCAATTAGGCCTCTTCAGTGAATTTCAAGACACACATGTATCTCTCGGAGGACAACCTTCTGTGTATGAATCAGAAGCAGATAGCACATTGTGGCATAGTGAGAATTGAGCTAATTTTGAAAAAAAACACTTCGTGAGAATCTATGTTTTCAACGGATATGTAGGTTCTGTTCATTCCAAATAGGCCATGTCAGCTAAGGTAAGGAAACCAATGTATCTCTCCAAAGGAAAACATGGGTGTTTGAAGCACGAGTTTCAAGCACATTGTTTCCCGGGTATAATTCATTGAGTTTTTGAAAGCACAGCTGCCTGAAAATCATCATTTACAAGATGGAGAAAGGCTCATTTTGTTCCAAATAGCAGTATTCAGCTGATTTGGAGAAACACATGTGTCTCACCAGAGAAGACCTTGTCTGTAAAAAGCAGTAGGATGAAGAACGTTGTTTTGAAGGGATAACTGTCTTAGTTATTTAAGGAATACATCCTGCAAATCATAGTTTTCAAGGTGGATATGAGCTAAGTTTGCTCTAATTGGCCTACTCAGCACACCTGAAGAAACACATATATCACTCCAAAGAAAACCATCAGTCTTAGAAGCTGCAACATCGAGCGCATTGCTTTCTCTTGTGAAACGGTTAAGTATTTGAAAAGAATACCTCCTGTAACAAAGGGCTTTCAAGGTGGAGATAGGCTCTGTTTGCTCCAACTAGACCTATTCATGTGAGTGGAAAAATCTCATGAATCTCTCCAAAGTAAACCATGTGTGTTACATGCTGTAGCATCTATCATCCTGTTTCCCTGTGAAAATCAATTGAGGTTTTGAAAGGAATACTGCCTGCTACTCAAGTGTTTGAAGGTAAAGATAGGTTCTGTTTCCTCCAAACAGTCCTATTCAGACACCCTGAAGAAACACATACATCTATGCATATAATCCATTTCTGTTTTAAGCAGAAGCATCTAGCACACTGTTTCCCTGTGAGAATTCAGTCAGTTGTGAAAGGAATACTTTCTGCAACGTAGATGTTTCAAGGTGAAGATATGTTCTCTTTCTTCCAATTAAGCCTATTCAGCTGACTTGAAGAAACACATATATCTCTCCAAATAAACCTACTACATCAGAAGCTGCAGCAGTTACCATATTGTTTCTGTGTGAGAATCGAATTCTGTTTTCTTGGAATGTTCCTACAACTTACATGTTTCAAGGTGAACATAGGCTCAGTTAGCTCCAAATAGGCCTGTCTATCTCAGCTGAAGAAAACCATGTATCTCTCAAAGTAAAACCATTGGTGTTAGAGGAATGACAGTCTAGCGTATTATTCTTTGTGAGAATTGAGTTAGTTTTTCAGAGGAATAGTTCCTGCAAATCACACTTTTCATGGCAGAGAAAGGCTCATTTCTTTAACAAATGGCCGACTTAGCTCAGTTGTAGAAATGCTACCTACCTCTCCAAAGGAAACCATGGATGTTAGTGGCTGCAGCATCCTGCACATTGTTTCCCCGTGAGAGTTTAGATAATTTTGGAAAGGAGCACTTCGTGCATTGTGGGTTTTTCAAGGTGTTGATAGACTGTCTTTCTTGTAAATGTGCCTATTCAGCCGAATTGAAGTAACTCATGGATCTCTCCCAAGACAACCATCTGTTTTAGAAGCAGAATCATGTAGAATATCGTTTCCCTTTGTGAACTGAGTTACTTTTAATTAATACTTGCTGTAACTTAGATGTTTCAAGGTGGGGATAGGATCTGTTTGCTGCAGGTAGCCATGTTCTGCTAAGTTGAAGAAACACATGTATCTATGGACAGAAAACCATGTGTGTTAGAAGTGGGAGCGTGATGCTCATTGTTGTCCAGTTAAAATTGCGTTAGTTTTGGAAAGGAATACTTAACGAAAATCTTAGTTTTCTAGAGGGAGAAAGGCTCATTTCATTCCAAAATGCCCAATTGAGCTTAGTGAAGTTAACACAAGTATCTCTCCAAAAAGAACAATGTGTGTTGGAGGCTGCAGCATCTTGCCACGGGTTTCCCTGTGTGAGTTCACTTAGTTTTTAATGGAATTCTTTCTGGAATATGGGTTTCTCAAGGTTGTGATAGGCTCTCTAAATTGCAAAGAGGCTTCTGCAGCTGAGTTGAGGAAACACATGTATCTGTCTAAAGACAACCATTGATGTTAAAAGCAGTAGCATGTAGAACATTGTTTCCCTGTGAGAACCGAGGTAATTGTTGAAAGGAATACTTCAAGACAATCATAGTTTCCAAGCTGGAGAAAGGCTCATTTAGTTCCAAATAGGCCTATTCACCTGAGTTGAAGGAAAACACGGACCTCTGCAAAGACAACCATTTCTGTTAGAAGCATTGGCATGAAGAACATTGTTTCCAAGCAAGAATGGAGTCGTTTTTGACAGGATTACTTCCTGCAGCATAGGTGTTTCAGGGTGGGGATAGGATCTGTTAGCTCCATTATAGGCCTATTCAGCTAAGTTGAAGGAAAACATATATCACTTCAAAAAAACCATCTTAGTTAGAAAGTGAAACATTTTGCATATTGTATCCTGTGACTGTCGATTTAGCTTTTGAAAGGGATCCTTCCTGCAACATAGGATTTTTCAAAGAGGAGATAGGTACGTTTGCTTAAATAGGCCTATACAACTAAGAGGAAGAAACACATATATCAGGCAGAGGAAAACCATCTGTGTTCGAAGCATAAGCATCTAATTCATTGCTACCCTGTTAGAATTCTGTTAGTTTTTGACAGCAATACATCCTCTAAATCATTGTTTTGAAGCAGGAGAAAGGCTCTGTGTGATCCAGATAGGCCTTTTCAGCTATTTTGAAAGAACACATCTATCCTTCAGTAGAAATTCATCATTGTAAGAAGCACGAGTATTAGAACCTTGTTGCCCAGTGAGAATTGAGTTCATTTCTCACAGGAATACTTCCAGAATATCACAGTTTTCATGATGGGGAAAGGCTCACTTTGTTCACAATAGACCTATTCAGCTGAGCTGAAGAAACACATGTACCTGTCCAAAGACCACCAACAGTAGTAGAAGGATTGGCATGTAGAACGTGGTTTGCAAGTGAGAACTTAGTTAATTTTTGAAAGGAATACTTCCTGGATATCATAGTTTTAAAGGAGGAGAAAGGCTTATTTTACTCCACATGGCTGATTCAACTGAGTTGAAGAAACACATGAATCTCGCTAAAGGAAACTTTCTGTCTTAGAGGTTGCAGCGTCATGCACATTCTTTCCCAGAGACTTGAGTTGTACTTGAAAGGAATACATCTTGCAGCGTGGTTTTTCCCAGGTCGGGATAGGCTCTATTTGCTTCAAATCCGACTGTTTAGCTAAGGTGAGGACACAATGTATCTCTCGGTAGGAAATCTTCAGTGTTAGAAGCAGGAGTTTCAAGCACATTTTTTCCCTGTAAGTAATACATCAATAAAATCATAATTGTCTAGGTTTACAAAGCCTCTTTTAGAACCAAATAGTCCTGTTCAATTGAGTTGAAGAAACACATGTATCTCTCCAAAGGAAACCATCTATACTAGACCTTGCAGTGTCCTGCACATTGTTTCCCACATAGTTGAGTTAGTTTGTGAAAGGAATACATCTTGCAGCGTGTGTTTTCCTAGGTCGGGATAGGCTATGGGTGCTTCCCATCGGCCTGTTTAGCTAAGGTGAGGAAGCACATGTATCTCTCAGAAGGAAATCTTCAGTGTTAGAAGCAGGAGCTTCAATCACATTTTGTCCCTGTAATAATTGAGTAAGTTTTGGAAAGGAATAATTCCCTAAAATCATAATTTTCAACACTTAGAAAGGCTCATTTTGTTCCAAATTGGCCTATTCAGTTGAGTTGAAGAAACACAAGTATCTCTCCAAAGACACCCATGTTTGTAGAACAGAATGATGTAGAACATTGTTCTCTGTGAGAATAGAATTAGTTTTGCAAGGTATACTGCCTGCAACTTAGGTGGTTCAAGTTGGAGATAGGCTCTGTTTGCTCAAACTGGGCCAAGTGAGTTTCGATGTAGAAACACATGTATCGCTCCAAAAAATCATCTTTCTTAGAATCAGGAGGCTCGAGAACACTGTTTCCCTGTGAGAATTAAGTTAGTTTAGGAAGGAATACTGCCTGAAAACCATACTTTTCATGGTGGAGAAACGGTCACGTTGTTGCAAATAGGACTGTTGAACTGAGTTGGAGAAACACATGTATATCTCCACAGACACCCATCTGTCCTTGAAGCAGGATGATGTGGGCTACTGATTTATTTGAGAATTGTGTTAGGTTTTCAAGGAATCCTTCCTGCAAATTAGGAGTTTCAAGGCGGAGATACACTGTGCATGCTCCAATTAGGCCTCTTCAGTGAATTTCAAGACACACATGTATCTCTCGGAGGACAACCTTCTGTGTATGAATCAGAAGCAGATAGCACATTGTGGCATAGTGAGAATTGAGCTAATTTTGAAAAAAAACACTTCGTGAGAATCTATGTTTTCAACGGATATGTAGGTTCTGTTCATTCCAAATAGGCCATGTCAGCTAAGGTAAGGAAACCAATGTATCTCTCCAAAGGAAAACATGGGTGTTTGAAGCACGAGTTTCAAGCACATTGTTTCCCGGGTATAATTCATTGAGTTTTTGAAAGCACAGCTGCCTGAAAATCATCATTTACAAGATGGAGAAAGGCTCATTTTGTTCCAAATAGCAGTATTCAGCTGATTTGGAGAAACACATGTGTCTCACCAGAGAAGACCTTGTCTGTAAAAAGCAGTAGGATGAAGAACGTTGTTTTGAAGGGATAACTGTCTTAGTTATTTAAGGAATACATCCTGCAAATCATAGTTTTCAAGGTGGATATGAGCTAAGTTTGCTCTAATTGGCCTACTCAGCACACCTGAAGAAACACATATATCACTCCAAAGAAAACCATCAGTCTTAGAAGCTGCAACATCGAGCGCATTGCTTTCTCTTGTGAAACGGTTAAGTATTTGAAAAGAATACCTCCTGTAACAAAGGGCTTTCAAGGTGGAGATAGGCTCTGTTTGCTCCAACTAGACCTATTCATGTGAGTGGAAAAATCTCATGAATCTCTCCAAAGTAAACCATGTGTGTTACATGCTGTAGCATCTATCATCCTGTTTCCCTGTGAAAATCAATTGAGGTTTTGAAAGGAATACTGCCTGCTACTCAAGTGTTTGAAGGTAAAGATAGGTTCTGTTTCCTCCAAACAGTCCTATTCAGACACCCTGAAGAAACACATACATCTATGCATATAATCCATTTCTGTTTTAAGCAGAAGCATCTAGCACACTGTTTCCCTGTGAGAATTCAGTCAGTTGTGAAAGGAATACTTTCTGCAACGTAGATGTTTCAAGGTGAAGATATGTTCTCTTTCTTCCAATTAAGCCTATTCAGCTGACTTGAAGAAACACATATATCTCTCCAAATAAACCTACTACATCAGAAGCTGCAGCAGTTACCATATTGTTTCTGTGTGAGAATCGAATTCTGTTTTCTTGGAATGTTCCTACAACTTACATGTTTCAAGGTGAACATAGGCTCAGTTAGCTCCAAATAGGCCTGTCTATCTCAGCTGAAGAAAACCATGTATCTCTCAAAGTAAAACCATTGGTGTTAGAGGAATGACAGTCTAGCGTATTATTCTTTGTGAGAATTGAGTTAGTTTTTCAGAGGAATAGTTCCTGCAAATCACACTTTTCATGGCAGAGAAAGGCTCATTTCTTTAACAAATGGCCGACTTAGCTCAGTTGTAGAAATGCTACCTACCTCTCCAAAGGAAACCATGGATGTTAGTGGCTGCAGCATCCTGCACATTGTTTCCCCGTGAGAGTTTAGATAATTTTGGAAAGGAGCACTTCGTGCATTGTGGGTTTTTCAAGGTGTTGATAGACTGTCTTTCTTGTAAATGTGCCTATTCAGCCGAATTGAAGTAACTCATGGATCTCTCCCAAGACAACCATCTGTTTTAGAAGCAGAATCATGTAGAATATCGTTTCCCTTTGTGAACTGAGTTACTTTTAATTAATACTTGCTGTAACTTAGATGTTTCAAGGTGGGGATAGGATCTGTTTGCTGCAGGTAGCCATGTTCTGCTAAGTTGAAGAAACACATGTATCTATGGACAGAAAACCATGTGTGTTAGAAGTGGGAGCGTGATGCTCATTGTTGTCCAGTTAAAATTGCGTTAGTTTTGGAAAGGAATACTTAACGAAAATCTGTTTTCTAGAGGGAGAAAGGCTCATTTCATTCCAAAATGCCCAATTGAGCTTAGTGAAGTTAACACAAGAATCTCTCCAAAAAGAACAATGTGTGTTGGAGGCTGCAGCATCTTGCCACGGGTTTCCCTGTGTGAGTTCACTTAGTTTTTAATGGAATTCTTTCTGGAATATGGGTTTCTCAAGGTTGTGATAGGCTCTCTAAATTGCAAAGAGGCTTATGCAGCTGAGTTGAGGAAACACATGTATCTGTCTAAAGACAACCATTGATGTTAAAAGCAGTAGCATGTAGAACATTGTTTCCCTGTGAGAACCGAGTTAATTGTTGAAAGGAATACTTCAAGACAATCATAGTTTCCAAGCTGGAGAAAGGCTCATTTAGTTCCAAATAGGCCTATTCACCTGAGTTGAAGGAAAACACGGACCTCTGCAAAGACAACCATTTCTGTTAGAAGCATTGGCATGAAGAACATTGTTTCCAAGCAAGAATGGAGTCGTTTTTGACAGGATTACTTCCTGCAACATAGGTGTTTCAGGGTGGGGATAGGATCTGTTAGCTCCATTATAGGCCTATTCAGCTAAGTTGAAGGAAAACATATATCACTTCAAAAAAACCATCTTAGTTAGAAAGTGAAACATTTTGCATATTGTATCCTGTGACTGTCGATTTAGCTTTTGAAAGGGATCCTTCCTGCAACATAGGATTTTCAAAGAGGAGATAGGTACGTTTGCTTAAATAGGCCTATACAACTAAGAGGAAGAAACACATATATCAGGCAGAGGAAAACCATCTGTGTTCGAAGCATAAGCATCTAATTCATTGCTACCCTGTTAGAATTCTGTTAGTTTTTGACAGCAATACATCCTCTAAATCATTGTTTTGAAGCAGGAGAAAGGCTCTGTGTGATCCAGATAGGCCTTTTCAGCTATTTTGAAAGAACACATCTATCCTTCAGTAGAAATTCATCATTGTAAGAAGCACGAGTATTAGAACCTTGTTGCCCAGTGAGAATTGAGTTCATTTCTCACAGGAATACTTCCAGAATATCACAGTTTTCATGATGGGGAAAGGCTTACTTTGTTCACAATAGACCTATTCAGCTGAGCTGAAGAAACACATGTACCTGTCCAAAGACCACCAACAGTAGTACAAGGATTGGCATGTAGAACGTGGTTTGCAAGTGAGAACTTAGTTAATTTTTGAAAGGAATACTTCCTGGATATCATAGTTTTAAAGGAGGAGAAAGGCTTATTTTACTCCACATGGCTGATTCAACTGAGTTGAAGAAACACATGAATCTCGCTAAAGGAAACTTTCTGTCTTAGAGGTTGCAGCGTCATGCACATTCTTTCCCAGAGACTTGAGTTGTACTTGAAGGGAATACATCTTGCAGCGTGGTTTTTCCCAGGTCGGGATAGGCTCTATTTGCTTCAAATCCGACTGTTTAGCTAAGGTGAGGACACAATGTATCTCTCGGTAGGAAATCTTCAGTGTTAGAAGCAGGAGTTTCAAGCACATTTTTTCCCCGTAAGTAATACATCAATAAAATCATAATTGTCTAGGTTTACAAAGCCTCTTTTAGAACCAAATAGTCCTGTTCAATTGAGTTGAAGAAACACATGTATCTCTCCAAAGGAAACCATCTATACTAGACCTTGCAGTGTCCTGCACATTGTTTCCCACATAGTTGAGTTAGTTTGTGAAAGGAATACATCTTGCAGCGTGTGTTTTCCTAGGTCGGGATAGGCTATGGGTGCTTCCCATCGGCCTGTTTAGCTAAGGTGAGGAAGCACATGTATCTCTCAGAAGGAAATCTTCAGTGTTAGAAGCAGGAGCTTCAATCACATTTTGTCCCTGTAATAATTGAGTAAGTTTTGGAAAGGAATAATTCCCTAAAATCATAATTTTCAACACTTAGAAAGGCTCATTTTGTTCCAAATTGGCCTATTCAGTTGAGTTGAAGAAACACAAGTATCTCTCCAAAGACACCCATGTTTGTAGAACAGAATGATGTAGAACATTGTTCTCTGTGAGAATAGAATTAGTTTTGCAAGGTATACTGCCTGCAACTTAGGTGGTTCAAGTTGGAGATAGGCTCTGTTTGCTCAAACTGGGCCAAGTGAGTTTCGATGTAGAAACACATGTATCGCTCCAAAAAATCATCTTTCTTAGAATCAGGAGGCTCGAGAACACTGTTTCCCTGTGAGAATTAAGTTAGTTTAGGAAGGAATACTGCCTGAAAACCATACTTTTCATGGTGGAGAAACGGTCACGTTGTTGCAAATAGGCCTGTTGAACTGAGTTGGAGAAACACATGTATATCTCCACAGACACCCATCTGTCCTTGAAGCAGGATGATGTGGGCTACTGATTTATTTGAGAATTGTGTTAGGTTTTCAAGGAATCCTTCCTGCAAATTAGGAGTTTCAAGGCGGAGATACACTGTGCATGTTCCAATTAGGCCTCTTCAGTGAATTTCAAGACACACATGTATCTCTCGGAGGACAACCTTCTGTGTATGAATCAGAAGCAGATAGCACATTGTGGCATAGTGAGAATTGAGCTAATTTTGAAAAAAAACACTTCGTGAGAATCTATGTTTTCAACGGATATGTAGGTTCTGTTCATTCCAAATAGGCCATGTCAGCTAAGGTAAGGAAACCAATGTATCTCTCCAAAGGAAAACATGGGTGTTTGAAGCACGAGTTTCAAGCACATTGTTTCCCGGGTATAATTCATTGAGTTTTTGAAAGCACAGCTGCCTGAAAATCATCATTTACAAGATGGAGAAAGGCTCATTTTGTTCCAAATAGCAGTATTCAGCTGATTTGGAGAAACACATGTGTCTCACCAGAGAAGACCTTGTCTGTAAAAAGCAGTAGGATGAAGAACGTTGTTTTGAAGGGATAACTGTCTTAGTTATTTAAGGAATACATCCTGCAAATCATAGTTTTCAAGGTGGATATGAGCTAAGTTTGCTCTAATTGGCCTACTCAGCACACCTGAAGAAACACATATATCACTCCAAAGAAAACCATCAGTCTTAGAAGCTGCAACATCGAGCGCATTGCTTTCTCTTGTGAAACGGTTAAGTATTTGAAAAGAATACCTCCTGTAACAAAGGGCTTTCAAGGTGGAGATAGGCTCTGTTTGCTCCAACTAGACCTATTCATGTGAGTGGAAAAATCTCATGAATCTCTCCAAAGTAAACCATGTGTGTTACATGCTGTAGCATCTATCATCCTGTTTCCCTGTGAAAATCAATTGAGGTTTTGAAAGGAATACTGCCTGCTACTCAAGTGTTTGAAGGTAAAGATAGGTTCTGTTTCCTCCAAACAGTCCTATTCAGACACCCTGAAGAAACACATACATCTATGCATATAATCCATTTCTGTTTTAAGCAGAAGCATCTAGCACACTGTTTCCCTGTGAGAATTCAGTCAGTTGTGAAAGGAATACTTTCTGCAACGTAGATGTTTCAAGGTGAAGATATGTTCTCTTTCTTCCAATTAAGCCTATTCAGCTGACTTGAAGAAACACATATATCTCTCCAAATAAACCTACTACATCAGAAGCTGTAGCAGTTACCATATTGTTTCTGTGTGAGAATCGAATTCTGTTTTTCTTGGAATGTTCCTACAACTTACATGTTTCAAGGTGAACATAGGCTCAGTTAGCTCCAAATAGGCCTGTCTATCTCAGCTGAAGGAAACCATGTATCTCTCAAAGTAAAACCATTGGTGTTAGAGGAATGACAGTCTAGCGTATTGTTCTTTGTGAGAATTGAGTTAGTTTTTCAGAGGAATAGTTCCTGCAAATCACACTTTTCATGGCAGAGAAAGGCTCATTTCTTTAACAAATGGCCGACTTAGCTCAGTTGTAGAAATGCTACCTACCTCTCCAAAGGAAACCATGGATGTTAGTGGCTGCAGCATCCTGCACATTGTTTCCCCGTGAGAGTTTAGATAATTTTGGAAAGGAGCACTTCGTGCATTGTGGGTTTTTCAAGGTGTTGATAGACTGTCTTGTAAATGTGCCTATTCAGCCGAATTGAAGTAACTCATGGATCTCTCCCAAGACAACCATCTGTTTTAGAAGCAGAATCATGTAGAATATCGTTTCCCTTTGTGAACTGAGTTACTTTTAATTAATACTTGCTGTAACTTAGATGTTTCAAGGTGGGGATAGGATCTGTTTGCTGCAGGTAGCCATGTTCTGCTAAGTTGAAGAAACACATGTATCTATGGACAGAAAACCATGTGTGTTAGAAGTGGGAGCGTGATGCTCATTGTTGTCCAGTTAAAATTGCGTTAGTTTTGGAAAGGAATACTTAACGAAAATCTGTTTTCTAGAGGGAGAAAGGCTCATTTCATTCCAAAATGCCCAATTGAGCTTAGTGAAGTTAACACAAGAATCTCTCCAAAAAGAACAATGTGTGTTGGAGGCTGCAGCATCTTGCCACGGGTTTCCCTGTGTGAGTTCACTTAGTTTTTAATGGAATTCTTTCTGGAATATGGGTTTCTCAAGGTTGTGATAGGCTCTCTAAATTGCAAAGAGGCTTATGCAGCTGAGTTGAGGAAACACATGTATCTGTCTAAAGACAACCATTGATGTTAAAAGCAGTAGCATGTAGAACATTGTTTCCCTGTGAGAACCGAGTTAATTGTTGAAAGGAATACTTCAAGACAATCATAGTTTCCAAGCTGGAGAAAGGCTCATTTAGTTCCAAATAGGCCTATTCACCTGAGTTGAAGGAAAACACGGACCTCTGCAAAGACAACCATTTCTGTTAGAAGCATTGGCATGAAGAACATTGTTTCCAAGCAAGAATGGAGTCGTTTTTGACAGGATTACTTCCTGCAACATAGGTGTTTCAGGGTGGGGATAGGATCTGTTAGCTCCATTATAGGCCTATTCAGCTAAGTTGAAGGAAAACATATATCACTTCAAAAAAACCATCTTAGTTAGAAAGTGAAACATTTTGCATATTGTATCCTGTGACTGTCGATTTAGCTTTTGAAAGGGATCCTTCCTGCAACATAGGATTTTCAAAGAGGAGATAGGTACGTTTGCTTAAATAGGCCTATACAACTAAGAGGAAGAAACACATATATCAGGCAGAGGAAAACCATCTGTGTTCGAAGCATAAGCATCTAATTCATTGCTACCCTGTTAGAATTCTGTTAGTTTTTGACAGCAATACATCCTCTAAATCATTGTTTTGAAGCAGGAGAAAGGCTCTGTGTGATCCAGATAGGCCTTTTCAGCTATTTTGAAAGAACACATCTATCCTTCAGTAGAAATTCATCATTGTAAGAAGCACGAGTATTAGAACCTTGTTGCCCAGTGAGAATTGAGTTCATTTCTCACAGGAATACTTCCAGAATATCACAGTTTTCATGATGGGGAAAGGCTTACTTTGTTCACAATAGACCTATTCAGCTGAGCTGAAGAAACACATGTACCTGTCCAAAGACCACCAACAGTAGTACAAGGATTGGCATGTAGAACGTGGTTTGCAAGTGAGAACTTAGTTAATTTTTGAAAGGAATACTTCCTGGATATCATAGTTTTAAAGGAGGAGAAAGGCTTATTTTACTCCACATGGCTGATTCAACTGAGTTGAAGAAACACATGAATCTCGCTAAAGGAAACTTTCTGTCTTAGAGGTTGCAGCGTCATGCACATTCTTTCCCAGAGACTTGAGTTGTACTTGAAGGGAATACATCTTGCAGCGTGGTTTTTCCCAGGTCGGGATAGGCTCTATTTGCTTCAAATCCGACTGTTTAGCTAAGGTGAGGACACAATGTATCTCTCGGTAGGAAATCTTCAGTGTTAGAAGCAGGAGTTTCAAGCACATTTTTTCCCCGTAAGTAATACATCAATAAAATCATAATTGTCTAGGTTTACAAAGCCTCTTTTAGAACCAAATAGTCCTGTTCAATTGAGTTGAAGAAACACATGTATCTCTCCAAAGGAAACCATCTATACTAGACCTTGCAGTGTCCTGCACATTGTTTCCCACATAGTTGAGTTAGTTTGTGAAAGGAATACATCTTGCAGCGTGTGTTTTCCTAGGTCGGGATAGGCTATGGGTGCTTCCCATCGGCCTGTTTAGCTAAGGTGAGGAAGCACATGTATCTCTCAGAAGGAAATCTTCAGTGTTAGAAGCAGGAGCTTCAATCACATTTTGTCCCTGTAATAATTGAGTAAGTTTTGGAAAGGAATAATTCCCTAAAATCATAATTTTCAACACTTAGAAAGGCTCATTTTGTTCCAAATTGGCCTATTCAGTTGAGTTGAAGAAACACAAGTATCTCTCCAAAGACACCCATGTTTGTAGAACAGAATGATGTAGAACATTGTTCTCTGTGAGAATAGAATTAGTTTTGCAAGGTATACTGCCTGCAACTTAGGTGGTTCAAGTTGGAGATAGGCTCTGTTTGCTCAAACTGGGCCAAGTGAGTTTCGATGTAGAAACACATGTATCGCTCCAAAAAATCATCTTTCTTAGAATCAGGAGGCTCGAGAACACTGTTTCCCTGTGAGAATTAAGTTAGTTTAGGAAGGAATACTGCCTGAAAACCATACTTTTCATGGTGGAGAAACGGTCACGTTGTTGCAAATAGGCCTGTTGAACTGAGTTGGAGAAACACATGTATATCTCCACAGACACCCATCTGTCCTTGAAGCAGGATGATGTGGGCTACTGATTTATTTGAGAATTGTGTTAGGTTTTCAAGGAATCCTTCCTGCAAATTAGGAGTTTCAAGGCGGAGATACACTGTGCATGCTCCAATTAGGCCTCTTCAGTGAATTTCAAGACACACATGTATCTCTCGGAGGACAACCTTCTGTGTATGAATCAGAAGCAGATAGCACATTGTGTCATAGTGAGAATTGAGCTAATTTTGAAAAAAAACACTTCGTGAGAATCTATGTTTTCAACGGATATGTAGGTTCTGTTCATTCCAAATAGGCCATGTCAGCTAAGGTAAGGAAACCAATGTATCTCTCCAAAGGAAAACATGGGTGTTTGAAGCACGAGTTTCAAGCACATTGTTTCCCGGGTATAATTCATTGAGTTTTTGAAAGCACAGCTGCCTGAAAATCATCATTTACAAGATGGAGAAAGGCTCATTTTGTTCCAAATAGCAGTATTCAGCTGATTTGGAGAAACACATGTGTCTCACCAGAGAAGACCTTGTCTGTAAAAAGCAGTAGGATGAAGAACGTTGTTTTGAAGGGATAACTGTCTTAGTTATTTAAGGAATACATCCTGCAAATCATAGTTTTCAAGGTGGATATGAGCTAAGTTTGCTCTAATTGGCCTACTCAGCACACCTGAAGAAACACATATATCACTCCAAAGAAAACCATCAGTCTTAGAAGCTGCAACATCGAGCGCATTGCTTTCTCTTGTGAAACGGTTAAGTATTTGAAAAGAATACCTCCTGTAACAAAGGGCTTTCAAGGTGGAGATAGGCTCTGTTTGCTCCAACTAGACCTATTCATGTGAGTGGAAAAATCTCATGAATCTCTCCAAAGTAAACCATGTGTGTTACATGCTGTAGCATCTATCATCCTGTTTCCCTGTGAAAATCAATTGAGGTTTTGAAAGGAATACTGCCTGCTACTCAAGTGTTTGAAGGTAAAGATAGGTTCTGTTTCCTCCAAACAGTCCTATTCAGACACCCTGAAGAAACACATACATCTATGCATATAATCCATTTCTGTTTTAAGCAGAAGCATCTAGCACACTGTTTCCCTGTGAGAATTCAGTCAGTTGTGAAAGGAATACTTTCTGCAACGTAGATGTTTCAAGGTGAAGATATGTTCTCTTTCTTCCAATTAAGCCTATTCAGCTGACTTGAAGAAACACATATATCTCTCCAAATAAACCTACTACATCAGAAGCTGTAGCAGTTACCATATTGTTTCTGTGTGAGAATCGAATTCTGTTTTTCTTGGAATGTTCCTACAACTTACATGTTTCAAGGTGAACATAGGCTCAGTTAGCTCCAAATAGGCCTGTCTATCTCAGCTGAAGGAAACCATGTATCTCTCAAAGTAAAACCATTGGTGTTAGAGGAATGACAGTCTAGCGTATTGTTCTTTGTGAGAATTGAGTTAGTTTTTCAGAGGAATAGTTCCTGCAAATCACACTTTTCATGGCAGAGAAAGGCTCATTTCTTTAACAAATGGCCGACTTAGCTCAGTTGTAGAAATGCTACCTACCTCTCCAAAGGAAACCATGGATGTTAGTGGCTGCAGCATCCTGCACATTGTTTCCCCGTGAGAGTTTAGATAATTTTGGAAAGGAGCACTTCGTGCATTGTGGGTTTTTCAAGGTGTTGATAGACTGTCTTGTAAATGTGCCTATTCAGCCGAATTGAAGTAACTCATGGATCTCTCCCAAGACAACCATCTGTTTTAGAAGCAGAATCATGTAGAATATCGTTTCCCTTTGTGAACTGAGTTACTTTTAATTAATACTTGCTGTAACTTAGATGTTTCAAGGTGGGGATAGGATCTGTTTGCTGCAGGTAGCCATGTTCTGCTAAGTTGAAGAAACACATGTATCTATGGACAGAAAACCATGTGTGTTAGAAGTGGGAGCGTGATGCTCATTGTTGTCCAGTTAAAATTGCGTTAGTTTTGGAAAGGAATACTTAACGAAAATCTTAGTTTTCTAGAGGGAGAAAGGCTCATTTCATTCCAAAATGCCCAATTGAGCTTAGTGAAGTTAACACAAGTATCTCTCCAAAAAGAACAATGTGTGTTGGAGGCTGCAGCATCTTGCCACGGGTTTCCCTGTGTGAATTCACTTAGTTTTTAATGGAATTCTTTCTGGAATATGGGTTTCTCAAGGTTGTGATAGGCTCTCTAAATTGCAAAGAGGCTTCTGCAGCTGAGTTGAGGAAACACATGTATCTGTCTAAAGACAACCATTGATGTTAAAAGCAGTAGCATGTAGAACATTGTTTCCCTGTGAGAACCGAGTTAATTGTTGAAAGGAATACTTCAAGACAATCATAGTTTCCAAGCTGGAGAAAGGCTCATTTAGTTCCAAATAGGCCTATTCACCTGAGTTGAAGGAAAACACGGACCTCTGCAAAGACAACCATTTCTGTTAGAAGCATTGGCATGAAGAACATTGTTTCCAAGCAAGAATGGAGTCGTTTTTGACAGGATTACTTCCTGCAACATAGGTGTTTCAGGGTGGGGATAGGATCTGTTAGCTCCATTATAGGCCTATTCAGCTAAGTTGAAGGAAAACATATATCACTTCAAAAAAACCATCTTAGTTAGAAAGTGAAACATTTTGCATATTGTATCCTGTGACTGTTGATTTAGCTTTTGAAAGGGATCCTTCCTGCAACATAGGATTTTCAAAGAGGAGATAGGTACGTTTGCTTAAATAGGCCTATACAACTAAGAGGAAGAAACACATATATCAGGCAGAGGAAAACCATCTGTGTTCGAAGCATAAGCATCTAATTCATTGCTACCCTGTTAGAATTCTGTTAGTTTTTGACAGCAATACATCCTCTAAATCATTGTTTTGAAGCAGGAGAAAGGCTCTGTGTGATCCAGATAGGCCTTTTCAGCTATTTTGAAAGAACACATCTATCCTTCAGTAGAAATTCATCATTGTAAGAAGCACGAGTATTAGAACCTTGTTGCCCAGTGAGAATTGAGTTCATTTCTCACAGGAATACTTCCAGAATATCACAGTTTTCATGATGGGGAAAGGCTCACTTTGTTCACAATAGACCTATTCAGCTGAGCTGAAGAAACACATGTACCTGTCCAAAGACCACCAACAGTAGTAGAAGGATTGGCATGTAGAACGTGGTTTGCAAGTGAGAACTTAGTTAATTTTTGAAAGGAATACTTCCTGGATATCATAGTTTTAAAGGAGGAGAAAGGCTTATTTTACTCCACATGGCTGATTCAACTGAGTTGAAGAAACACATGAATCTCGCTAAAGGAAACTTTCTGTCTTAGAGGTTGCAGCGTCATGCACATTCTTTCCCAGAGAGTTGAGTTGTACTTGAAGGGAATACATCTTGCAGCGTTGTTTTTCCCAGGTCGGGATAGGCTCTATTTGCTTCAAATCCGACTGTTTAGCTAAGGTGAGGACACAATGTATCTCTCGGTAGGAAATCTTCAGTGTTAGAAGCAGGAGTTTCAAGCACATTTTTTCCCTGTAAGTAATACATCAATAAAATCATAATTGTCTAGGTTTACAAAGCCTCTTTTAGAACCAAATAGTCCTGTTCAATTGAGTTGAAGAAACACATGTATCTCTCCAAAGGAAACCATCTATACTAGACCTTGCAGTGTCCTGCACATTGTTTCCCACATAGTTGAGTTAGTTTGTGAAAGGAATACATCTTGCAGCGTGTGTTTTCCTAGGTCGGGATAGGCTATGGGTGCTTCCCATCGGCCTGTTTAGCTAAGGTGAGGAAGCACATGTATCTCTCAGAAGGAAATCTTCAGTGTTAGAAGCAGGAGCTTCAATCACATTTTGTCCCTGTAATAATTGAGTAAGTTTTGGAAAGGAATAATTCCCTAAAATCATAATTTTCAACACTTAGAAAGGCTCATTTTGTTCCAAATTGGCCTATTCAGTTGAGTTGAAGAAACACAAGTATCTCTCCAAAGACACCCATGTTTGTAGAACAGAATGATGTAGAACATTGTTCTCTGTGAGAATAGAATTAGTTTTGCAAGGTATACTGCCTGCAACTTAGGTGGTTCAAGTTGGAGATAGGCTCTGTTTGCTCAAACTGGGCCAAGTGAGTTTCGATGTAGAAACACATGTATCGCTCCAAAAAATCATCTTTCTTAGAATCAGGAGGCTCGAGAACACTGTTTCCCTGTGAGAATTAAGTTAGTTTAGGAAGGAATACTGCCTGAAAACCATACTTTTCATGGTGGAGAAACGGTCACGTTGTTGCAAATAGGCCTGTTGAACTGAGTTGGAGAAACACATGTATATCTCCACAGACACCCATCTGTCCTTGAAGCAGGATGATGTGGGCTACTGATTTATTTGAGAATTGTGTTAGGTTTTCAAGGAATCCTTCCTGCAAATTAGGAGTTTCAAGGCGGAGATACACTGTGCATGCTCCAATTAGGCCTCTTCAGTGAATTTCAAGACACACATGTATCTCTCGGAGGACAACCTTCTGTGTATGAATCAGAAGCAGATAGCACATTGTGGCATAGTGAGAATTGAGCTAATTTTGAAAAAAAACACTTCGTGAGAATCTATGTTTTCAACGGATATGTAGGTTCTGTTCATTCCAAATAGGCCATGTCAGCTAAGGTAAGGAAACCAATGTATCTCTCCAAAGGAAAACATGGGTGTTTGAAGCACGAGTTTCAAGCACATTGTTTCCCGGGTATAATTCATTGAGTTTTTGAAAGCACAGCTGCCTGAAAATCATCATTTACAAGATGGAGAAAGGCTCATTTTGTTCCAAATAGCAGTATTCAGCTGATTTGGAGAAACACATGTGTCTCACCAGAGAAGACCTTGTCTGTAAAAAGCAGTAGGATGAAGAACGTTGTTTTGAAGGGATAACTGTCTTAGTTATTTAAGGAATACATCCTGCAAATCATAGTTTTCAAGGTGGATATGAGCTAAGTTTGCTCTAATTGGCCTACTCAGCACACCTGAAGAAACACATATATCACTCCAAAGAAAACCATCAGTCTTAGAAGCTGCAACATCGAGCGCATTGCTTTCTCTTGTGAAACGGTTAAGTATTTGAAAAGAATACCTCCTGTAACAAAGGGCTTTCAAGGTGGAGATAGGCTCTGTTTGCTCCAACTAGACCTATTCATGTGAGTGGAAAAATCTCATGAATCTCTCCAAAGTAAACCATGTGTGTTACATGCTGTAGCATCTATCATCCTGTTTCCCTGTGAAAATCAATTGAGGTTTTGAAAGGAATACTGCCTGCTACTCAAGTGTTTGAAGGTAAAGATAGGTTCTGTTTCCTCCAAACAGTCCTATTCAGACACCCTGAAGAAACACATACATCTATGCATATAATCCATTTCTGTTTTAAGCAGAAGCATCTAGCACACTGTTTCCCTGTGAGAATTCAGTCAGTTGTGAAAGGAATACTTTCTGCAACGTAGATGTTTCAAGGTGAAGATATGTTCTCTTTCTTCCAATTAAGCCTATTCAGCTGACTTGAAGAAACACATATATCTCTCCAAATAAACCTACTACATCAGAAGCTGTAGCAGTTACCATATTGTTTCTGTGTGAGAATCGAATTCTGTTTTTCTTGGAATGTTCCTACAACTTACATGTTTCAAGGTGAACATAGGCTCAGTTAGCTCCAAATAGGCCTGTCTATCTCAGCTGAAGAAAACCATGTATCTCTCAAAGTAAAACCATTGGTGTTAGAGGAATGACAGTCTAGCGTATTGTTCTTTGTGAGAATTGAGTTAGTTTTTCAGAGGAATAGTTCCTGCAAATCACACTTTTCATGGCAGAGAAAGGCTCATTTCTTTAACAAATGGCCGACTTAGCTCAGTTGTAGAAATGCTACCTACCTCTCCAAAGGAAACCATGGATGTTAGTGGCTGCAGCATCCTGCACATTGTTTCCCCGTGAGAGTTTAGATAATTTTGGAAAGGAGCACTTCGTGCATTGTGGGTTTTTCAAGGTGTTGATAGACTGTCTTGTAAATGTGCCTATTCAGCCGAATGGAAGTAACTCATGGATCTCTCCCAAGACAACCATCTGTTTTAGAAGCAGAATCATGTAGAATATCGTTTCCCTTTGTGAACTGAGTTACTTTTAATTAATACTTGCTGTAACTTAGATGTTTCAAGGTGGGGATAGGATCTGTTTGCTGCAGGTAGCCATGTTCTGCTAAGTTGAAGAAACACATGTATCTATGGACAGAAAACCATGTGTGTTAGAAGTGGGAGCGTGATGCTCATTGTTGTCCAGTTAAAATTGCGTTAGTTTTGGAAAGGAATACTTAACGAAAATCTGTTTTCTAGAGGGAGAAAGGCTCATTTCATTCCAAAATGCCCAATTGAGCTTAGTGAAGTTAACACAAGTATCTCTCCAAAAAGAACAATGTGTGTTGGAGGCTGCAGCATCTTGCCACGGGTTTCCCTGTGTGAATTCACTTAGTTTTTAATGGAATTCTTTCTGGAATATGGGTTTCTCAAGGTTGTGATAGGCTCTCTAAATTGCAAAGAGGCTTCTGCAGCTGAGTTGAGGAAACACATGTATCTGTCTAAAGACAACCATTGATGTTAAAAGCAGTAGCATGTAGAACATTGTTTCCCTGTGAGAACCGAGTTAATTGTTGAAAGGAATACTTCAAGACAATCATAGTTTCCAAGCTGGAGAAAGGCTCATTTAGTTCCAAATAGGCCTATTCACCTGAGTTGAAGGAAAACACGGACCTCTGCAAAGACAACCATTTCTGTTAGAAGCATTGGCATGAAGAACATTGTTTCCAAGCAAGAATGGAGTCGTTTTTGACAGGATTACTTCCTGCAACATAGGTGTTTCAGGGTGGGGATAGGATCTGTTAGCTCCATTATAGGCCTATTCAGCTAAGTTGAAGGAAAACATATATCACTTCAAAAAAACCATCTTAGTTAGAAAGTGAAACATTTTGCATATTGTATCCTGTGACTGTTGATTTAGCTTTTGAAAGGGATCCTTCCTGCAACATAGGATTTTCAAAGAGGAGATAGGTACGTTTGCTTAAATAGGCCTATACAACTAAGAGGAAGAAACACATATATCAGGCAGAGGAAAACCATCTGTGTTCGAAGCATAAGCATCTAATTCATTGCTACCCTGTTAGAATTCTGTTAGTTTTTGACAGCAATACATCCTCTAAATCATTGTTTTGAAGCAGGAGAAAGGCTCTGTGTGATCCAGATAGGCCTTTTCAGCTATTTTGAAAGAACACATCTATCCTTCAGTAGAAATTCATCATTGTAAGAAGCACGAGTATTAGAACCTTGTTGCCCAGTGAGAATTGAGTTCATTTCTCACAGGAATACTTCCAGAATATCACAGTTTTCATGATGGGGAAAGGCTCACTTTGTTCACAATAGACCTATTCAGCTGAGCTGAAGAAACACATGTACCTGTCCAAAGACCACCAACAGTAGTAGAAGGATTGGCATGTAGAACGTGGTTTGCAAGTGAGAACTTAGTTAATTTTTGAAAGGAATACTTCCTGGATATCATAGTTTTAAAGGAGGAGAAAGGCTTATTTTACTCCACATGGCTGATTCAACTGAGTTGAAGAAACACATGAATCTCGCTAAAGGAAACTTTCTGTCTTAGAGGTTGCAGCGTCATGCACATTCTTTCCCAGAGAGTTGAGTTGTACTTGAAGGGAATACATCTTGCAGCGTTGTTTTTCCCAGGTCGGGATAGGCTCTATTTGCTTCAAATCCGACTGTTTAGCTAAGGTGAGGACACAATGTATCTCTCGGTAGGAAATCTTCAGTGTTAGAAGCAGGAGTTTCAAGCACATTTTTTCCCTGTAAGTAATACATCAATAAAATCATAATTGTCTAGGTTTACAAAGCCTCTTTTAGAACCAAATAGTCCTGTTCAATTGAGTTGAAGAAACACATGTATCTCTCCAAAGGAAACCATCTATACTAGACCTTGCAGTGTCCTGCACATTGTTTCCCACATAGTTGAGTTAGTTTGTGAAAGGAATACATCTTGCAGCGTGTGTTTTCCTAGGTCGGGATAGGCTATGGGTGCTTCCCATCGGCCTGTTTAGCTAAGGTGAGGAAGCACATGTATCTCTCAGAAGGAAATCTTCAGTGTTAGAAGCAGGAGCTTCAATCACATTTTGTCCCTGTAATAATTGAGTAAGTTTTGGAAAGGAATAATTCCCTAAAATCATAATTTTCAACACTTAGAAAGGCTCATTTTGTTCCAAATTGGCCTATTCAGTTGAGTTGAAGAAACACAAGTATCTCTCCAAAGACACCCATGTTTGTAGAACAGAATGATGTAGAACATTGTTCTCTGTGAGAATAGAATTAGTTTTGCAAGGTATACTGCCTGCAACTTAGGTGGTTCAAGTTGGAGATAGGCTCTGTTTGCTCAAACTGGGCCAAGTGAGTTTCGATGTAGAAACACATGTATCGCTCCAAAAAATCATCTTTCTTAGAATCAGGAGGCTCGAGAACACTGTTTCCCTGTGAGAATTAAGTTAGTTTAGGAAGGAATACTGCCTGAAAACCATACTTTTCATGGTGGAGAAACGGTCACGTTGTTGCAAATAGGCCTGTTGAACTGAGTTGGAGAAACACATGTATATCTCCACAGACACCCATCTGTCCTTGAAGCAGGATGATGTGGGCTACTGATTTATTTGAGAATTGTGTTAGGTTTTCAAGGAATCCTTCCTGCAAATTAGGAGTTTCAAGGCGGAGATACACTGTGCATGCTCCAATTAGGCCTCTTCAGTGAATTTCAAGACACACATGTATCTCTCGGAGGACAACCTTCTGTGTATGAATCAGAAGCAGATAGCACATTGTGGCATAGTGAGAATTGAGCTAATTTTGAAAAAAAACACTTCGTGAGAATCTATGTTTTCAACGGATATGTAGGTTCTGTTCATTCCAAATAGGCCATGTCAGCTAAGGTAAGGAAACCAATGTATCTCTCCAAAGGAAAACATGGGTGTTTGAAGCACGAGTTTCAAGCACATTGTTTCCCGGGTATAATTCATTGAGTTTTTGAAAGCACAGCTGCCTGAAAATCATCATTTACAAGATGGAGAAAGGCTCATTTTGTTCCAAATAGCAGTATTCAGCTGATTTGGAGAAACACATGTGTCTCACCAGAGAAGACCTTGTCTGTAAAAAGCAGTAGGATGAAGAACGTTGTTTTGAAGGGATAACTGTCTTAGTTATTTAAGGAATACATCCTGCAAATCATAGTTTTCAAGGTGGATATGAGCTAAGTTTGCTCTAATTGGCCTACTCAGCACACCTGAAGAAACACATATATCACTCCAAAGAAAACCATCAGTCTTAGAAGCTGCAACATCGAGCGCATTGCTTTCTCTTGTGAAACGGTTAAGTATTTGAAAAGAATACCTCCTGTAACAAAGGGCTTTCAAGGTGGAGATAGGCTCTGTTTGCTCCAACTAGACCTATTCATGTGAGTGGAAAAATCTCATGAATCTCTCCAAAGTAAACCATGTGTGTTACATGCTGTAGCATCTATCATCCTGTTTCCCTGTGAAAATCAATTGAGGTTTTGAAAGGAATACTGCCTGCTACTCAAGTGTTTGCAGGTAAAGATAGGTTCTGTTTCCTCCAAACAGTCCTATTCAGACACCCTGAAGAAACACATACATCTATGCATATAATCCATTTCTGTTTTAAGCAGAAGCATCTAGCACACTGTTTCCCTGTGAGAATTCAGTCAGTTGTGAAAGGAATACTTTCTGCAACGTAGATGTTTCAAGGTGAAGATATGTTCTCTTTCTTCCAATTAAGCCTATTCAGCTGACTTGAAGAAACACATATATCTCTCCAAATAAACCTACTACATCAGAAGCTGTAGCAGTTACCATATTGTTTCTGTGTGAGAATCGAATTCTGTTTTTCTTGGAATGTTCCTACAACTTACATGTTTCAAGGTGAACATAGGCTCAGTTAGCTCCAAATAGGCCTGTCTATCTCAGCTGAAGAAAACCATGTATCTCTCAAAGTAAAACCATTGGTGTTAGAGGAATGACAGTCTAGCGTATTGTTCTTTGTGAGAATTGAGTTAGTTTTTCAGAGGAATAGTTCCTGCAAATCACACTTTTCATGGCAGAGAAAGGCTCATTTCTTTAACAAATGGCCGACTTAGCTCAGTTGTAGAAATGCTACCTACCTCTCCAAAGGAAACCATGGATGTTAGTGGCTGCAGCATCCTGCACATTGTTTCCCCGTGAGAGTTTAGATAATTTTGGAAAGGAGCACTTCGTGCATTGTGGGTTTTTCAAGGTGTTGATAGACTGTCTTGTAAATGTGCCTATTCAGCCGAATGGAAGTAACTCATGGATCTCTCCCAAGACAACCATCTGTTTTAGAAGCAGAATCATGTAGAATATCGTTTCCCTTTGTGAACTGAGTTACTTTTAATTAATACTTGCTGTAACTTAGATGTTTCAAGGTGGGGATAGGATCTGTTTGCTGCAGGTAGCCATGTTCTGCTAAGTTGAAGAAACACATGTATCTATGGACAGAAAACCATGTGTGTTAGAAGTGGGAGCGTGATGCTCATTGTTGTCCAGTTAAAATTGCGTTAGTTTTGGAAAGGAATACTTAACGAAAATCTGTTTTCTAGAGGGAGAAAGGCTCATTTCATTCCAAAATGCCCAATTGAGCTTAGTGAAGTTAACACAAGTATCTCTCCAAAAAGAACAATGTGTGTTGGAGGCTGCAGCATCTTGCCACGGGTTTCCCTGTGTGAATTCACTTAGTTTTTAATGGAATTCTTTCTGGAATATGGGTTTCTCAAGGTTGTGATAGGCTCTCTAAATTGCAAAGAGGCTTCTGCAGCTGAGTTGAGGAAACACATGTATCTGTCTAAAGACAACCATTGATGTTAAAAGCAGTAGCATGTAGAACATTGTTTCCCTGTGAGAACCGAGTTAATTGTTGAAAGGAATACTTCAAGACAATCATAGTTTCCAAGCTGGAGAAAGGCTCATTTAGTTCCAAATAGGCCTATTCACCTGAGTTGAAGGAAAACACGGACCTCTGCAAAGACAACCATTTCTGTTAGAAGCATTGGCATGAAGAACATTGTTTCCAAGCAAGAATGGAGTCGTTTTTGACAGGATTACTTCCTGCAACATAGGTGTTTCAGGGTGGGGATAGGATCTGTTAGCTCCATTATAGGCCTATTCAGCTAAGTTGAAGGAAAACATATATCACTTCAAAAAAACCATCTTAGTTAGAAAGTGAAACATTTTGCATATTGTATCCTGTGACTGTTGATTTAGCTTTTGAAAGGGATCCTTCCTGCAACATAGGATTTTCAAAGAGGAGATAGGTACGTTTGCTTAAATAGGCCTATACAACTAAGAGGAAGAAACACATATATCAGGCAGAGGAAAACCATCTGTGTTCGAAGCATAAGCATCTAATTCATTGCTACCCTGTTAGAATTCTGTTAGTTTTTGACAGCAATACATCCTCTAAATCATTGTTTTGAAGCAGGAGAAAGGCTCTGTGTGATCCAGATAGGCCTTTTCAGCTATTTTGAAAGAACACATCTATCCTTCAGTAGAAATTCATCATTGTAAGAAGCACGAGTATTAGAACCTTGTTGCCCAGTGAGAATTGAGTTCATTTCTCACAGGAATACTTCCAGAATATCACAGTTTTCATGATGGGGAAAGGCTCACTTTGTTCACAATAGACCTATTCAGCTGAGCTGAAGAAACACATGTACCTGTCCAAAGACCACCAACAGTAGTAGAAGGATTGGCATGTAGAACGTGGTTTGCAAGTGAGAACTTAGTTAATTTTTGAAAGGAATACTTCCTGGATATCATAGTTTTAAAGGAGGAGAAAGGCTTATTTTACTCCACATGGCTGATTCAACTGAGTTGAAGAAACACATGAATCTCGCTAAAGGAAACTTTCTGTCTTAGAGGTTGCAGCGTCATGCACATTCTTTCCCAGAGAGTTGAGTTGTACTTGAAGGGAATACATCTTGCAGCGTGGTTTTTCCCAGGTCGGGATAGGCTCTATTTGCTTCAAATCCGACTGTTTAGCTAAGGTGAGGACACAATGTATCTCTCGGTAGGAAATCTTCAGTGTTAGAAGCAGGAGTTTCAAGCACATTTTTTCCCTGTAAGTAATACATCAATAAAATCATAATTGTCTAGGTTTACAAAGCCTCTTTTAGAACCAAATAGTCCTGTTCAATTGAGTTGAAGAAACACATGTATCTCTCCAAAGGAAACCATCTATACTAGACCTTGCAGTGTCCTGCACATTGTTTCCCACATAGTTGAGTTAGTTTGTGAAAGGAATACATCTTGCAGCGTGTGTTTTCCTAGGTCGGGATAGGCTATGGGTGCTTCCCATCGGCCTGTTTAGCTAAGGTGAGGAAGCACATGTATCTCTCAGAAGGAAATCTTCAGTGTTAGAAGCAGGAGCTTCAATCACATTTTGTCCCTGTAATAATTGAGTAAGTTTTGGAAAGGAATAATTCCCTAAAATCATAATTTTCAACACTTAGAAAGGCTCATTTTGTTCCAAATTGGCCTATTCAGTTGAGTTGAAGAAACACAAGTATCTCTCCAAAGACACCCATGTTTGTAGAACAGAATGATGTAGAACATTGTTCTCTGTGAGAATAGAATTAGTTTTGCAAGGTATACTGCCTGCAACTTAGGTGGTTCAAGTTGGAGATAGGCTCTGTTTGCTCAAACTGGGCCAAGTGAGTTTCGATGTAGAAACACATGTATCGCTCCAAAAAATCATCTTTCTTAGAATCAGGAGGCTCGAGAACACTGTTTCCCTGTGAGAATTAAGTTAGTTTAGGAAGGAATACTGCCTGAAAACCATACTTTTCATGGTGGAGAAACGGTCACGTTGTTGCAAATAGGCCTGTTGAACTGAGTTGGAGAAACACATGTATATCTCCACAGACACCCATCTGTCCTTGAAGCAGGATGATGTGGGCTACTGATTTATTTGAGAATTGTGTTAGGTTTTCAAGGAATCCTTCCTGCAAATTAGGAGTTTCAAGGCGGAGATACACTGTGCATGCTCCAATTAGGCCTCTTCAGTGAATTTCAAGACACACATGTATCTCTCGGAGGACAACCTTCTTTGTATGAATCAGAAGCAGATAGCACATTGTGGCATAGTGAGAATTGAGCTAATTTTGAAAAAAAACACTTCGTGAGAATCTATGTTTTCAACGGATATGTAGGTTCTGTTCATTCCAAATAGGCCATGTCAGCTAAGGTAAGGAAACCAATGTATCTCTCCAAAGGAAAACATGGGTGTTTGAAGCACGAGTTTCAAGCACATTGTTTCCCGGGTATAATTCATTGAGTTTTTGAAAGCACAGCTGCCTGAAAATCATCATTTACAAGATGGAGAAAGGCTCATTTTGTTCCAAATAGCAGTATTCAGCTGATTTGGAGAAACACATGTGTCTCACCAGAGAAGACCTTGTCTGTAAAAAGCAGTAGGATGAAGAACGTTGTTTTGAAGGGATAACTGTCTTAGTTATTTAAGGAATACATCCTGCAAATCATAGTTTTCAAGGTGGATATGAGCTAAGTTTGCTCTAATTGGCCTACTCAGCACACCTGAAGAAACACATATATCACTCCAAAGAAAACCATCAGTCTTAGAAGCTGCAACATCGAGCGCATTGCTTTCTCTTGTGAAACGGTTAAGTATTTGAAAAGAATACCTCCTGTAACAAAGGGCTTTCAAGGTGGAGATAGGCTCTGTTTGCTCCAACTAGACCTATTCATGTGAGTGGAAAAATCTCATGAATCTCTCCAAAGTAAACCATGTGTGTTACATGCTGTAGCATCTATCATCCTGTTTCCCTGTGAAAATCAATTGAGGTTTTGAAAGGAATACTGCCTGCTACTCAAGTGTTTGAAGGTAAAGATAGGTTCTGTTTCCTCCAAACAGTCCTATTCAGACACCCTGAAGAAACACATACATCTATGCATATAATCCATTTCTGTTTTAAGCAGAAGCATCTAGCACACTGTTTCCCTGTGAGAATTCAGTCAGTTGTGAAAGGAATACTTTCTGCAACGTAGATGTTTCAAGGTGAAGATATGTTCTCTTTCTTCCAATTAAGCCTATTCAGCTGACTTGAAGAAACACATATATCTCTCCAAATAAACCTACCACATCAGAAGCTGTAGCAGTTACCATATTGTTTCTGTGTGAGAATCGAATTCTGTTTTTCTTGGAATGTTCCTACAACTTACATGTTTCAAGGTGAACATAGGCTCAGTTAGCTCCAAATAGGCCTGTCTATCTCAGCTGAAGAAAACCATGTATCTCTCAAAGTAAAACCATTGGTGTTAGAGGAATGACAGTCTAGCGTATTGTTCTTTGTGAGAATTGAGTTAGTTTTTCAGAGGAATAGTTCCTGCAAATCACACTTTTCATGGCAGAGAAAGGCTCATTTCTTTAACAAATGGCCGACTTAGCTCAGTTGTAGAAATGCTACCTACCTCTCCAAAGGAAACCATGGATGTTAGTGGCTGCAGCATCCTGCACATTGTTTCCCCGTGAGAGTTTAGATAATTTTGGAAAGGAGCACTTCGTGCATTGTGGGTTTTTCAAGGTGTTGATAGACTGTCTTTCTTGTAAATGTGCCTATTCAGCCGAATTGAAGTAACTCATGGATCTCTCCCAAGACAACCATCTGTTTTAGAAGCAGAATCATGTAGAATATCGTTTCCCTTTGTGAACTGAGTTACTTTTAATTAATACTTGCTGTAACTTAGATGTTTCAAGGTGGGGATAGGATCTGTTTGCTGCAGGTAGCCATGTTCTGCTAAGTTGAAGAAACACATGTATCTATGGACAGAAAACCATGTGTGTTAGAAGTGGGAGCGTGATGCTCATTGTTGTCCAGTTAAAATTGCGTTAGTTTTGGAAAGGAATACTTAACGAAAATCTGTTTTCTAGAGGGAGAAAGGCTCATTTCATTCCAAAATGCCCAATTGAGCTTAGTGAAGTTAACACAAGAATCTCTCCAAAAAGAACAATGTGTGTTGGAGGCTGCAGCATCTTGCCACGGGTTTCCCTGTGTGAGTTCACTTAGTTTTTAATGGAATTCTTTCTGGAATATGGGTTTCTCAAGGTTGTGATAGGCTCTCTAAATTGCAAAGAGGCTTATGCAGCTGAGTTGAGGAAACACATGTATCTGTCTAAAGACAACCATTGATGTTAAAAGCAGTAGCATGTAGAACATTGTTTCCCTGTGAGAACCGAGTTAATTGTTGAAAGGAATACTTCAAGACAATCATAGTTTCCAAGCTGGAGAAAGGCTCATTTAGTTCCAAATAGGCCTATTCACCTGAGTTGAAGGAAAACACGGACCTCTGCAAAGACAACCATTTCTGTTAGAAGCATTGGCATGAAGAACATTGTTTCCAAGCAAGAATGGAGTCGTTTTTGACAGGATTACTTCCTGCAACATAGGTGTTTCAGGGTGGGGATAGGATCTGTTAGCTCCATTATAGGCCTATTCAGCTAAGTTGAAGGAAAACATATATCACTTCAAAAAAACCATCTTAGTTAGAAAGTGAAACATTTTGCATATTGTATCCTGTGACTGTCGATTTAGCTTTTGAAAGGGATCCTTCCTGCAACATAGGATTTTCAAAGAGGAGATAGGTACGTTTGCTTAAATAGGCCTATACAACTAAGAGGAAGAAACACATATATCAGGCAGAGGAAAACCATCTGTGTTCGAAGCATAAGCATCTAATTCATTGCTACCCTGTTAGAATTCTGTTAGTTTTTGACAGCAATACATCCTCTAAATCATTGTTTTGAAGCAGGAGAAAGG
The DNA here is from genome assembly GCF_047511655.1 of Castor canadensis. Lineage (NCBI taxonomy): Eukaryota > Metazoa > Chordata > Mammalia > Rodentia > Castoridae > Castor > Castor canadensis. Next base: position 94,017,041 of record NC_133395.1, read on the forward strand.
CTCTGTGTGATCCAGATAGGCCTTTTCAGCTATTTTGAAAGAACACATCTATCCTTCAGTAGAAATTCATCATTGTAAGAAGCACGAGTATTAGAACCTTGTTGCCCAGTGAGAATTGAGTTCATTTCTCACAGGAATACTTCCAGAATATCACAGTTTTCATGATGGGGAAAGGCTTACTTTGTTCACAATAGACCTATTCAGCTGAGCTGAAGAAACACATGTACCTGTCCAAAGACCACCAACAGTAGTACAAGGATTGGCATGTAGAACGTGGTTTGCAAGTGAGAACTTAGTTAATTTTTGAAAGGAATACTTCCTGGATATCATAGTTTTAAAGGAGGAGAAAGGCTTATTTTACTCCACATGGCTGATTCAACTGAGTTGAAGAAACACATGAATCTCGCTAAAGGAAACTTTCTGTCTTAGAGGTTGCAGCGTCATGCACATTCTTTCCCAGAGACTTGAGTTGTACTTGAAGGGAATACATCTTGCAGCGTGGTTTTTCCCAGGTCGGGATAGGCTCTATTTGCTTCAAATCCGACTGTTTAGCTAAGGTGAGGACACAATGTATCTCTCGGTAGGAAATCTTCAGTGTTAGAAGCAGGAGTTTCAAGCACATTTTTTCCCCGTAAGTAATACATCAATAAAATCATAATTGTCTAGGTTTACAAAGCCTCTTTTAGAACCAAATAGTCCTGTTCAATTGAGTTGAAGAAACACATGTATCTCTCCAAAGGAAACCATCTATACTAGACCTTGCAGTGTCCTGCACATTGTTTCCCACATAGTTGAGTTAGTTTGTGAAAGGAATACATCTTGCAGCGTGTGTTTTCCTAGGTCGGGATAGGCTATGGGTGCTTCCCATCGGCCTGTTTAGCTAAGGTGAGGAAGCACATGTATCTCTCAGAAGGAAATCTTCAGTGTTAGAAGCAGGAGCTTCAATCACATTTTGTCCCTGTAATAATTGAGTAAGTTTTGGAAAGGAATAATTCCCTAAAATCATAATTTTCAACACTTAGAAAGGCTCATTTTGTTCCAAATTGGCCTATTCAGTTGAGTTGAAGAAACACAAGTATCTCTCCAAAGACACCCATGTTTGTAGAACAGAATGATGTAGAACATTGTTCTCTGTGAGAATAGAATTAGTTTTGCAAGGTATACTGCCTGCAACTTAGGTGGTTCAAGTTGGAGATAGGCTCTGTTTGCTCAAACTGGGCCAAGTGAGTTTCGATGTAGAAACACATGTATCGCTCCAAAAAATCATCTTTCTTAGAATCAGGAGGCTCGAGAACACTGTTTCCCTGTGAGAATTAAGTTAGTTTAGGAAGGAATACTGCCTGAAAACCATACTTTTCATGGTGGAGAAACGGTCACGTTGTTGCAAATAGGCCTGTTGAACTGAGTTGGAGAAACACATGTATATCTCCACAGACACCCATCTGTCCTTGAAGCAGGATGATGTGGGCTACTGATTTATTTGAGAATTGTGTTAGGTTTTCAAGGAATCCTTCCTGCAAATTAGGAGTTTCAAGGCGGAGATACACTGTGCATGCTCCAATTAGGCCTCTTCAGTGAATTTCAAGACACACATGTATCTCTCGGAGGACAACCTTCTGTGTATGAATCAGAAGCAGATAGCACATTGTGGCATAGTGAGAATTGAGCTAATTTTGAAAAAAAACACTTCGTGAGAATCTATGTTTTCAACGGATATGTAGGTTCTGTTCATTCCAAATAGGCCATGTCAGCTAAGGTAAGGAAACCAATGTATCTCTCCAAAGGAAAACATGGGTGTTTGAAGCACGAGTTTCAAGCACATTGTTTCCCGGGTATAATTCATTGAGTTTTTGAAAGCACAGCTGCCTGAAAATCATCATTTACAAGATGGAGAAAGGCTCATTTTGTTCCAAATAGCAGTATTCAGCTGATTTGGAGAAACACATGTGTCTCACCAGAGAAGACCTTGTCTGTAAAAAGCAGTAGGATGAAGAACGTTGTTTTGAAGGGATAACTGTCTTAGTTATTTAAGGAATACATCCTGCAAATCATAGTTTTCAAGGTGGATATGAGCTAAGTTTGCTCTAATTGGCCTACTCAGCACACCTGAAGAAACACATATATCACTCCAAAGAAAACCATCAGTCTTAGAAGCTGCAACATCGAGCGCATTGCTTTCTCTTGTGAAACGGTTAAGTATTTGAAAAGAATACCTCCTGTAACAAAGGGCTTTCAAGGTGGAGATAGGCTCTGTTTGCTCCAACTAGACCTATTCATGTGAGTGGAAAAATCTCATGAATCTCTCCAAAGTAAACCATGTGTGTTACATGCTGTAGCATCTATCATCCTGTTTCCCTGTGAAAATCAATTGAGGTTTTGAAAGGAATACTGCCTGCTACTCAAGTGTTTGAAGGTAAAGATAGGTTCTGTTTCCTCCAAACAGTCCTATTCAGACACCCTGAAGAAACACATACATCTATGCATATAATCCATTTCTGTTTTAAGCAGAAGCATCTAGCACACTGTTTCCCTGTGAGAATTCAGTCAGTTGTGAAAGGAATACTTTCTGCAACGTAGATGTTTCAAGGTGAAGATATGTTCTCTTTCTTCCAATTAAGCCTATTCAGCTGACTTGAAGAAACACATATATCTCTCCAAATAAACCTACTACATCAGAAGCTGTAGCAGTTACCATATTGTTTCTGTGTGAGAATCGAATTCTGTTTTTCTTGGAATGTTCCTACAACTTACATGTTTCAAGGTGAACATAGGCTCAGTTAGCTCCAAATAGGCCTGTCTATCTCAGCTGAAGGAAACCATGTATCTCTCAAAGTAAAACCATTGGTGTTAGAGGAATGACAGTCTAGCGTATTGTTCTTTGTGAGAATTGAGTTAGTTTTTCAGAGGAATAGTTCCTGCAAATCACACTTTTCATGGCAGAGAAAGGCTCATTTCTTTAACAAATGGCCGACTTAGCTCAGTTGTAGAAATGCTACCTACCTCTCCAAAGGAAACCATGGATGTTAGTGGCTGCAGCATCCTGCACATTGTTTCCCCGTGAGAGTTTAGATAATTTTGGAAAGGAGCACTTCGTGCATTGTGGGTTTTTCAAGGTGTTGATAGACTGTCTTGTAAATGTGCCTATTCAGCCGAATTGAAGTAACTCATGGATCTCTCCCAAGACAACCATCTGTTTTAGAAGCAGAATCATGTAGAATATCGTTTCCCTTTGTGAACTGAGTTACTTTTAATTAATACTTGCTGTAACTTAGATGTTTCAAGGTGGGGATAGGATCTGTTTGCTGCAGGTAGCCATGTTCTGCTAAGTTGAAGAAACACATGTATCTATGGACAGAAAACCATGTGTGTTAGAAGTGGGAGCGTGATGCTCATTGTTGTCCAGTTAAAATTGCGTTAGTTTTGGAAAGGAATACTTAACGAAAATCTTAGTTTTCTAGAGGGAGAAAGGCTCATTTCATTCCAAAATGCCCAATTGAGCTTAGTGAAGTTAACACAAGTATCTCTCCAAAAAGAACAATGTGTGTTGGAGGCTGCAGCATCTTGCCACGGGTTTCCCTGTGTGAATTCACTTAGTTTTTAATGGAATTCTTTCTGGAATATGGGTTTCTCAAGGTTGTGATAGGCTCTCTAAATTGCAAAGAGGCTTCTGCAGCTGAGTTGAGGAAACACATGTATCTGTCTAAAGACAACCATTGATGTTAAAAGCAGTAGCATGTAGAACATTGTTTCCCTGTGAGAACCGAGTTAATTGTTGAAAGGAATACTTCAAGACAATCATAGTTTCCAAGCTGGAGAAAGGCTCATTTAGTTCCAAATAGGCCTATTCACCTGAGTTGAAGGAAAACACGGACCTCTGCAAAGACAACCATTTCTGTTAGAAGCATTGGCATGAAGAACATTGTTTCCAAGCAAGAATGGAGTCGTTTTTGACAGGATTACTTCCTGCAACATAGGTGTTTCAGGGTGGGGATAGGATCTGTTAGCTCCATTATAGGCCTATTCAGCTAAGTTGAACGAAAACATATATCACTTCAAAAAAACCATCTTAGTTAGAAAGTGAAACATTTTGCATATTGTATCCTGTGACTGTTGATTTAGCTTTTGAAAGGGATCCTTCCTGCAACATAGGATTTTCAAAGAGGAGATAGGTACGTTTGCTTAAATAGGCCTATACAACTAAGAGGAAGAAACACATATATCAGGCAGAGGAAAACCATCTGTGTTCGAAGCATAAGCATCTAATTCATTGCTACCCTGTTAGAATTCTGTTAGTTTTTGACAGCAATACATCCTCTAAATCATTGTTTTGAAGCAGGAGAAAGGCTCTGTGTGATCCAGATAGGCCTTTTCAGCTATTTTGAAAGAACACATCTATCCTTCAGTAGAAATTCATCATTGTAAGAAGCACGAGTATTAGAACCTTGTTGCCCAGTGAGAATTGAGTTCATTTCTCACAGGAATACTTCCAGAATATCACAGTTTTCATGATGGGGAAAGGCTCACTTTGTTCACAATAGACCTATTCAGCTGAGCTGAAGAAACACATGTACCTGTCCAAAGACCACCAACAGTAGTAGAAGGATTGGCATGTAGAACGTGGTTTGCAAGTGAGAACTTAGTTAATTTTTGAAAGGAATACTTCCTGGATATCATAGTTTTAAAGGAGGAGAAAGGCTTATTTTACTCCACATGGCTGATTCAACTGAGTTGAAGAAACACATGAATCTCGCTAAAGGAAACTTTCTGTCTTAGAGGTTGCAGCGTCATGCACATTCTTTCCCAGAGAGTTGAGTTGTACTTGAAGGGAATACATCTTGCAGCGTTGTTTTTCCCAGGTCGGGATAGGCTCTATTTGCTTCAAATCCGACTGTTTAGCTAAGGTGAGGACACAATGTATCTCTCGGTAGGAAATCTTCAGTGTTAGAAGCAGGAGTTTCAAGCACATTTTTTCCCTGTAAGTAATACATCAATAAAATCATAATTGTCTAGGTTTACAAAGCCTCTTTTAGAACCAAATAGTCCTGTTCAATTGAGTTGAAGAAACACATGTATCTCTCCAAAGGAAACCATCTATACTAGACCTTGCAGTGTCCTGCACATTGTTTCCCACATAGTTGAGTTAGTTTGTGAAAGGAATACATCTTGCAGCGTGTGTTTTCCTAGGTCGGGATAGGCTATGGGTGCTTCCCATCGGCCTGTTTAGCTAAGGTGAGGAAGCACATGTATCTCTCAGAAGGAAATCTTCAGTGTTAGAAGCAGGAGCTTCAATCACATTTTGTCCCTGTAATAATTGAGTAAGTTTTGGAAAGGAATAATTCCCTAAAATCATAATTTTCAACACTTAGAAAGGCTCATTTTGTTCCAAATTGGCCTATTCAGTTGAGTTGAAGAAACACAAGTATCTCTCCAAAGACACCCATGTTTGTAGAACAGAATGATGTAGAACATTGTTCTCTGTGAGAATAGAATTAGTTTTGCAAGGTATACTGCCTGCAACTTAGGTGGTTCAAGTTGGAGATAGGCTCTGTTTGCTCAAACTGGGCCAAGTGAGTTTCGATGTAGAAACACATGTATCGCTCCAAAAAATCATCTTTCTTAGAATCAGGAGGCTCGAGAACACTGTTTCCCTGTGAGAATTAAGTTAGTTTAGGAAGGAATACTGCCTGAAAACCATACTTTTCATGGTGGAGAAACGGTCACGTTGTTGCAAATAGGCCTGTTGAACTGAGTTGGAGAAACACATGTATATCTCCACAGACACCCATCTGTCCTTGAAGCAGGATGATGTGGGCTACTGATTTATTTGAGAATTGTGTTAGGTTTTCAAGGAATCCTTCCTGCAAATTAGGAGTTTCAAGGCGGAGATACACTGTGCATGCTCCAATTAGGCCTCTTCAGTGAATTTCAAGACACACATGTATCTCTCAGAGGACAACCTTCTGTGTATGAATCAGAAGCAGATAGCACATTGTGGCATAGTGAGAATTGAGCTAATTTTGAAAAAAAACACTTCGTGAGAATCTATGTTTTCAACGGATATGTAGGTTCTGTTCATTCCAAATAGGCCATGTCAGCTAAGGTAAGGAAACCAATGTATCTCTCCAAAGGAAAACATGGGTGTTTGAAGCACGAGTTTCAAGCACATTGTTTCCCGGGTATAATTCATTGAGTTTTTGAAAGCACAGCTGCCTGAAAATCATCATTTACAAGATGGAGAAAGGCTCATTTTGTTCCAAATAGCAGTATTCAGCTGATTTGGAGAAACACATGTGTCTCACCAGAGAAGACCTTGTCTGTAAAAAGCAGTAGGATGAAGAACGTTGTTTTGAAGGGATAACTGTCTTAGTTATTTAAGGAATACATCCTGCAAATCATAGTTTTCAAGGTGGATATGAGCTAAGTTTGCTCTAATTGGCCTACTCAGCACACCTGAAGAAACACATATATCACTCCAAAGAAAACCATCAGTCTTAGAAGCTGCAACATCGAGCGCATTGCTTTCTCTTGTGAAACGGTTAAGTATTTGAAAAGAATACCTCCTGTAACAAAGGGCTTTCAAGGTGGAGATAGGCTCTGTTTGCTCCAACTAGACCTATTCATGTGAGTGGAAAAATCTCATGAATCTCTCCAAAGTAAACCATGTGTGTTACATGCTGTAGCATCTATCATCCTGTTTCCCTGTGAAAATCAATTGAGGTTTTGAAAGGAATACTGCCTGCTACTCAAGTGTTTGAAGGTAAAGATAGGTTCTGTTTCCTCCAAACAGTCCTATTCAGACACCCTGAAGAAACACATACATCTATGCATATAATCCATTTCTGTTTTAAGCAGAAGCATCTAGCACACTGTTTCCCTGTGAGAATTCAGTCAGTTGTGAAAGGAATACTTTCTGCAACGTAGATGTTTCAAGGTGAAGATATGTTCTCTTTCTTCCAATTAAGCCTATTCAGCTGACTTGAAGAAACACATATATCTCTCCAAATAAACCTACTACATCAGAAGCTGTAGCAGTTACCATATTGTTTCTGTGTGAGAATCGAATTCTGTTTTTCTTGGAATGTTCCTACAACTTACATGTTTCAAGGTGAACATAGGCTCAGTTAGCTCCAAATAGGCCTGTCTATCTCAGCTGAAGAAAACCATGTATCTCTCAAAGTAAAACCATTGGTGTTAGAGGAATGACAGTCTAGCGTATTGTTCTTTGTGAGAATTGAGTTAGTTTTTCAGAGGAATAGTTCCTGCAAATCACACTTTTCATGGCAGAGAAAGGCTCATTTCTTTAACAAATGGCCGACTTAGCTCAGTTGTAGAAATGCTACCTACCTCTCCAAAGGAAACCATGGATGTTAGTGGCTGCAGCATCCTGCACATTGTTTCCCCGTGAGAGTTTAGATAATTTTGGAAAGGAGCACTTCGTGCATTGTGGGTTTTTCAAGGTGTTGATAGACTGTCTTGTAAATGTGCCTATTCAGCCGAATGGAAGTAACTCATGGATCTCTCCCAAGACAACCATCTGTTTTAGAAGCAGAATCATGTAGAATATCGTTTCCCTTTGTGAACTGAGTTACTTTTAATTAATACTTGCTGTAACTTAGATGTTTCAAGGTGGGGATAGGATCTGTTTGCTGCAGGTAGCCATGTTCTGCTAAGTTGAAGAAACACATGTATCTATGGACAGAAAACCATGTGTGTTAGAAGTGGGAGCGTGATGCTCATTGTTGTCCAGTTAAAATTGCGTTAGTTTTGGAAAGGAATACTTAACGAAAATCTGTTTTCTAGAGGGAGAAAGGCTCATTTCATTCCAAAATGCCCAATTGAGCTTAGTGAAGTTAACACAAGTATCTCTCCAAAAAGAACAATGTGTGTTGGAGGCTGCAGCATCTTGCCACGGGTTTCCCTGTGTGAATTCACTTAGTTTTTAATGGAATTCTTTCTGGAATATGGGTTTCTCAAGGTTGTGATAGGCTCTCTAAATTGCAAAGAGGCTTCTGCAGCTGAGTTGAGGAAACACATGTATCTGTCTAAAGACAACCATTGATGTTAAAAGCAGTAGCATGTAGAACATTGTTTCCCTGTGAGAACCGAGTTAATTGTTGAAAGGAATACTTCAAGACAATCATAGTTTCCAAGCTGGAGAAAGGCTCATTTAGTTCCAAATAGGCCTATTCACCTGAGTTGAAGGAAAACACGGACCTCTGCAAAGACAACCATTTCTGTTAGAAGCATTGGCATGAAGAACATTGTTTCCAAGCAAGAATGGAGTCGTTTTTGACAGGATTACTTCCTGCAACATAGGTGTTTCAGGGTGGGGATAGGATCTGTTAGCTCCATTATAGGCCTATTCAGCTAAGTTGAAGGAAAACATATATCACTTCAAAAAAACCATCTTAGTTAGAAAGTGAAACATTTTGCATATTGTATCCTGTGACTGTTGATTTAGCTTTTGAAAGGGATCCTTCCTGCAACATAGGATTTTCAAAGAGGAGATAGGTACGTTTGCTTAAATAGGCCTATACAACTAAGAGGAAGAAACACATATATCAGGCAGAGGAAAACCATCTGTGTTCGAAGCATAAGCATCTAATTCATTGCTACCCTGTTAGAATTCTGTTAGTTTTTGACAGCAATACATCCTCTAAATCATTGTTTTGAAGCAGGAGAAAGGCTCTGTGTGATCCAGATAGGCCTTTTCAGCTATTTTGAAAGAACACATCTATCCTTCAGTAGAAATTCATCATTGTAAGAAGCACGAGTATTAGAACCTTGTTGCCCAGTGAGAATTGAGTTCATTTCTCACAGGAATACTTCCAGAATATCACAGTTTTCATGATGGGGAAAGGCTCACTTTGTTCACAATAGACCTATTCAGCTGAGCTGAAGAAACACATGTACCTGTCCAAAGACCACCAACAGTAGTAGAAGGATTGGCATGTAGAACGTGGTTTGCAAGTGAGAACTTAGTTAATTTTTGAAAGGAATACTTCCTGGATATCATAGTTTTAAAGGAGGAGAAAGGCTTATTTTACTCCACATGGCTGATTCAACTGAGTTGAAGAAACACATGAATCTCGCTAAAGGAAACTTTCTGTCTTAGAGGTTGCAGCGTCATGCACATTCTTTCCCAGAGACTTGAGTTGTACTTGAAGGGAATACATCTTGCAGCGTGGTTTTTCCCAGGTCGGGATAGGCTCTATTTGCTTCAAATCCGACTGTTTAGCTAAGGTGAGGACACAATGTATCTCTCGGTAGGAAATCTTCAGTGTTAGAAGCCGGAGTTTCAAGCACATTTTTTCCCTGTAAGTAATACATCAATAAAATCATAATTGTCTAGGTTTACAAAGCCTCTTTTAGAACCAAATAGTCCTGTTCAATTGAGTTGAAGAAACACATGTATCTCTCCAAAGGAAACCATCTATACTAGACCTTGCAGTGTCCTGCACATTGTTTCCCACATAGTTGAGTTAGTTTGTGAAAGGAATACATCTTGCAGCGTGTGTTTTCCTAGGTCGGGATAGGCTATGGGTGCTTCCCATCGGCCTGTTTAGCTAAGGTGAGGAAGCACATGTATCTCTCAGAAGGAAATCTTCAGTGTTAGAAGCAGGAGCTTCAATCACATTTTGTCCCTGTAATAATTGAGTAAGTTTTGGAAAGGAATAATTCCCTAAAATCATAATTTTCAACACTTAGAAAGGCTCATTTTGTTCCAAATTGGCCTATTCAGTTGAGTTGAAGAAACACAAGTATCTCTCCAAAGACACCCATGTTTGTAGAACAGAATGATGTAGAACATTGTTCTCTGTGAGAATAGAATTAGTTTTGCAAGGTATACTGCCTGCAACTTAGGTGGTTCAAGTTGGAGATAGGCTCTGTTTGCTCAAACTGGGCCAAGTGAGTTTCGATGTAGAAACACATGTATCGCTCCAAAAAATCATCTTTCTTAGAATCAGGAGGCTCGAGAACACTGTTTCCCTGTGAGAATTAAGTTAGTTTAGGAAGGAATACTGCCTGAAAACCATACTTTTCATGGTGGAGAAACGGTCACGTTGTTGCAAATAGGCCTGTTGAACTGAGTTGGAGAAACACATGTATATCTCCACAGACACCCATCTGTCCTTGAAGCAGGATGATGTGGGCTACTGATTTATTTGAGAATTGTGTTAGGTTTTCAAGGAATCCTTCCTGCAAATTAGGAGTTTCAAGGCGGAGATACACTGTGCATGCTCCAATTAGGCCTCTTCAGTGAATTTCAAGACACACATGTATCTCTCGGAGGACAACCTTCTTTGTATGAATCAGAAGCAGATAGCACATTGTGGCATAGTGAGAATTGAGCTAATTTTGAAAAAAAACACTTCGTGAGAATCTATGTTTTCAACGGATATGTAGGTTCTGTTCATTCCAAATAGGCCATGTCAGCTAAGGTAAGGAAACCAATGTATCTCTCCAAAGGAAAACATGGGTGTTTGAAGCACGAGTTTCAAGCACATTGTTTCCCGGGTATAATTCATTGAGTTTTTGAAAGCACAGCTGCCTGAAAATCATCATTTACAAGATGGAGAAAGGCTCATTTTGTTCCAAATAGCAGTATTCAGCTGATTTGGAGAAACACATGTGTCTCACCAGAGAAGACCTTGTCTGTAAAAAGCAGTAGGATGAAGAACGTTGTTTTGAAGGGATAACTGTCTTAGTTATTTAAGGAATACATCCTGCAAATCATAGTTTTCAAGGTGGATATGAGCTAAGTTTGCTCTAATTGGCCTACTCAGCACACCTGAAGAAACACATATATCACTCCAAAGAAAACCATCAGTCTTAGAAGCTGCAACATCGAGCGCATTGCTTTCTCTTGTGAAACGGTTAAGTATTTGAAAAGAATACCTCCTGTAACAAAGGGCTTTCAAGGTGGAGATAGGCTCTGTTTGCTCCAACTAGACCTATTCATGTGAGTGGAAAAATCTCATGAATCTCTCCAAAGTAAACCATGTGTGTTACATGCTGTAGCATCTATCATCCTGTTTCCCTGTGAAAATCAATTGAGGTTTTGAAAGGAATACTGCCTGCTACTCAAGTGTTTGAAGGTAAAGATAGGTTCTGTTTCCTCCAAACAGTCCTATTCAGACACCCTGAAGAAACACATACATCTATGCATATAATCCATTTCTGTTTTAAGCAGAAGCATCTAGCACACTGTTTCCCTGTGAGAATTCAGTCAGTTGTGAAAGGAATACTTTCTGCAACGTAGATGTTTCAAGGTGAAGATATGTTCTCTTTCTTCCAATTAAGCCTATTCAGCTGACTTGAAGAAACACATATATCTCTCCAAATAAACCTACCACATCAGAAGCTGTAGCAGTTACCATATTGTTTCTGTGTGAGAATCGAATTCTGTTTTTCTTGGAATGTTCCTACAACTTACATGTTTCAAGGTGAACATAGGCTCAGTTAGCTCCAAATAGGCCTGTCTATCTCAGCTGAAGAAAACCATGTATCTCTCAAAGTAAAACCATTGGTGTTAGAGGAATGACAGTCTAGCGTATTGTTCTTTGTGAGAATTGAGTTAGTTTTTCAGAGGAATAGTTCCTGCAAATCACACTTTTCATGGCAGAGAAAGGCTCATTTCTTTAACAAATGGCCGACTTAGCTCAGTTGTAGAAATGCTACCTACCTCTCCAAAGGAAACCATGGATGTTAGTGGCTGCAGCATCCTGCACATTGTTTCCCCGTGAGAGTTTAGATAATTTTGGAAAGGAGCACTTCGTGCATTGTGGGTTTTTCAAGGTGTTGATAGACTGTCTTTCTTGTAAATGTGCCTATTCAGCCGAATTGAAGTAACTCATGGATCTCTCCCAAGACAACCATCTGTTTTAGAAGCAGAATCATGTAGAATATCGTTTCCCTTTGTGAACTGAGTTACTTTTAATTAATACTTGCTGTAACTTAGATGTTTCAAGGTGGGGATAGGATCTGTTTGCTGCAGGTAGCCATGTTCTGCTAAGTTGAAGAAACACATGTATCTATGGACAGAAAACCATGTGTGTTAGAAGTGGGAGCGTGATGCTCATTGTTGTCCAGTTAAAATTGCGTTAGTTTTGGAAAGGAATACTTAACGAAAATCTGTTTTCTAGAGGGAGAAAGGCTCATTTCATTCCAAAATGCCCAATTGAGCTTAGTGAAGTTAACACAAGTATCTCTCCAAAAAGAACAATGTGTGTTGGAGGCTGCAGCATCTTGCCACGGGTTTCCCTGTGTGAATTCACTTAGTTTTTAATGGAATTCTTTCTGGAATATGGGTTTCTCAAGGTTGTGATAGGCTCTCTAAATTGCAAAGAGGCTTCTGCAGCTGAGTTGAGGAAACACATGTATCTGTCTAAAGACAACCATTGATGTTAAAAGCAGTAGCATGTAGAACATTGTTTCCCTGTGAGAACCGAGTTAATTGTTGAAAGGAATACTTCAAGACAATCATAGTTTCCAAGCTGGAAAAAGGCTCATTTAGTTCCAAATAGGCCTATTCACCTGAGTTGAAGGAAAACACGTACCTCTGCAAAGACAACCATTTCTGTTAGAGGCATTGGCATGAAGAACATTGTTTCCAAGCAAGAATGGAGTCGTTTTTGACAGGATTACTTCCTGCAACATAGGTGTTTCAGGGTGGGGATAGGATCTGTTAGCTCCATTATAGGCCTATTCAGCTAAGTTGAAGGAAAACATATATCACTTCAAAAAAACCATCTTAGTTAGAAAGTGAAACATTTTGCATATTGTATCCTGTGACTGTCGATTTAGCTTTTGAAAGGGATCCTTCCTGCAACATAGGATTTTCAAAGAGGAGATAGGTACGTTTGCTTAAATAGGCCTATACAACTAAGAGGAAGAAACACATATATCAGGCAGAGGAAAACCATCTGTGTTCGAAGCATAAGCATCTAATTCATTGCTACCCTGTTAGAATTCTGTTAGTTTTTGACAGCAATACATCCTCTAAATCATTGTTTTGAAGCAGGAGAAAGGCTCTGTGTGATCCAGATAGGCCTTTTCAGCTATTTTGAAAGAACACATCTATCCTTCAGTAGAAATTCATCATTGTAAGAAGCACGAGTATTAGAACCTTGTTGCCCAGTGAGAATTGAGTTCATTTCTCACAGGAATACTTCCAGAATATCACAGTTTTCATGATGGGGAAAGGCTCACTTTGTTCACAATAGACCTATTCAGCTGAGCTGAAGAAACACATGTACCTGTCCAAAGACCACCAACAGTAGTAGAAGGATTGGCATGTAGAACGTGGTTTGCAAGTGAGAACTTAGTTAATTTTTGAAAGGAATACTTCCTGGATATCATAGTTTTAAAGGAGGAGAAAGGCTTATTTTACTCCACATGGCTGATTCAACTGAGTTGAAGAAACACATGAATCTCGCTAAAGGAAACTTTCTGTCTTAGAGGTTGCAGCGTCATGCACATTCTTTCCCAGAGACTTGAGTTGTACTTGAAGGGAATACATCTTGCAGCGTGGTTTTTCCCAGGTCGGGATAGGCTCTATTTGCTTCAAATCCGACTGTTTAGCTAAGGTGAGGACACAATGTATCTCTCGGTAGGAAATCTTCAGTGTTAGAAGCCGGAGTTTCAAGCACATTTTTTCCCTGTAAGTAATACATCAATAAAATCATAATTGTCTAGGTTTACAAAGCCTCTTTTAGAACCAAATAGTCCTGTTCAATTGAGTTGAAGAAACACATGTATCTCTCCAAAGGAAACCATCTATACTAGACCTTGCAGTGTCCTGCACATTGTTTCCCACATAGTTGAGTTAGTTTGTGAAAGGAATACATCTTGCAGCGTGTGTTTTCCTAGGTCGGGATAGGCTATGGGTGCTTCCCATCGGCCTGTTTAGCTAAGGTGAGGAAGCACATGTATCTCTCAGAAGGAAATCTTCAGTGTTAGAAGCAGGAGCTTCAATCACATTTTGTCCCTGTAATAATTGAGTAAGTTTTGGAAAGGAATAATTCCCTAAAATCATAATTTTCAACACTTAGAAAGGCTCATTTTGTTCCAAATTGGCCTATTCAGTTGAGTTGAAGAAACACAAGTATCTCTCCAAAGACACCCATGTTTGTAGAACAGAATGATGTAGAACATTGTTCTCTGTGAGAATAGAATTAGTTTTGCAAGGTATACTGCCTGCAACTTAGGTGGTTCAAGTTGGAGATAGGCTCTGTTTGCTCAAACTGGGCCAAGTGAGTTTCGATGTAGAAACACATGTATCGCTCCAAAAAATCATCTTTCTTAGAATCAGGAGGCTCGAGAACACTGTTTCCCTGTGAGAATTAAGTTAGTTTAGGAAGGAATACTGCCTGAAAACCATACTTTTCATGGTGGAGAAACGGTCACGTTGTTGCAAATAGGCCTGTTGAACTGAGTTGGAGAAACACATGTATATCTCCACAGACACCCATCTGTCCTTGAAGCAGGATGATGTGGGCTACTGATTTATTTGAGAATTGTGTTAGGTTTTCAAGGAATCCTTCCTGCAAATTAGGAGTTTCAAGGCGGAGATACACTGTGCATGCTCCAATTAGGCCTCTTCAGTGAATTTCAAGACACACATGTATCTCTCGGAGGACAACCTTCTGTGTATGAATCAGAAGCAGATAGCACATTGTGGCATAGTGAGAATTGAGCTAATTTTGAAAAAAAAACACTTCGTGAGAATCTATGTTTTCAACGGATATGTAGGTTCTGTTCATTCCAAATAGGCCATGTCAGCTAAGGTAAGGAAACCAATGTATCTCTCCAAAGGAAAACATGGGTGTTTGAAGCACGAGTTTCAAGCACATTGTTTCCCGGGTATAATTCATTGAGTTTTTGAAAGCACAGCTGCCTGAAAATCATCATTTACAAGATGGAGAAAGGCTCATTTTGTTCCAAATAGCAGTATTCAGCTGATTTGGAGAAACACATGTGTCTCACCAGAGAAGACCTTGTCTGTAAAAAGCAGTAGGATGAAGAACGTTGTTTTGAAGGGATAACTGTCTTAGTTATTTAAGGAATACATCCTGCAAATCATAGTTTTCAAGGTGGATATGAGCTAAGTTTGCTCTAATTGGCCTACTCAGCACACCTGAAGAAACACATATATCACTCCAAAGAAAACCATCAGTCTTAGAAGCTGCAACATCGAGCGCATTGCTTTCTCTTGTGAAACGGTTAAGTATTTGAAAAGAATACCTCCTGTAACAAAGGGCTTTCAAGGTGGAGATAGGCTCTGTTTGCTCCAACTAGACCTATTCATGTGAGTGGAAAAATCTCATGAATCTCTCCAAAGTAAACCATGTGTGTTACATGCTGTAGCATCTATCATCCTGTTTCCCTGTGAAAATCAATTGAGGTTTTGAAAGGAATACTGCCTGCTACTCAAGTGTTTGAAGGTAAAGATAGGTTCTGTTTCCTCCAAACAGTCCTATTCAGACACCCTGAAGAAACACATACATCTATGCATATAATCCATTTCTGTTTTAAGCAGAAGCATCTAGCACACTGTTTCCCTGTGAGAATTCAGTCAGTTGTGAAAGGAATACTTTCTGCAACGTAGATGTTTCAAGGTGAAGATATGTTCTCTTTCTTCCAATTAAGCCTATTCAGCTGACTTGAAGAAACACATATATCTCTCCAAATAAACCTACTACATCAGAAGCTGTAGCAGTTACCATATTGTTTCTGTGTGAGAATCGAATTCTGTTTTTCTTGGAATGTTCCTACAACTTACATGTTTCAAGGTGAACATAGGCTCAGTTAGCTCCAAATAGGCCTGTCTATCTCAGCTGAAGAAAACCATGTATCTCTCAAAGTAAAACCATCGGTGTTAGAGGAATGACAGTCTAGCGTATTGTTCTTTGTGAGAATTGAGTTAGTTTTTCAGAGGAATAGTTCCTGCAAATCACACTTTTCATGGCAGAGAAAGGCTCATTTCTTTAACAAATGGCCGACTTAGCTCAGTTGTAGAAATGCTACCTACCTCTCCAAAGGAAACCATGGATGTTAGTGGCTGCAGCATCCTGCACATTGTTTCCCCGTGAGAGTTTAGATAATTTTGGAAAGGAGCACTTCGTGCATTGTGGGTTTTTCAAGGTGTTGATAGACTGTCTTTCTTGTAAATGTGCCTATTCAGCCGAATTGAAGTAACTCATGGATCTCTCCCAAGACAACCATCTGTTTTAGAAGCAGAATCATGTAGAATATCGTTTCCCTTTGTGAACTGAGTTACTTTTAATTAATACTTGCTGTAACTTAGATGTTTCAAGGTGGGGATAGGATCTGTTTGCTGCAGGTAGCCATGTTCTGCTAAGTTGAAGAAACACATGTATCTATGGACAGAAAACCATGTGTGTTAGAAGTGGGAGCGTGATGCTCATTGTTGTCCAGTTAAAATTGCGTTAGTTTTGGAAAGGAATACTTAACGAAAATCTTAGTTTTCTAGAGGGAGAAAGGCTCATTTCATTCCAAAATGCCCAATTGAGCTTAGTGAAGTTAACACAAGTATCTCTCCAAAAAGAACAATGTGTGTTGGAGGCTGCAGCATCTTGCCACGGGTTTCCCTGTGTGAGTTCACTTAGTTTTTAATGGAATTCTTTCTGCAATATGGGTTTCTCAAGGTTGTGATAGGCTCTCTAAATTGCAAAGAGGCTTCTGCAGCTGAGTTGAGGAAACACATGTATCTGTCTAAAGACAACCATTGATGTTAAAAGCAGTAGCATGTAGAACATTGTTTCCCTGTGAGAACCGAGTTAATTGTTGAAAGGAATACTTCAAGACAATCATAGTTTCCAAGCTGGAGAAAGGCTCATTTAGTTCCAAATAGGCCTATTCACCTGAGTTGAAGGAAAACACGGACCTCTGCAAAGACAACCATTTCTGTTAGAAGCATTGGCATGAAGAACATTGTTTCCAAGCAAGAATGGAGTCGTTTTTGACAGGATTACTTCCTGCAGCATAGGTGTTTCAGGGTGGGGATAGGATCTGTTAGCTCCATTATAGGCCTATTCAGCTAAGTTGAAGGAAAACATATATCACTTCAAAAAAACCATCTTAGTTAGAAAGTGAAACATTTTGCATATTGTATCCTGTGACTGTCGATTTAGCTTTTGAAAGGGATCCTTCCTGCAACATAGGATTTTTCAAAGAGGAGATAGGTACGTTTGCTTAAATAGGCCTATACAACTAAGAGGAAGAAACACATATATCAGGCAGAGGAAAACCATCTGTGTTCGAAGCATAAGCATCTAATTCATTGCTACCCTGTTAGAATTCTGTTAGTTTTTGACAGCAATCCATCCTCTAAATCATTGTTTTGAAGCAGGAGAAAGGCTCTGTGTGATCCAGATAGGACTTTTCAGCTATTTTGAAAGAACACATCTATCCTTCAGTAGAAATTCATCATTGTAAGAAGCACGAGTATTAGAACCTTGTTGCCCAGTGAGAATTGAGTTCATTTCTCACAGGAATACTTCCAGAATATCACAGTTTTCATGATGGGGAAAGGCTCACTTTGTTCACAATAGACCTATTCAGCTGAGCTGAAGAAACACATGTACCTGTCCAAAGACCACCAACAGTAGTAGAAGGATTGGCATGTAGAACGTGGTTTGCAAGTGAGAACTTAGTTAATTTTTGAAAGGAATACTTCCTGGATATCATAGTTTTAAAGGAGGAGAAAGGCTTATTTTACTCCACATGGCTGATTCAACTGAGTTGAAGAAACACATGAATCTCGCTAAAGGAAACTTTCTGTCTTAGAGGTTGCAGCGTCATGCACATTCTTTCCCAGAGACTTGAGTTGTACTTGAAAGGAATACATCTTGCAGCGTGGTTTTTCCCAGGTCGGGATAGGCTCTATTTGCTTCAAATCTGACTGTTTAGCTAAGGTGAGGACACAATGTATCTCTCGGTAGGAAATCTTCAGTGTTAGAAGCAGGAGTTTCAAGCACATTTTTTCCCTGTAAGTAATACATCAATAAAATCATAATTGTCTAGGTTTACAAAGCCTCTTTTAGAACCAAATAGTCCTGTTCAATTGAGTTGAAGAAACACATGTATCTCTCCAAAGGAAACCATCTATACTAGACCTTGCAGTGTCCTGCACATTGTTTCCCACATAGTTGAGTTAGTTTGTGAAAGGAATACATCTTGCAGCGTGTGTTTTCCTAGGTCGGGATAGGCTATGGCTGCTTCCCATCGGCCTGTTTAGCTAAGGTGAGGAAGCACATGTATCTCTCAGAAGGAAATCTTCAGTGTTAGAAGCAGGAGCTTCAATCACATTTTGTCCCTGTAATAATTGAGTAAGTTTTGGAAAGGAATAATTCCCTAAAATCATAATTTTCAACACTTAGAAAGGCTCATTTTGTTCCAAATTGGCCTATTCAGTTGAGTTGAAGAAACACAAGTATCTCTCCAAAGACACCATGTTTGTAGAACAGAATGATGTAGAACATTGTTCTCTGTGAGAATAGAATTAGTTTTGCAAGGTATACTGCCTGCAACTTAGGTGGTTCAAGTTGGAGATAGGCTCTGTTTGCTCAAACTGGGCCAAGTGAGTTTCGATGTAGAAACACATGCATCGCTCCAAAAAATCATCTTTCTTAGAATCAGGAGGCTCGAGAACACTGTTTCCCTGTGAGAATTAAGTTAGTTTAGGAAGGAATACTGCCTGAAAACCATACTTTTCATGGTGGAGAAACAGTCACGTTGTTGCAAATAGGCCTGTTGAACTGAGTTGGAGAAACACATGTATATCTCCACAGACACCCATCTGTCCTTGAAGCAGGATGATGTGGGCTACTGATTTATTTGAGAATTGTGTTAGGTTTTCAAGGAATCCTTCCTGCAAATTAGGAGTTTCAAGGCGGAGATACACTGTGCATGCTCCAATTAGGCCTCTTCAGTGAATTTCAAGACACACATGTATCTCTCGGAGGACAACCTTCTGTGTATGAATCAGAAGCAGATAGCACATTGTGGCATAGTGAGAATTGAGCTAATTTTGAAAAAAAACACTTCGTGAGAATCTATGTTTTCAACGGATATGTAGGTTCTGTTCATTCCAAATAGGCCATGTCAGCTAAGGTAAGGAAACCAATGTATCTCTCCAAAGGAAAACATGGGTGTTTGAAGCACGAGTTTCAAGCACATTGTTTCCCGGGTATAATTCATTGAGTTTTTGAAAGCACAGCTGCCTGAAAATCATCATTTACAAGATGGAGAAAGGCTCATTTTGTTCCAAATAGCAGTATTCAGCTGATTTGGAGAAACACATGTGTCTCACCAGAGAAGACCTTGTCTGTAAAAAGCAGTAGGATGAAGAACGTTGTTTTGAAGGGATAACTGTCTTAGTTATTTAAGGAATACATCCTGCAAATCATAGTTTTCAAGGTGGATATGAGCTAAGTTTGCTCTAATTGGCCTACTCAGCACACCTGAAGAAACACATATATCACTCCAAAGAAAACCATCAGTCTTAGAAGCTGCAACATCGAGCGCATTGCTTTCTCTTGTGAAACGGTTAAGTATTTGAAAAGAATACCTCCTGTAACAAAGGGCTTTCAAGGTGGAGATAGGCTCTGTTTGCTCCAACTAGACCTATTCATGTGAGTGGAAAAATCTCATGAATCTCTCCAAAGTAAACCATGTGTGTTACATGCTGTAGCATCTATCATCCTGTTTCCCTGTGAAAATCAATTGAGGTTTTGAAAGGAATACTGCCTGCTACTCAAGTGTTTGAAGGTAAAGATAGGTTCTGTTTCCTCCAAACAGTCCTATTCAGACACCCTGAAGAAACACATACATCTATGCATATAATCCATTTCTGTTTTAAGCAGAAGCATCTAGCACACTGTTTCCCTGTGAGAATTCAGTCAGTTGTGAAAGGAATACTTTCTGCAACGTAGATGTTTCAAGGTGAAGATATGTTCTCTTTCTTCCAATTAAGCCTATTCAGCTGACTTGAAGAAACACATATATCTCTCCAAATAAACCTACCACATCAGAAGCTGTAGCAGTTACCATATTGTTTCTGTGTGAGAATCGAATTCTGTTTTTCTTGGAATGTTCCTACAACTTACATGTTTCAAGGTGAACATAGGCTCAGTTAGCTCCAAATAGGCCTGTCTATCTCAGCTGAAGAAAACCATGTATCTCTCAAAGTAAAACCATTGGTGTTAGAGGAATGACAGTCTAGCGTATTGTTCTTTGTGAGAATTGAGTTAGTTTTTCAGAGGAATAGTTCCTGCAAATCACACTTTTCATGGCAGAGAAAGGCTCATTTCTTTAACAAATGGCCGACTTAGCTCAGTTGTAGAAATGCTACCTACCTCTCCAAAGGAAACCATGGATGTTAGTGGCTGCAGCATCCTGCACATTGTTTCCCCGTGAGAGTTTAGATAATTTTGGAAAGGAGGACTTCGTGCATTGTGGGTTTTTCAAGGTGTTGATAGACTGTCTTTCTTGTAAATGTGCCTATTCAGCCGAATTGAAGTAACTCATGGATCTCTCCCAAGACAACCATCTGTTTTAAAAGCAGAATCATGTAGAATATCGTTTCCCTTTGTGAACTGAGTTACTTTTAATTAATACTTGCTGTAACTTAGATGTTTCAAGGTGGGGATAGGATCTGTTTGCTGCAGGTAGCCATGTTCTGCTAAGTTGAAGAAACACATGTATCTATGGACAGAAAACCATGTGTGTTAGAAGTGGGAGCGTGATGCTCATTGTTGTCCAGTTAAAATTGCGTTAGTTTTGGAAAGGAATACTTAACGAAAATCTTAGTTTTCTAGAGGGAGAAAGGCTCATTTCATTCCAAAATGCCCAATTGAGCTTAGTGAAGTTAACACAAGTATCTCTCCAAAAAGAACAATGTGTGTTGGAGGCTGCAGCATCTTGCCACGGGTTTCCCTGTGTGAGTTCACTTAGTTTTTAATGGAATTCTTTCTGCAATATGGGTTTCTCAAGGTTGTGATAGGCTCTCTAAATTGCAAAGAGCCTTATGCAGCTGAGTTGAGGAAACACATGTATCTGTCTAAAGACAACCATTGATGTTAAAAGCAGTAGCATGTAGAACATTGTTTCCCTGTGAGAACCGAGTTAATTGTTGAAAGGAATACTTCAAGACAATCATAGTTTCCAAGCTGGAGAAAGGCTCATTTAGTTCCAAATAGGCCTATTCACCTGAGTTGAAGGAAAACACGTACCTCTGCAAAGACAACCATTTCTGTTAGAGGCATTGGCATGAAGAACATTGTTTCCAAGCAAGAATGGAGTCGTTTTTGACAGGATTACTTCCTGCAACATAGGTGTTTCAGGGTGGGGATAGGATCTGTTAGCTCCATTATAGGCCTATTCAGCTAAGTTGAAGGAAAACATATATCACTTCAAAAAAACCATCTTAGTTAGAAAGTGAAACATTTTGCATATTGTATCCTGTGACTGTCGATTTAGCTTTTGAAAGGGATCCTTCCTGCAACATAGGATTTTCAAAGAGGAGATAGGTACGTTTGCTTAAATAGGCCTATACAACTAAGAGGAAGAAACACATATATCAGGCAGAGGAAAACCATCTGTGTTCGAAGCATAAGCATCTAATTCATTGCTACCCTGTTAGAATTCTGTTAGTTTTTGACAGCAATCCATCCTCTAAATCATTGTTTTGAAGCAGGAGAAAGGCTCTGTGTGATCCAGATAGGCCTTTTCAGCTATTTTGAAAGAACACATCTATCCTTCAGTAGAAATTCATCATTGTAAGAAGCACGAGTATTAGAACCTTGTTGCCCAGTGAGAATTGAGTTCATTTCTCACAGGAATACTTCCAGAATATCACAGTTTTCATGATGGGGAAAGGCTCACTTTGTTCACAATAGACCTATTCAGCTGAGCTGAAGAAACACATGTACCTGTCCAAAGACCACCAACAGTAGTAGAAGGATTGGCATGTAGAACGTGGTTTGCAAGTGAGAACTTAGTTAATTTTTGAAATTAATACTTCCTGGATATCATAGTTTTAAAGGAGGAGAAAGGCTTATTTTACTCCACATGGCTGATTCAACTGAGTTGAAGAAACACATGAATCTCGCTAAAGGAAACTTTCTGTCTTAGAGGTTGCAGCGTCATGCACATTCTTTCCCAGAGAGTTGAGTTGTACTTGAAGGGAATACATCTTGCAGCGTGGTTTTTCCCAGGTCGGGATAGGCTCTATTTGCTTCAAATCCGACTGTTTAGCTAAGGTGAGGACACAATGTATCTCTCGGTAGGAAATCTTCAGTGTTAGAAGCAGGAGTTTCAAGCACATTTTTTCCCTGTAAGTAATACATCAATAAAATCATAATTGTCTAGGTTTACAAAGCCTCTTTTAGAACCAAATAGTCCTGTTCAATTGAGTTGAAGAAACACATGTATCTCTCCAAAGGAAACCATCTATACTGGACCTTGCAGTGTCCTGCACATTGTTTCCCACATAGTTGAGTTAGTTTGTGAAAGGAATACATCTTGCAGCGTGTGTTTTCCTAGGTCGGGATAGGCTATGGCTGCTTCCCATCGGCCTGTTTAGCTAAGGTGAGGAAGCACATGTATCTCTCAGAAGGAAATCTTCAGTGTTAGAAGCAGGAGCTTCAATCACATTTTGTCCCTGTAATAATTGAGTAAGTTTTGGAAAGGAATAATTCCCTAAAATCATAATTTTCAACACTTAGAAAGGCTCATTTTGTTCCAAATTGGCCTATTCAGTTGAGTTGAAGAAACACAAGTATCTCTCCAAAGACACCCATGTTTGTAGAACAGAATGATGTAGAACATTGTTCTCTGTGAGAATAGAATTAGTTTTGCAAGGTATACTGCCTGCAACTTAGGTGGTTCAAGTTGGAGATAGGCTCTGTTTGCTCAAACTGGGCCAAGTGAGTTTCGATGTAGAAACACATGCATCGCTCCAAAAAATCATCTTTCTTAGAATCAGGAGGCTCGAGAACACTGTTTCCCTGTGAGAATTAAGTTAGTTTAGGAAGGAATACTGCCTGAAAACCATACTTTTCATGGTGGAGAAACGGTCACGTTGTTGCAAATAGGCCTGTTGAACTGAGTTGGAGAAACACATGTATATCTCCACAGACACCCATCTGTCCTTGAAGCAGGATGATGTGGGCTACTGATTTATTTGAGAATTGTGTTAGGTTTTCAAGGAATCCTTCCTGCAAATTAGGAGTTTCAAGGCGGAGATACACTGTGCATGCTCCAATTAGGCCTCTTCAGTGAATTTCAAGACACACATGTATCTCTCGGAGGACAACCTTCTGTGTATGAATCAGAAGCAGATAGCACATTGTGGCATAGTGAGAATTGAGCTAATTTTGAAAAAAAACACTTCGTGAGAATCTATGTTTTCAACGGATATGTAGGTTCTGTTCATTCCAAATAGGCCATGTCAGCTAAGGTAAGGAAACCAATGTATCTCTCCAAAGGAAAACATGGGTGTTTGAAGCACGAGTTTCAAGCACATTGTTTCCCGGGTATAATTCATTGAGTTTTTGAAAGCACAGCTGCCTGAAAATCATCATTTACAAGATGGAGAAAGGCTCATTTTGTTCCAAATAGCAGTATTCAGCTGATTTGGAGAAACACATGTGTCTCACCAGAGAAGACCTTGTCTGTAAAAAGCAGTAGGATGAAGAACGTTGTTTTGAAGGGATAACTGTCTTAGTTATTTAAGGAATACATCCTGCAAATCATAGTTTTCAAGGTGGATATGAGCTAAGTTTGCTCTAATTGGCCTACTCAGCACACCTGAAGAAACACATATATCACTCCAAAGAAAACCATCAGTCTTAGAAGCTGCAACATCGAGCGCATTGCTTTCTCTTGTGAAACGGTTAAGTATTTGAAAAGAATACCTCCTGTAACAAAGGGCTTTCAAGGTGGAGATAGGCTCTGTTTGCTCCAACTAGACCTATTCATGTGAGTGGAAAAATCTCATGAATCTCTCCAAAGTAAACCATGTGTGTTACATGCTGTAGCATCTATCATCCTGTTTCCCTGTGAAAATCAATTGAGGTTTTGAAAGGAATACTGCCTGCTACTCAAGTGTTTGAAGGTAAAGATAGGTTCTGTTTCCTCCAAACAGTCCTATTCAGACACCCTGAAGAAACACATACATCTATGCATATAATCCATTTCTGTTTTAAGCAGAAGCATCTAGCACACTGTTTCCCTGTGAGAATTCAGTCAGTTGTGAAAGGAATACTTTCTGCAACGTAGATGTTTCAAGGTGAAGATATGTTCTCTTTCTTCCAATTAAGCCTATTCAGCTGACTTGAAGAAACACATATATCTCTCCAAATAAACCTACCACATCAGAAGCTGTAGCAGTTACCATATTGTTTCTGTGTGAGAATCGAATTCTGTTTTTCTTGGAATGTTCCTACAACTTACATGTTTCAAGGTGAACATAGGCTCAGTTAGCTCCAAATAGGCCTGTCTATCTCAGCTGAAGAAAACCATGTATCTCTCAAAGTAAAACCATTGGTGTTAGAGGAATGACAGTCTAGCGTATTGTTCTTTGTGAGAATTGAGTTAGTTTTTCAGAGGAATAGTTCCTGCAAATCACACTTTTCATGGCAGAGAAAGGCTCATTTCTTTAACAAATGGCCGACTTAGCTCAGTTGTAGAAATGCTACCTACCTCTCCAAAGGAAACCATGGATGTTAGTGGCTGCAGCATCCTGCACATTGTTTCCCCGTGAGAGTTTAGATAATTTTGGAAAGGAGCACTTCGTGCATTGTGGGTTTTTCAAGGTGTTGATAGACTGTCTTTCTTGTAAATGTGCCTATTCAGCCGAATTGAAGTAACTCATGGATCTCTCCCAAGACAACCATCTGTTTTAGAAGCAGAATCATGTAGAATATCGTTTCCCTTTGTGAACTGAGTTACTTTTAATTAATACTTGCTGTAACTTAGATGTTTCAAGGTGGGG
This sequence comes from Castor canadensis, assembly GCF_047511655.1. Classification (NCBI taxonomy): domain Eukaryota; kingdom Metazoa; phylum Chordata; class Mammalia; order Rodentia; family Castoridae; genus Castor; species Castor canadensis. The sequence goes on from NC_133395.1 coordinate 94,042,062, forward strand.
ATAGGATCTGTTTGCTGCAGGTAGCCATGTTCTGCTAAGTTGAAGAAACACATGTATCTATGGACAGAAAACCATGTGTGTTAGAAGTGGGAGCGTGATGCTCATTGTTGTCCAGTTAAAATTGCGTTAGTTTTGGAAAGGAATACTTAACGAAAATCTGTTTTCTAGAGGGAGAAAGGCTCATTTCATTCCAAAATGCCCAATTGAGCTTAGTGAAGTTAACACAAGTATCTCTCCAAAAAGAACAATGTGTGTTGGAGGCTGCAGCATCTTGCCACGGGTTTCCCTGTGTGAGTTCACTTAGTTTTTAATGGAATTCTTTCTGGAATATGGGTTTCTCAAGGTTGTGATAGGCTCTCTAAATTGCAAAGAGGCTTATGCAGCTGAGTTGAGGAAACACATGTATCTGTCTAAAGACAACCATTGATGTTAAAAGCAGTAGCATGTAGAACATTGTTTCCCTGTGAGAACCGAGTTAATTGTTGAAAGGAATACTTCAAGACAATCATAGTTTCCAAGCTGGAGAAAGGCTCATTTAGTTCCAAATAGGCCTATTCACCTGAGTTGAAGGAAAACACGTACCTCTGCAAAGACAACCATTTCTGTTAGAGGCATTGGCATGAAGAACATTGTTTCCAAGCAAGAATGGAGTCGTTTTTGACAGGATTACTTCCTGCAACATAGGTGTTTCAGGGTGGGGATAGGATCTGTTAGCTCCATTATAGGCCTATTCAGCTAAGTTGAAGGAAAACATATATCACTTCAAAAAAACCATCTTAGTTAGAAAGTGAAACATTTTGCATATTGTATCCTGTGACTGTCGATTTAGCTTTTGAAAGGGATCCTTCCTGCAACATAGGATTTTCAAAGAGGAGATAGGTACGTTTGCTTAAATAGGCCTATACAACTAAGAGGAAGAAACACATATATCAGGCAGAGGAAAACCATCTGTGTTCGAAGCATAAGCATCTAATTCATTGCTACCCTGTTAGAATTCTGTTAGTTTTTGACAGCAATCCATCCTCTAAATCATTGTTTTGAAGCAGGAGAAAGGCTCTGTGTGATCCAGATAGGCCTTTTCAGCTATTTTGAAAGAACACATCTATCCTTCAGTAGAAATTCATCATTGTAAGAAGCACGAGTATTAGAACCTTGTTGCCCAGTGAGAATTGAGTTCATTTCTCACAGGAATACTTCCAGAATATCACAGTTTTCATGATGGGGAAAGGCTCACTTTGTTCACAATAGACCTATTCAGCTGAGCTGAAGAAACACATGTACCTGTCCAAAGACCACCAACAGTAGTAGAAGGATTGGCATGTAGAACGTGGTTTGCAAGTGAGAACTTAGTTAATTTTTGAAATTAATACTTCCTGGATATCATAGTTTTAAAGGAGGAGAAAGGCTTATTTTACTCCACATGGCTGATTCAACTGAGTTGAAGAAACACATGAATCTCGCTAAAGGAAACTTTCTGTCTTAGAGGTTGCAGCGTCATGCACATTCTTTCCCAGAGAGTTGAGTTGTACTTGAAGGGAATACATCTTGCAGCGTGGTTTTTCCCAGGTCGGGATAGGCTCTATTTGCTTCAAATCCGACTGTTTAGCTAAGGTGAGGACACAATGTATCTCTCGGTAGGAAATCTTCAGTGTTAGAAGCAGGAGTTTCAAGCACATTTTTTCCCTGTAAGTAATACATCAATAAAATCATAATTGTCTAGGTTTACAAAGCCTCTTTTAGAACCAAATAGTCCTGTTCAATTGAGTTGAAGAAACACATGTATCTCTCCAAAGGAAACCATCTATACTGGACCTTGCAGTGTCCTGCACATTGTTTCCCACATAGTTGAGTTAGTTTGTGAAAGGAATACATCTTGCAGCGTGTGTTTTCCTAGGTCGGGATAGGCTATGGCTGCTTCCCATCGGCCTGTTTAGCTAAGGTGAGGAAGCACATGTATCTCTCAGAAGGAAATCTTCAGTGTTAGAAGCAGGAGCTTCAATCACATTTTGTCCCTGTAATAATTGAGTAAGTTTTGGAAAGGAATAATTCCCTAAAATCATAATTTTCAACACTTAGAAAGGCTCATTTTGTTCCAAATTGGCCTATTCAGTTGAGTTGAAGAAACACAAGTATCTCTCCAAAGACACCCATGTTTGTAGAACAGAATGATGTAGAACATTGTTCTCTGTGAGAATAGAATTAGTTTTGCAAGGTATACTGCCTGCAACTTAGGTGGTTCAAGTTGGAGATAGGCTCTGTTTGCTCAAACTGGGCCAAGTGAGTTTCGATGTAGAAACACATGCATCGCTCCAAAAAATCATCTTTCTTAGAATCAGGAGGCTCGAGAACACTGTTTCCCTGTGAGAATTAAGTTAGTTTAGGAAGGAATACTGCCTGAAAACCATACTTTTCATGGTGGAGAAACGGTCACGTTGTTGCAAATAGGCCTGTTGAACTGAGTTGGAGAAACACATGTATATCTCCACAGACACCCATCTGTCCTTGAAGCAGGATGATGTGGGCTACTGATTTATTTGAGAATTGTGTTAGGTTTTCAAGGAATCCTTCCTGCAAATTAGGAGTTTCAAGGCGGAGATACACTGTGCATGCTCCAATTAGGCCTCTTCAGTGAATTTCAAGACACACATGTATCTCTCGGAGGACAACCTTCTGTGTATGAATCAGAAGCAGATAGCACATTGTGGCATAGTGAGAATTGAGCTAATTTTGAAAAAAAACACTTCGTGAGAATCTATGTTTTCAACGGATATGTAGGTTCTGTTCATTCCAAATAGGCCATGTCAGCTAAGGTAAGGAAACCAATGTATCTCTCCAAAGGAAAACATGGGTGTTTGAAGCACGAGTTTCAAGCACATTGTTTCCCGGGTATAATTCATTGAGTTTTTGAAAGCACAGCTGCCTGAAAATCATCATTTACAAGATGGAGAAAGGCTCATTTTGTTCCAAATAGCAGTATTCAGCTGATTTGGAGAAACACATGTGTCTCACCAGAGAAGACCTTGTCTGTAAAAAGCAGTAGGATGAAGAACGTTGTTTTGAAGGGATAACTGTCTTAGTTATTTAAGGAATACATCCTGCAAATCATAGTTTTCAAGGTGGATATGAGCTAAGTTTGCTCTAATTGGCCTACTCAGCACACCTGAAGAAACACATATATCACTCCAAAGAAAACCATCAGTCTTAGAAGCTGCAACATCGAGCGCATTGCTTTCTCTTGTGAAACGGTTAAGTATTTGAAAAGAATACCTCCTGTAACAAAGGGCTTTCAAGGTGGAGATAGGCTCTGTTTGCTCCAACTAGACCTATTCATGTGAGTGGAAAAATCTCATGAATCTCTCCAAAGTAAACCATGTGTGTTACATGCTGTAGCATCTATCATCCTGTTTCCCTGTGAAAATCAATTGAGGTTTTGAAAGGAATACTGCCTGCTACTCAAGTGTTTGAAGGTAAAGATAGGTTCTGTTTCCTCCAAACAGTCCTATTCAGACACCCTGAAGAAACACATACATCTATGCATATAATCCATTTCTGTTTTAAGCAGAAGCATCTAGCACACTGTTTCCCTGTGAGAATTCAGTCAGTTGTGAAAGGAATACTTTCTGCAACGTAGATGTTTCAAGGTGAAGATATGTTCTCTTTCTTCCAATTAAGCCTATTCAGCTGACTTGAAGAAACACATATATCTCTCCAAATAAACCTACTACATCAGAAGCTGCAGCAGTTACCATATTGTTTCTGTGTGAGAATCGAATTCTGTTTTCTTGGAATGTTCCTACAACTTACATGTTTCAAGGTGAACATAGGCTCAGTTAGCTCCAAATAGGCCTGTCTATCTCAGCTGAAGAAAACCATGTATCTCTCAAAGTAAAACCATTGGTGTTAGAGGAATGACAGTCTAGCGTATTATTCTTTGTGAGAATTGAGTTAGTTTTTCAGAGGAATAGTTCCTGCAAATCACACTTTTCATGGCAGAGAAAGGCTCATTTCTTTAACAAATGGCCGACTTAGCTCAGTTGTAGAAATGCTACCTACCTCTCCAAAGGAAACCATGGATGTTAGTGGCTGCAGCATCCTGCACATTGTTTCCCCGTGAGAGTTTAGATAATTTTGGAAAGGAGCACTTCGTGCATTGTGGGTTTTTCAAGGTGTTGATAGACTGTCTTTCTTGTAAATGTGCCTATTCAGCCGAATTGAAGTAACTCATGGATCTCTCCCAAGACAACCATCTGTTTTAGAAGCAGAATCATGTAGAATATCGTTTCCCTTTGTGAACTGAGTTACTTTTAATTAATACTTGCTGTAACTTAGATGTTTCAAGGTGGGGATAGGATCTGTTTGCTGCAGGTAGCCATGTTCTGCTAAGTTGAAGAAACACATGTATCTATGGACAGAAAACCATGTGTGTTAGAAGTGGGAGCGTGATGCTCATTGTTGTCCAGTTAAAATTGCGTTAGTTTTGGAAAGGAATACTTAACGAAAATCTGTTTTCTAGAGGGAGAAAGGCTCATTTCATTCCAAAATGCCCAATTGAGCTTAGTGAAGTTAACACAAGAATCTCTCCAAAAAGAACAATGTGTGTTGGAGGCTGCAGCATCTTGCCACGGGTTTCCCTGTGTGAGTTCACTTAGTTTTTAATGGAATTCTTTCTGGAATATGGGTTTCTCAAGGTTGTGATAGGCTCTCTAAATTGCAAAGAGGCTTATGCAGCTGAGTTGAGGAAACACATGTATCTGTCTAAAGACAACCATTGATGTTAAAAGCAGTAGCATGTAGAACATTGTTTCCCTGTGAGAACCGAGTTAATTGTTGAAAGGAATACTTCAAGACAATCATAGTTTCCAAGCTGGAGAAAGGCTCATTTAGTTCCAAATAGGCCTATTCACCTGAGTTGAAGGAAAACACGGACCTCTGCAAAGACAACCATTTCTGTTAGAAGCATTGGCATGAAGAACATTGTTTCCAAGCAAGAATGGAGTCGTTTTTGACAGGATTACTTCCTGCAACATAGGTGTTTCAGGGTGGGGATAGGATCTGTTAGCTCCATTATAGGCCTATTCAGCTAAGTTGAAGGAAAACATATATCACTTCAAAAAAACCATCTTAGTTAGAAAGTGAAACATTTTGCATATTGTATCCTGTGACTGTCGATTTAGCTTTTGAAAGGGATCCTTCCTGCAACATAGGATTTTCAAAGAGGAGATAGGTACGTTTGCTTAAATAGGCCTATACAACTAAGAGGAAGAAACACATATATCAGGCAGAGGAAAACCATCTGTGTTCGAAGCATAAGCATCTAATTCATTGCTACCCTGTTAGAATTCTGTTAGTTTTTGACAGCAATACATCCTCTAAATCATTGTTTTGAAGCAGGAGAAAGGCTCTGTGTGATCCAGATAGGCCTTTTCAGCTATTTTGAAAGAACACATCTATCCTTCAGTAGAAATTCATCATTGTAAGAAGCACGAGTATTAGAACCTTGTTGCCCAGTGAGAATTGAGTTCATTTCTCACAGGAATACTTCCAGAATATCACAGTTTTCATGATGGGGAAAGGCTTACTTTGTTCACAATAGACCTATTCAGCTGAGCTGAAGAAACACATGTACCTGTCCAAAGACCACCAACAGTAGTACAAGGATTGGCATGTAGAACGTGGTTTGCAAGTGAGAACTTAGTTAATTTTTGAAAGGAATACTTCCTGGATATCATAGTTTTAAAGGAGGAGAAAGGCTTATTTTACTCCACATGGCTGATTCAACTGAGTTGAAGAAACACATGAATCTCGCTAAAGGAAACTTTCTGTCTTAGAGGTTGCAGCGTCATGCACATTCTTTCCCAGAGACTTGAGTTGTACTTGAAGGGAATACATCTTGCAGCGTGGTTTTTCCCAGGTCGGGATAGGCTCTATTTGCTTCAAATCCGACTGTTTAGCTAAGGTGAGGACACAATGTATCTCTCGGTAGGAAATCTTCAGTGTTAGAAGCAGGAGTTTCAAGCACATTTTTTCCCCGTAAGTAATACATCAATAAAATCATAATTGTCTAGGTTTACAAAGCCTCTTTTAGAACCAAATAGTCCTGTTCAATTGAGTTGAAGAAACACATGTATCTCTCCAAAGGAAACCATCTATACTAGACCTTGCAGTGTCCTGCACATTGTTTCCCACATAGTTGAGTTAGTTTGTGAAAGGAATACATCTTGCAGCGTGTGTTTTCCTAGGTCGGGATAGGCTATGGGTGCTTCCCATCGGCCTGTTTAGCTAAGGTGAGGAAGCACATGTATCTCTCAGAAGGAAATCTTCAGTGTTAGAAGCAGGAGCTTCAATCACATTTTGTCCCTGTAATAATTGAGTAAGTTTTGGAAAGGAATAATTCCCTAAAATCATAATTTTCAACACTTAGAAAGGCTCATTTTGTTCCAAATTGGCCTATTCAGTTGAGTTGAAGAAACACAAGTATCTCTCCAAAGACACCCATGTTTGTAGAACAGAATGATGTAGAACATTGTTCTCTGTGAGAATAGAATTAGTTTTGCAAGGTATACTGCCTGCAACTTAGGTGGTTCAAGTTGGAGATAGGCTCTGTTTGCTCAAACTGGGCCAAGTGAGTTTCGATGTAGAAACACATGTATCGCTCCAAAAAATCATCTTTCTTAGAATCAGGAGGCTCGAGAACACTGTTTCCCTGTGAGAATTAAGTTAGTTTAGGAAGGAATACTGCCTGAAAACCATACTTTTCATGGTGGAGAAACGGTCACGTTGTTGCAAATAGGCCTGTTGAACTGAGTTGGAGAAACACATGTATATCTCCACAGACACCCATCTGTCCTTGAAGCAGGATGATGTGGGCTACTGATTTATTTGAGAATTGTGTTAGGTTTTCAAGGAATCCTTCCTGCAAATTAGGAGTTTCAAGGCGGAGATACACTGTGCATGCTCCAATTAGGCCTCTTCAGTGAATTTCAAGACACACATGTATCTCTCGGAGGACAACCTTCTGTGTATGAATCAGAAGCAGATAGCACATTGTGGCATAGTGAGAATTGAGCTAATTTTGAAAAAAAACACTTCGTGAGAATCTATGTTTTCAACGGATATGTAGGTTCTGTTCATTCCAAATAGGCCATGTCAGCTAAGGTAAGGAAACCAATGTATCTCTCCAAAGGAAAACATGGGTGTTTGAAGCACGAGTTTCAAGCACATTGTTTCCCGGGTATAATTCATTGAGTTTTTGAAAGCACAGCTGCCTGAAAATCATCATTTACAAGATGGAGAAAGGCTCATTTTGTTCCAAATAGCAGTATTCAGCTGATTTGGAGAAACACATGTGTCTCACCAGAGAAGACCTTGTCTGTAAAAAGCAGTAGGATGAAGAACGTTGTTTTGAAGGGATAACTGTCTTAGTTATTTAAGGAATACATCCTGCAAATCATAGTTTTCAAGGTGGATATGAGCTAAGTTTGCTCTAATTGGCCTACTCAGCACACCTGAAGAAACACATATATCACTCCAAAGAAAACCATCAGTCTTAGAAGCTGCAACATCGAGCGCATTGCTTTCTCTTGTGAAACGGTTAAGTATTTGAAAAGAATACCTCCTGTAACAAAGGGCTTTCAAGGTGGAGATAGGCTCTGTTTGCTCCAACTAGACCTATTCATGTGAGTGGAAAAATCTCATGAATCTCTCCAAAGTAAACCATGTGTGTTACATGCTGTAGCATCTATCATCCTGTTTCCCTGTGAAAATCAATTGAGGTTTTGAAAGGAATACTGCCTGCTACTCAAGTGTTTGAAGGTAAAGATAGGTTCTGTTTCCTCCAAACAGTCCTATTCAGACACCCTGAAGAAACACATACATCTATGCATATAATCCATTTCTGTTTTAAGCAGAAGCATCTAGCACACTGTTTCCCTGTGAGAATTCAGTCAGTTGTGAAAGGAATACTTTCTGCAACGTAGATGTTTCAAGGTGAAGATATGTTCTCTTTCTTCCAATTAAGCCTATTCAGCTGACTTGAAGAAACACATATATCTCTCCAAATAAACCTACTACATCAGAAGCTGTAGCAGTTACCATATTGTTTCTGTGTGAGAATCGAATTCTGTTTTTCTTGGAATGTTCCTACAACTTACATGTTTCAAGGTGAACATAGGCTCAGTTAGCTCCAAATAGGCCTGTCTATCTCAGCTGAAGGAAACCATGTATCTCTCAAAGTAAAACCATTGGTGTTAGAGGAATGACAGTCTAGCGTATTGTTCTTTGTGAGAATTGAGTTAGTTTTTCAGAGGAATAGTTCCTGCAAATCACACTTTTCATGGCAGAGAAAGGCTCATTTCTTTAACAAATGGCCGACTTAGCTCAGTTGTAGAAATGCTACCTACCTCTCCAAAGGAAACCATGGATGTTAGTGGCTGCAGCATCCTGCACATTGTTTCCCCGTGAGAGTTTAGATAATTTTGGAAAGGAGCACTTCGTGCATTGTGGGTTTTTCAAGGTGTTGATAGACTGTCTTGTAAATGTGCCTATTCAGCCGAATTGAAGTAACTCATGGATCTCTCCCAAGACAACCATCTGTTTTAGAAGCAGAATCATGTAGAATATCGTTTCCCTTTGTGAACTGAGTTACTTTTAATTAATACTTGCTGTAACTTAGATGTTTCAAGGTGGGGATAGGATCTGTTTGCTGCAGGTAGCCATGTTCTGCTAAGTTGAAGAAACACATGTATCTATGGACAGAAAACCATGTGTGTTAGAAGTGGGAGCGTGATGCTCATTGTTGTCCAGTTAAAATTGCGTTAGTTTTGGAAAGGAATACTTAACGAAAATCTTAGTTTTCTAGAGGGAGAAAGGCTCATTTCATTCCAAAATGCCCAATTGAGCTTAGTGAAGTTAACACAAGTATCTCTCCAAAAAGAACAATGTGTGTTGGAGGCTGCAGCATCTTGCCACGGGTTTCCCTGTGTGAATTCACTTAGTTTTTAATGGAATTCTTTCTGGAATATGGGTTTCTCAAGGTTGTGATAGGCTCTCTAAATTGCAAAGAGGCTTCTGCAGCTGAGTTGAGGAAACACATGTATCTGTCTAAAGACAACCATTGATGTTAAAAGCAGTAGCATGTAGAACATTGTTTCCCTGTGAGAACCGAGTTAATTGTTGAAAGGAATACTTCAAGACAATCATAGTTTCCAAGCTGGAGAAAGGCTCATTTAGTTCCAAATAGGCCTATTCACCTGAGTTGAAGGAAAACACGGACCTCTGCAAAGACAACCATTTCTGTTAGAAGCATTGGCATGAAGAACATTGTTTCCAAGCAAGAATGGAGTCGTTTTTGACAGGATTACTTCCTGCAACATAGGTGTTTCAGGGTGGGGATAGGATCTGTTAGCTCCATTATAGGCCTATTCAGCTAAGTTGAAGGAAAACATATATCACTTCAAAAAAACCATCTTAGTTAGAAAGTGAAACATTTTGCATATTGTATCCTGTGACTGTTGATTTAGCTTTTGAAAGGGATCCTTCCTGCAACATAGGATTTTCAAAGAGGAGATAGGTACGTTTGCTTAAATAGGCCTATACAACTAAGAGGAAGAAACACATATATCAGGCAGAGGAAAACCATCTGTGTTCGAAGCATAAGCATCTAATTCATTGCTACCCTGTTAGAATTCTGTTAGTTTTTGACAGCAATACATCCTCTAAATCATTGTTTTGAAGCAGGAGAAAGGCTCTGTGTGATCCAGATAGGCCTTTTCAGCTATTTTGAAAGAACACATCTATCCTTCAGTAGAAATTCATCATTGTAAGAAGCACGAGTATTAGAACCTTGTTGCCCAGTGAGAATTGAGTTCATTTCTCACAGGAATACTTCCAGAATATCACAGTTTTCATGATGGGGAAAGGCTCACTTTGTTCACAATAGACCTATTCAGCTGAGCTGAAGAAACACATGTACCTGTCCAAAGACCACCAACAGTAGTAGAAGGATTGGCATGTAGAACGTGGTTTGCAAGTGAGAACTTAGTTAATTTTTGAAAGGAATACTTCCTGGATATCATAGTTTTAAAGGAGGAGAAAGGCTTATTTTACTCCACATGGCTGATTCAACTGAGTTGAAGAAACACATGAATCTCGCTAAAGGAAACTTTCTGTCTTAGAGGTTGCAGCGTCATGCACATTCTTTCCCAGAGAGTTGAGTTGTACTTGAAGGGAATACATCTTGCAGCGTTGTTTTTCCCAGGTCGGGATAGGCTCTATTTGCTTCAAATCCGACTGTTTAGCTAAGGTGAGGACACAATGTATCTCTCGGTAGGAAATCTTCAGTGTTAGAAGCAGGAGTTTCAAGCACATTTTTTCCCTGTAAGTAATACATCAATAAAATCATAATTGTCTAGGTTTACAAAGCCTCTTTTAGAACCAAATAGTCCTGTTCAATTGAGTTGAAGAAACACATGTATCTCTCCAAAGGAAACCATCTATACTAGACCTTGCAGTGTCCTGCACATTGTTTCCCACATAGTTGAGTTAGTTTGTGAAAGGAATACATCTTGCAGCGTGTGTTTTCCTAGGTCGGGATAGGCTATGGGTGCTTCCCATCGGCCTGTTTAGCTAAGGTGAGGAAGCACATGTATCTCTCAGAAGGAAATCTTCAGTGTTAGAAGCAGGAGCTTCAATCACATTTTGTCCCTGTAATAATTGAGTAAGTTTTGGAAAGGAATAATTCCCTAAAATCATAATTTTCAACACTTAGAAAGGCTCATTTTGTTCCAAATTGGCCTATTCAGTTGAGTTGAAGAAACACAAGTATCTCTCCAAAGACACCCATGTTTGTAGAACAGAATGATGTAGAACATTGTTCTCTGTGAGAATAGAATTAGTTTTGCAAGGTATACTGCCTGCAACTTAGGTGGTTCAAGTTGGAGATAGGCTCTGTTTGCTCAAACTGGGCCAAGTGAGTTTCGATGTAGAAACACATGTATCGCTCCAAAAAATCATCTTTCTTAGAATCAGGAGGCTCGAGAACACTGTTTCCCTGTGAGAATTAAGTTAGTTTAGGAAGGAATACTGCCTGAAAACCATACTTTTCATGGTGGAGAAACGGTCACGTTGTTGCAAATAGGCCTGTTGAACTGAGTTGGAGAAACACATGTATATCTCCACAGACACCCATCTGTCCTTGAAGCAGGATGATGTGGGCTACTGATTTATTTGAGAATTGTGTTAGGTTTTCAAGGAATCCTTCCTGCAAATTAGGAGTTTCAAGGCGGAGATACACTGTGCATGCTCCAATTAGGCCTCTTCAGTGAATTTCAAGACACACATGTATCTCTCGGAGGACAACCTTCTGTGTATGAATCAGAAGCAGATAGCACATTGTGGCATAGTGAGAATTGAGCTAATTTTGAAAAAAAACACTTCGTGAGAATCTATGTTTTCAACGGATATGTAGGTTCTGTTCATTCCAAATAGGCCATGTCAGCTAAGGTAAGGAAACCAATGTATCTCTCCAAAGGAAAACATGGGTGTTTGAAGCACGAGTTTCAAGCACATTGTTTCCCGGGTATAATTCATTGAGTTTTTGAAAGCACAGCTGCCTGAAAATCATCATTTACAAGATGGAGAAAGGCTCATTTTGTTCCAAATAGCAGTATTCAGCTGATTTGGAGAAACACATGTGTCTCACCAGAGAAGACCTTGTCTGTAAAAAGCAGTAGGATGAAGAACGTTGTTTTGAAGGGATAACTGTCTTAGTTATTTAAGGAATACATCCTGCAAATCATAGTTTTCAAGGTGGATATGAGCTAAGTTTGCTCTAATTGGCCTACTCAGCACACCTGAAGAAACACATATATCACTCCAAAGAAAACCATCAGTCTTAGAAGCTGCAACATCGAGCGCATTGCTTTCTCTTGTGAAACGGTTAAGTATTTGAAAAGAATACCTCCTGTAACAAAGGGCTTTCAAGGTGGAGATAGGCTCTGTTTGCTCCAACTAGACCTATTCATGTGAGTGGAAAAATCTCATGAATCTCTCCAAAGTAAACCATGTGTGTTACATGCTGTAGCATCTATCATCCTGTTTCCCTGTGAAAATCAATTGAGGTTTTGAAAGGAATACTGCCTGCTACTCAAGTGTTTGAAGGTAAAGATAGGTTCTGTTTCCTCCAAACAGTCCTATTCAGACACCCTGAAGAAACACATACATCTATGCATATAATCCATTTCTGTTTTAAGCAGAAGCATCTAGCACACTGTTTCCCTGTGAGAATTCAGTCAGTTGTGAAAGGAATACTTTCTGCAACGTAGATGTTTCAAGGTGAAGATATGTTCTCTTTCTTCCAATTAAGCCTATTCAGCTGACTTGAAGAAACACATATATCTCTCCAAATAAACCTACTACATCAGAAGCTGTAGCAGTTACCATATTGTTTCTGTGTGAGAATCGAATTCTGTTTTTCTTGGAATGTTCCTACAACTTACATGTTTCAAGGTGAACATAGGCTCAGTTAGCTCCAAATAGGCCTGTCTATCTCAGCTGAAGAAAACCATGTATCTCTCAAAGTAAAACCATTGGTGTTAGAGGAATGACAGTCTAGCGTATTGTTCTTTGTGAGAATTGAGTTAGTTTTTCAGAGGAATAGTTCCTGCAAATCACACTTTTCATGGCAGAGAAAGGCTCATTTCTTTAACAAATGGCCGACTTAGCTCAGTTGTAGAAATGCTACCTACCTCTCCAAAGGAAACCATGGATGTTAGTGGCTGCAGCATCCTGCACATTGTTTCCCCGTGAGAGTTTAGATAATTTTGGAAAGGAGCACTTCGTGCATTGTGGGTTTTTCAAGGTGTTGATAGACTGTCTTGTAAATGTGCCTATTCAGCCGAATGGAAGTAACTCATGGATCTCTCCCAAGACAACCATCTGTTTTAGAAGCAGAATCATGTAGAATATCGTTTCCCTTTGTGAACTGAGTTACTTTTAATTAATACTTGCTGTAACTTAGATGTTTCAAGGTGGGGATAGGATCTGTTTGCTGCAGGTAGCCATGTTCTGCTAAGTTGAAGAAACACATGTATCTATGGACAGAAAACCATGTGTGTTAGAAGTGGGAGCGTGATGCTCATTGTTGTCCAGTTAAAATTGCGTTAGTTTTGGAAAGGAATACTTAACGAAAATCTGTTTTCTAGAGGGAGAAAGGCTCATTTCATTCCAAAATGCCCAATTGAGCTTAGTGAAGTTAACACAAGTATCTCTCCAAAAAGAACAATGTGTGTTGGAGGCTGCAGCATCTTGCCACGGGTTTCCCTGTGTGAATTCACTTAGTTTTTAATGGAATTCTTTCTGGAATATGGGTTTCTCAAGGTTGTGATAGGCTCTCTAAATTGCAAAGAGGCTTCTGCAGCTGAGTTGAGGAAACACATGTATCTGTCTAAAGACAACCATTGATGTTAAAAGCAGTAGCATGTAGAACATTGTTTCCCTGTGAGAACCGAGTTAATTGTTGAAAGGAATACTTCAAGACAATCATAGTTTCCAAGCTGGAGAAAGGCTCATTTAGTTCCAAATAGGCCTATTCACCTGAGTTGAAGGAAAACACGGACCTCTGCAAAGACAACCATTTCTGTTAGAAGCATTGGCATGAAGAACATTGTTTCCAAGCAAGAATGGAGTCGTTTTTGACAGGATTACTTCCTGCAACATAGGTGTTTCAGGGTGGGGATAGGATCTGTTAGCTCCATTATAGGCCTATTCAGCTAAGTTGAAGGAAAACATATATCACTTCAAAAAAACCATCTTAGTTAGAAAGTGAAACATTTTGCATATTGTATCCTGTGACTGTCGATTTAGCTTTTGAAAGGGATCCTTCCTGCAACATAGGATTTTCAAAGAGGAGATAGGTACGTTTGCTTAAATAGGCCTATACAACTAAGAGGAAGAAACACATATATCAGGCAGAGGAAAACCATCTGTGTTCGAAGCATAAGCATCTAATTCATTGCTACCCTGTTAGAATTCTGTTAGTTTTTGACAGCAATACATCCTCTAAATCATTGTTTTGAAGCAGGAGAAAGGCTCTGTGTGATCCAGATAGGCCTTTTCAGCTATTTTGAAAGAACACATCTATCCTTCAGTAGAAATTCATCATTGTAAGAAGCACGAGTATTAGAACCTTGTTGCCCAGTGAGAATTGAGTTCATTTCTCACAGGAATACTTCCAGAATATCACAGTTTTCATGATGGGGAAAGGCTCACTTTGTTCACAATAGACCTATTCAGCTGAGCTGAAGAAACACATGTACCTGTCCAAAGACCACCAACAGTAGTAGAAGGATTGGCATGTAGAACGTGGTTTGCAAGTGAGAACTTAGTTAATTTTTGAAAGGAATACTTCCTGGATATCATAGTTTTAAAGGAGGAGAAAGGCTTATTTTACTCCACATGGCTGATTCAACTGAGTTGAAGAAACACATGAATCTCGCTAAAGGAAACTTTCTGTCTTAGAGGTTGCAGCGTCATGCACATTCTTTCCCAGAGAGTTGAGTTGTACTTGAAGGGAATACATCTTGCAGCGTGGTTTTTCCCAGGTCGGGATAGGCTCTATTTGCTTCAAATCCGACTGTTTAGCTAAGGTGAGGACACAATGTATCTCTCGGTAGGAAATCTTCAGTGTTAGAAGCCGGAGTTTCAAGCACATTTTTTCCCTGTAAGTAATACATCAATAAAATCATAATTGTCTAGGTTTACAAAGCCTCTTTTAGAACCAAATAGTCCTGTTCAATTGAGTTGAAGAAACACATGTATCTCTCCAAAGGAAACCATCTATACTAGACCTTGCAGTGTCCTGCACATTGTTTCCCACATAGTTGAGTTAGTTTGTGAAAGGAATACATCTTGCAGCGTGTGTTTTCCTAGGTCGGGATAGGCTATGGGTGCTTCCCATCGGCCTGTTTAGCTAAGGTGAGGAAGCACATGTATCTCTCAGAAGGAAATCTTCAGTGTTAGAAGCAGGAGCTTCAATCACATTTTGTCCCTGTAATAATTGAGTAAGTTTTGGAAAGGAATAATTCCCTAAAATCATAATTTTCAACACTTAGAAAGGCTCATTTTGTTCCAAATTGGCCTATTCAGTTGAGTTGAAGAAACACAAGTATCTCTCCAAAGACACCCATGTTTGTAGAACAGAATGATGTAGAACATTGTTCTCTGTGAGAATAGAATTAGTTTTGCAAGGTATACTGCCTGCAACTTAGGTGGTTCAAGTTGGAGATAGGCTCTGTTTGCTCAAACTGGGCCAAGTGAGTTTCGATGTAGAAACACATGTATCGCTCCAAAAAATCATCTTTCTTAGAATCAGGAGGCTCGAGAACACTGTTTCCCTGTGAGAATTAAGTTAGTTTAGGAAGGAATACTGCCTGAAAACCATACTTTTCATGGTGGAGAAACGGTCACGTTGTTGCAAATAGGCCTGTTGAACTGAGTTGGAGAAACACATGTATATCTCCACAGACACCCATCTGTCCTTGAAGCAGGATGATGTGGGCTACTGATTTATTTGAGAATTGTGTTAGGTTTTCAAGGAATCCTTCCTGCAAATTAGGAGTTTCAAGGCGGAGATACACTGTGCATGCTCCAATTAGGCCTCTTCAGTGAATTTCAAGACACACATGTATCTCTCGGAGGACAACCTTCTGTGTATGAATCAGAAGCAGATAGCACATTGTGGCATAGTGAGAATTGAGCTAATTTTGAAAAAAAAACACTTCGTGAGAATCTATGTTTTCAACGGATATGTAGGTTCTGTTCATTCCAAATAGGCCATGTCAGCTAAGGTAAGGAAACCAATGTATCTCTCCAAAGGAAAACATGGGTGTTTGAAGCACGAGTTTCAAGCACATTGTTTCCCGGGTATAATTCATTGAGTTTTTGAAAGCACAGCTGCCTGAAAATCATCATTTACAAGATGGAGAAAGGCTCATTTTGTTCCAAATAGCAGTATTCAGCTGATTTGGAGAAACACATGTGTCTCACCAGAGAAGACCTTGTCTGTAAAAAGCAGTAGGATGAAGAACGTTGTTTTGAAGGGATAACTGTCTTAGTTATTTAAGGAATACATCCTGCAAATCATAGTTTTCAAGGTGGATATGAGCTAAGTTTGCTCTAATTGGCCTACTCAGCACACCTGAAGAAACACATATATCACTCCAAAGAAAACCATCAGTCTTAGAAGCTGCAACATCGAGCGCATTGCTTTCTCTTGTGAAACGGTTAAGTATTTGAAAAGAATACCTCCTGTAACAAAGGGCTTTCAAGGTGGAGATAGGCTCTGTTTGCTCCAACTAGACCTATTCATGTGAGTGGAAAAATCTCATGAATCTCTCCAAAGTAAACCATGTGTGTTACATGCTGTAGCATCTATCATCCTGTTTCCCTGTGAAAATCAATTGAGGTTTTGAAAGGAATACTGCCTGCTACTCAAGTGTTTGAAGGTAAAGATAGGTTCTGTTTCCTCCAAACAGTCCTATTCAGACACCCTGAAGAAACACATACATCTATGCATATAATCCATTTCTGTTTTAAGCAGAAGCATCTAGCACACTGTTTCCCTGTGAGAATTCAGTCAGTTGTGAAAGGAATACTTTCTGCAACGTAGATGTTTCAAGGTGAAGATATGTTCTCTTTCTTCCAATTAAGCCTATTCAGCTGACTTGAAGAAACACATATATCTCTCCAAATAAACCTACTACATCAGAAGCTGTAGCAGTTACCATATTGTTTCTGTGTGAGAATCGAATTCTGTTTTTCTTGGAATGTTCCTACAACTTACATGTTTCAAGGTGAACATAGGCTCAGTTAGCTCCAAATAGGCCTGTCTATCTCAGCTGAAGAAAACCATGTATCTCTCAAAGTAAAACCATTGGTGTTAGAGGAATGACAGTCTAGCGTATTGTTCTTTGTGAGAATTGAGTTAGTTTTTCAGAGGAATAGTTCCTGCAAATCACACTTTTCATGGCAGAGAAAGGCTCATTTCTTTAACAAATGGCCGACTTAGCTCAGTTGTAGAAATGCTACCTACCTCTCCAAAGGAAACCATGGATGTTAGTGGCTGCAGCATCCTGCACATTGTTTCCCCGTGAGAGTTTAGATAATTTTGGAAAGGAGCACTTCGTGCATTGTGGGTTTTTCAAGGTGTTGATAGACTGTCTTTCTTGTAAATGTGCCTATTCAGCCGAATTGAAGTAACTCATGGATCTCTCCCAAGACAACCATCTGTTTTAGAAGCAGAATCATGTAGAATATCGTTTCCCTTTGTGAACTGAGTTACTTTTAATTAATACTTGCTGTAACTTAGATGTTTCAAGGTGGGGATAGGATCTGTTTGCTGCAGGTAGCCATGTTCTGCTAAGTTGAAGAAACACATGTATCTATGGACAGAAAACCATGTGTGTTAGAAGTGGGAGCGTGATGCTCATTGTTGTCCAGTTAAAATTGCGTTAGTTTTGGAAAGGAATACTTAACGAAAATCTTAGTTTTCTAGAGGGAGAAAGGCTCATTTCATTCCAAAATGCCCAATTGAGCTTAGTGAAGTTAACACAAGTATCTCTCCAAAAAGAACAATGTGTGTTGGAGGCTGCAGCATCTTGCCACGGGTTTCCCTGTGTGAGTTCACTTAGTTTTTAATGGAATTCTTTCTGCAATATGGGTTTCTCAAGGTTGTGATAGGCTCTCTAAATTGCAAAGAGGCTTCTGCAGCTGAGTTGAGGAAACACATGTATCTGTCTAAAGACAACCATTGATGTTAAAAGCAGTAGCATGTAGAACATTGTTTCCCTGTGAGAACCGAGTTAATTGTTGAAAGGAATACTTCAAGACAATCATAGTTTCCAAGCTGGAGAAAGGCTCATTTAGTTCCAAATAGGCCTATTCACCTGAGTTGAAGGAAAACACGGACCTCTGCAAAGACAACCATTTCTGTTAGAAGCATTGGCATGAAGAACATTGTTTCCAAGCAAGAATGGAGTCGTTTTTGACAGGATTACTTCCTGCAGCATAGGTGTTTCAGGGTGGGGATAGGATCTGTTAGCTCCATTATAGGCCTATTCAGCTAAGTTGAAGGAAAACATATATCACTTCAAAAAAACCATCTTAGTTAGAAAGTGAAACATTTTGCATATTGTATCCTGTGACTGTCGATTTAGCTTTTGAAAGGGATCCTTCCTGCAACATAGGATTTTTCAAAGAGGAGATAGGTACGTTTGCTTAAATAGGCCTATACAACTAAGAGGAAGAAACACATATATCAGGCAGAGGAAAACCATCTGTGTTCGAAGCATAAGCATCTAATTCATTGCTACCCTGTTAGAATTCTGTTAGTTTTTGACAGCAATACATCCTCTAAATCATTGTTTTGAAGCAGGAGAAAGGCTCTGTGTGATCCAGATAGGACTTTTCAGCTATTTTGAAAGAACACATCTATCCTTCAGTAGAAATTCATCATTGTAAGAAGCACGAGTATTAGAACCTTGTTGCCCAGTGAGAATTGAGTTCATTTCTCACAGGAATACTTCCAGAATATCACAGTTTTCATGATGGGGAAAGGCTCACTTTGTTCACAATAGACCTATTCAGCTGAGCTGAAGAAACACATGTACCTGTCCAAAGACCACCAACAGTAGTAGAAGGATTGGCATGTAGAACGTGGTTTGCAAGTGAGAACTTAGTTAATTTTTGAAAGGAATACTTCCTGGATATCATAGTTTTAAAGGAGGAGAAAGGCTTATTTTACTCCACATGGCTGATTCAACTGAGTTGAAGAAACACATGAATCTCGCTAAAGGAAACTTTCTGTCTTAGAGGTTGCAGCGTCATGCACATTCTTTCCCAGAGACTTGAGTTGTACTTGAAAGGAATACATCTTGCAGCGTGGTTTTTCCCAGGTCGGGATAGGCTCTATTTGCTTCAAATCTGACTGTTTAGCTAAGGTGAGGACACAATGTATCTCTCGGTAGGAAATCTTCAGTGTTAGAAGCAGGAGTTTCAAGCACATTTTTTCCCTGTAAGTAATACATCAATAAAATCATAATTGTCTAGGTTTACAAAGCCTCTTTTAGAACCAAATAGTCCTGTTCAATTGAGTTGAAGAAACACATGTATCTCTCCAAAGGAAACCATCTATACTAGACCTTGCAGTGTCCTGCACATTGTTTCC
This sequence comes from Castor canadensis, assembly GCF_047511655.1. Taxonomy (NCBI): domain Eukaryota; kingdom Metazoa; phylum Chordata; class Mammalia; order Rodentia; family Castoridae; genus Castor; species Castor canadensis. The sequence goes on from NC_133395.1 coordinate 94,061,281, forward strand.
CACATAGTTGAGTTAGTTTGTGAAAGGAATACATCTTGCAGCGTGTGTTTTCCTAGGTCGGGATAGGCTATGGCTGCTTCCCATCGGCCTGTTTAGCTAAGGTGAGGAAGCACATGTATCTCTCAGAAGGAAATCTTCAGTGTTAGAAGCAGGAGCTTCAATCACATTTTGTCCCTGTAATAATTGAGTAAGTTTTGGAAAGGAATAATTCCCTAAAATCATAATTTTCAACACTTAGAAAGGCTCATTTTGTTCCAAATTGGCCTATTCAGTTGAGTTGAAGAAACACAAGTATCTCTCCAAAGACACCCATGTTTGTAGAACAGAATGATGTAGAACATTGTTCTCTGTGAGAATAGAATTAGTTTTGCAAGGTATACTGCCTGCAACTTAGGTGGTTCAAGTTGGAGATAGGCTCTGTTTGCTCAAACTGGGCCAAGTGAGTTTCGATGTAGAAACACATGCATCGCTCCAAAAAATCATCTTTCTTAGAATCAGGAGGCTCGAGAACACTGTTTCCCTGTGAGAATTAAGTTAGTTTAGGAAGGAATACTGCCTGAAAACCATACTTTTCATGGTGGAGAAACAGTCACGTTGTTGCAAATAGGCCTGTTGAACTGAGTTGGAGAAACACATGTATATCTCCACAGACACCCATCTGTCCTTGAAGCAGGATGATGTGGGCTACTGATTTATTTGAGAATTGTGTTAGGTTTTCAAGGAATCCTTCCTGCAAATTAGGAGTTTCAAGGCGGAGATACACTGTGCATGCTCCAATTAGGCCTCTTCAGTGAATTTCAAGACACACATGTATCTCTCGGAGGACAACCTTCTGTGTATGAATCAGAAGCAGATAGCACATTGTGGCATAGTGAGAATTGAGCTAATTTTGAAAAAAAACACTTCGTGAGAATCTATGTTTTCAACGGATATGTAGGTTCTGTTCATTCCAAATAGGCCATGTCAGCTAAGGTAAGGAAACCAATGTATCTCTCCAAAGGAAAACATGGGTGTTTGAAGCACGAGTTTCAAGCACATTGTTTCCCGGGTATAATTCATTGAGTTTTTGAAAGCACAGCTGCCTGAAAATCATCATTTACAAGATGGAGAAAGGCTCATTTTGTTCCAAATAGCAGTATTCAGCTGATTTGGAGAAACACATGTGTCTCACCAGAGAAGACCTTGTCTGTAAAAAGCAGTAGGATGAAGAACGTTGTTTTGAAGGGATAACTGTCTTAGTTATTTAAGGAATACATCCTGCAAATCATAGTTTTCAAGGTGGATATGAGCTAAGTTTGCTCTAATTGGCCTACTCAGCACACCTGAAGAAACACATATATCACTCCAAAGAAAACCATCAGTCTTAGAAGCTGCAACATCGAGCGCATTGCTTTCTCTTGTGAAACGGTTAAGTATTTGAAAAGAATACCTCCTGTAACAAAGGGCTTTCAAGGTGGAGATAGGCTCTGTTTGCTCCAACTAGACCTATTCATGTGAGTGGAAAAATCTCATGAATCTCTCCAAAGTAAACCATGTGTGTTACATGCTGTAGCATCTATCATCCTGTTTCCCTGTGAAAATCAATTGAGGTTTTGAAAGGAATACTGCCTGCTACTCAAGTGTTTGAAGGTAAAGATAGGTTCTGTTTCCTCCAAACAGTCCTATTCAGACACCCTGAAGAAACACATACATCTATGCATATAATCCATTTCTGTTTTAAGCAGAAGCATCTAGCACACTGTTTCCCTGTGAGAATTCAGTCAGTTGTGAAAGGAATACTTTCTGCAACGTAGATGTTTCAAGGTGAAGATATGTTCTCTTTCTTCCATTTAAGCCTATTCAGCTGACTTGAAGAAACACATATATCTCTCCAAATAAACCTACTACATCAGAAGCTGTAGCAGTTACCATATTGTTTCTGTGTGAGAATCGAATTCTGTTTTTCTTGGAATGTTCCTACAACTTACATGTTTCAAGGTGAACATAGGCTCAGTTAGCTCCAAATAGGCCTGTCTATCTCAGCTGAAGAAAACCATGTATCTCTCAAAGTAAAACCATCGGTGTTAGAGGAATGACAGTCTAGCGTATTGTTCTTTGTGAGAATTGAGTTAGTTTTTCAGAGGAATAGTTCCTGCAAATCACACTTTTCATGGCAGAGAAAGGCTCATTTCTTTAACAAATGGCCGACTTAGCTCAGTTGTAGAAATGCTACCTACCTCTCCAAAGGAAACCATGGATGTTAGTGGCTGCAGCATCCTGCACATTGTTTCCCCGTGAGAGTTTAGATAATTTTGGAAAGGAGCACTTCGTGCATTGTGGGTTTTTCAAGGTGTTGATAGACTGTCTTTCTTGTAAATGTGCCTATTCAGCCGAATTGAAGTAACTCATGGATCTCTCCCAAGACAACCATCTGTTTTAGAAGCAGAATCATGTAGAATATCGTTTCCCTTTGTGAACTGAGTTACTTTTAATTAATACTTGCTGTAACTTAGATGTTTCAAGGTGGGGATAGGATCTGTTTGCTGCAGGTAGCCATGTTCTGCTAAGTTGAAGAAACACATGTATCTATGGACAGAAAACCATGTGTGTTAGAAGTGGGAGCGTGATGCTCATTGTTGTGCAGTTAAAATTGCGTTAGTTTTGGAAAGGAATACTTAACGAAAATCTGTTTTCTAGAGGGAGAAAGGCTCATTTCATTCCAAAATGCCCAATTGAGCTTAGTGAAGTTAACACAAGTATCTCTCCAAAAAGAACAATGTGTGTTGGAGGCTGCAGCATCTTGCCACGGGTTTCCCTGTGTGAGTTCACTTAGTTTTTAATGGAATTCTTTCTGGAATATGGGTTTCTCAAGGTTGTGATAGGCTCTCTAAATTGCAAAGAGGCTTATGCAGCTGAGTTGAGGAAACACATGTATCTGTCTAAAGACAACCATTGATGTTAAAAGCAGTAGCATGTAGAACATTGTTTCCCTGTGAGAACCGAGTTAATTGTTGAAAGGAATACTTCAAGACAATCATAGTTTCCAAGCTGGAGAAAGGCTCATTTAGTTCCAAATAGGCCTATTCACCTGAGTTGAAGGAAAACACGTACCTCTGCAAAGACAACCATTTCTGTTAGAGGCATTGGCATGAAGAACATTGTTTCCAAGCAAGAATGGAGTCGTTTTTGACAGGATTACTTCCTGCAACATAGGTGTTTCAGGGTGGGGATAGGATCTGTTAGCTCCATTATAGGCCTATTCAGCTAAGTTGAAGGAAAACATATATCACTTCAAAAAAACCATCTTAGTTAGAAAGTGAAACATTTTGCATATTGTATCCTGTGACTGTCGATTTAGCTTTTGAAAGGGATCCTTCCTGCAACATAGGATTTTCAAAGAGGAGATAGGTACGTTTGCTTAAATAGGCCTATACAACTAAGAGGAAGAAACACATATATCAGGCAGAGGAAAACCATCTGTGTTCGAAGCATAAGCATCTAATTCATTGCTACCCTGTTAGAATTCTGTTAGTTTTTGACAGCAATCCATCCTCTAAATCATTGTTTTGAAGCAGGAGAAAGGCTCTGTGTGATCCAGATAGGCCTTTTCAGCTATTTTGAAAGAACACATCTATCCTTCAGTAGAAATTCATCATTGTAAGAAGCACGAGTATTAGAACCTTGTTGCCCAGTGAGAATTGAGTTCATTTCTCACAGGAATACTTCCAGAATATCACAGTTTTCATGATGGGGAAAGGCTCACTTTGTTCACAATAGACCTATTCAGCTGAGCTGAAGAAACACATGTACCTGTCCAAAGACCACCAACAGTAGTAGAAGGATTGGCATGTAGAACGTGGTTTGCAAGTGAGAACTTAGTTAATTTTTGAAATTAATACTTCCTGGATATCATAGTTTTAAAGGAGGAGAAAGGCTTATTTTACTCCACATGGCTGATTCAACTGAGTTGAAGAAACACATGAATCTCGCTAAAGGAAACTTTCTGTCTTAGAGGTTGCAGCGTCATGCACATTCTTTCCCAGAGAGTTGAGTTGTACTTGAAGGGAATACATCTTGCAGCGTGGTTTTTCCCAGGTCGGGATAGGCTCTATTTGCTTCAAATCCGACTGTTTAGCTAAGGTGAGGACACAATGTATCTCTCGGTAGGAAATCTTCAGTGTTAGAAGCAGGAGTTTCAAGCACATTTTTTCCCTGTAAGTAATACATCAATAAAATCATAATTGTCTAGGTTTACAAAGCCTCTTTTAGAACCAAATAGTCCTGTTCAATTGAGTTGAAGAAACACATGTATCTCTCCAAAGGAAACCATCTATACTGGACCTTGCAGTGTCCTGCACATTGTTTCCCACATAGTTGAGTTAGTTTGTGAAAGGAATACATCTTGCAGCGTGTGTTTTCCTAGGTCGGGATAGGCTATGGCTGCTTCCCATCGGCCTGTTTAGCTAAGGTGAGGAAGCACATGTATCTCTCAGAAGGAAATCTTCAGTGTTAGAAGCAGGAGCTTCAATCACATTTTGTCCCTGTAATAATTGAGTAAGTTTTGGAAAGGAATAATTCCCTAAAATCATAATTTTCAACACTTAGAAAGGCTCATTTTGTTCCAAATTGGCCTATTCAGTTGAGTTGAAGAAACACAAGTATCTCTCCAAAGACACCCATGTTTGTAGAACAGAATGATGTAGAACATTGTTCTCTGTGAGAATAGAATTAGTTTTGCAAGGTATACTGCCTGCAACTTAGGTGGTTCAAGTTGGAGATAGGCTCTGTTTGCTCAAACTGGGCCAAGTGAGTTTCGATGTAGAAACACATGCATCGCTCCAAAAAATCATCTTTCTTAGAATCAGGAGGCTCGAGAACACTGTTTCCCTGTGAGAATTAAGTTAGTTTAGGAAGGAATACTGCCTGAAAACCATACTTTTCATGGTGGAGAAACGGTCACGTTGTTGCAAATAGGCCTGTTGAACTGAGTTGGAGAAACACATGTATATCTCCACAGACACCCATCTGTCCTTGAAGCAGGATGATGTGGGCTACTGATTTATTTGAGAATTGTGTTAGGTTTTCAAGGAATCCTTCCTGCAAATTAGGAGTTTCAAGGCGGAGATACACTGTGCATGCTCCAATTAGGCCTCTTCAGTGAATTTCAAGACACACATGTATCTCTCGGAGGACAACCTTCTGTGTATGAATCAGAAGCAGATAGCACATTGTGGCATAGTGAGAATTGAGCTAATTTTGAAAAAAAACACTTCGTGAGAATCTATGTTTTCAACGGATATGTAGGTTCTGTTCATTCCAAATAGGCCATGTCAGCTAAGGTAAGGAAACCAATGTATCTCTCCAAAGGAAAACATGGGTGTTTGAAGCACGAGTTTCAAGCACATTGTTTCCCGGGTATAATTCATTGAGTTTTTGAAAGCACAGCTGCCTGAAAATCATCATTTACAAGATGGAGAAAGGCTCATTTTGTTCCAAATAGCAGTATTCAGCTGATTTGGAGAAACACATGTGTCTCACCAGAGAAGACCTTGTCTGTAAAAAGCAGTAGGATGAAGAACGTTGTTTTGAAGGGATAACTGTCTTAGTTATTTAAGGAATACATCCTGCAAATCATAGTTTTCAAGGTGGATATGAGCTAAGTTTGCTCTAATTGGCCTACTCAGCACACCTGAAGAAACACATATATCACTCCAAAGAAAACCATCAGTCTTAGAAGCTGCAACATCGAGCGCATTGCTTTCTCTTGTGAAACGGTTAAGTATTTGAAAAGAATACCTCCTGTAACAAAGGGCTTTCAAGGTGGAGATAGGCTCTGTTTGCTCCAACTAGACCTATTCATGTGAGTGGAAAAATCTCATGAATCTCTCCAAAGTAAACCATGTGTGTTACATGCTGTAGCATCTATCATCCTGTTTCCCTGTGAAAATCAATTGAGGTTTTGAAAGGAATACTGCCTGCTACTCAAGTGTTTGAAGGTAAAGATAGGTTCTGTTTCCTCCAAACAGTCCTATTCAGACACCCTGAAGAAACACATACATCTATGCATATAATCCATTTCTGTTTTAAGCAGAAGCATCTAGCACACTGTTTCCCTGTGAGAATTCAGTCAGTTGTGAAAGGAATACTTTCTGCAACGTAGATGTTTCAAGGTGAAGATATGTTCTCTTTCTTCCAATTAAGCCTATTCAGCTGACTTGAAGAAACACATATATCTCTCCAAATAAACCTACCACATCAGAAGCTGTAGCAGTTACCATATTGTTTCTGTGTGAGAATCGAATTCTGTTTTTCTTGGAATGTTCCTACAACTTACATGTTTCAAGGTGAACATAGGCTCAGTTAGCTCCAAATAGGCCTGTCTATCTCAGCTGAAGAAAACCATGTATCTCTCAAAGTAAAACCATTGGTGTTAGAGGAATGACAGTCTAGCGTATTGTTCTTTGTGAGAATTGAGTTAGTTTTTCAGAGGAATAGTTCCTGCAAATCACACTTTTCATGGCAGAGAAAGGCTCATTTCTTTAACAAATGGCCGACTTAGCTCAGTTGTAGAAATGCTACCTACCTCTCCAAAGGAAACCATGGATGTTAGTGGCTGCAGCATCCTGCACATTGTTTCCCCGTGAGAGTTTAGATAATTTTGGAAAGGAGGACTTCGTGCATTGTGGGTTTTTCAAGGTGTTGATAGACTGTCTTTCTTGTAAATGTGCCTATTCAGCCGAATTGAAGTAACTCATGGATCTCTCCCAAGACAACCATCTGTTTTAAAAGCAGAATCATGTAGAATATCGTTTCCCTTTGTGAACTGAGTTACTTTTAATTAATACTTGCTGTAACTTAGATGTTTCAAGGTGGGGATAGGATCTGTTTGCTGCAGGTAGCCATGTTCTGCTAAGTTGAAGAAACACATGTATCTATGGACAGAAAACCATGTGTGTTAGAAGTGGGAGCGTGATGCTCATTGTTGTCCAGTTAAAATTGCGTTAGTTTTGGAAAGGAATACTTAACGAAAATCTTAGTTTTCTAGAGGGAGAAAGGCTCATTTCATTCCAAAATGCCCAATTGAGCTTAGTGAAGTTAACACAAGTATCTCTCCAAAAAGAACAATGTGTGTTGGAGGCTGCAGCATCTTGCCACGGGTTTCCCTGTGTGAGTTCACTTAGTTTTTAATGGAATTCTTTCTGCAATATGGGTTTCTCAAGGTTGTGATAGGCTCTCTAAATTGCAAAGAGCCTTATGCAGCTGAGTTGAGGAAACACATGTATCTGTCTAAAGACAACCATTGATGTTAAAAGCAGTAGCATGTAGAACATTGTTTCCCTGTGAGAACCGAGTTAATTGTTGAAAGGAATACTTCAAGACAATCATAGTTTCCAAGCTGGAGAAAGGCTCATTTAGTTCCAAATAGGCCTATTCACCTGAGTTGAAGGAAAACACGTACCTCTGCAAAGACAACCATTTCTGTTAGAGGCATTGGCATGAAGAACATTGTTTCCAAGCAAGAATGGAGTCGTTTTTGACAGGATTACTTCCTGCAACATAGGTGTTTCAGGGTGGGGATAGGATCTGTTAGCTCCATTATAGGCCTATTCAGCTAAGTTGAAGGAAAACATATATCACTTCAAAAAAACCATCTTAGTTAGAAAGTGAAACATTTTGCATATTGTATCCTGTGACTGTCGATTTAGCTTTTGAAAGGGATCCTTCCTGCAACATAGGATTTTCAAAGAGGAGATAGGTACGTTTGCTTAAATAGGCCTATACAACTAAGAGGAAGAAACACATATATCAGGCAGAGGAAAACCATCTGTGTTCGAAGCATAAGCATCTAATTCATTGCTACCCTGTTAGAATTCTGTTAGTTTTTGACAGCAATACATCCTCTAAATCATTGTTTTGAAGCAGGAGAAAGGCTCTGTGTGATCCAGATAGGCCTTTTCAGCTATTTTGAAAGAACACATCTATCCTTCAGTAGAAATTCATCATTGTAAGAAGCACGAGTATTAGAACCTTGTTGCCCAGTGAGAATTGAGTTCATTTCTCACAGGAATACTTCCAGAATATCACAGTTTTCATGATGGGGAAAGGCTCACTTTGTTCACAATAGACCTATTCAGCTGAGCTGAAGAAACACATGTACCTGTCCAAAGACCACCAACAGTAGTAGAAGGATTGGCATGTAGAACGTGGTTTGCAAGTGAGAACTTAGTTAATTTTTGAAATTAATACTTCCTGGATATCATAGTTTTAAAGGAGGAGAAAGGCTTATTTTACTCCACATGGCTGATTCAACTGAGTTGAAGAAACACATGAATCTCGCTAAAGGAAACTTTCTGTCTTAGAGGTTGCAGCGTCATGCACATTCTTTCCCAGAGAGTTGAGTTGTACTTGAAGGGAATACATCTTGCAGCGTGGTTTTTCCCAGGTCGGGATAGGCTCTATTTGCTTCAAATCCGACTGTTTAGCTAAGGTGAGGACACAATGTATCTCTCGGTAGGAAATCTTCAGTGTTAGAAGCAGGAGTTTCAAGCACATTTTTTCCCTGTAAGTAATACATCAATAAAATCATAATTGTCTAGGTTTACAAAGCCTCTTTTAGAACCAAATAGTCCTGTTCAATTGAGTTGAAGAAACACATGTATCTCTCCAAAGGAAACCATCTATACTGGACCTTGCAGTGTCCTGCACATTGTTTCCCACATAGTTGAGTTAGTTTGTGAAAGGAATACATCTTGCAGCGTGTGTTTTCCTAGGTCGGGATAGGCTATGGCTGCTTCCCATCGGCCTGTTTAGCTAAGGTGAGGAAGCACATGTATCTCTCAGAAGGAAATCTTCAGTGTTAGAAGCAGGAGCTTCAATCACATTTTGTCCCTGTAATAATTGAGTAAGTTTTGGAAAGGAATAATTCCCTAAAATCATAATTTTCAACACTTAGAAAGGCTCATTTTGTTCCAAATTGGCCTATTCAGTTGAGTTGAAGAAACACAAGTATCTCTCCAAAGACACCCATGTTTGTAGAACAGAATGATGTAGAACATTGTTCTCTGTGAGAATAGAATTAGTTTTGCAAGGTATACTGCCTGCAACTTAGGTGGTTCAAGTTGGAGATAGGCTCTGTTTGCTCAAACTGGGCCAAGTGAGTTTCGATGTAGAAACACATGCATCGCTCCAAAAAATCATCTTTCTTAGAATCAGGAGGCTCGAGAACACTGTTTCCCTGTGAGAATTAAGTTAGTTTAGGAAGGAATACTGCCTGAAAACCATACTTTTCATGGTGGAGAAACGGTCACGTTGTTGCAAATAGGCCTGTTGAACTGAGTTGGAGAAACACATGTATATCTCCACAGACACCCATCTGTCCTTGAAGCAGGATGATGTGGGCTACTGATTTATTTGAGAATTGTGTTAGGTTTTCAAGGAATCCTTCCTGCAAATTAGGAGTTTCAAGGCGGAGATACACTGTGCATGCTCCAATTAGGCCTCTTCAGTGAATTTCAAGACACACATGTATCTCTCGGAGGACAACCTTCTGTGTATGAATCAGAAGCAGATAGCACATTGTGGCATAGTGAGAATTGAGCTAATTTTGAAAAAAAACACTTCGTGAGAATCTATGTTTTCAACGGATATGTAGGTTCTGTTCATTCCAAATAGGCCATGTCAGCTAAGGTAAGGAAACCAATGTATCTCTCCAAAGGAAAACATGGGTGTTTGAAGCACGAGTTTCAAGCACATTGTTTCCCGGGTATAATTCATTGAGTTTTTGAAAGCACAGCTGCCTGAAAATCATCATTTACAAGATGGAGAAAGGCTCATTTTGTTCCAAATAGCAGTATTCAGCTGATTTGGAGAAACACATGTGTCTCACCAGAGAAGACCTTGTCTGTAAAAAGCAGTAGGATGAAGAACGTTGTTTTGAAGGGATAACTGTCTTAGTTATTTAAGGAATACATCCTGCAAATCATAGTTTTCAAGGTGGATATGAGCTAAGTTTGCTCTAATTGGCCTACTCAGCACACCTGAAGAAACACATATATCACTCCAAAGAAAACCATCAGTCTTAGAAGCTGCAACATCGAGCGCATTGCTTTCTCTTGTGAAACGGTTAAGTATTTGAAAAGAATACCTCCTGTAACAAAGGGCTTTCAAGGTGGAGATAGGCTCTGTTTGCTCCAACTAGACCTATTCATGTGAGTGGAAAAATCTCATGAATCTCTCCAAAGTAAACCATGTGTGTTACATGCTGTAGCATCTATCATCCTGTTTCCCTGTGAAAATCAATTGAGGTTTTGAAAGGAATACTGCCTGCTACTCAAGTGTTTGAAGGTAAAGATAGGTTCTGTTTCCTCCAAACAGTCCTATTCAGACACCCTGAAGAAACACATACATCTATGCATATAATCCATTTCTGTTTTAAGCAGAAGCATCTAGCACACTGTTTCCCTGTGAGAATTCAGTCAGTTGTGAAAGGAATACTTTCTGCAACGTAGATGTTTCAAGGTGAAGATATGTTCTCTTTCTTCCAATTAAGCCTATTCAGCTGACTTGAAGAAACACATATATCTCTCCAAATAAACCTACCACATCAGAAGCTGTAGCAGTTACCATATTGTTTCTGTGTGAGAATCGAATTCTGTTTTTCTTGGAATGTTCCTACAACTTACATGTTTCAAGGTGAACATAGGCTCAGTTAGCTCCAAATAGGCCTGTCTATCTCAGCTGAAGAAAACCATGTATCTCTCAAAGTAAAACCATTGGTGTTAGAGGAATGACAGTCTAGCGTATTGTTCTTTGTGAGAATTGAGTTAGTTTTTCAGAGGAATAGTTCCTGCAAATCACACTTTTCATGGCAGAGAAAGGCTCATTTCTTTAACAAATGGCCGACTTAGCTCAGTTGTAGAAATGCTACCTACCTCTCCAAAGGAAACCATGGATGTTAGTGGCTGCAGCATCCTGCACATTGTTTCCCCGTGAGAGTTTAGATAATTTTGGAAAGGAGCACTTCGTGCATTGTGGGTTTTTCAAGGTGTTGATAGACTGTCTTTCTTGTAAATGTGCCTATTCAGCCGAATTGAAGTAACTCATGGATCTCTCCCAAGACAACCATCTGTTTTAGAAGCAGAATCATGTAGAATATCGTTTCCCTTTGTGAACTGAGTTACTTTTAATTAATACTTGCTGTAACTTAGATGTTTCAAGGTGGGGATAGGATCTGTTTGCTGCAGGTAGCCATGTTCTGCTAAGTTGAAGAAACACATGTATCTATGGACAGAAAACCATGTGTGTTAGAAGTGGGAGCGTGATGCTCATTGTTGTGCAGTTAAAATTGCGTTAGTTTTGGAAAGGAATACTTAACGAAAATCTTAGTTTTCTAGAGGGAGAAAGGCTCATTTCATTCCAAAATGCCCAATTGAGCTTAGTGAAGTTAACACAAGTATCTCTCCAAAAAGAACAATGTGTGTTGGAGGCTGCAGCATCTTGCCACGGGTTTCCCTGTGTGAGTTCACTTAGTTTTTAATGGAATTCTTTCTGGAATATGGGTTTCTCAAGGTTGTGATAGGCTCTCTAAATTGCAAAGAGGCTTATGCAGCTGAGTTGAGGAAACACATGTATCTGTCTAAAGACAACCATTGATGTTAAAAGCAGTAGCATGTAGAACATTGTTTCCCTGTGAGAACCGAGTTAATTGTTGAAAGGAATACTTCAAGACAATCATAGTTTCCAAGCTGGAGAAAGGCTCATTTAGTTCCAAATAGGCCTATTCACCTGAGTTGAAGGAAAACACGTACCTCTGCAAAGACAACCATTTCTGTTAGAGGCATTGGCATGAAGAACATTGTTTCCAAGCAAGAATGGAGTCGTTTTTGACAGGATTACTTCCTGCAACATAGGTGTTTCAGGGTGGGGATAGGATCTGTTAGCTCCATTATAGGCCTATTCAGCTAAGTTGAAGGAAAACATATATCACTTCAAAAAAACCATCTTAGTTAGAAAGTGAAACATTTTGCATATTGTATCCTGTGACTGTCGATTTAGCTTTTGAAAGGGATCCTTCCTGCAACATAGGATTTTCAAAGAGGAGATAGGTACGTTTGCTTAAATAGGCCTATACAACTAAGAGGAAGAAACACATATATCAGGCAGAGGAAAACCATCTGTGTTCGAAGCATAAGCATCTAATTCATTGCTACCCTGTTAGAATTCTGTTAGTTTTTGACAGCAATCCATCCTCTAAATCATTGTTTTGAAGCAGGAGAAAGGCTCTGTGTGATCCAGATAGGCCTTTTCAGCTATTTTGAAAGAACACATCTATCCTTCAGTAGAAATTCATCATTGTAAGAAGCACGAGTATTAGAACCTTGTTGCCCAGTGAGAATTGAGTTCATTTCTCACAGGAATACTTCCAGAATATCACAGTTTTCATGATGGGGAAAGGCTCACTTTGTTCACAATAGACCTATTCAGCTGAGCTGAAGAAACACATGTACCTGTCCAAAGACCACCAACAGTAGTAGAAGGATTGGCATGTAGAACGTGGTTTGCAAGTGAGAACTTAGTTAATTTTTGAAATTAATACTTCCTGGATATCATAGTTTTAAAGGAGGAGAAAGGCTTATTTTACTCCACATGGCTGATTCAACTGAGTTGAAGAAACACATGAATCTCGCTAAAGGAAACTTTCTGTCTTAGAGGTTGCAGCGTCATGCACATTCTTTCCCAGAGAGTTGAGTTGTACTTGAAGGGAATACATCTTGCAGCGTGGTTTTTCCCAGGTCGGGATAGGCTCTATTTGCTTCAAATCCGACTGTTTAGCTAAGGTGAGGACACAATGTATCTCTCGGTAGGAAATCTTCAGTGTTAGAAGCAGGAGTTTCAAGCACATTTTTTCCCTGTAAGTAATACATCAATAAAATCATAATTGTCTAGGTTTACAAAGCCTCTTTTAGAACCAAATAGTCCTGTTCAATTGAGTTGAAGAAACACATGTATCTCTCCAAAGGAAACCATCTATACTGGACCTTGCAGTGTCCTGCACATTGTTTCCCACATAGTTGAGTTAGTTTGTGAAAGGAATACATCTTGCAGCGTGTGTTTTCCTAGGTCGGGATAGGCTATGGCTGCTTCCCATCGGCCTGTTTAGCTAAGGTGAGGAAGCACATGTATCTCTCAGAAGGAAATCTTCAGTGTTAGAAGCAGGAGCTTCAATCACATTTTGTCCCTGTAATAATTGAGTAAGTTTTGGAAAGGAATAATTCCCTAAAATCATAATTTTCAACACTTAGAAAGGCTCATTTTGTTCCAAATTGGCCTATTCAGTTGAGTTGAAGAAACACAAGTATCTCTCCAAAGACACCCATGTTTGTAGAACAGAATGATGTAGAACATTGTTCTCTGTGAGAATAGAATTAGTTTTGCAAGGTATACTGCCTGCAACTTAGGTGGTTCAAGTTGGAGATAGGCTCTGTTTGCTCAAACTGGGCCAAGTGAGTTTCGATGTAGAAACACATGCATCGCTCCAAAAAATCATCTTTCTTAGAATCAGGAGGCTCGAGAACACTGTTTCCCTGTGAGAATTAAGTTAGTTTAGGAAGGAATACTGCCTGAAAACCATACTTTTCATGGTGGAGAAACGGTCACGTTGTTGCAAATAGGCCTGTTGAACTGAGTTGGAGAAACACATGTATATCTCCACAGACACCCATCTGTCCTTGAAGCAGGATGATGTGGGCTACTGATTTATTTGAGAATTGTGTTAGGTTTTCAAGGAATCCTTCCTGCAAATTAGGAGTTTCAAGGCGGAGATACACTGTGCATGCTCCAATTAGGCCTCTTCAGTGAATTTCAAGACACACATGTATCTCTCGGAGGACAACCTTCTGTGTATGAATCAGAAGCAGATAGCACATTGTGGCATAGTGAGAATTGAGCTAATTTTGAAAAAAAACACTTCGTGAGAATCTATGTTTTCAACGGATATGTAGGTTCTGTTCATTCCAAATAGGCCATGTCAGCTAAGGTAAGGAAACCAATGTATCTCTCCAAAGGAAAACATGGGTGTTTGAAGCACGAGTTTCAAGCACATTGTTTCCCGGGTATAATTCATTGAGTTTTTGAAAGCACAGCTGCCTGAAAATCATCATTTACAAGATGGAGAAAGGCTCATTTTGTTCCAAATAGCAGTATTCAGCTGATTTGGAGAAACACATGTGTCTCACCAGAGAAGACCTTGTCTGTAAAAAGCAGTAGGATGAAGAACGTTGTTTTGAAGGGATAACTGTCTTAGTTATTTAAGGAATACATCCTGCAAATCATAGTTTTCAAGGTGGATATGAGCTAAGTTTGCTCTAATTGGCCTACTCAGCACACCTGAAGAAACACATATATCACTCCAAAGAAAACCATCAGTCTTAGAAGCTGCAACATCGAGCGCATTGCTTTCTCTTGTGAAACGGTTAAGTATTTGAAAAGAATACCTCCTGTAACAAAGGGCTTTCAAGGTGGAGATAGGCTCTGTTTGCTCCAACTAGACCTATTCATGTGAGTGGAAAAATCTCATGAATCTCTCCAAAGTAAACCATGTGTGTTACATGCTGTAGCATCTATCATCCTGTTTCCCTGTGAAAATCAATTGAGGTTTTGAAAGGAATACTGCCTGCTACTCAAGTGTTTGAAGGTAAAGATAGGTTCTGTTTCCTCCAAACAGTCCTATTCAGACACCCTGAAGAAACACATACATCTATGCATATAATCCATTTCTGTTTTAAGCAGAAGCATCTAGCACACTGTTTCCCTGTGAGAATTCAGTCAGTTGTGAAAGGAATACTTTCTGCAACGTAGATGTTTCAAGGTGAAGATATGTTCTCTTTCTTCCAATTAAGCCTATTCAGCTGACTTGAAGAAACACATATATCTCTCCAAATAAACCTACCACATCAGAAGCTGTAGCAGTTACCATATTGTTTCTGTGTGAGAATCGAATTCTGTTTTTCTTGGAATGTTCCTACAACTTACATGTTTCAAGGTGAACATAGGCTCAGTTAGCTCCAAATAGGCCTGTCTATCTCAGCTGAAGAAAACCATGTATCTCTCAAAGTAAAACCATTGGTGTTAGAGGAATGACAGTCTAGCGTATTGTTCTTTGTGAGAATTGAGTTAGTTTTTCAGAGGAATAGTTCCTGCAAATCACACTTTTCATGGCAGAGAAAGGCTCATTTCTTTAACAAATGGCCGACTTAGCTCAGTTGTAGAAATGCTACCTACCTCTCCAAAGGAAACCATGGATGTTAGTGGCTGCAGCATCCTGCACATTGTTTCCCCGTGAGAGTTTAGATAATTTTGGAAAGGAGCACTTCGTGCATTGTGGGTTTTTCAAGGTGTTGATAGACTGTCTTTCTTGTAAATGTGCCTATTCAGCCGAATTGAAGTAACTCATGGATCTCTCCCAAGACAACCATCTGTTTTAGAAGCAGAATCATGTAGAATATCGTTTCCCTTTGTGAACTGAGTTACTTTTAATTAATACTTGCTGTAACTTAGATGTTTCAAGGTGGGGATAGGATCTGTTTGCTGCAGGTAGCCATGTTCTGCTAAGTTGAAGAAACACATGTATCTATGGACAGAAAACCATGTGTGTTAGAAGTGGGAGCGTGATGCTCATTGTTGTGCAGTTAAAATTGCGTTAGTTTTGGAAAGGAATACTTAACGAAAATCTTAGTTTTCTAGAGGGAGAAAGGCTCATTTCATTCCAAAATGCCCAATTGAGCTTAGTGAAGTTAACACAAGTATCTCTCCAAAAAGAACAATGTGTGTTGGAGGCTGCAGCATCTTGCCACGGGTTTCCCTGTGTGAGTTCACTTAGTTTTTAATGGAATTCTTTCTGGAATATGGGTTTCTCAAGGTTGTGATAGGCTCTCTAAATTGCAAAGAGGCTTATGCAGCTGAGTTGAGGAAACACATGTATCTGTCTAAAGACAACCATTGATGTTAAAAGCAGTAGCATGTAGAACATTGTTTCCCTGTGAGAACCGAGTTAATTGTTGAAAGGAATACTTCAAGACAATCATAGTTTCCAAGCTGGAGAAAGGCTCATTTAGTTCCAAATAGGCCTATTCACCTGAGTTGAAGGAAAACACGTACCTCTGCAAAGACAACCATTTCTGTTAGAGGCATTGGCATGAAGAACATTGTTTCCAAGCAAGAATGGAGTCGTTTTTGACAGGATTACTTCCTGCAACATAGGTGTTTCAGGGTGGGGATAGGATCTGTTAGCTCCATTATAGGCCTATTCAGCTAAGTTGAAGGAAAACATATATCACTTCAAAAAAACCATCTTAGTTAGAAAGTGAAACATTTTGCATATTGTATCCTGTGACTGTCGATTTAGCTTTTGAAAGGGATCCTTCCTGCAACATAGGATTTTCAAAGAGGAGATAGGTACGTTTGCTTAAATAGGCCTATACAACTAAGAGGAAGAAACACATATATCAGGCAGAGGAAAACCATCTGTGTTCGAAGCATAAGCATCTAATTCATTGCTACCCTGTTAGAATTCTGTTAGTTTTTGACAGCAATCCATCCTCTAAATCATTGTTTTGAAGCAGGAGAAAGGCTCTGTGTGATCCAGATAGGCCTTTTCAGCTATTTTGAAAGAACACATCTATCCTTCAGTAGAAATTCATCATTGTAAGAAGCACGAGTATTAGAACCTTGTTGCCCAGTGAGAATTGAGTTCATTTCTCACAGGAATACTTCCAGAATATCACAGTTTTCATGATGGGGAAAGGCTCACTTTGTTCACAATAGACCTATTCAGCTGAGCTGAAGAAACACATGTACCTGTCCAAAGACCACCAACAGTAGTAGAAGGATTGGCATGTAGAACGTGGTTTGCAAGTGAGAACTTAGTTAATTTTTGAAATTAATACTTCCTGGATATCATAGTTTTAAAGGAGGAGAAAGGCTTATTTTACTCCACATGGCTGATTCAACTGAGTTGAAGAAACACATGAATCTCGCTAAAGGAAACTTTCTGTCTTAGAGGTTGCAGCGTCATGCACATTCTTTCCCAGAGAGTTGAGTTGTACTTGAAGGGAATACATCTTGCAGCGTGGTTTTTCCCAGGTCGGGATAGGCTCTATTTGCTTCAAATCCGACTGTTTAGCTAAGGTGAGGACACAATGTATCTCTCGGTAGGAAATCTTCAGTGTTAGAAGCAGGAGTTTCAAGCACATTTTTTCCCTGTAAGTAATACATCAATAAAATCATAATTGTCTAGGTTTACAAAGCCTCTTTTAGAACCAAATAGTCCTGTTCAATTGAGTTGAAGAAACACATGTATCTCTCCAAAGGAAACCATCTATACTGGACCTTGCAGTGTCCTGCACATTGTTTCCCACATAGTTGAGTTAGTTTGTGAAAGGAATACATCTTGCAGCGTGTGTTTTCCTAGGTCGGGATAGGCTATGGCTGCTTCCCATCGGCCTGTTTAGCTAAGGTGAGGAAGCACATGTATCTCTCAGAAGGAAATCTTCAGTGTTAGAAGCAGGAGCTTCAATCACATTTTGTCCCTGTAATAATTGAGTAAGTTTTGGAAAGGAATAATTCCCTAAAATCATAATTTTCAACACTTAGAAAGGCTCATTTTGTTCCAAATTGGCCTATTCAGTTGAGTTGAAGAAACACAAGTATCTCTCCAAAGACACCCATGTTTGTAGAACAGAATGATGTAGAACATTGTTCTCTGTGAGAATAGAATTAGTTTTGCAAGGTATACTGCCTGCAACTTAGGTGGTTCAAGTTGGAGATAGGCTCTGTTTGCTCAAACTGGGCCAAGTGAGTTTCGATGTAGAAACACATGCATCGCTCCAAAAAATCATCTTTCTTAGAATCAGGAGGCTCGAGAACACTGTTTCCCTGTGAGAATTAAGTTAGTTTAGGAAGGAATACTGCCTGAAAACCATACTTTTCATGGTGGAGAAACGGTCACGTTGTTGCAAATAGGCCTGTTGAACTGAGTTGGAGAAACACATGTATATCTCCACAGACACCCATCTGTCCTTGAAGCAGGATGATGTGGGCTACTGATTTATTTGAGAATTGTGTTAGGTTTTCAAGGAATCCTTCCTGCAAATTAGGAGTTTCAAGGCGGAGATACACTGTGCATGCTCCAATTAGGCCTCTTCAGTGAATTTCAAGACACACATGTATCTCTCGGAGGACAACCTTCTGTGTATGAATCAGAAGCAGATAGCACATTGTGGCATAGTGAGAATTGAGCTAATTTTGAAAAAAAAACACTTCGTGAGAATCTATGTTTTCAACGGATATGTAGGTTCTGTTCATTCCAAATAGGCCATGTCAGCTAAGGTAAGGAAACCAATGTATCTCTCCAAAGGAAAACATGGGTGTTTGAAGCACGAGTTTCAAGCACATTGTTTCCCGGGTATAATTCATTGAGTTTTTGAAAGCACAGCTGCCTGAAAATCATCATTTACAAGATGGAGAAAGGCTCATTTTGTTCCAAATAGCAGTATTCAGCTGATTTGGAGAAACACATGTGTCTCACCAGAGAAGACCTTGTCTGTAAAAAGCAGTAGGATGAAGAACGTTGTTTTGAAGGGATAACTGTCTTAGTTATTTAAGGAATACATCCTGCAAATCATAGTTTTCAAGGTGGATATGAGCTAAGTTTGCTCTAATTGGCCTACTCAGCACACCTGAAGAAACACATATATCACTCCAAAGAAAACCATCAGTCTTAGAAGCTGCAACATCGAGCGCATTGCTTTCTCTTGTGAAACGGTTAAGTATTTGAAAAGAATACCTCCTGTAACAAAGGGCTTTCAAGGTGGAGATAGGCTCTGTTTGCTCCAACTAGACCTATTCATGTGAGTGGAAAAATCTCATGAATCTCTCCAAAGTAAACCATGTGTGTTACATGCTGTAGCATCTATCATCCTGTTTCCCTGTGAAAATCAATTGAGGTTTTGAAAGGAATACTGCCTGCTACTCAAGTGTTTGAAGGTAAAGATAGGTTCTGTTTCCTCCAAACAGTCCTATTCAGACACCCTGAAGAAACACATACATCTATGCATATAATCCATTTCTGTTTTAAGCAGAAGCATCTAGCACACTGTTTCCCTGTGAGAATTCAGTCAGTTGTGAAAGGAATACTTTCTGCAACGTAGATGTTTCAAGGTGAAGATATGTTCTCTTTCTTCCAATTAAGCCTATTCAGCTGACTTGAAGAAACACATATATCTCTCCAAATAAACCTACCACATCAGAAGCTGTAGCAGTTACCATATTGTTTCTGTGTGAGAATCGAATTCTGTTTTTCTTGGAATGTTCCTACAACTTACATGTTTCAAGGTGAACATAGGCTCAGTTAGCTCCAAATAGGCCTGTCTATCTCAGCTGAAGAAAACCATGTATCTCTCAAAGTAAAACCATTGGTGTTAGAGGAATGACAGTCTAGCGTATTGTTCTTTGTGAGAATTGAGTTAGTTTTTCAGAGGAATAGTTCCTGCAAATCACACTTTTCATGGCAGAGAAAGGCTCATTTCTTTAACAAATGGCCGACTTAGCTCAGTTGTAGAAATGCTACCTACCTCTCCAAAGGAAACCATGGATGTTAGTGGCTGCAGCATCCTGCACATTGTTTCCCCGTGAGAGTTTAGATAATTTTGGAAAGGAGCACTTCGTGCATTGTGGGTTTTTCAAGGTGTTGATAGACTGTCTTTCTTGTAAATGTGCCTATTCAGCCGAATTGAAGTAACTCATGGATCTCTCCCAAGACAACCATCTGTTTTAGAAGCAGAATCATGTAGAATATCGTTTCCCTTTGTGAACTGAGTTACTTTTAATTAATACTTGCTGTAACTTAGATGTTTCAAGGTGGGGATAGGATCTGTTTGCTGCAGGTAGCCATGTTCTGCTAAGTTGAAGAAACACATGTATCTATGGACAGAAAACCATGTGTGTTAGAAGTGGGAGCGTGATGCTCATTGTTGTGCAGTTAAAATTGCGTTAGTTTTGGAAAGGAATACTTAACGAAAATCTGTTTTCTAGAGGGAGAAAGGCTCATTTCATTCCAAAATGCCCAATTGAGCTTAGTGAAGTTAACACAAGTATCTCTCCAAAAAGAACAATGTGTGTTGGAGGCTGCAGCATCTTGCCACGGGTTTCCCTGTGTGAGTTCACTTAGTTTTTAATGGAATTCTTTCTGGAATATGGGTTTCTCAAGGTTGTGATAGGCTCTCTAAATTGCAAAGAGGCTTATGCAGCTGAGTTGAGGAAACACATGTATCTGTCTAAAGACAACCATTGATGTTAAAAGCAGTAGCATGTAGAACATTGTTTCCCTGTGAGAACCGAGTTAATTGTTGAAAGGAATACTTCAAGACAATCATAGTTTCCAAGCTGGAGAAAGGCTCATTTAGTTCCAAATAGGCCTATTCACCTGAGTTGAAGGAAAACACGTACCTCTGCAAAGACAACCATTTCTGTTAGAGGCATTGGCATGAAGAACATTGTTTCCAAGCAAGAATGGAGTCGTTTTTGACAGGATTACTTCCTGCAACATAGGTGTTTCAGGGTGGGGATAGGATCTGTTAGCTCCATTATAGGCCTATTCAGCTAAGTTGAAGGAAAACATATATCACTTCAAAAAAACCATCTTAGTTAGAAAGTGAAACATTTTGCATATTGTATCCTGTGACTGTCGATTTAGCTTTTGAAAGGGATCCTTCCTGCAACATAGGATTTTCAAAGAGGAGATAGGTACGTTTGCTTAAATAGGCCTATACAACTAAGAGGAAGAAACACATATATCAGGCAGAGGAAAACCATCTGTGTTCGAAGCATAAGCATCTAATTCATTGCTACCCTGTTAGAATTCTGTTAGTTTTTGACAGCAATCCATCCTCTAAATCATTGTTTTGAAGCAGGAGAAAGGCTCTGTGTGATCCAGATAGGCCTTTTCAGCTATTTTGAAAGAACACATCTATCCTTCAGTAGAAATTCATCATTGTAAGAAGCACGAGTATTAGAACCTTGTTGCCCAGTGAGAATTGAGTTCATTTCTCACAGGAATACTTCCAGAATATCACAGTTTTCATGATGGGGAAAGGCTCACTTTGTTCACAATAGACCTATTCAGCTGAGCTGAAGAAACACATGTACCTGTCCAAAGACCACCAACAGTAGTAGAAGGATTGGCATGTAGAACGTGGTTTGCAAGTGAGAACTTAGTTAATTTTTGAAATTAATACTTCCTGGATATCATAGTTTTAAAGGAGGAGAAAGGCTTATTTTACTCCACATGGCTGATTCAACTGAGTTGAAGAAACACATGAATCTCGCTAAAGGAAACTTTCTGTCTTAGAGGTTGCAGCGTCATGCACATTCTTTCCCAGAGAGTTGAGTTGTACTTGAAGGGAATACATCTTGCAGCGTGGTTTTTCCCAGGTCGGGATAGGCTCTATTTGCTTCAAATCCGACTGTTTAGCTAAGGTGAGGACACAATGTATCTCTCGGTAGGAAATCTTCAGTGTTAGAAGCAGGAGTTTCAAGCACATTTTTTCCCTGTAAGTAATACATCAATAAAATCATAATTGTCTAGGTTTACAAAGCCTCTTTTAGAACCAAATAGTCCTGTTCAATTGAGTTGAAGAAACACATGTATCTCTCCAAAGGAAACCATCTATACTGGACCTTGCAGTGTCCTGCACATTGTTTCCCACATAGTTGAGTTAGTTTGTGAAAGGAATACATCTTGCAGCGTGTGTTTTCCTAGGTCGGGATAGGCTATGGCTGCTTCCCATCGGCCTGTTTAGCTAAGGTGAGGAAGCACATGTATCTCTCAGAAGGAAATCTTCAGTGTTAGAAGCAGGAGCTTCAATCACATTTTGTCCCTGTAATAATTGAGTAAGTTTTGGAAAGGAATAATTCCCTAAAATCATAATTTTCAACACTTAGAAAGGCTCATTTTGTTCCAAATTGGCCTATTCAGTTGAGTTGAAGAAACACAAGTATCTCTCCAAAGACACCCATGTTTGTAGAACAGAATGATGTAGAACATTGTTCTCTGTGAGAATAGAATTAGTTTTGCAAGGTATACTGCCTGCAACTTAGGTGGTTCAAGTTGGAGATAGGCTCTGTTTGCTCAAACTGGGCCAAGTGAGTTTCGATGTAGAAACACATGCATCGCTCCAAAAAATCATCTTTCTTAGAATCAGGAGGCTCGAGAACACTGTTTCCCTGTGAGAATTAAGTTAGTTTAGGAAGGAATACTGCCTGAAAACCATACTTTTCATGGTGGAGAAACGGTCACGTTGTTGCAAATAGGCCTGTTGAACTGAGTTGGAGAAACACATGTATATCTCCACAGACACCCATCTGTCCTTGAAGCAGGATGATGTGGGCTACTGATTTATTTGAGAATTGTGTTAGGTTTTCAAGGAATCCTTCCTGCAAATTAGGAGTTTCAAGGCGGAGATACACTGTGCATGCTCCAATTAGGCCTCTTCAGTGAATTTCAAGACACACATGTATCTCTCGGAGGACAACCTTCTGTGTATGAATCAGAAGCAGATAGCACATTGTGGCATAGTGAGAATTGAGCTAATTTTGAAAAAAAACACTTCGTGAGAATCTATGTTTTCAACGGATATGTAGGTTCTGTTCATTCCAAATAGGCCATGTCAGCTAAGGTAAGGAAACCAATGTATCTCTCCAAAGGAAAACATGGGTGTTTGAAGCACGAGTTTCAAGCACATTGTTTCCCGGGTATAATTCATTGAGTTTTTGAAAGCACAGCTGCCTGAAAATCATCATTTACAAGATGGAGAAAGGCTCATTTTGTTCCAAATAGCAGTATTCAGCTGATTTGGAGAAACACATGTGTCTCACCAGAGAAGACCTTGTCTGTAAAAAGCAGTAGGATGAAGAACGTTGTTTTGAAGGGATAACTGTCTTAGTTATTTAAGGAATACATCCTGCAAATCATAGTTTTCAAGGTGGATATGAGCTAAGTTTGCTCTAATTGGCCTACTCAGCACACCTGAAGAAACACATATATCACTCCAAAGAAAACCATCAGTCTTAGAAGCTGCAACATCGAGCGCATTGCTTTCTCTTGTGAAACGGTTAAGTATTTGAAAAGAATACCTCCTGTAACAAAGGGCTTTCAAGGTGGAGATAGGCTCTGTTTGCTCCAACTAGACCTATTCATGTGAGTGGAAAAATCTCATGAATCTCTCCAAAGTAAACCATGTGTGTTACATGCTGTAGCATCTATCATCCTGTTTCCCTGTGAAAATCAATTGAGGTTTTGAAAGGAATACTGCCTGCTACTCAAGTGTTTGAAGGTAAAGATAGGTTCTGTTTCCTCCAAACAGTCCTATTCAGACACCCTGAAGAAACACATACATCTATGCATATAATCCATTTCTGTTTTAAGCAGAAGCATCTAGCACACTGTTTCCCTGTGAGAATTCAGTCAGTTGTGAAAGGAATACTTTCTGCAACGTAGATGTTTCAAGGTGAAGATATGTTCTCTTTCTTCCAATTAAGCCTATTCAGCTGACTTGAAGAAACACATATATCTCTCCAAATAAACCTACCACATCAGAAGCTGTAGCAGTTACCATATTGTTTCTGTGTGAGAATCGAATTCTGTTTTTCTTGGAATGTTCCTACAACTTACATGTTTCAAGGTGAACATAGGCTCAGTTAGCTCCAAATAGGCCTGTCTATCTCAGCTGAAGAAAACCATGTATCTCTCAAAGTAAAACCATTGGTGTTAGAGGAATGACAGTCTAGCGTATTGTTCTTTGTGAGAATTGAGTTAGTTTTTCAGAGGAATAGTTCCTGCAAATCACACTTTTCATGGCAGAGAAAGGCTCATTTCTTTAACAAATGGCCGACTTAGCTCAGTTGTAGAAATGCTACCTACCTCTCCAAAGGAAACCATGGATGTTAGTGGCTGCAGCATCCTGCACATTGTTTCCCCGTGAGAGTTTAGATAATTTTGGAAAGGAGCACTTCGTGCATTGTGGGTTTTTCAAGGTGTTGATAGACTGTCTTTCTTGTAAATGTGCCTATTCAGCCGAATTGAAGTAACTCATGGATCTCTCCCAAGACAACCATCTGTTTTAAAAGCAGAATCATGTAGAATATCGTTTCCCTTTGTGAACTGAGTTACTTTTAATTAATACTTGCTGTAACTTAGATGTTTCAAGGTGGGGATAGGATCTGTTTGCTGCAGGTAGCCATGTTCTGCTAAGTTGAAGAAACACATGTATCTATGGACAGAAAACCATGTGTGTTAGAAGTGGGAGCGTGATGCTCATTGTTGTCCAGTTAAAATTGCGTTAGTTTTGGAAAGGAATACTTAACGAAAATCTTAGTTTTCTAGAGGGAGAAAGGCTCATTTCATTCCAAAATGCCCAATTGAGCTTAGTGAAGTTAACACAAGTATCTCTCCAAAAAGAACAATGTGTGTTGGAGGCTGCAGCATCTTGCCACGGGTTTCCCTGTGTGAGTTCACTTAGTTTTTAATGGAATTCTTTCTGCAATATGGGTTTCTCAAGGTTGTGATAGGCTCTCTAAATTGCAAAGAGGCTTATGCAGCTGAGTTGAGGAAACACATGTATCTGTCTAAAGACAACCATTGATGTTAAAAGCAGTAGCATGTAGAACATTGTTTCCCTGTGAGAACCGAGTTAATTGTTGAAAGGAATACTTCAAGACAATCATAGTTTCCAAGCTGGAGAAAGGCTCATTTAGTTCCAAATAGGCCTATTCACCTGAGTTGAAGGAAAACACGTACCTCTGCAAAGACAACCATTTCTGTTAGAGGCATTGGCATGAAGAACATTGTTTCCAAGCAAGAATGGAGTCGTTTTTGACAGGATTACTTCCTGCAACATAGGTGTTTCAGGGTGGGGATAGGATCTGTTAGCTCCATTATAGGCCTATTCAGCTAAGTTGAAGGAAAACATATATCACTTCAAAAAAACCATCTTAGTTAGAAAGTGAAACATTTTGCATATTGTATCCTGTGACTGTCGATTTAGCTTTTGAAAGGGATCCTTCCTGCAACATAGGATTTTCAAAGAGGAGATAGGTACGTTTGCTTAAATAGGCATATACAACTAAGAGGAAGAAACACATATATCAGGCAGAGGAAAACCATCTGTGTTCGAAGCATAAGCATCTAATTCATTGCTACCCTGTTAGAATTCTGTTAGTTTTTGACAGCAATACATCCTCTAAATCATTGTTTTGAAGCAGGAGAAAGGCTCTGTGTGATCCAGATAGGCCTTTTCAGCTATTTTGAAAGAACACATCTATCCTTCAGTAGAAATTCATCATTGTAAGAAGCACGAGTATTAGAACCTTGTTGCCCAGTGAGAATTGAGTTCATTTCTCACAGGAATACTTCCAGAATATCACAGTTTTCATGATGGGGAAAGGCTCACTTTGTTCACAATAGACCTATTCAGCTGAGCTGAAGAAACACATGTACCTGTCCAAAGACCACCAACAGTAGTAGAAGGATTGGCATGTAGAACGTGGTTTGCAAGTGAGAACTTAGTTAATTTTTGAAAGGAATACTTCCTGGATATCATAGTTTTAAAGGAGGAGAAAGGCTTATTTTACTCCACATGGCTGATTCAACTGAGTTGAAGAAACACATGAATCTCGCTAAAGGAAACTTTCTGTCTTAGAGGTTGCAGCGTCATGCACATTCTTTCCCAGAGACTTGAGTTGTACTTGAAGGGAATACATCTTGCAGCGTGGTTTTTCCCAGGTCGGGATAGGCTCTATTTGCTTCAAATCCGACTGTTTAGCTAAGGTGAGGACACAATGTATCTCTCGGTAGGAAATCTTCAGTGTTAGAAGCAGGAGTTTCAAGCACATTTTTTCCCTGTAAGTAATACATCAATAAAATCATAATTGTCTAGGTTTACAAAGCCTCTTTTAGAACCAAATAGTCCTGTTCAATTGAGTTGAAGAAACACATGTATCTCTCCAAAGGAAACCATCTATACTAGACCTTGCAGTGTCCTGCACATTGTTTCCCACATAGTTGAGTTAGTTTGTGAAAGGAATACATCTTGCAGCGTGTGTTTTCCTAGGTCGGGATAGGCTATGGGTGCTTCCCATCGGCCTGTTTAGCTAAGGTGAGGAAGCACATGTATCTCTCAGAAGGAAATCTTCAGTGTTAGAAGCAGGAGCTTCAATCACATTTTGTCCCTGTAATAATTGAGTAAGTTTTGGAAAGGAATAATTCCCTAAAATCATAATTTTCAACACTTAGAAAGGCTCATTTTGTTCCAAATTGGCCTATTCAGTTGAGTTGAAGAAACACAAGTATCTCTCCAAAGACACCCATGTTTGTAGAACAGAATGATGTAGAACATTGTTCTCTGTGAGAATAGAATTAGTTTTGCAAGGTATACTGCCTGCAACTTAGGTGGTTCAAGTTGGAGATAGGCTCTGTTTGCTCAAACTGGGCCAAGTGAGTTTCAATGTAGAAACACATGTATCGCTCCAAAAAATCATCTTTCTTAGAATCAGGAGGCTCGAGAACACTGTTTCCCTGTGAGAATTAAGTTAGTTTAGGAAGGAATACTGCCTGAAAACCATACTTTTCATGGTGGAGAAACGGTCACGTTGTTGCAAATAGGCCTGTTGAACTGAGTTGGAGAAACACATGTATATCTCCACAGACACCCATCTGTCCTTGAAGCAGGATGATGTGGGCTACTGATTTATTTGAGAATTGTGTTAGGTTTTCAAGGAATCCTTCCTGCAAATTAGGAGTTTCAAGGCGGAGATACACTGTGCATGCTCCAATTAGGCCTCTTCAGTGAATTTCAAGACACACATGTATCTCTCGGAGGACAACCTTCTGTGTATGAATCAGAAGCAGATAGCACATTGTGGCATAGTGAGAATTGAGCTAATTTTGAAAAAAAACACTTCGTGAGAATCTATGTTTTCAACGGATATGTAGGTTCTGTTCATTCCAAATAGGCCATGTCAGCTAAGGTAAGGAAACCAATGTATCTCTCCAAAGGAAAACATGGGTGTTTGAAGCACGAGTTTCAAGCACATTGTTTCCCGGGTATAATTCATTGAGTTTTTGAAAGCACAGCTGCCTGAAAATCATCATTTACAAGATGGAGAAAGGCTCATTTTGTTCCAAATAGCAGTATTCAGCTGATTTGGAGAAACACATGTGTCTCACCAGAGAAGACCTTGTCTGTAAAAAGCAGTAGGATGAAGAACGTTGTTTTGAAGGGATAACTGTCTTAGTTATTTAAGGAATACATCCTGCAAATCATAGTTTTCAAGGTGGATATGAGCTAAGTTTGCTCTAATTGGCCTACTCAGCACACCTGAAGAAACACATATATCACTCCAAAGAAAACCATCAGTCTTAGAAGCTGCAACATCGAGCGCATTGCTTTCTCTTGTGAAACGGTTAAGTATTTGAAAAGAATACCTCCTGTAACAAAGGGCTTTCAAGGTGGAGATAGGCTCTGTTTGCTCCAACTAGACCTATTCATGTGAGTGGAAAAATCTCATGAATCTCTCCAAAGTAAACCATGTGTGTTACATGCTGTAGCATCTATCATCCTGTTTCCCTGTGAAAATCAATTGAGGTTTTGAAAGGAATACTGCCTGCTACTCAAGTGTTTGAAGGTAAAGATAGGTTCTGTTTCCTCCAAACAGTCCTATTCAGACACCCTGAAGAAACACATACATCTATGCATATAATCCATTTCTGTTTTAAGCAGAAGCATCTAGCACACTGTTTCCCTGTGAGAATTCAGTCAGTTGTGAAAGGAATACTTTCTGCAACGTAGATGTTTCAAGGTGAAGATATGTTCTCTTTCTTCCAATTAAGCCTATTCAGCTGACTTGAAGAAACACATATATCTCTCCAAATAAACCTACCACATCAGAAGCTGTAGCAGTTACCATATTGTTTCTGTGTGAGAATCGAATTCTGTTTTTCTTGGAATGTTCCTACAACTTACATGTTTCAAGGTGAACATAGGCTCAGTTAGCTCCAAATAGGCCTGTCTATC
This sequence comes from Castor canadensis, assembly GCF_047511655.1. Lineage (NCBI taxonomy): Eukaryota > Metazoa > Chordata > Mammalia > Rodentia > Castoridae > Castor > Castor canadensis. Next base: position 94,089,384 of record NC_133395.1, read on the forward strand.
TCAGCTGAAGAAAACCATGTATCTCTCAAAGTAAAACCATTGGTGTTAGAGGAATGACAGTCTAGCGTATTGTTCTTTGTGAGAATTGAGTTAGTTTTTCAGAGGAATAGTTCCTGCAAATCACACTTTTCATGGCAGAGAAAGGCTCATTTCTTTAACAAATGGCCGACTTAGCTCAGTTGTAGAAATGCTACCTACCTCTCCAAAGGAAACCATGGATGTTAGTGGCTGCAGCATCCTGCACATTGTTTCCCCGTGAGAGTTTAGATAATTTTGGAAAGGAGCACTTCGTGCATTGTGGGTTTTTCAAGGTGTTGATAGACTGTCTTTCTTGTAAATGTGCCTATTCAGCCGAATTGAAGTAACTCATGGATCTCTCCCAAGACAACCATCTGTTTTAGAAGCAGAATCATGTAGAATATCGTTTCCCTTTGTGAACTGAGTTACTTTTAATTAATACTTGCTGTAACTTAGATGTTTCAAGGTGGGGATAGGATCTGTTTGCTGCAGGTAGCCATGTTCTGCTAAGTTGAAGAAACACATGTATCTATGGAAAGAAAACCATGTGTGTTAGAAGTGGGAGCGTGATGCTCATTGTTGTCCAGTTAAAATTGCGTTAGTTTTGGAAAGGAATACTTAACGAAAATCTTAGTTTTCTAGAGGGAGAAAGGCTCATTTCATTCCAAAATGCCCAATTGAGCTTAGTGAAGTTAACACAAGTATCTCTCCAAAAAGAACAATGTGTGTTGGAGGCTGCAGCATCTTGCCACGGGTTTCCCTGTGTGAGTTCACTTAGTTTTTAATGGAATTCTTTCTGGAATATGGGTTTCTCAAGGTTGTGATAGGCTCTCTAAATTGCAAAGAGCCTTATGCAGCTGAGTTGAGGAAACACATGTATCTGTCTAAAGACAACCATTGATGTTAAAAGCAGTAGCATGTAGAACATTGTTTCCCTGTGAGAACCGAGTTAATTGTTGAAAGGAATACTTCAAGACAATCATAGTTTCCAAGCTGGAGAAAGGCTCATTTAGTTCCAAATAGGCCTATTCACCTGAGTTGAAGGAAAACACGGACCTCTGCAAAGACAACCATTTCTGTTAGAAGCATTGGCATGAAGAACATTGTTTCCAAGCAAGAATGGAGTCGTTTTTGACAGGATTACTTTCTGCAACATAGGTGTTTCAGGGTGGGGATAGGATCTGTTAGCTCCATTATAGGCCTATTCAGCTAAGTTGAAGGAAAACATATATCACTTCAAAAAAACCATCTTAGTTAGAAAGTGAAACATTTTGCATATTGTATCCTGTGACTGTTGATTTAGCTTTTGAAAGGGATCCTTCCTGCAACATAGGATTTTCAAAGAGGAGATAGGTACGTTTGCTTAAATAGGCCTATACAACTAAGAGGAAGAAACACATATATCAGGCAGAGGAAAACCATCTGTGTTCGAAGCATAAGCATCTAATTCATTGCTACCCTGTTAGAATTCTGTTAGTTTTTGACAGCAATACATCCTCTAAATCATTGTTTTGAAGCAGGAGAAAGGCTCTGTGTGATCCAGATAGGCCTTTTCAGCTATTTTGAAAGAACACATCTATCCTTCAGTAGAAATTCATCATTGTAAGAAGCACGAGTATTAGAACCTTGTTGCCCAGTGAGAATTGAGTTCATTTCTCACAGGAATACTTCCAGAATATCACAGTTTTCATGATGGGGAAAGGCTCACTTTGTTCACAATAGACCTATTCAGCTGAGCTGAAGAAACACATGTACCTGTCCAAAGACCACCAACAGTAGTAGAAGGATTGGCATGTAGAACGTGGTTTGCAAGTGAGAACTTAGTTAATTTTTGAAAGGAATACTTCCTGGATATCATAGTTTTAAAGGAGGAGAAAGGCTTATTTTACTCCACATGGCTGATTCAACTGAGTTGAAGAAACACATGAATCTCGCTAAAGGAAACTTTCTGTCTTAGAGGTTGCAGCGTCATGCACATTCTTTCCCAGAGAGTTGAGTTGTACTTGAAGGGAATACATCTTGCAGCGTGGTTTTTCCCAGGTCGGGATAGGCTCTATTTGCTTCAAATCCGACTGTTTAGCTAAGGTGAGGACACAATGTATCTCTCGGTAGGAAATCTTCAGTGTTAGAAGCAGGAGTTTCAAGCACATTTTTTCCCTGTAAGTAATACATCAATAAAATCATAATTGTCTAGGTTTACAAAGCCTCTTTTAGAACCAAATAGTCCTGTTCAATTGAGTTGAAGAAACACATGTATCTCTCCAAAGGAAACCATCTATACTAGACCTTGCAGTGTCCTGCACATTGTTTCCCACATAGTTGAGTTAGTTTGTGAAAGGAATACATCTTGCAGCGTGTGTTTTCCTAGGTCGGGATAGGCTATGGGTGCTTCCCATCGGCCTGTTTAGCTAAGGTGAGGAAGCACATGTATCTCTCAGAAGGAAATCTTCAGTGTTAGAAGCAGGAGCTTCAATCACATTTTGTCCCTGTAATAATTGAGTAAGTTTTGGAAAGGAATAATTCCCTAAAATCATAATTTTCAACACTTAGAAAGGCTCATTTTGTTCCAAATTGGCCTATTCAGTTGAGTTGAAGAAACACAAGTATCTCTCCAAAGACACCCATGTTTGTAGAACAGAATGATGTAGAACATTGTTCTCTGTGAGAATAGAATTAGTTTTGCAAGGTATACTGCCTGCAACTTAGGTGGTTCAAGTTGGAGATAGGCTCTGTTTGCTCAAACTGGGCCAAGTGAGTTTCGATGTAGAAACACATGTATCGCTCCAAAAAATCATCTTTCTTAGAATCAGGAGGCTCGAGAACACTGTTTCCCTGTGAGAATTAAGTTAGTTTAGGAAGGAATACTGCCTGAAAATCATACTTTTCATGGTGGAGAAACGATCACGTTGTTGCAAATAGGCCTGTTGAACTGAGTTGGAGAAACACATGTATATCTCCACAGACACCCATCTGTCCTTGAAGCAGGATGATGTGGGCTACTGATTTATTTGAGAATTGTGTTAGGTTTTCAAGGAATCCTTCCTGCAAATTAGGAGTTTCAAGGCGGAGATACACTGTGCATGCTCCAATTAGGCCTCTTCAGTGAATTTCAAGACACACATGTATCTCTCGGAGGACAACCTTCTGTGTATGAATCAGAAGCAGATAGCACATTGTGGCATAGTGAGAATTGAGCTAATTTTGAAAAAAAACACTTCGTGAGAATCTATGTTTTCAACGGATATGTAGGTTCTGTTCATTCCAAATAGGCCATGTCAGCTAAGGTAAGGAAACCAATGTATCTCTCAAAAGGAAAACATGGGTGTTTGAAGCCCGAGCTTCAAGCACATTGTTTCCCGGGTATAATTCATTGAGTTTTTGAAAGCAGAGCTGCCTGAAAATCATCATTTACAAGATGGAGAAAGGCTCATTTTGTTCCAAATAGCAGTATTCAGCTGATTTGGAGAAACACATGTGTCTCACCAGAGAAGACCTTGTCTGTAAAAAGCAGTAGGATGAAGAACGTTGTTTTGAAGGGATAACTGTCTTAGTTATTTAAGGAATACATCCTGCAAATCATAGTTTTCAAGGTGGATATGAGCTAAGTTTGCTCTAATTGGCCTACTCAGCACACCTGAAGAAACACATATATCACTCCAAAGAAAACCATCAGTCTTAGAAGCTGCGACATCGAGCACATTGCTTTCTCTTGTGAAACGGTTAAGTATTTGAAAAGAATACCTCCTGTAACAAAGGGCTTTCAAGGTGGAGATAGGCTCTGTTTGCTCCAACTAGACCTATTCATGTGAGTGGAAAAATCTCATGAATCTCTCCAAAGTAAACCATGTGTGTTACATGCTGTAGCATCTATCATCCTGTTTCCCTGTGAAAATCAATTGAGGTTTTGAAAGGAATACTGCCTGCTACTCAAGTGTTTGAAGGTAAAGATAGGTTCTGTTTCCTCCAAACAGTCCTATTCAGACACCCTGAAGAAACACATACATCTATGCATATAATCCATTTCTGTTTTAAGCAGAAGCATCTAGCACACTGTTTCCCTGTGAGAATTCAGTCAGTTGTGAAAGGAATACTTTCTGCAACGTAGATGTTTCAAGGTGAAGATATGTTCTCTTTCTTCCAATTAAGCCTATTCAGCTGACTTGAAGAAACACATATATCTCTCCAAATAAACCTACCACATCAGAAGCTGTAGCAGTTACCATATTGTTTCTGTGTGAGAATCGAATTCTGTTTTTCTTGGAATGTTCCTACAACTTACATGTTTCAAGGTGAACATAGGCTCAGTTAGCTCCAAATAGGCCTGTCTATCTCAGCTGAAGAAAACCATGTATCTCTCAAAGTAAAACCATTGGTGTTAGAGGAATGACAGTCTAGCGTATTGTTCTTTGTGAGAATTGAGTTAGTTTTTCAGAGGAATAGTTCCTGCAAATCACACTTTTCATGGCAGAGAAAGGCTCATTTCTTTAACAAATGGCCGACTTAGCTCAGTTGTAGAAATGCTACCTACCTCTCCAAAGGAAACCATGGATGTTAGTGGCTGCAGCATCCTGCACATTGTTTCCCCGTGAGAGTTTAGATAATTTTGGAAAGGAGCACTTCGTGCATTGTGGGTTTTTCAAGGTGTTGATAGACTGTCTTTCTTGTAAATGTGCCTATTCGGCCGAATTGAAGTAACTCATGGATCTCTCCCAAGACAACCATCTGTTTTAGAAGCAGAATCATGTAGAATATCGTTTCCCTTTGTGAACTGAGTTACTTTTAATTAATACTTGCTGTAACTTAGATGTTTCAAGGTGGGGATAGGATCTGTTTGCTGCAGGTAGCCATGTTCTGCTAAGTTGAAGAAACACATGTATCTATGGACAGAAAACCATGTGTGTTAGAAGTGGGAGCGTGATGCTCATTGTTGTCCAGTTAAAATTGTGTTAGTTTTGGAAAGGAATACTTAACGAAAATCTTAGTTTTCTAGAGGGAGAAAGGCTCATTTCATTCCAAAATGCCCAATTGAGCTTAGTGAAGTTAACACAAGTATCTCTCCAAAAAGAACAATGTGTGTTGGAGGCTGCAGCATCTTGCCACGGGTTTCCCTGTGTGAGTTCACTTAGTTTTTAATGGAATTCTTTCTGGAATATGGGTTTCTCAAGGTTGTGATAGGCTCTCTAAATTGCAAAGAGGCTTCTGCAGCTGAGTTGAGGAAACACATGTATCTGTCTAAAGACAACCATTGATGTTAAAAGCAGTAGCATGTAGAACATTGTTTCCCTGTGAGAACCGAGTTAATTGTTGAAAGGAATACTTCAAGACAATCATAGTTTCCAAGCTGGAGAAAGGCTCATTTAGTTCCAAATAGGCCTATTCACCTGAGTTGAAGGAAAACACGGACCTCTGCAAAGACAACCTTTTCTGTTAGAAGCATTGGCATGAAGAACATTGTTTCCAAGCAAGAATGGAGTCGTTTTTGACAGGATTACTTCCTGCAACATAGGTGTTTCAGGGTGGGGATAGGATCTGTTAGCTCCATTATAGGCCTATTGAGCTAAGTTGAAGGAAAACATATATCACTTCAAAAAAACCATCTTAGTTAGAAATTGAAACATTTTGCATATTGTATCCTGTGACTGTCGATTTAGCTTTTGAAAGGGATCCTTCCTGCAACATAGGATTTTCAAAGAGGAGATAGGTACGTTTGCTTAAATAGGCCTATACAACTAAGAGGAAGAAACACATATATCAGGCAGAGGAAAACCATCTGTGTTCGAAGCATAAGCATCTAATTCATTGCTACCCTGTTAGAATTCTGTTAGTTTTTGACAGCAATACATCCTCTAAATCATTGTTTTGAAGCAGGAGAAAGGCTCTGTGTGATCCAGATAGGCCTTTTCAGCTATTTTGAAAGAACACATCTATCCTTCAGTAGAAATTCATCATTGTAAGAAGCACGAGTATTAGAACCTTGTTGCCCAGTGAGAATTGAGTTCATTTCTCACAGGAATAATTCCAGAATATCACAGTTTTCATGATGGGGAAAGGCTCACTTTGTTCACAATAGACCTATTCAGCTGAGCTGAAGAAACACATGTACCTGTCCAAAGACCACCAACAGTAGTAGAAGGATTGGCATGTAGAACGTGGTTTGCAAGTGAGAACTTAGTTAATTTTTGAAAGGAATACTTCCTGGATATCATAGTTTTAAAGGAGGAGAAAGGCTTATTTTACTCCACATGGCTGATTCAACTGAGTTGAAGAAACACATGAATCTCGCTAAAGGAAACTTTCTGTCTTAGAGGTTGCAGCGTCATGCACATTCTTTCCCAGAGACTTGAGTTGTACTTGAAAGGAATACATCTTGCAGCGTGGTTTTTCCCAGGTCGGGATAGGCTCTATTTGCTTCAAATCCGACTGTTTAGCTAAGGTGAGGACACAATGTATCTCTCGGTAGGAAATCTTCAGTGTTAGAAGCAGGAGTTTCAAGCACATTTTTTCCCTGTAAGTAATACATCAATAAAATCATAATTGTCTAGGTTTACAAAGCCTCTTTTAGAACCAAATAGTCCTGTTCAATTGAGTTGAAGAAACACATGTATCTCTCCAAAGGAAACCATCTATACTAGACCTTACAGTGTCCTGCACAGTGTTTCCCACATAGTTGAGTTAGTTTGTGAAAGGAATACTTCTTGCAGCGTGTGTTTTCCTAGGTCGGGATAGGCTATGGGTGCTTCCCATCGGCCTGTTTAGCTAAGGTGAGGAAGCACATGTATCTCTCAGAAGGAAATCTTCAGTGTTAGAAGCAGGAGCTTCAATCACATTTTGTCCCTGTAATAATTGAGTAAGTTTTGGAAAGGAATAATTCCCTAAAATCATAATTTTCAACACTTAGAAAGGCTCATTTTGTTCCAAATTGGCCTATTCAGTTGAGTTGAAGAAACACAAGTATCTCTCCAAAGACACCCATGTTTGTAGAACAGAATGATGTAGAACATTGTTCTCTGTGAGAATAGAATTAGTTTTGCAAGGTATACTGCCTGCAACTTAGGTGGTTCAAGTTGGAGATAGGCTCTGTTTGCTCAAACTGGGCCAAGTGAGTTTCGATGTAGAAACACATGTATCGCTCCAAAAAATCATCTTTCTTAGAATCAGGAGGCTCGAGAACACTGTTTCCCTGTGAGAATTAAGTTAGTTTAGGAAGGAATACTGCCTGAAAACCATACTTTTCATGGTGGAGAAACGGTCACGTTGTTGCAAATAGGCCTGTTGAACTGAGTTGGAGAAACACATGTATATCTCCACAGACACCCATCTGTCCTTGAAGCAGGATGATGTGGGCTACTGATTTATTTGAGAATTGTGTTAGGTTTTCAAGGAATCCTTCCTGCAAATTAGGAGTTTCAAGGCGGAGATACACTGTGCATGCTCCAATTAGGCCTCTTCAGTGAATTTCAAGACACACATGTATCTCTCGGAGGACAACCTTCTGTGTATGAATCAGAAGCAGATAGCACATTGTGGCATAGTGAGAATTGAGCTAATTTTGAAAAAAAACACTTCGTGAGAATCTATGTTTTCAACGGATATGTAGGTTCTGTTCATTCCAAATAGGCCATGTCAGCTAAGGTAAGGAAACCAATGTATCTCTCAAAAGGAAAACATGGGTGTTTGAAGCCCGAGCTTCAAGCACATTGTTTCCAGGGTATAATTCATTGAGTTTTTGAAAGCACAGCTGCCTGAAAATCATCATTTACAAGATGGAGAAAGGCTCATTTTGTTCCAAATAGCAGTATTCAGCTGATTTGGAGAAACACATGTGTCTCACCAGAGAAGACCTTGTCTGTAAAAAGCAGTAGGATGAAGAACGTTGTTTTGAAGGGATAACTGTCTTAGTTATTTAAGGAATACATCCTGCAAATCATAGTTTTCAAGGTGGATATGAGCTAAGTTTGCTCTAATTGGCCTACTCAGCACACCTGAAGAAACACATATATCACTCCAAAGAAAACCATCAGTCTTAGAAGCTGCGACATCGAGCGCATTGCTTTCTCTTGTGAAACGGTTAAGTATTTGAAAAGAATACCTCCTGTAACAAAGGGCTTTCAAGGTGGAGATAGGCTCTGTTTGCTCCAACTAGACCTATTCATGTGAGTGGAAAAATCTCATGAATCTCTCCAAAGTAAACCATGTGTGTTACATGCTGTAGCATCTATCATCCTGTTTCCCTGTGAAAATCAATTGAGGTTTTGAAAGGAATACTGCCTGCTACTCAAGTGTTTGAAGGTAAAGATAGGTTCTGTTTCCTCCAAACAGTCCTATTCAGACACCCTGAAGAAACACATACATCTATGCATATAATCCATTTCTGTTTTAAGCAGAAGCATCTAGCACACTGTTTCCCTGTGAGAATTCAGTCAGTTGTGAAAGGAATACTTTCTGCAACGTAGATGTTTCAAGGTGAAGATATGTTCTCTTTCTTCCAATTAAGCCTATTCAGCTGACTTGAAGAAACACATATATCTCTCCAAATAAACCTACCACATCAGAAGCTGTAGCAGTTACCATATTGTTTCTGTGTGAGAATCGAATTTTGTTTTTCTTGGAATGTTCCTACAACTTACATGTTTCAAGGTGAACATAGGCTCAGTTAGCTCGAAATAGGCCTGTCTATCTCAGCTGAAGAAAACCATGTATCTCTCAAAGTAAAACCATTGGTGTTAGAGGAATGACTGTCTAGCGTATTGTTCTTTGTGAGAATTGAGTTAGTTTTTCAGAGGAATAGTTCCTGCAAATCACACTTTTCATGGCAGAGAAAGGCTCATTTCTTTAACAAATGGCCGACTTAGCTCAGTTGTAGAAATGCTACCTACCTCTCCAAAGGAAACCATGGATGTTAGTGGCTGCAGCATCCTGCACATTGTTTCCCCGTGAGAGTTTAGATAATTTTGGAAAGGAGCACTTCGTGCATTGTGGGTTTTTCAAGGTGTTGATAGACTGTCTTTCTTGTAAATGTGCCTATTCGGCCGAATTGAAGTAACTCATGGATCTCTCCCAAGACAACCATCTGTTTTAGAAGCAGAATCATGTAGAATATCGTTTCCCTTTGTGAACTGAGTTACTTTTAATTAATACTTGCTGTAACTTAGATGTTTCAAGGTGGGGATAGGATCTGTTTGCTGCAGGTAGCCATGTTCTGCTAAGTTGAAGAAACACATGTATCTATGGACAGAAAACCATGTGTGTTAGAAGTGGGAGCGTGATGCTCATTGTTGTCCAGTTAAAATTGTGTTAGTTTTGGAAAGGAATACTTAACGAAAATCTTAGTTTTCTAGAGGGAGAAAGGCTCATTTCATTCCAAAATGCCCAATTGAGCTTAGTGAAGTTAACACAAGTATCTCTCCAAAAAGAACAATGTGTGTTGGAGGCTGCAGCATCTTGCCACGGGTTTCCCTTTGTGAGTTCACTTAGTTTTTAATGGAATTCTTTCTGGAATATGGGTTTCTCAAGGTTGTGATAGGCTCTCTAAATTGCAAAGAGGCTTATGCAGCTGAGTTGAGGAAACACATGTATCTGTCTAAAGACAACCATTGATGTTAAAAGCAGTAGCATGTAGAACATTGTTTCCCTGTGAGAACCGAGTTAATTGTTGAAAGGAATACTTCAAGACAATCATAGTTTCCAAGCTGGAGAAAGGCTCATTTAGTTCCAAATAGGCCTATTCACCTGAGTTGAAGGAAAACACGGACCTCTGCAAAGACAACCATTTCTGTTAGAAGCATTGGCATGAAGAACATTGTTTCCAAGCAAGAATGGAGTCGTTTTTGACAGGATTACTTCCTGCAACATAGGTGTTTCAGGGTGGGGATAGGATCTGTTAGCTCCATTATAGGCCTATTCAACTAAGTTGAAGGAAAACATATATCACTTCAAAAAAACCATCTTAGTCAGAAAGTGAAACATTTTGCATATTGTATCCTGTGACTGTCCATTTAGCTTTTGAAAGGGATCCTTCCTGCAACATAGGATTTTCAAAGAGGAGATAGGTACGTTTGCTTAAATAGGCCTATACAACTAAGAGGAAGAAACACATATATCAGGCAGAGGAAAACCATCTGTGTTCGAAGCATAAGCATCTAATTCATTGCTACCCTGTTAGAATTCTGTTAGTTTTTGACAGCAATACATCCTCTAAATCATTGTTTTGAAGCAGGAGAAAGGCTCTGTGTGATCCAGATAGGCCTTTTCAGCTATTTTGAAAGAACACATCTATCCTTCAGTAGAAATTCATCATTGTAAGAAGCACGAGTATTAGAACCTTGTTGCCCAGTGAGAATTGAGTTCATTTCTCACAGGAATACTTCCAGAATATCACAGTTTTCATGATGGGGAAAGGCTCACTTTGTTCACAATAGACCTATTCAGCTGAGCTGAAGAAACACATGTACCTGTCCAAAGACCACCAACAGTAGTAGAAGGATTGGCATGTAGAACGTGGTTTGCAAGTGAGAACTTAGTTAATTTTTGAAAGGAATACTTCCTGGATATCATAGTTTTAAAGGAGGAGAAAGGCTTATTTTACTCCACATGGCTGATTCAACTGAGTTGAAGAAACACATGAATCTCGCTAAAGGAAACTTTCTGTCTTAGAGGTTGCAGCGTCATGCACATTCTTTCCCAGAGACTTGAGTTGTACTTGAAGGGAATACATCTTGCAGCGTGGTTTTTCCCAGGTCGGGATAGGCTCTATTTGCTTCAAATCCGACTGTTTAGCTAAGGTGAGGACACAATGTATCTCTCGGTAGGAAATCTTCAGTGTTAGAAGCCGGAGTTTCAAGCACATTTTTTCCCTGTAAGTAATACATCAATAAAATCATAATTGTCTAGGTTTACAAAGCCTCTTTTAGAACCAAATAGTCCTGTTCAATTGAGTTGAAGAAACACATGTATGTCTCCAAAGGAAACCATCTATACTAGACCTTGCAGTGTCCTGCACATTGTTTCCCACATAGTTGAGTTAGTTTGTGAAAGGAATACATCTTGCAGCGTGTGTTTTCCTAGGTCGGGATAGGCTATGGGTGCTTCCCATCGGCCTGTTTAGCTAAGGTGAGGAAGCACATGTATCTCTCAGAAGGAAATCTTCAGTGTTAGAAGCAGGAGCTTCAATCACATTTTGTCCCTGTAATAATTAAGTTTTGGAAAGGAATAATTCCCTAAAATCATAATTTTCAACACTTAGAAAGGCTCATTTTGTTCCAAATTGGCCTATTCAGTTGAGTTGAAGAAACACAAGTATCTCTCCAAAGACACCCATGTTTGTAGAACAGAATGATGTAGAACATTGTTCTCTGTGAGAATAGAATTAGTTTTGCAAGGTATACTGCCTGCAACTTAGGTGGTTCAAGTTGGAGATAGGCTCTGTTTGCTCAAACTGGGCCAAGTGAGTTTCGATGTAGAAACACATGTATCGCTCCAAAAAATCATCTTTCTTAGAATCAGGAGGCTCGAGAACACTGTTTCCCTGTGAGAATTAAGTTAGTTTAGGAAGGAATACTGCCTGAAAACCATACTTTTCATGGTGGAGAAACGGTCACGTTGTTGCAAATAGGCCTGTTGAACTGAGTTGGAGAAACACATGTATATCTCCACAGACACCCATCTGTCCTTGAAGCAGGATGATGTGGGCTACTGATTTATTTGAGAATTGTGTTAGGTTTTCAAGGAATCCTTCCTGCAAATTAGGAGTTTCAAGGCGGAGATACACTGTGCATGCTCCAATTAGGCCTCTTCAGTGAATTTCAAGACACACATGTATCTCTCGGAGGACAACCTTCTGTGTATGAATCAGAAGCAGATAGCACATTGTGGCATAGTGAGAATTGAGCTAATTTTGAAAAAAAACACTTCGTGAGAATCTATGTTTTCAACGGATATGTAGGTTCTGTTCATTCCAAATAGGCCATGTCAGCTAAGGTAAGGAAACCAATGTATCTCTCCAAAGGAAAACATGGGTGTTTGAAGCACGAGCTTCAAGCACATTGTTTCCCGGGTATAATTCATTGAGTTTTTGAAAGCACAGCTGCCTGAAAATCATCATTTACAAGATGGAGAAAGGCTCATTTTGTTCCAAATAGCAGTATTCAGCTGATTTGGAGAAACACATGTGTCTCACCAGAGAAGACCTTGTCTGTAAAAAGCAGTAGGATGAAGAACGTTGTTTTGAAGGGATAACTGTCTTAGTTATTTAAGGAATACATCCTGCAAATCATAGTTTTCAAGGTGGATATGAGCTAAGTTTGCTCTAATTGGCCTACTCAGCACACCTGAAGAAACACATATATCACTCCAAAGAAAACCATCAGTCTTAGAAGCTGCGACATCGAGCGCATTGCTTTCTCTTGTGAAACGGTTAAGTATTTGAAAAGAATACCTCCTGTAACAAAGGGCTTTCAAGGTGGAGATAGGCTCTGTTTGCTCCAACTAGACCTATTCATGTGAGTGGAAAAATCTCATGAATCTCTCCAAAGTAAACCATGTGTGTTACATGCTGTAGCATCTATCATCCTGTTTCCCTGTGAAAATCAATTGAGGTTTTGAAAGGAATACTGCCTGCTACTCAAGTGTTTGAAGGTAAAGATAGGTTCTGTTTCCTCCAAACAGTCCTATTCAGACACCCTGAAGAAACACATACATCTATGCATATAATCCATTTCTGTTTTAAGCAGAAGCATCTAGCACACTGTTTCCCTGTGAGAATTCAGTCAGTTGTGAAAGGAATACTTTCTGCAACGTAGATGTTTCAAGGTGAAGATATGTTCTCTTTCTTCCAATTAAGCCTATTCAGCTGACTTGAAGAAACACATATATCTCTCCAAATAAACCTACCACATCAGAAGCTGTAGCAGTTACCATATTGTTTCTGTGTGAGAATCGAATTCTGTTTTTCTTGGAATGTTCCTACAACTTACATGTTTCAAGGTGAACATAGGCTCAGTTAGCTCCAAATAGGCCTGTCTATCTCAGCTGAAGAAAACCATGTATCTCTCAAAGTAAAACCATTGGTGTTAGAGGAATGACAGTCTAGCGTATTGTTCTTTGTGAGAATTGAGTTAGTTTTTCAGAGGAATAGTTCCTGCAAATCACACTTTTCATGGCAGAGAAAGGCTCATTTCTTTAACAAATGGCCGACTTAGCTCAGTTGTAGAAATGCTACCTACCTCTCCAAAGGAAACCATGGATGTTAGTGGCTGCAGCATCCTGCACATTGTTTCCCCGTGAGAGTTTAGATAATTTTGGAAAGGAGCACTTCGTGCATTGTGGGTTTTTCAAGGTGTTGATAGACTGTCTTTCTTGTAAATGTGCCTATTCGGCCGAATTGAAGTAACTCATGGATCTCTCCCAAGACAACCATCTGTTTTAGAAGCAGAATCATGTAGAATATCGTTTCCCTTTGTGAACTGAGTTACTTTTAATTAATACTTGCTGTAACTTAGATGTTTCAAGGTGGGGATAGGATCTGTTTGCTGCAGGTAGCCATGTTCTGCTAAGTTGAAGAAACACATGTATCTATGGACAGAAAACCATGTGTGTTAGAAGTGGGAGCGTGATGCTCATTGTTGTCCAGTTAAAATTGTGTTAGTTTTGGAAAGGAATACTTAACGAAAATCTTAGTTTTCTAGAGGGAGAAAGGCTCATTTCATTCCAAAATGCCCAATTGAGCTTAGTGAAGTTAACACAAGTATCTCTCCAAAAAGAACAATGTGTGTTGGAGGCTGCAGCATCTTGCCACGGGTTTCCCTGTGTGAGTTCACTTAGTTTTTAATGGAATTCTTTCTGGAATATGGGTTTCTCAAGGTTGTGATAGGCTCTCTAAATTGCAAAGAGGCTTCTGCAGCTGAGTTGAGGAAACACATGTATCTGTCTAAAGACAACCATTGATGTTAAAAGCAGTAGCATGTAGAACATTGTTTCCCTGTGAGAACCGAGTTAATTGTTGAAAGGAATACTTCAAGACAATCATAGTTTCCAAGCTGGAGAAAGGCTCATTTAGTTCCAAATAGGCCTATTCACCTGAGTTGAAGGAAAACACGGACCTCTGCAAAGACAACCATTTCTGTTAGAAGCATTGGCATGAAGAACATTGTTTCCAAGCAAGAATGGAGTCGTTTTTGACAGGATTACTTCCTGCAACATAGGTGTTTCAGGGTGGGGATAGGATCTGTTAGCTCCATTATAGGCCTATTGAGCTAAGTTGAAGGGAAACATATGTCACTTCAAAAAAACCATCTTAGTTAGAAAGTGAAACATTTTGCATATTGTATCCTGTGACTGTCGATTTAGCTTTTGAAAGGGATCCTTCCTGCAACATAGGATTTTCAAAGAGGAGATAGGTACGTTTGCTTAAATAGGCCTATACAACTAAGAGGAAGAAACACATATATCAGGCAGAGGAAAACCATCTGTGTTCGAAGCATAAGCATCTAATTCATTGCTACCCTGTTAGAATTCTGTTAGTTTTTGACAGCAATACATCCTCTAAATCATTGTTTTGAAGCAGGAGAAAGGCTCTGTGTGATCCAGATAGGCCTTTTCAGCTATTTTGAAAGAACACATCTATCCTTCAGTAGAAATTCATCATTGTAAGAAGCACGAGTATTAGAACCTTGTTGCCCAGTGAGAATTGAGTTCATTTCTCACAGGAATAATTCCAGAATATCACAGTTTTCATGATGGGGAAAGGCTCACTTTGTTCACAATAGACCTATTCAGCTGAGCTGAAGAAACACATGTACCTGTCCAAAGACCACCAACAGTAGTAGAAGGATTGGCATGTAGAACGTGGTTTGCAAGTGAGAACTTAGTTAATTTTTGAAAGGAATACTTCCTGGATATCATAGTTTTAAAGGAGGAGAAAGGCTTATTTTACTCCACATGGCTGATTCAACTGAGTTGAAGAAACACATGAATCTCGCTAAAGGAAACTTTCTGTCTTAGAGGTTGCAGCGTCATGCACATTCTTTCCCAGAGTCTTGAGTTGTACTTGAAAGGAATACATCTTGCAGCGTGGTTTTTCCCAGGTCGGGATAGGCTCTATTTGCTTCAAATCCGACTGTTTAGCTAAGGTGAGGACACCATGTATCTCTCGGTAGGAAATCTTCAGTGTTAGAAGCAGGAGTTTCAAGCACATTTTTTCCCTGTAAGTAATACATCAATAAAATCATAATTGTCTAGGTTTACAAAGCCTCTTTTAGAACCAAATAGTCCTGTTCAATTGAGTTGAAGAAACACATGTATCTCTCCAAAGGAAACCATCTATACTAGACCTTGCAGTGTCCTGCACAGTGTTTCCCACATAGTTGAGTTAGTTTGTGAAAGGAATACTTCTTGCAGCGTGTGTTTTCCTAGGTCGGGATAGGCTATGGGTGCTTCCCATCGGCCTGTTTAGCTAAGGTGAGGAAGCACATGTATCTCTCAGAAGGAAATCTTCAGTGTTAGAAGCAGGAGCTTCAATCACATTTTGTCCCTGTAATAATTGAGTAAGTTTTGGAAAGGAATAATTCCCTAAAATCATAATTTTCAACACTTAGAAAGGCTCATTTTGTTCCAAATTGGCCTATTCAGTTGAGTTGAAGAAACACAAGTATCTCTCCAAAGACACCCATGTTTGTAGAACAGAATGATGTAGAACATTGTTCTCTGTGAGAATAGAATTAGTTTTGCAAGGTATACTGCCTGCAACTTAGGTGGTTCAAGTTGGAGATAGGCTCTGTTTGCTCAAACTGGGCCAAGTGAGTTTCGATGTAGAAACACATGTATCGCTCCAAAAAATCATCTTTCTTAGAATCAGGAGGCTCGAGAACACTGTTTCCCTGTGAGAATTAAGTTAGTTTAGGAAGGAATACTGCCTGAAAACCACACTTTTCATGGTGGAGAAACGGTCACGTTGTTGCAAATAGGCCTGTTGAACTGAGTTGGAGAAACACATGTATATCTCCACAGACACCCATCTGTCCTTGAAGCAGGATGATGTGGGCTACTGATTTATTTGAGAATTGTGTTAGGTTTTCAAGGAATCCTTCCTGCAAATTAGGAGTTTCAAGGCGGAGATACACTGTGCATGCTCCAATTACGCCTCTTCAGTGAATTTCAAGACACACATGTATCTCTCGGAGGACAACCTTCTGTGTATGAATCAGAAGCAGATAGCACATTGTGGCATAGTGAGAATTGAGCTAATTTTGAAAAAAAACACTTCGTGAGAATCTATGTTTTCAACGGATATGTAGGTTCTGTTCATTCCAAATAGGCCATGTCAGCTAAGGTAAGGAAACCAATGTATCTCTCCAAAGGAAAACATGGGTGTTTGAAGCACGAGCTTCAAGCACATTGTTTCCCGGGTATAATTCATTGAGTTTTTGAAAGCACAGCTGCCTGAAAATCATCATTTACAAGATGGAGAAAGGCTCATTTTGTTCCAAATAGCAGTATTCAGCTGATTTGGAGAAACACATGTGTCTCACCAGAGAAGACCTTGTCTGTAAAAAGCAGTAGGATGAAGAACGTTGTTTTGAAGGGATAACTGTCTTAGTTATTTAAGGAATACATCCTGCAAATCATAGTTTTCAAGGTGGATATGAGCTAAGTTTGCTCTAATTGGCCTACTCAGCACACCTGAAGAAACACATATATCACTCCAAAGAAAACCATCAGTCTTAGAAGCTGCGACATCGAGCGCATTGCTTTCTCTTGTGAAACGGTTAAGTATTTGAAAAGAATACCTCCTGTAACAAAGGGCTTTCAAGGTGGAGATAGGCTCTGTTTGCTCCAACTAGACCTATTCATGTGAGTGGAAAAATCTCATGAATCTCTCCAAAGTAAACCATGTGTGTTACATGCTGTAGCATCTATCATCCTGTTTCCCTGTGAAAATCAATTGAGGTTTTGAAAGGAATACTGCCTGCTACTCAAGTGTTTGAAGGTAAAGATAGGTTCTGTTTCCTCCAAACAGTCCTATTCAGACACCCTGAAGAAACACATACATCTATGCATATAATCCATTTCTGTTTTAAGCAGAAGCATCTAGCACACTGTTTCCCTGTGAGAATTCAGTCAGTTGTGAAAGGAATACTTTCTGCAACGTAGATGTTTCAAGGTGAAGATATGTTCTCTTTCTTCCAATTAAGCCTATTCAGCTGACTTGAAGAAACACATATATCTCTCCAAATAAACCTACCACATCAGAAGCTGTAGCAGTTACCATATTGTTTCTGTGTGAGAATCGAATTCTGTTTTTCTTGGAATGTTCCTACAACTTACATGTTTCAAGGTGAACATAGGCTCAGTTAGCTCCAAATAGGCCTGTCTATCTCAGCTGAAGAAAACCATGTATCTCTCAAAGTAAAACCATTGGTGTTAGAGGAATGACAGTCTAGCGTATTGTTCTTTGTGAGAATTGAGTTAGTTTTTCAGAGGAATAGTTCCTGCAAATCACACTTTTCATGGCAGAGAAAGGCTCATTTCTTTAACAAATGGCCGACTTAGCTCAGTTGTAGAAATGCTACCTACCTCTCCAAAGGAAACCATGGATGTTAGTGGCTGCAGCATCCTGCACATTGTTTCCCCGTGAGAGTTTAGATAATTTTGGAAAGGAGCACTTCGTGCATTGTGGGTTTTTCAAGGTGTTGATAGACTGTCTTTCTTGTAAATGTGCCTATTCGGCCGAATTGAAGTAACTCATGGATCTCTCCCAAGACAACCATCTGTTTTAGAAGCAGAATCATGTAGAATATCGTTTCCCTTTGTGAACTGAGTTACTTTTAATTAATACTTGCTGTAACTTAGATGTTTCAAGGTGGGGATAGGATCTGTTTGCTGCAGGTAGCCATGTTCTGCTAAGTTGAAGAAACACATGTATCTATGGACAGAAAACCATGTGTGTTAGAAGTGGGAGCGTGATGCTCATTGTTGTCCAGTTAAAATTGTGTTAGTTTTGGAAAGGAATACTTAACGAAAATCTTAGTTTTCTAGAGGGAGAAAGGCTCATTTCATTCCAAAATGCCCAATTGAGCTTAGTGAAGTTAACACAAGTATCTCTCCAAAAAGAACAATGTGTGTTGGAGGCTGCAGCATCTTGCCACGGGTTTCCCTGTGTGAGTTCACTTAGTTTTTAATGGAATTCTTTCTGGAATATGGGTTTCTCAAGGTTGTGATAGGCTCTCTAAATTGCAAAGAGGCTTCTGCAGCTGAGTTGAGGAAACACATGTATCTGTCTAAAGACAACCATTGATGTTAAAAGCAGTAGCATGTAGAACATTGTTTCCCTGTGAGAACCGAGTTAATTGTTGAAAGGAATACTTCAAGACAATCATAGTTTCCAAGCTGGAGAAAGGCTCATTTAGTTCCAAATAGGCCTATTCACCTGAGTTGAAGGAAAACACGGACCTCTGCAAAGACAACCATTTCTGTTAGAAGCATTGGCATGAAGAACATTGTTTCCAAGCAAGAATGGAGTCGTTTTTGACAGGATTACTTCCTGCAACATAGGTGTTTCAGGGTGGGGATAGGATCTGTTAGCTCCATTATAGGCCTATTCAGCTAAGTTGAAGGAAAACATATATCACTTCAAAAAAACCATCTTAGTCAGAAAGTGAAACATTTTGCATATTGTATCCTGTGACTGTCGATTTAGCTTTTGAAAGGGATCCTTCCTGCAACATAGGATTTTCAAAGAGGAGATAGGTACGTTTGCTTAAATAGGCCTATACAACTAAGAGGAAGAAACACATATATCAGGCAGAGGAAAACCATCTGTGTTCGAAGCATAAGCATCTAATTCATTGCTACCCTGTTAGAATTCTGTTAGTTTTTGACAGCAATACATCCTCTAAATCATTGTTTTGAAGCAGGAGAAAGGCTCTGTGTGATCCAGATAGGCCTTTTCAGCTATTTTGAAAGAACACATCTATCCTTCAGTAGAAATTCATCATTGTAAGAAGCACGAGTATTAGAACCTTGTTGCCCAGTGAGAATTGAGTTCATTTCTCACAGGAATACTCTGTTCATTTCTCACAGAATATCACAGTTTTCATGATGGGGAAAGGCTCACTTTGTTCACAATAGACCTATTCAGCTGAGCTGAAGAAACACATGTACCTGTCCAAAGACCACCAACAGTAGTAGAAGGATTGGCATGTAGAACGTTGTTTGCAAGTGAGAACTTAGTTAATTTTTGAAAGGAATACTTCCTGGATATCATAGTTTTAAAGGAGGAGAAAGGCTTATTTTACTCCACATGGCTGATTCAACTGAGTTGAAGAAACACATGAATCTCGCTAAAGGAAACTTTCTGTCTTAGAGGTTGCAGCGTCATGCACATTCTTTCCCAGAGACTTGAGTTGTACTTGAAGGGAATACATCTTGCAGCGTGGTTTTTCCCAGGTCGGGATAGGCTCTATTTGCTTCAAATCCGACTGTTTAGCTAAGGTGAGGACACAATGTATCTCTCGGTAGGAAATCTTCAATGTTAGAAGCCGGAGTTTCAAGCACATTTTTCCCTGTAAGTAATACATCAATAAAATCATAATTGTCTAGGTTTACAAAGCCTCTTTTAGAACCAAATAGTAATGTTCAATTGAGTTGAAGAAACACATGTATCTCTCCAAAGGAAACCATCTATACTAGACCTTGCAGTGTCCTGCACATTGTGTCCCACATAGTTGAGTTAGTTTGTGAAAGGAATACATCTTGCAGCGTGTGTTTTCCTAGGTCGGGATAGGCTATGGGTGCTTCCCATCGGCCTGTTTAGCTAAGGTGAGGAAGCACATGTATCTCTCAGAAGGAAATCTTCAGTGTTAGAAGCAGGAGCTTCAATCACATTTTGTCCCTGTAATAATTGAGTAAGTTTTGGAAAGGAATAATTCCCTAAAATCATAATTTTCAACACTTAGAAAGGCTCATTTTGTTCCAAATTGGCCTATTCAGTTGAGTTGAAGAAACACAAGTATCTCTCCAAAGACACCCATGTTTGTAGAACAGAATGATGTAGAACATTGTTCTCTGTGAGAATAGAATTAGTTTTGCAAGGTATACTGCCTGCAACTTAGGTGGTTCAACTTGGAGATAGGCTCTGTTTGCTCAAACTGGGCCAAGTGAGTTTCGATGTAGAAACACATGCATCGCTCCAAAAAATCATCTTTCTTAGAATCAGGAGGCTCGAGAACACTGTTTCCCTGTGAGAATTAAGTTAGTTTAGGAAGGAATACTGCCTGAAAACCATACTTTTCATGGTGGAGAAACGGTCACGTTGTTGCAAATAGGCCTGTTGAACTGAGTTGGAGAAACACATGTATATCTCCACAGACACCCATCTGTCCTTGAAGCAGGATGATGTGGGCTACTGATTTATTTGAGAATTGTGTTAGGTTTTCAAGGAATCCTTCCTGCAAATTAGGAGTTTCAAGGCGGAGATACACTGTGCATGTTCCAATTAGGCCTCTTCAGTGAATTTCAAGACACATATGTATCTCTCGGAGGACAACCTTCTGTGTATGAATCAGAAGCAGATAGCACATTGTGGCATAGTGAGAATTGAGCTAATTTTGAAAAAAAACACTTCGTGAGAATCTATGTTTTCAACGGATATGTAGGTTCTGTTCATTCCAAATAGGCCATGTCAGCTAAGGTAAGGAAACCAATGTATCTCTCCAAAGGAAAACATGGGTGTTTGAAGCACGAGCTTCAAGCACATTGTTTCCCGGGTATAATTCATTGAGTTTTTGAAAGCACAGCTGCCTGAAAATCATCATTTACAAGATGGAGAAAGGCTCATTTTGTTCCAAATAGCAGTATTCAGCTGATTTGGAGAAACACATGTGTCTCACCAGAGAAGACCTTGTCTGTAAAAAGCAGTAGGATGAAGAACGTTGTTTTGAAGGGATAACTGTCTTAGTTATTTAAGGAATACATCCTGCAAATCATAGTTTTCAAGGTGGATATGAGCTAAGTTTGCTCTAATTGGCCTACTCAGCACACCTGAAGAAACACATATATCACTCCAAAGAAAACCATCAGTCTTAGAAGCTGCGACATCGAGCGCATTGCTTTCTCTTGTGAAACGGTTAAGTATTTGAAAAGAATACCTCCTGTAACAAAGGGCTTTCAAGGTGGAGATAGGCTCTGTTTGCTCCAACTAGACCTATTCATGTGAGTGGAAAAATCTCATGAATCTCTCCAAAGTAAACCATGTGTGTTACATGCTGTAGCATCTATCATCCTGTTTCCCTGTGAAAATCAATTGAGGTTTTGAAAGGAATACTGCCTGCTACTCAAGTGTTTGAAGGTAAAGATAGGTTCTGTTTCCTCCAAACAGTCCTATTCAGACACCCTGAAGAAACACATACATCTATGCATATAATCCATTTCTGTTTTAAGCAGAAGCATCTAGCACACTGTTTCCCTGTGAGAATTCAGTCAGTTGTGAAAGGAATACTTTCTGCAACGTAGATGTTTCAAGGTGAAGATATGTTCTCTTTCTTCCAATTAAGCCTATTCAGCTGACTTGAAGAAACACATATATCTCTCCAAATAAACCTACCACATCAGAAGCTGTAGCAGTTACCATATTGTTTCTGTGTGAGAATCGAATTCTGTTTTTCTTGGAATGTTCCTACAACTTACATGTTTCAAGGTGAACATAGGCTCAGTTAGCTCCAAATAGGCCTGTCTATCTCAGCTGAAGAAAACCATGTATCTCTCAAAGTAAAACCATTGGTGTTAGAGGAATGACAGTCTAGCGTATTGTTCTTTGTGAGAATTGAGTTAGTTTTTCAGAGGAATAGTTCCTGCAAATCACACTTTTCATGGCAGAGAAAGGCTCATTTCTTTAACAAATGGCCGACTTAGCTCAGTTGTAGAAATGCTACCTACCTCTCCAAAGGAAACCATGGATGTTAGTGGCTGCAGCATCCTGCACATTGTTTCCCCGTGAGAGTTTAGATAATTTTGGAAAGGAGCACTTCGTGCATTGTGGGTTTTTCAAGGTGTTGATAGACTGTCTTTCTTGTAAATGTGCCTATTCGGCCGAATTGAAGTAACTCATGGATCTCTCCCAAGACAACCATCTGTTTTAGAAGCAGAATCATGTAGAATATCGTTTCCCTTTGTGAACTGAGTTACTTTCAATTAATACTTGCTGTAACTTAGATGTTTCAAGGTGGGGATAGGATCTGTTTGCTGCAGGTAGCCATGTTCTGCTAAGTTGAAGAAACACATGTATCTATGGACAGAAAACCATGTGTGTTAGAAGTGGGAGCGTGATGCTCATTGTTGTCCAGTTAAAATTGTGTTAGTTTTGGAAAGGAATACTTAACGAAAATCTTAGTTTTCTAGAGGGAGAAAGGCTCATTTCATTCCAAAATGCCCAATTGAGCTTAGTGAAGTTAACACAAGTATCTCTCCAAAAAGAACAATGTGTGTTGGAGGCTGCAGCATCTTGCCACGGGTTTCCCTGTGTGAGTTCACTTAGTTTTTAATGGAATTCTTTCTGGAATATGGGTTTCTCAAGGTTGTGATAGGCTCTCTAAATTGCAAAGAGGCTTCTGCAGCTGAGTTGAGGAAACACATGTATCTGTCTAAAGACAACCATTGATGTTAAAAGCAGTAGCATGTAGAACATTGTTTCCCTGTGAGAACCGAGTTAATTGTTGAAAGGAATACTTCAAGACAATCATAGTTTCCAAGCTGGAGAAAGGCTCATTTAGTTCCAAATAGGCCTATTCACCTGAGTTGAAGGAAAACACGGACCTCTGCAAAGACAACCATTTCTGTTAGAAGCATTGGCATGAAGAACATTGTTTCCAAGCAAGAATGGAGTCGTTTTTGACAGGATTACTTCCTGCAACATAGGTGTTTCAGGGTGGGGATAGGATCTGTTAGCTCCATTATAGGCCTATTGAGCTAAGTTGAAGGAAAACATATATCACTTCAAAAAAACCATCTTAGTTAGAAAGTGAAACATTTTGCATATTGTATCCTGTGACTGTCGATTTAGCTTTTGAAAGGGATCCTTCCTGCAACATAGGATTTTCAAAGAGGAGATAGGTACGTTTGCTTAAATAGGCCTATACAACTAAGAGGAAGAAACACATATATCAGGCAGAGGAAAACCATCTGTGTTCGAAGCATAAGCATCTAATTCATTGCTACCCTGTTAGAATTCTGTTAGTTTTTGACAGCAATACATCCTCTAAATCATTGTTTTGAAGCAGGAGAAAGGCTCTGTGTGATCCAGATAGGCCTTTTCAGCTATTTTGAAAGAACACATCTATCCTTCAGTAGAAATTCATCATTGTAAGAAGCACGAGTATTAGAACCTTGTTGCCCAGTGAGAATTGAGTTCATTTCTCACAGTAATAATTCCAGAATATCACAGTTTTCATGATGGGGAAAGGCTCACTTTGTTCACAATAGACCTATTCAGCTGAGCTGAAGAAACACATGTACCTGTCCAAAGACCACCAACAGTAGTAGAAGGATTGGCATGTAGAACGTGGTTTGCAAGTGAGAACTTAGTTAATTTTTGAAAGGAATACTTCCTGGATATCATAGTTTTAAAGGAGGAGAAAGGCTTATTTTACTCCACATGGCTGATTCAACTGAGTTGAAGAAACACATGAATCTCGCTAAAGGAAACTTTCTGTCTTAGAGGTTGCAGCGTCATGCACATTCTTTCCCAGAGTCTTGAGTTGTACTTGAAAGGAATACATCTTGCAGCGTGGTTTTTCCCAGGTCGGGATAGGCTCTATTTGCTTCAAATCCGACTGTTTAGCTAAGGTGAGGACACCATGTATCTCTCGGTAGGAAATCTTCAGTGTTAGAAGCAGGAGTTTCAAGCACATTTTTTCCCTGTAAGTAATACATCAATAAAATCATAATTGTCTAGGTTTACAAAGCCTCTTTTAGAACCAAATAGTCCTGTTCAATTGAGTTGAAGAAACACATGTATCTCTCCAAAGGAAACCATCTATACTAGACCTTGCAGTGTCCTGCACAGTGTTTCCCACATAGTTGAGTTAGTTTGTGAAAGGAATACTTCTTGCAGCGTGTGTTTTCCTAGGTCGGGATAGGCTATGGGTGCTTCCCATCGTCCTGTTTAGCTAAGGTGAGGAAGCACATGTATCTCTCAGAAGGAAATCTTCAGTGTTAGAAGCAGGAGCTTCAATCACATTTTGTCCCTGTAATAATTGAGTAAGTTTTGGAAAGGAATAATTCCCTAAAATCATAATTTTCAACACTTAGAAAGGCTCATTTTGTTCCAAATTGGCCTATTCAGTTGAGTTGAAGAAACACAAGTATCTCTCCAAAGACACCCATGTTTGTAGAACAGAATGATGTAGAACATTGTTCTCTGTGAGAATAGAATTAGTTTTGCAAGGTATACTGCCTGCAACTTAGGTGGTTCAAGTTGGAGATAGGCTCTGTTTGCTCAAACTGGGCCAAGTGAGTTTCGATGTAGAAACACATGTATCGCTCCAAAAAATCATCTTTCTTAGAATCAGGAGGCTCGAGAACACTGTTTCCCTGTGAGAATTAAGTTAGTTTAGGAAGGAATACTGCCTGAAAACCACACTTTTCATGGTGGAGAAACGGTCACGTTGTTGCAAATAGGCTTGTTGAACTGAGTTGGAGAAACACATGTATATCTCCACTGACACCCATCTGTCCTTGAAGCAGGATGATGTGGGCTACTGATTTATTTGAGAATTGTGTTAGGTTTTCAAGGAATCCTTCCTGCAAATTAGGAGTTTCAAGGCGGAGATACACTGTGCATGCTCCAATTAGGCCTCTTCAGTGAATTTCAAGACACACATGTATCTCTCGGAGGACAACCTTCTGTGTATGAATCAGAAGCAGATAGCACATTGTGGCATAGTGAGAATTGAGCTAATTTTGAAAAAAAACACTTCGTGAGAATCTATGTTTTCAACGGATATGTAGGTTCTGTTCATTCCAAATAGGCCATGTCAGCTAAGGTAAGGAAACCAATGTATCTCTCCAAAGGAAAACATGGGTGTTTGAAGCACGAGCTTCAAGCACATTGTTTCCCGGGTATAATTCATTGAGTTTTTGAAAGCACAGCTGCCTGAAAATCATCATTTACAAGATGGAGAAAGGCTCATTTTGTTCCAAATAGCAGTATTCAGCTGATTTGGAGAAACACATGTGTCTCACCAGAGAAGACCTTGTCTGTAAAAAGCAGTAGGATGAAGAACGTTGTTTTGAAGGGATAACTGTCTTAGTTATTTAAGGAATACATCCTGCAAATCATAGTTTTCAAGGTGGATATGAGCTAAGTTTGCTCTAATTGGCCTACTCAGCACACCTGAAGAAACACATATATCACTCCAAAGAAAACCATCAGTCTTAGAAGCTGCGACATCGAGCGCATTGCTTTCTCTTGTGAAACGGTTAAGTATTTGAAAAGAATACCTCCTGTAACAAAGGGCTTTCAAGGTGGAGATAGGCTCTGTTTGCTCCAACTAGACCTATTCATGTGAGTGGAAAAATCTCATGAATCTCTCCAAAGTAAACCATGTGTGTTACATGCTGTAGCATCTATCATCCTGTTTCCCTGTGAAAATCAATTGAGGTTTTGAAAGGAATACTGCCTGCTACTCAAGTGTTTGAAGGTAAAGATAGGTTCTGTTTCCTCCAAACAGTCCTATTCAGACACCCTGAAGAAACACATACATCTATGCATATAATCCATTTCTGTTTTAAGCAGAAGCATCTAGCACACTGTTTCCCTGTGAGAATTCAGTCAGTTGTGAAAGGAATACTTTCTGCAACGTAGATGTTTCAAGGTGAAGATATGTTCTCTTTCTTCCAATTAAGCCTATTCAGCTGACTTGAAGAAACACATATATCTCTCCAAATAAACCTACCACATCAGAAGCTGTAGCAGTTACCATATTGTTTCTGTGTGAGAATCGAATTCTGTTTTTCTTGGAATGTTCCTACAACTTACATGTTTCAAGGTGAACATAGGCTCAGTTAGCTCCAAATAGGCCTGTCTATCTCAGCTGAAGAAAACCATGTATCTCTCAAAGTAAAACCATTGGTGTTAGAGGAATGACAGTCTAGCGTATTGTTCTTTGTGAGAATTGAGTTAGTTTTTCAGAGGAATAGTTCCTGCAAATCACACTTTTCATGGCAGAGAAAGGCTCATTTCTTTAACAAATGGCCGACTTAGCTCAGTTGTAGAAATGCTACCTACCTCTCCAAAGGAAACCATGGATGTTAGTGGCTGCAGCATCCTGCACATTGTTTCCCCGTGAGAGTTTAGATAATTTTGGAAAGGAGCACTTCGTGCATTGTGGGTTTTTCAAGGTGTTGATAGACTGTCTTTCTTGTAAATGTGCCTATTCGGCCGAATTGAAGTAACTCATGGATCTCTCCCAAGACAACCATCTGTTTTAGAAGCAGAATCATGTAGAATATCGTTTCCCTTTGTGAACTGAGTTACTTTTAATTAATACTTGCTGTAACTTAGATGTTTCAAGGTGGGGA
The DNA here is from genome assembly GCF_047511655.1 of Castor canadensis. NCBI lineage: Eukaryota > Metazoa > Chordata > Mammalia > Rodentia > Castoridae > Castor > Castor canadensis. The sequence continues at coordinate 94,115,970 of NC_133395.1, forward strand.
TAGGATCTGTTTGCTGCAGGTAGCCATGTTCTGCTAAGTTGAAGAAACACATGTATCTATGGACAGAAAACCATGTGTGTTAGAAGTGGGAGCGTGATGCTCATTGTTGTCCAGTTAAAATTGTGTTAGTTTTGGAAAGGAATACTTAACGAAAATCTTAGTTTTCTAGAGGGAGAAAGGCTCATTTCATTCCAAAATGCCCAATTGAGCTTAGTGAAGTTAACACAAGTATCTCTCCAAAAAGAACAATGTGTGTTGGAGGCTGCAGCATCTTGCCACGGGTTTCCCTGTGTGAGTTCACTTAGTTTTTAATGGAATTCTTTCTGGAATATGGGTTTCTCAAGGTTGTGATAGGCTCTCTAAATTGCAAAGAGGCTTATGCAGCTGAGTTGAGGAAACACATGTATCTGTCTAAAGACAACCATTGATGTTAAAAGCAGTAGCATGTAGAACATTGTTTCCCTGTGAGAACCGAGTTAATTGTTGAAAGGAATACTTCAAGACAATCATAGTTTCCAAGCTGGAGAAAGGCTCATTTAGTTCCAAATAGGCCTATTCACCTGAGTTGAAGGAAAACACGGACCTCTGCAAAGACAACCATTTCTGTTAGAAGCATTGGCATGAAGAACATTGTTTCCAAGCAAGAATGGAGTCGTTTTTGACAGGATTACTTCCTGCAACATAGGTGTTTCAGGGTGGGGATAGGATCTGTTAGCTCCATTATAGGCCTATTGAGCTAAGTTGAAGGAAAACATATATCACTTCAAAAAAACCATCTTAGTTAGAAAGTGAAACATTTTGCATATTGTATCCTGTGACTGTCGATTTAGCTTTTGAAAGGGATCCTTCCTGCAACATAGGATTTTCAAAGAGGAGATAGGTACGTTTGCTTAAATAGGCCTATACAACTAAGAGGAAGAAACACATATATCAGGCAGAGGAAAACCATCTGTGTTCGAAGCATAAGCATCTAATTCATTGCTACCCTGTTAGAATTCTGTTAGTTTTTGACAGCAATACATCCTCTAAATCATTGTTTTGAAGCAGGAGAAAGGCTCTGTGTGATCCAGATAGGCCTTTTCAGCTATTTTGAAAGAACACATCTATCCTTCAGTAGAAATTCATCATTGTAAGAAGCACGAGTATTAGAACCTTGTTGCCCAGTGAGAATTGAGTTCATTTCTCACAGGAATAATTCCAGAATATCACAGTTTTCATGATGGGGAAAGGCTCACTTTGTTCACAATAGACCTATTCAGCTGAGCTGAAGAAACACATGTACCTGTCCAAAGACCACCAACAGTAGTAGAAGGATTGGCATGTAGAACGTGGTTTGCAAGTGAGAACTTAGTTAATTTTTGAAAGGAATACTTCCTGGATATCATAGTTTTAAAGGAGGAGAAAGGCTTATTTTACTCCACATGGCTGATTCAACTGAGTTGAAGAAACACATGAATCTCGCTAAAGGAAACTTTCTGTCTTAGAGGTTGCAGCGTCATGCACATTCTTTCGCAGAGACTTGAGTTGTACTTGAAGGGAATACATCTTGCAGCGTGGTTTTTCCCAGGTCGGGATAGGCTCTATTTGCTTCAAATCCGACTGTTTAGCTAAGGTGAGGACACAATGTATCTCTCGGTAGGAAATCTTCAGTGTTAAAAGCCGGAGTTTCAAGCACATTTTTTCCCTGTAAGTAATACATCAATAAAATCATAATTGTCTAGGTTTACAAAGCCTCTTTTAGAACCAAATAGTCCTGTTCAATTGAGTTGAAGAAACACATGTATCTCTCCAAAGGAAACCATCTATACTAGACCTTGCAGTGTCCTGCACATTGTGTCCCACATAGTTGAGTTAGTTTGTGAAAGGAATACATCTTGCAGCGTGTGTTTTCCTAGGTCGGGATAGGCTATGGGTGCTTCCCATCGGCCTGTTTAGCTAAGGTGAGGAAGCACATGTATCTCTCAGAAGGAAATCTTCAGTGTTAGAAGCAGGAGCTTCAATCACATTTTGCCCTGTAATAATTGAGTAAGTTTTGGAAAGGAATAATTCCCTAAAATCATAATTTTCAACACTTAGAAAGGCTCATTTTGTTCCAAATTGGCCTATTCAGTTGAGTTGAAGAAACACAAGTATCTCTCCAAAGACACCCATGTTTGTAGAACAGAATGATGTAGAACATTGTTCTCTGTGAGAATAGAATTAGTTTTGCAAGGTATACTGCCTGCAACTTAGGTGGTTCAAGTTGGAGATAGGCTCTGTTTGCTCAAACTGGGCCAAGTGAGTTTCGATGTAGAAACACATGCATCGCTCCAAAAAATCATCTTTCTTAGAATCAGGAGGCTCGAGAACACTGTTTCCCTGTGAGAATTAAGTTAGTTTAGGAAGGAATACTGCCTGAAAACCATACTTTTCATGGTGGAGAAACGGTCACGTTGTTGCAAATAGGCCTGTTGAACTGAGTTGGAGAAACACATGTATATCTCCACAGACACCCATCTGTCCTTGAAGCAGGATGATGTGGGCTACTGATTTATTTGAGAATTGTGTTAGGTTTTCAAGGAATCCTTCCTGCAAATTAGGAGTTTCAAGGCGGAGATACACTGTGCATGCTCCAATTAGGCCTCTTCAGTGAATTTCAAGACACACATGTATCTCTCGGAGGACAACCTTCTGTGTATGAATCAGAAGCAGATAGCACATTGTGGCATAGTGAGAATTGAGCTAATTTTGAAAAAAAACACTTCGTGAGAATCTGTGTTTTCAACGGATATGTAGGTTCTGTTCATTCCAAATAGGCCATGTCAGCTAAGGTAAGGAAACCAATGTATCTCTCCAAAGGAAAACATGGGTGTTTGAAGCACGAGCTTCAAGCACATTGTTTCCCGGGTATAATTCATTGAGTTTTTGAAAGCACAGCTGCCTGAAAATCATCATTTACAAGATGGAGAAAGGCTCATTTTGTTCCAAATAGCAGTATTCAGCTGATTTGGAGAAACACATGTGTCTCACCAGAGAAGACCTTGTCTGTAAAAAGCAGTAGGATGAAGAACGTTGTTTTGAAGGGATAACTGTCTTAGTTATTTAAGGAATACATCCTGCAAATCATAGTTTTCAAGGTGGATATGAGCTAATTTTGCTCTAATTGGCCTACTCAGCACACCTGAAGAAACACATATATCACTCCAAAGAAAACCATCAGTCTTAGAAGCTGCGACATCGAGCGCATTGCTTCCTCTTGTGAAATGGTTAAGTATTTGAAAAGAATACCTCCTGTAACAAAGGGCTTTCAAGGTGGAGATAGGCTCTGTTTGCTCCAACTAGACCTATTCATGTGAGTGGAAAAATCTCATGAATCTCTCCAAAGTAAACCATGTGTGTTACATGCTGTAGCATCTATCATCCTGTTTCCCTGTGAAAATCAATTGAGGTTTTGAAAGGAATACTGCCTGCTACTCAAGTGTTTGAAGGTAAAGATAGGTTCTGTTTCCTCCAAACAGTCCTATTCAGACACCCTGAAGAAACACATACATCTATGCATATAATCCATTTCTGTTTTAAGCAGAAGCATCTAGCACACTGTTTCCCTGTGAGAATTCAGTCAGTTGTGAAAGGAATACTTTCTGCAACGTAGATGTTTCAAGGTGAAGATATGTTCTCTTTCTTCCAATTAAGCCTATTCAGCTGACTTGAAGAAACACATATATCTCTTCAAATAAACCTACCACATCAGAAGCTGTAGCAGTTACCATATTGTTTCTGTGTGAGAATCGAATTCTGTTTTTCTTGGAATGTTCCTACAACTTACATGTTTCAAGGTGAACATAGGCTCAGTTAGCTCCAAATAGGCCTGTCTATCTCAGCTGAAGAAAACCATGTATCTCTCAAAGTAAAACCATTGGTGTTAGAGGAACGACAGTCTAGCGTATTGTTCTTTGTGAGAATTGAGTTAGTTTTTCAGAGGAATACTTCCTGCAAATCACACTTTTCATGGCAGAGAAAGGCTCATTTCTTTAACAAATGGCCGACTTAGCTCAGTTGTAGAAATGCTACCTACCTCTCCAAAGGAAACCATGGATGTTAGTGGCTGCAGCATCCTGCACATTGTTTCCCCGTGAGAGTTTAGATAATTTTGGAAAGGAGCACTTCGTGCATTGTGGGTTTTTCAAGGTGTTGATAGACTGTCTTTCTTGTAAATGTGCCTATTCAGCCGAATTGAAGTAACTCATGGATCTCTCCCAAGACAACCATCTGTTTTAGAAGCAGAATCATGTAGAATATCGTTTCCCTTTGTGAACTGAGTTACTTTTAATTAATACTTGCTGTAACTTAGATGTTTCAAGGTGGGGATAGGATCTGTTTGCTGCAGGTAGCCATGTTCTGCTAAGTTGAAGAAACACATGTATCTATGGACAGAAAACCATGTGTGTTAGAAGTGGGAGCGTGATGCTCATTGTTGTCCAGTTAAAATTGTGTTAGTTTTGGAAAGGAATACTTAACGAAAATCTTAGTTTTCTAGAGGGAGAAAGGCTCATTTCATTCCAAAATGCCCAATTGAGCTTAGTGAAGTTAACACAAGTATCTCTCCAAAAAGAACAATGTGTGTTGGAGGCTGCAGCATCTTGCCACGGGTTTCCCTGTGTGAGTTCACTTAGTTTTTAATGGAATTCTTTCTGCAATATGGGTTTCTCAAGGTTGTGATAGGCTCTCTAAATTGCAAAGAGGCTTCTGCAGCTGAGTTGAGGAAACACATGTATCTGTCTAAAGACAACCATTGATGTTAAAAGCAGTAGCATGTAGAACATTGTTTCCCTGTGAGAACCGAGTTAATTGTTGAAAGGAATACTTCAAGACAATCATAGTTTCCAAGCTGGAGAAAGGCTCATTTAGTTCCAAATAGGCCTATTCACCTGAGTTGAAGGAAAACACGGACCTCTGCAAAGACAACCATTTCTGTTAGAAGCATTGGCATGAAGAACATTGTTTCCAAGCAAGAATGGAGTCGTTTTTGACAGGATTACTTCCTGCAACATAGGTGTTTCAGGGTGGGGATAGGATCTGTTAGCTCCATTATAGGCCTATTGAGCTAAGTTGAAGGAAAACATATATCACTTCAAAAAAACCATCTTAGTCAGAAAGTGAAACATTTTGCATATTGTATCCTGTGACTGTCGATTTAGCTTTTGAAAGGGATCCTTCCTGCAACATAGGATTTTCAAAGAGGAGATAGGTACGTTTGCTTAAATAGGCCTATACAACTAAGAGGAAGAAACACATATATCAGGCAGAGGAAAACCATCTGTGTTCGAAGCATAAGCATCTAATTCATTGCTACCCTGTTAGAATTCTGTTAGTTTTTGACAGCAATACATCCTCTAAATCATTGTTTTGAAGCAGGAGAAAGGCTCTGTGTGATCCAGATAGGCCTTTTCAGCTATTTTGAAAGAACACATCTGTCCTTCAGTAGAAATTCATCATTGTAAGAAGCACGAGTATTAGAACCTTGTTGCCCAGTGAGAATTGAGTTCATTTCTCACAGGAATACTCTGCTCATTTCTCACAGAATATCACAGTTTTCATGATGGGGAAAGGCTCACTTTGTTCACAATAGACCTATTCAGCTGAGCTGAAGAAACACATGTACCTGTCCAAAGACCACCAACAGTAGTAGAAGGATTGGCATGTAGAACGTGGTTTGCAAGTGAGAACTTAGTTAATTTTTGAAAGGAATACTTCCTGGATATCATAGTTTTAAAGGAGGAGAAAGGCTTATTTTACTCCACATGGCTGATTCAACTGAGTTGAAGAAACACATGAATCTCGCTAAAGGAAACTTTCTGTCTTAGAGGTTGCAGCGTCATGCACATTCTTTCCCAGAGACTTGAGTTGTACTTGAAGGGAATACATCTTGCAGCGTGGTTTTTCGCAGGTCGGGATAGGCTCTATTTGCTTCAAATCCGACTGTTTAGCTAAGGTGAGGACACAATGTATCTCTCGGTAGGAAATCTTCAGTGTTAGAAGCCGGAGTTTCAAGCACATTTTTTCCCTGTAAGTAATACATCAATAAAATCATAATTGTCTAGGTTTACAAAGCCTCTTTTAGAACCAAATAGTCCTGTTCAATTGAGTTGAAGAAACACATGTATCTCTCCAAAGGAAACCATCTATACTAGACCTTGCAGTGTCCTGCACATTGTGTCCCACATAGTTGAGTTAGTTTGTGAAAGGAATACATCTTGCAGCGTGTGTTTTCCTAGGTCGGGATAGGCTATGGGTGCTTCCCATCGGCCTGTTTAGCTAAGGTGAGGAAGCACATGTATCTCTCAGAAGGAAATCTTCAGTGTTAGAAGCAGGAGCTTCAATCACATTTTGCCCTGTAATAATTGAGTAAGTTTTGGAAAGGAATAATTCCCTAAAATCATAATTTTCAACACTTAGAAAGGCTCATTTTGTTCCAAATTGGCCTATTCAGTTGAGTTGAAGAAACACAAGTATCTCTCCAAAGACACCCATGTTTGTAGAACAGAATGATGTAGAACATTGTTCTCTGTGAGAATAGAATTAGTTTTGCAAGGTATACTGCCTGCAACTTAGGTGGTTCAAGTTGGAGATAGGCTCTGTTTGCTCAAACTGGGCCAAGTGAGTTTCGATGTAGAAACACATGCATCGCTCCAAAAAGTCATCTTTCTTAGAATCAGGAGGCTCGAGAACACTGTTTCCCTGTGAGAATTAAGTTAGTTTAGGAAGGAATACTGCCTGAAAACCATACTTTTCATGGTGGAGAAACGGTCACGTTGTTGCAAATAGGCCTGTTGAACTGAGTTGGAGAAACACATGTATATCTCCACAGACACCCATCTGTCCTTGAAGCAGGATGATGTGGGCTACTGATTTATTTGAGAATTGTGTTAGGTTTTCAAGGAATCCTTCCTGCAAATTAGGAGTTTCAAGGCGGAGATACACTGTGCATGCTCCAATTAGGCCTCTTCAGTGAATTTCAAGACACACATGTATCTCTCGGAGGACAACCTTCTGTGTATGAATCAGAAGCAGATAGCACATTGTGGCATAGTGAGAATTGAGCTAATTTTGAAAAAAAACACTTCGTGAGAATCTGTGTTTTCAACGGATATGTAGGTTCTGTTCATTCCAAATAGGCCATGTCAGCTAAGGTAAGGAAACCAATGTATCTCTCCAAAGGAAAACATGGGTGTTTGAAGCACGAGCTTCAAGCACATTGTTTCCCGGGTATAATTCATTGAGTTTTTGAAAGCACAGCTGCCTGAAAATCATCATTTACAAGATGGAGAAAGGCTCATTTTGTTCCAAATAGCAGTATTCAGCTGATTTGGAGAAACACATGTGTCTCACCAGAGAAGACCTTGTCTGTAAAAAGCAGTAGGATGAAGAACGTTGTTTTGAAGGGATAACTGTCTTAGTTATTTAAGGAATACATCCTGCAAATCATAGTTTTCAAGGTGGATATGAGCTAAGTTTGCTCTAATTGGCCTATTCAGCACACCTGAAGAAACACATATATCACTCCAAAGAAAACCATCAGTCTTAGTAGCTGCGACATCGAGCGCATTGCTTTCTCTTGTGAAACGGTTAAGTATTTGAAAAGAATACCTCCTGTAACAAAGGGCTTTCAAGGTGGAGATAGGCTCTGTTTGCTCCAACTAGACCTATTCATGTGAGTGGAAAAATCTCATGAATCTCTCCAAAGTAAACCATGTGTGTTACATGCTGTAGCATCTATCATCCTGATTCTATGTGAAAATCAATTGAGGTTTTGAAAGGAATACTGCCTGCTACTCAAGTGTTTGAAGGTAAAGATAGGTTCTGTTTCCTCCAAACAGTCCTATTCAGACACCCTGAAGAAACACATACATCTATGCATATAATCCATTTCTGTTTTAAGCAGAAGCATCTAGCACACTGTTTCCCTGTGAGAATTCAGTCAGTTGTGAAAGGAATACTTTCTGCAACGTAGATGTTTCAAGGTGAAGATATGTTCTCTTTCTTCCAATTAAGCCTATTCAGCTGACTTGAAGAAACACATATATCTCTCCAAATAAACCTACCACATCAGAAGCTGTAGCAGTTACCATATTGTTTCTGTGTGAGAATCGAATTCTGTTTTTCTTGGAATGTTCCTACAACTTACATGTTTCAAGGTGAACATAGGCTCAGTTAGCTCCAAATAGGCCTGTCTATCTCAGCTGAAGAAAACCATGTATCTCTCAAAGTAAAACCATTGGTGTTAGAGGAACGACAGTCTAGCGTATTGTTCTTTGTGAGAATTGAGTTAGTTTTTCAGAGGAATACTTCCTGCAAATCACACTTTTCATGGCAGAGAAAGGCTCATTTCTTTAACAAATATCCGACTTAGCTCAGTTGTAGAAATGCTACCTACCTCTCCAAAGGAAACCATGGATGTTAGTGGCTGCAGCATCCTGCACATTGTTTCCCTGTGAGAGTTTAGATAATTTTGGAAAGGAGCACTTCGTGCATTGTGGGTTTTTCAAGGTGTTGATAGACTGTCTTTCTTGTAAATGTGCCTATTCAGCCGAATTGAAGTAACTCATGGATCTCTCCCAAGACAACCATCTGTTTTAGAAGCAGAATCATATAGAATATCGTTTCCCTTTGTGAACTGAGTTACTTTTAATTAATACTTGCTGTAACTTAGATGTTTCAAGGTGGGGATAGGATCTGTTTGCTGCAGGTAGCCATGTTCTGCTAAGTTGAAGAAACACATGTATCTATGGACAGAAAACCATGTGTGTTAGAAGTTGGAGCGTGATGCTCATTGTTGTCCAGTTAAAATTGTGTTAGTTTTGGAAAGGAATACTTAACGAAAATCTTAGTTTTCTACAGGGAGAAAGGCTCATTTCATTCCAAAATGCCCAATTGAGCTTAGTGAAGTTAACACAAGTATCTCTCCAAAAAGAACAATGTGTGTTGGAGGCTGCAGCATCTTGCCACGGGTTTCCCTGTGTGAGTTCACTTAGTTTTTAATGGAATTCTTTCTGGAATATGGGTTTCTCAAGGTTGTGATAGGCTCTCTAAATTGCAAAGAGGCTTCTGCAGCTGAGTTGAGGAAACACATGTATCTGTCTAAAGACAACCATTGATGTTAAAAGCAGTAGCATGTAGAACATTGTTTCCCTGTGAGAACCGAGTTAATTGTTGAAAGGAATACTTCAAGACAATCATAGTTTCCAAGCTGGAGAAAGGCTCATTTAGTTCCAAATAGGCCTATTCACCTGAGTTGAAGGAAAACACGGACCTCTGCAAAGACAGCCATTTCTGTTAGAAGCATTGGCATGAAGAACATTGTTTCCAAGCAAGAATGGAGTCGTTTTTGACAGGATTACTTCCTGCAACATAGGTGTTTCAGGGTGGGGATAGGATCTGTTAGCTCCATTATAGGCCTATTGAGCTAAGTTGAAGGAAAACATATATCACTTCAAAAAAACCATCTTAGTTAGAAAGTGAAACATTTTGCATATTGTATCCTGTGACTGTCGATTTAGCTTTTGAAAGGGATCCTTCCTGCAACATAGGATTTTCAAAGAGGAGATAGGTACGTTTGCTTAAATAGGCCTATACAACTAAGAGGAAGAAACACATATATCAGGCAGAGGAAAACCATCTGTGTTCGAAGCATAAGCATCTAATTCATTGCTACCCTGTTAGAATTCTGTTAGTTTTTGACAGCAATACATCCTCTAAATCATTGTTTTGAAGCAGGAGAAAGGCTCTGTGTGATCCAGATAGGCCTTTTCAGCTATTTTGAAAGAACACATCTATCCTTCAGTAGAAATTCATCATTGTAAGAAGCACGAGTATTAGAACCTTGTTGCCCAGTGAGAATTGAGTTCATTTCTCACCGGAATACTTCCAGAATATCACAGTTTTCATGATGGGGAAAGGCTCACTTTGTTCACAATAGACCTATTCAGCTGAGCTGAAGAAACACATGTACCTGTCCAAAGACCACCAACAGTAGTAGAAGGATTGGCATGTAGAACGTGGTTTGCAAGTGAGAACTTAGTTAATTTTTGAAAGGAATACTTCCTGGATATCATAGTTTTAAAGGAGGAGAAAGGCTTATTTTACTCCACATGGCTGATTCAACTGAGTTGAAGAAACACATGAATCTCGCTAAAGGAAACTTTCTGTCTTAGAGGTTGCAGCGTCATGCACATTCTTTCCCAGAGACTTGAGTTGTACTTGAAGGGAATACATCTTGCAGCGTGGTTTTTCCCAGGTCGGGATAGGCTCTATTTGCTTCAAATCCGACTGTTTAGCTAAGGTGAGGACACAATGTATCTCTCGGTAGGAAATCTTCAGTGTTAGAAGCCGGAGTTTCAAGCACATTTTTTCCCTGTAAGTAATACATCAATAAAATCATAATTGTCTAGGTTTACAAAGCCTCTTTTAGAACCAAATAGTCCTGTTCAATTGAGTTGAAGAAACACATGTATCTCTCCAAAGGAAACCATCTATACTAGACCTTGCAGTGTCCTGCACATTGTGTCCCACATAGTTGAGTTAGTTTGTGAAAGGAATACATCTTGCAGCGTGTGTTTTCCTAGGTCGGGATAGGCTATGGGTGCTTCCCATCGGCCTGTTTAGCTAAGGTGAGGAAGCACATGTATCTCTCAGAAGGAAATCTTCAGTGTTAGAAGCAGGAGCTTCAATCACATTTTGCCCTGTAATAATTGAGTAAGTTTTGGAAAGGAATAATTCCCTAAAATCATAATTTTCAACACTTAGAAAGGCTCATTTTGTTCCAAATTGGCCTATTCAGTTGAGTTGAAGAAACACAAGTATCTCTCCAAAGACACCCATGTTTGTAGAACAGAATGATGTAGAACATTGTTCTCTGTGAGAATAGAATTAGTTTTGCAAGGTATACTGCCTGCAACTTAGGTGGTTCAAGTTGGAGATAGGCTCTGTTTGCTCAAACTGGGCCAAGTGAGTTTCGATGTAGAAACACATGCATCGCTCCAAAAAATCATCTTTCTTAGAATCAGGAGGCTCGAGAACACTGTTTCCCTGTGAGAATTAAGTTAGTTTAGGAAGGAATACTGCCTGAAAACCATACTTTTCATGGTGGAGAAACGGTCACGTTGTTGCAAATAGGCCTGTTGAACTGAGTTGGAGAAACACATGTATATCTCCACAGACACCCATCTGTCCTTGAAGCAGGATGATGTGGGCTACTGATTTATTTGAGAATTGTGTTAGGTTTTCAAGGAATCCTTCCTGCAAATTAGGAGTTTCAAGGCGGAGATACACTGTGCATGCTCCAATTAGGCCTCTTCAGTGAATTTCAAGACACACATGTATCTCTCGGAGGACAACCTTCTGTGTATGAATCAGAAGCAGATAGCACATTGTGGCATAGTGAGAATTGAGCTAATTTTGAAAAAAAACACTTCGTGAGAATCTGTGTTTTCAACGGATATGTAGGTTCTGTTCATTCCAAATAGGCCATGTCAGCTAAGGTAAGGAAACCAATGTATCTCTCCAAAGGAAAACATGGGTGTTTGAAGCACGAGCTTCAAGCACATTGTTTCCCGGGTATAATTCATTGAGTTTTTGAAAGCACAGCTGCCTGAAAATCATCATTTACAAGATGGAGAAAGGCTCATTTTGTTCCAAATAGCAGTATTCAGCTGATTTGGAGAAACACGTGTCTCACCAGAGAAGACCTTGTCTGTAAAAAGCAGTAGGATGAAGAACGTTGTTTTGAAGGGATAACTGTCTTAGTTATTTAAGGAATACATCCTGCAAATCATAGTTTTCAAGGTGGATATGAGCTAATTTTGCTCTAATTGGCCTATTCAGCACACCTGAAGAAACACATATATCACTCCAAAGAAAACCATCAGTCTTAGTAGCTGCAACATCGAGCGCATTGCTTTCTCTTGTGAAACGGTTAAGTATTTGAAAAGAATACCTCCTGTAACAAAGGGCTTTCAAGGTGGAGATAGGCTCTGTTTGCTCCAACTAGACCTATTCATGTGAGTGGAAAAATCTCATGAATCTCTCCAAAGTAAACCATGTGTGTTACATGCTGTAGCATCTATCATCCTGATTCTATGTGAAAATCAATTGAGGTTTTGAAAGGAATACTGCCTGCTACTCAAGTGTTTGAAGGTAAAGATAGGTTCTGTTTCCTCCAAACAGTCCTATTCAGACACCCTGAAGAAACACATACATCTATGCATATAATCCATTTCTGTTTTAAGCAGAAGCATCTAGCACACTGTTTCCCTGTGAGAATTCAGTCAGTTGTGAAAGGAATACTTTCTGCAACGTAGATGTTTCAAGGTGAAGATATGTTCTCTTTCTTCCAATTAAGCCTATTCAGCTGACTTGAAGAAACACATATATCTCTCCAAATAAACCTACCACATCAGAAGCTGTAGCAGTTACCATATTGTTTCTGTGTGAGAATCGAATTCTGTTTTTCTTGGAATGTTCCTACAACTTACATGTTTCAAGGTGAACATAGGCTCAGTTAGCTCCAAATAGGCCTGTCTATCTCAGCTGAAGAAAACCATGTATCTCTCAAAGTAAAACCATTGGTGTTAGAGGAACGACAGTCTAGCGTATTGTTCTTTGTGAGAATTGAGTTAGTTTTTCAGAGGAATAGTTCCTGCAAATCACACTTTTCATGGCAGAGAAAGGCTCATTTCTTTAACAAATGGCCGACTTAGCTCAGTTGTAGAAATGCTACCTACCTCTCCAAAGGAAACCATGGATGTTAGTGGCTGCAGCATCCTGCACATTGTTTCCCTGTGAGAGTTTAGATAATTTTGGAAAGGAGCACTTCGTGCATTGTGGGTTTTTCAAGGTGTTGATAGACTGTCTTTCTTGTAAATGTGCCTATTCAGCCGAATTGAAGTAACTCATGGATCTCTCCCAAGACAACCATCTGTTTTAGAAGCAGAATCATGTAGAATATCGTTTCCCTTTGTGAACTGAGTTACTTTTAATTAATACTTGCTGTAACTTAGATGTTTCAAGGTGGGGATAGGATCTGTTTGCTGCAGGTAGCCATGTTCTGCTAAGTTGAAGAAACACATGTATCTATGGACAGAAAATCATGTGTGTTAGAAGTGGGAGCGTGATGCTCATTGTTGTCCAGTTAAAATTGTGTTAGTTTTGGAAAGGAATACTTAACGAAAATCTTAGTTTTCTAGAGGGAGAAAGGCTCATTTCATTCCAAAATGCCCAATTGAGCTTAGTGAAGTTAACACAAGTATCTCTCCAAAAAGAACAATGTGTGTTGGAGGCTGCAGCATCTTGCCACGGGTTTCCCTGTGTGAGTTCACTTAGTTTTTAATGGAATTCTTTCTGGAATATGGGTTTCTCAAGGTTGTGATAGGCTCTCTAAATTGCAAAGAGGCTTATGCAGCTGAGTTGAGGAAACACATGTATCTGTCTAAAGACAACCATTGATGTTAAAAGCAGTAGCATGTAGAACATTGTTTCCCTGTGAGAACCGAGTTAATTGTTGAAAGGAATACTTCAAGACAATCATAGTTTCCAAGCTGGAGAAAGGCTCATTTAGTTCCAAATAGGCCTATTCACCTGAGTTGAAGGAAAACACGGACCTCTGCAAAGACAGCCATTTCTGTTAGAAGCATTGGCATGAAGAACATTGTTTCCAAGCAAGAATGGAGTCGTTTTTGACAGGATTACTTCCTGCAACATAGGTGTTTCAGGGTGGGGATAGGATCTGTTAGCTCCATTATAGGCCTATTCAGCTAAGTTGAAGGAAAACATATATCACTTCAAAAAAACCATCTTAGTTAGAAAGTGAAACATTTTGCATATTGTATCCTGTGACTGTCGATTTAGCTTTTGAAAGGGATCCTTCCTGCAACATAGGATTTTCAAAGAGGAGATAGGTACGTTTGCTTAAATAGGCCTATACAACTAAGAGGAAGAAACACATATATCAGGCAGAGGAAAACCATCTGTGTTCGAAGCATAAGCATCTAATTCATTGCTACCCTGTTAGAATTCTGTTAGTTTTTGACAGCAATACATCCTCTAAATCATTGTTTTGAAGCAGGAGAAAGGCTCTGTGTGATCCAGATAGGCCTTTTCAGCTATTTTGAAAGAACACATCTATCCTTCAGTAGAAATTCATCATTGTAAGAAGCACGAGTATTAGAACCTTGTTGCCCAGTGAGAATTGAGTTCATTTCTCACCGGAATACTTCCAGAATATCACAGTTTTCATGATGGGGAAAGGCTCACTTTGTTCACAATAGACCTATTCAGCTGAGCTGAAGAAACACATGTACCTGTCCAAAGACCACCAACAGTAGTAGAAGGATTGGCATGTAGAACGTGGTTTGCAAGTGAGAACTTAGTTAATTTTTGAAAGGAATACTTCCTGGATATCATAGTTTTAAAGGAGGAGAAAGGCTTATTTTACTCCACATGGCTGATTCAACTGAGTTGAAGAAACACATGAATCTCGCTAAAGGAAACTTTCTGTCTTAGAGGTTGCAGCGTCATGCACATTCTTTCCCAGAGACTTGAGTTGTACTTGAAGGGAATACATCTTGCAGCGTGGTTTTTCCCAGGTCGGGATAGGCTCTATTTGCTTCAAATCCGACTGTTTAGCTAAGGTGAGGACACAATGTATCTCTCGGTAGGAAATCTTCAGTGTTAGAAGCCGGAGTTTCAAGCACATTTTTTCCCTGTAAGTAATACATCAATAAAATCATAATTGTCTAGGTTTACAAAGCCTCTTTTAGAACCAAATAGTCCTGTTCAATTGAGTTGAAGAAACACATGTATCTCTCCAAAGGAAACCATCTATACTAGACCTTGCAGTGTCCTGCACATTGTGTCCCACATAGTTGAGTTAGTTTGTGAAAGGAATACATCTTGCAGCGTGTGTTTTCCTAGGTCGGGATAGGCTATGGGTGCTTCCCATCGGCCTGTTTAGCTAAGGTGAGGAAGCACATGTATCTCTCAGAAGGAAATCTTCAGTGTTAGAAGCAGGAGCTTCAATCACATTTTGTCCCTGTAATAATTGAGTAAGTTTTGGAAATGAATAATTCCCTAAAATCATAATTTTCAACACTTAGAAAGGCTCATTTTGTTCCAAATTGGCCTATTCAGTTGAGTTGAAGAAACACAAGTATCTCTCCAAAGACACCCATGTTTGTAGAACAGAATGATGTAGAACATTTTTCTCTGTGAGAATAGAATTAGTTTTGCAAGGTATACTGCCTGCAACTTAGGTGGTTCAAGTTGGAGATAGGCTCTGTTTGCTCAAACTGGGCCAAGTGAGTTTCGATGTAGAAACACATGCATCGCTCCAAAAAATCATCTTTCTTAGAATCAGGAGGCTCGAGAACACTGTTTCCCTGTGAGAATTAAGTTAGTTTAGGAAGGAATACTGCCTGAAAACCATACTTTTCATGGTGGAGAAACGGTCACGTTGTTGCAAATAGGCCTGTTGAACTGAGTTGGAGAAACACATGTATATCTCCACAGACACCCATCTGTCCTTGAAGCAGGATGATGTGGGCTACTGATTTATTTGAGAATTGTGTTAGGTTTTCAAGGAATCCTTCCTGCAAATTAGGTGTTTCAAGGCGGAGATACACTGTGCATGCTCCAATTAGGCCTCTTCAGTGAATTTCAAGACACACATGTATCTCTCGGAGGACAACCTTCTGTGTATGAATCAGAAGCAGATAGCACATTGTGGCATAGTGAGAATTGAGCTAATTTTGAAAAAAAACACTTCGTGAGAATCTATGTTTTCAACGGATATGTAGGTTCTGTTCATTCCAAATAGGCCATGTCAGCTAAGGTAAGGAAACCAATGTATCTCTCCAAAGGAAAACATGGGTGTTTGAAGCACGAGCTTCAAGCACATTGTTTCCCGGGTATAATTCATTGAGTTTTTGAAAGCACAGCTGCCTGAAAATCATCATTTACAAGATGGAGAAAGGCTCATTTTGTTCCAAATAGCAGTATTCAGCTGATTTGGAGAAACACATGTGTCTCACCAGAGAAGACCTTGTCTGTAAAAAGCAGTAGGATGAAGAACGTTGTTTTGAAGGGATAACTGTCTTAGTTATTTAAGGAATACATCCTGCAAATCATAGTTTTCAAGGTGGATATGAGCTAAGTTTGCTCTAATTGGCCTACTCAGCACACCTGAAGAAACACATATATCACTCCAAAGAAAACCATCAGTCTTAGAAGCTGCAACATCGAGCGCATTGCTTTCTCTTGTGAAACGGTTAAGTATTTGAAAAGAATACCTCCTGTAACAAAGGGCTTTCAAGGTGGAGATAGGCTCTGTTTGCTCCAACTAGACCTATTCATGTGAGTGGAAAAATCTCATGAATCTCTCCAAAGTAAACCATGTGTGTTACATGCTGTAGCATCTATCATCCTGATTCTATGTGAAAATCAATTGAGGTTTTGAAAGGAATACTGCCTGCTACTCAAGTGTTTGAAGGTAAAGATAGGTTCTGTTTCCTCCAAACAGTCCTATTCAGACACCCTGAAGAAACACATACATCTATGCATATAATCCATTTCTGTTTTAAGCAGAAGCATCTAGCACACTGTTTCCCTGTGAGAATTCAGTCAGTTGTGAAAGGAATACTTTCTGCAACGTAGATGTTTCAAGGTGAAGATATGTTCTCTTTCTTCCAATTAAGCCTATTCAGCTGACTTGAAGAAACACATATATCTCTCCAAATAAACCTACCACATCAGAAGCTGTAGCAGTTACCATATTGTTTCTGTGTGAGAATCGAATTCTGTTTTTCTTGGAATGTTCCTACAACTTACATGTTTCAAGGTGAACATAGGCTCAGTTAGCTCCAAATAGGCCTGTCTATCTCAGCTGAAGAAAACCATGTATCTCTCAAAGTAAAACCATTGGTGTTAGAGGAACGACAGTCTAGCGTATTGTTCTTTGTGAGAATTGAGTTAGTTTTTCAGAGGAATACTTCCTGCAAATCACACTTTTCATGGCAGAGAAAGGCTCATTTCTTTAACAAATGGCCGACTTAGCTCAGTTGTAGAAATGCTACCTACCTCTCCAAAGGAAACCATGGATGTTAGTGGCTGCAGCATCCTGCACATTGTTTCCCTGTGAGAGTTTAGATAATTTTGGAAAGGAGCACTTCGTGCATTGTGGGTTTTTCAAGGTGTTGATAGACTGTCTTTCTTGTAAATGTGCCTATTCAGCCGAATGGAAGTAACTCATGGATCTCTCCCAAGACAACCATCTGTTTTAGAAGCAGAATCATGTAGAATATCGTTTCCCTTTGTGAACTGAGTTACTTTTAATTAATACTTGCTGTAACTTAGATGTTTCAAGGTGGGGATAGGATCTGTTTGCTGCAGGTAGCCATGTTCTGCTAAGTTGAAGAAACACATGTATCTATGGACAGAAAACCATGTGTGTTAGAAGTGGGAGCGTGATGCTCATTGTTGTCCAGTTAAAATTGTGTTAGTTTTGGAAAGGAATACTTAACGAAAATCTTAGTTTTCTAGAGGGAGAAAGGCTCATTTCATTCCAAAATGCCCAATTGAGCTTAGTGAAGTTAACACAAGTATCTCTCCAAAAAGAACAATGTGTGTTGGAGGCTGCAGCATCTTGCCACGGGTTTCCCTGTGTGAGTTCACTTAGTTTTTAATGGAATTCTTTCTGGAATATGGGTTTCTCAAGGTTGTGATAGGCTCTCTAAATTGCAAAGAGGCTTATGCAGCTGAGTTGAGGAAACACATGTATCTGTCTAAAGACAACCATTGATGTTAAAAGCAGTAGCATGTAGAACATTGTTTCCCTGTGAGAACCGAGTTAATTGTTGAAAGGAATACTTCAAGACAATCATAGTTTCCAAGCTGGAGAAAGGCTCATTTAGTTCCAAATAGGCCTATTCACCTGAGTTGAAGGAAAACACGGACCTCTGCAAAGACAGCCATTTCTGTTAGAAGCATTGGCATGAAGAACATTGTTTCCAAGCAAGAATGGAGTCGTTTTTGACAGGATTACTTCCTGCAACATAGGTGTTTCAGGGTGGGGATAGGATCTGTTAGCTCCATTATAGGCCTATTCAGCTAAGTTGAAGGAAAACATATATCACTTCAAAAAAACCATCTTAGTTAGAAAGTGAAACATTTTGCATATTGTATCCTGTGACTGTCGATTTAGCTTTTGAAAGGGATCCTTCCTGCAACATAGGATTTTCAAAGAGGAGATAGGTACGTTTGCTTAAATAGGCCTATACAACTAAGAGGATGAAACACATATATCAGGCAGAGGAAAACCATCTGTGTTCGAAGCATAAGCATCTAATTCATTGCTACCCTGTTAGAATTCTGTTAGTTTTTGACAGCAATACATCCTCTAAATCATTGTTTTGAAGCAGGAGAAAGGCTCTGTGTGATCCAGATAGGCCTTTTCAGCTATTTTGAAAGAACACATCTATCCTTCAGTAGAAATTCATCATTGTAAGAAGCACGAGTATTAGAACCTTGTTGCCCAGTGAGAATTGAGTTCATTTCTCACCGGAATACTTCCAGAATATCACAGTTTTCATGATGGGGAAAGGCTCACTTTGTTCACAATAGACCTATTCAGCTGAGCTGAAGAAACACATGTACCTGTCCAAAGACCACCAACAGTAGTAGAAGGATTGGCATGTAGAACGTGGTTTGCAAGTGAGAACTTAGTTAATTTTTGAAAGGAATACTTCCTGGATATCATAGTTTTAAAGGAGGAGAAAGGCTTATTTTACTCCACATGGCTGATTCAACTGAGTTGAAGAAACACATGAATCTCGCTAAAGGAAACTTTCTGTCTTAGAGGTTGCAGCGTCATGCACATTCTTTCCCAGAGACTTGAGTTGTACTTGAAGGGAATACATCTTGCAGCGTGGTTTTTCCCAGGTCGGGATAGGCTCTATTTGCTTCAAATCCGACTGTTTAGCTAAGGTGAGGACACAATGTATCTCTCGGTAGGAAATCTTCAGTGTTAGAAGCAGGAGTTTCAAGCACATTTTTTTCCCTGTAAGTAATACATCAATAAAATCATAATTGTCTAGGTTTACAAAGCCTCTTTTAGAACCAAATAGTCCTGTTCAATTGAGTTGAAGAAACACATGTATCTCTCCAAAGGAAACCATCTATACTAGACCTTGCAGTGTCCTGCACATTGTTTCCCACATAGTTGAGTTAGTTTGTGAAAGGAATACATCTTGCAGCGTGTGTTTTCCTAGGTCGGGATAGGCTATGGGTGCTTCCCATCGGCCTGTTTAGCTAAGGTGAGGAAGCACATGTATCTCTCAGAAGGAAATCTTCAGTGTTAGAAGCAGGAGCTTCAATCACATTTTGTCCCTGTAATAATTGAGTAAGTTTTGGAAAGGAATAATTCCCTAAAATCATAATTTTCAACACTTAGAAAGGCTCATTTTGTTCCAAATTGGCCTATTCAGTTGAGTTGAAGAAACACAAGTATCTCTCCAAAGACACCCATGTTTGTAGAACAGAATGATGTAGAACATTGTTCTCTGTGAGAATAGAATTAGTTTTGCAAGGTATACTGCCTGCAACTTAGGTGGTTCAAGTTGGAGATAGGCTCTGTTTGCTCAAACTGGGCCAAGTGAGTTTCGATGTAGAAACACATGCATCGCTCCAAAAAATCATCTTTCTTAGAATCAGGAGGCTCGAGAACACTGTTTCCCTGTGAGAATTAAGTTAGTTTAGGAAGGAATACTGCCTGAAAACCATACTTTTCATGGTGGAGAAACGGTCACGTTGTTGCAAATAGGCCTGTTGAACTGAGTTGGAGAAACACATGTATATCTCCACAGACACCCATCTGTCCTTGAAGCAGGATGATGTGGGCTACTGATTTATTTGAGAATTGTGTTAGGTTTTCAAGGAATCCTTCCTGCAAATTAGGAGTTTCAAGGCGGAGATACACTGTGCATGCTCCAATTAGGCCTCTTCAGTGAATTTCAAGACACACATGTATCTCTCGGAGGACAACCTTCTGTGTATGAATCAGAAGCAGATAGCACATTGTGGCATAGTGAGAATTGAGCTAATTTTGAAAAAAAACACTTCGTGAGAATCTATGTTTTCAACGGATATGTAGGTTCTGTTCATTCCAAATAGGCCATGTCAGCTAAGGTAAGGAAACCAATGTATCTCTCCAAAGGAAAACATGGGTGTTTGAAGCACGAGCTTCAAGCACATTGTTTCCCGGGTATAATTCATTGAGTTTTTGAAAGCACAGCTGCCTGAAAATCATCATTTACAAGATGGAGAAAGGCTCATTTTGTTCCAAATAGCAGTATTCAGCTGATTTGGAGAAACACATGTGTCTCACCAGAGAAGACCTTGTCTGTAAAAAGCAGTAGGATGAAGAACGTTGTTTTGAAGGGATAACTGTCTTAGTTATTTAAGGAATACATCCTGCAAATCATAGTTTTCAAGGTGGATATGAGCTAAGTTTGCTCTAATTGGCCTACTCAGCACACCTGAAGAAACACATATATCACTCCAAAGAAAACCATCAGTCTTAGAAGCTGCAACATCGAGCGCATTGCTTTCTCTTGTGAAACGGTTAAGTATTTGAAAAGAATACCTCCTGTAACAAAGGGCTTTCAAGGTGGAGATAGGCTCTGTTTGCTCCAACTAGACCTATTCATGTGAGTGGAAAAATCTCATGAATCTCTCCAAAGTAAACCATGTGTGTTACATGCTGTAGCATCTATCATCCTGTTTCCCTGTGAAAATCAATTGAGGTTTTGAAAGGAATACTGCCTGCTACTCAAGTGTTTGAAGGTAAAGATAGGTTCTGTTTCCTCCAAACAGTCCTATTCAGACACCCTGAAGAAACACATACATCTATGCATATAATCCATTTCTGTTTTAAGCAGAAGCATCTAGCACACTGTTTCCCTGTGAGAATTCAGTCAGTTGTGAAAGGAATACTTTCTGCAACGTAGATGTTTCAAGGTGAAGATATGTTCTCTTTCTTCCAATTAAGCCTATTCAGCTGACTTGAAGAAACACATATATCTCTCCAAATAAACCTACCACATCAGAAGCTGTAGCAGTTACCATATTGTTTCTGTGTGAGAATCGAATTCTGTTTTTCTTGGAATGTTCCTACAACTTACATGTTTCAAGGTGAACATAGGCTCAGTTAGCTCCAAATAGGCCTGTCTATCTCAGCTGAAGAAAACCATGTATCTCTCAAAGTAAAACCATTGGTGTTAGAGGAATGACAGTCTAGCGTATTGTTCTTTGTGAGAATTGAGTTAGTTTTTCAGAGGAATAGTTCCTGCAAATCACACTTTTCATGGCAGAGAAAGGCTCATTTCTTTAACAAATGGCCGACTTAGCTCAGTTGTAGAAATGCTACCTACCTCTCCAAAGGAAACCATGGATGTTAGTGGCTGCAGCATCCTGCACATTGTTTCCCCGTGAGAGTTTAGATAATTTTGGAAAGGAGCACTTCGTGCATTGTGGGTTTTTCAAGGTGTTGATAGACTGTCTTTCTTGTAAATGTGCCTATTCAGCCGAATGGAAGTAACTCATGGATCTCTCCCAAGACAACCATCTGTTTTAGAAGCAGAATCATGTAGAATATCGTTTCCCTTTGTGAACTGAGTTACTTTTAATTAATACTTGCTGTAACTTAGATGTTTCAAGGTGGGGATAGGATCTGTTTGCTGCAGGTAGCCATGTTCTGCTAAGTTGAAGAAACACATGTATCTATGGACAGAAAACCATGTGTGTTAGAAGTGGGAGCGTGATGCTCATTGTTGTCCAGTTAAAATTGTGTTAGTTTTGGAAAGGAATACTTAACGAAAATCTTAGTTTTCTAGAGGGAGAAAGGCTCATTTCATTCCAAAATGCCCAATTGAGCTTAGTGAAGTTAACACAAGTATCTCTCCAAAAAGAACAATGTGTGTTGGAGGCTGCAGCATCTTGCCACGGGTTTCCCTGTGTGAGTTCACTTAGTTTTTAATGGAATTCTTTCTGCAATATGGGTTTCTCAAGGTTGTGATAGGCTCTCTAAATTGCAAAGAGGCTTCTGCAGCTGAGTTGAGGAAACACATGTATCTGTCTAAAGACAACCATTGATGTTAAAAGCAGTAGCATGTAGAACATTGTTTCCCTGTGAGAACCGAGTTAATTGTTGAAAGGAATACTTCAAGACAATCATAGTTTCCAAGCTGGAGAAAGGCTCATTTAGTTCCACATAGGCCTATTCACCTGAGTTGAAGGAAAACACGTACCTCTGCAAAGACAACCATTTCTGTTAGAAGCATTGGCATGAAGAACATTGTTTCCAAGCAAGAATGGAGTCGTTTTTGACAGGATTACTTCCTGCAACATAGGTGTTTCAGGGTGGGGATAGGATCTGTTAGCTCCATTATAGGCCTATTCAGCTAAGTTGAAGGAAAACATATATCACTTCAAAAAAACCATCTTAGTTAGAAAGTGAAACATTTTGCATATTGTATCCCGTGACTGTCGATTTAGCTTTTGAAAGGGATCCTTCCTGCAACATAGGATTTTCAAAGAGGAGATAGGTACGTTTGCTTAAATAGGCCTATACAACTAAGAGGAAGAAACACATATATCAGGCAGAGGAAAACCATCTGTGTTCGAAGCATAAGCATCTAATTCATTGCTACCCTGTTAGAATTCTGTTAGTTTTTGACAGCAATACATCCTCTAAATCATTGTTTTGAAGCAGGAGAAAGGCTCTGTGTGATCCAGATAGGCCTTTTCAGCTATTTTGAAAGAACACATCTATCCTTCAGTAGAAATTCATCATTGTAAGAAGCACGAGTATTAGAACCTTGTTGCCCAGTGAGAATTGAGTTCATTTCTCACCGGAATACTTCCAGAATATCACAGTTTTCATGATGGGGAAAGGCTCACTTTGTTCACAATAGACCTATTCAGCTGAGCTGAAGAAACACATGTACCTGTCCAAAGACCACCAACAGTAGTAGAAGGATTGGCATGTAGAACGTGGTTTGCAAGTGAGAACTTAGTTAATTTTTGAAAGGAATACTTCCTGGATATCATAGTTTTAAAGGAGGAGAAAGGCTTATTTTACTCCACATGGCTGATTCAACTGAGTTGAAGAAACACATGAATCTCGCTAAAGGAAACTTTCTGTCTTAGAGGTTGCAGCGTCATGCACATTCTTTCCCAGAGACTTGAGTTGTACTTGAAGGGAATACATCTTGCAGCGTGGTTTTTCCCAGGTCGGGATAGGCTCTATTTGCTTCAAATCCGACTGTTTAGCTAAGGTGAGGACACAATGTATCTCTCGGTAGGAAATCTTCAGTGTTAGAAGCAGGAGTTTCAAGCACATTTTTTTCCCTGTAAGTAATACATCAATAAAATCATAATTGTCTAGGTTTACAAAGCCTCTTTTAGAACCAAATAGTCCTGTTCAATTGAGTTGAAGAAACACATGTATCTCTCCAAAGGAAACCATCTATACTAGACCTTGCAGTGTCCTGCACATTGTGTCCCACATAGTTGAGTTAGTTTGTGAAAGGAATACATCTTGCAGCGTGTGTTTTCCTAGGTCGGGATAGGCTATGGGTGCTTCCCATCGGCCTGTTTAGCTAAGGTGAGGAAGCACATGTATCTCTCAGAAGGAAATCTTCAGTGTTAGAAGCAGGAGCTTCAATCACATTTTGTCCCTGTAATAATTGAGTAAGTTTTGGAAAGGAATAATTCCCTAAAATCATAATTTTCAACACTTAGAAAGGCTCATTTTGTTCCAAATTGGCCTATTCAGTTGAGTTGAAGAAACACAAGTATCTCTCCAAAGACACCCATGTTTGTAGAACAGAATGATGTAGAACATTGTTCTCTGTGAGAATAGAATTAGTTTTGCAAGGTATACTGCCTGCAACTTAGGTGGTTCAAGTTGGAGATAGGCTCTGTTTGCTCAAACTGGGCCAAGTGAGTTTCGATGTAGAAACACATGCATCGCTCCAAAAAATCATCTTTCTTAGAATCAGGAGGCTCGAGAACACTGTTTCCCTGTGAGAATTAAGTTAGTTTAGGAAGGAATACTGCCTGAAAACCATACTTTTCATGGTGGAGAAACGGTCACGTTGTTGCAAATAGGCCTGTTGAACTGAGTTGGAGAAACACATGTATATCTCCACAGACACCCATCTGTCCTTGAAGCAGGATGATGTGGGCTACTGATTTATTTGAGAATTGTGTTAGGTTTTCAAGGAATCCTTCCTGCAAATTAGGAGTTTCAAGGCGGAGATACACTGTGCATGCTCCAATTAGGCCTCTTCAGTGAATTTCAAGACACACATGTATCTCTCGGAGGACAACCTTCTGTGTATGAATCAGAAGCAGATAGCACATTGTGGCATAGTGAGAATTGAGCTAATTTTGAAAAAAAACACTTCGTGAGAATCTATGTTTTCAACGGATATGTAGGTTCTGTTCATTCCAAATAGGCCATGTCAGCTAAGGTAAGGAAACCAATGTATCTCTCCAAAGGAAAACATGGGTGTTTGAAGCACGAGCTTCAAGCACATTGTTTCCCGGGTATAATTCATTGAGTTTTTGAAAGCACAGCTGCCTGAAAATCATCATTTACAAGATGGAGAAAGGCTCATTTTGTTCCAAATAGCAGTATTCAGCTGATTTGGAGAAACACATGTGTCTCACCAGAGAAGACCTTGTCTGTAAAAAGCAGTAGGATGAAGAACGTTGTTTTGAAGGGATAACTGTCTTAGTTATTTAAGGAATACATCCTGCAAATCATAGTTTTCAAGGTGGATATGAGCTAAGTTTGCTCTAATTGGCCTACTCAGCACACCTGAAGAAACACATATATCACTCCAAAGAAAACCATCAGTCTTAGAAGCTGCAACATCGAGCGCATTGCTTTCTCTTGTGAAACGGTTAAGTATTTGAAAAGAATACCTCCTGTAACAAAGGGCTTTCAAGGTGGAGATAGGCTCTGTTTGCTCCAACTAGACCTATTCATGTGAGTGGAAAAATCTCATGAATCTCTCCAAAGTAAACCATGTGTGTTACATGCTGTAGCATCTATCATCCTGTTTCCCTGTGAAAATCAATTGAGGTTTTGAAAGGAATACTGCCTGCTACTCAAGTGTTTGAAGGTAAAGATAGGTTCTGTTTCCTCCAAACAGTCCTATTCAGACACCCTGAAGAAACACATACATCTATGCATATAATCCATTTCTGTTTTAAGCAGAAGCATCTAGCACACTGTTTCCCTGTGAGAATTCAGTCAGTTGTGAAAGGAATACTTTCTGCAACGTAGATGTTTCAGGGTGAAGATATGTTCTCTTTCTTCCAATTAAGCCTATTCAGCTGACTTGAAGAAACACATATATCTCTCCAAATAAACCTACCACATCAGAAGCTGTAGCAGTTACCATATTGTTTCTGTGTGAGAATCGAATTCTGTTTTTCTTGGAATGTTCCTACAACTTACATGTTTCAAGGTGAACATAGGCTCAGTTAGCTCCAAATAGGCCTGTCTATCTCAGCTGAAGAAAACCATGTATCTCTCAAAGTAAAACCATTGGTGTTAGAGGAATGACAGTCTAGCGTATTGTTCTTTGTGAGAATTGAGTTAGTTTTTCAGAGGAATAGTTCCTGCAAATCACACTTTTCATGGCAGAGAAAGGCTCATTTCTTTAACAAATGGCCGACTTAGCTCAGTTGTAGAAATGCTACCTACCTCTCCAAAGGAAACCATGGATGTTAGTGGCTGCAGCATCCTGCACATTGTTTCCCCGTGAGAGTTTAGATAATTTTGGAAAGGAGCACTTCGTGCATTGTGGGTTTTTCAAGGTGTTGATAGACTGTCTTTCTTGTAAATGTGCCTATTCAGCCGAATGGAAGTAACTCATGGATCTCTCCCAAGACAACCATCTGTTTTAGAAGCAGAATCATGTAGAATATCGTTTCCCTTTGTGAACTGAGTTACTTTTAATCAATACTTGCTGTAACTTAGATGTTTCAAGGTGGGGATAGGATCTGTTTGCTGCAGGTAGCCATGTTCTGCTAAGTTGAAGAAACACATGTATCTATGGACAGAAAACCATGTGTGTTAGAAGTGGGAGCGTGATGCTCATTGTTGTCCAGTTAAAATTGTGTTAGTTTTGGAAAGGAATACTTAACGAAAATCTTAGTTTTCTAGAGGGAGAAAGGCTCATTTCATTCCAAAATGCCCAATTGAGCTTAGTGAAGTTAACACAAGTATCTCTCCAAAAAGAACAATGTGTGTTGGAGGCTGCAGCATCTTGCCACGGGTTTCCCTGTGTGAGTTCACTTAGTTTTTAATGGAATTCTTTCTGCAATATGGGTTTCTCAAGGTTGTGATAGGCTCTCTAAATTGCAAAGAGGCTTCTGCAGCTGAGTTGAGGAAACACATGTATCTGTCTAAAGACAACCATTGATGTTAAAAGCAGTAGCATGTAGAACATTGTTTCCCTGTGAGAACCGAGTTAATTGTTGAAAGGAATACTTCAAGACAATCATAGTTTCCAAGCTGGAGAAAGGCTCATTTAGTTCCACATAGGCCTATTCACCTGAGTTGAAGGAAAACACGTACCTCTGCAAAGACAACCATTTCTGTTAGAAGCATTGGCATGAAGAACATTGTTTCCAAGCAAGAATGGAGTCGTTTTTGACAGGATTACTTCCTGCAACATAGGTGTTTCAGGGTGGGGATAGGATCTGTTAGCTCCATTATAGGCCTATTCAGCTAAGTTGAAGGAAAACATATATCACTTCAAAAAAACCATCTTAGTTAGAAAGTGAAACATTTTGCATATTGTATCCTGTGACTGTCGATTTAGCTTTTGAAAGGGATCCTTCCTGCAACATAGGATTTTCAAAGAGGAGATAGGTACGTTTGCTTAAATAGGCCTATACAACTAAGAGGAAGAAACACATATATCAGGCAGAGGAAAACCATCTGTGTTCGAAGCATAAGCATCTAATTCATTGCTACCCTGTTAGAATTCTGTTAGTTTTTGACAGCAATACATCCTCTAAATCATTGTTTTGAAGCAGGAGAAAGGCTCTGTGTGATCCAGATAGGCCTTTTCAGCTATTTTGAAAGAACACATCTATCCTTCAGTAGAAATTCATCATTGTAAGAAGCACGAGTATTAGAACCTTGTTGCCCAGTGAGAATTGAGTTCATTTCTCACCGGAATACTTCCAGAATATCACAGTTTTCATGATGGGGAAAGGCTCACTTTGTTCACAATAGACCTATTCAGCTGAGCTGAAGAAACACATGTACCTGTCCAAAGACCACCAACAGTAGTAGAAGGATTGGCATGTAGAACGTGGTTTGCAAGTGAGAACTTAGTTAATTTTTGAAAGGAATACTTCCTGGATATCATAGTTTTAAAGGAGGAGAAAGGCTTATTTTACTCCACATGGCTGATTCAACTGAGTTGAAGAAACACATGAATCTCGCTAAAGGAAACTTTCTGTCTTAGAGGTTGCAGCGTCATGCACATTCTTTCCCAGAGACTTGAGTTGTACTTGAAGGGAATACATCTTGCAGCGTGGTTTTTCCCAGGTCGGGATAGGCTCTATTTGCTTCAAATCCGACTGTTTAGCTAAGGTGAGGACACAATGTATCTCTCGGTAGGAAATCTTCAGTGTTAGAAGCAGGAGTTTCAAGCACATTTTTTTCCCTGTAAGTAATACATCAATAAAATCATAATTGTCTAGGTTTACAAAGCCTCTTTTAGAACCAAATAGTCCTGTTCAATTGAGTTGAAGAAACACATGTATCTCTCCAAAGGAAACCATCTATACTAGACCTTGCAGTGTCCTGCACATTGTGTCCCACATAGTTGAGTTAGTTTGTGAAAGGAATACATCTTGCAGCGTGTGTTTTCCTAGGTCGGGATAGGCTATGGGTGCTTCCCATCGGCCTGTTTAGCTAAGGTGAGGAAGCACATGTATCTCTCAGAAGGAAATCTTCAGTGTTAGAAGCAGGAGCTTCAATCACATTTTGTCCCTGTAATAATTGAGTAAGTTTTGGAAAGGAATAATTCCCTAAAATCATAATTTTCAACACTTAGAAAGGCTCATTTTGTTCCAAATTGGCCTATTCAGTTGAGTTGAAGAAACACAAGTATCTCTCCAAAGACACCCATGTTTGTAGAACAGAATGATGTAGAACATTGTTCTCTGTGAGAATAGAATTAGTTTTGCAAGGTATACTGCCTGCAACTTAGGTGGTTCAAGTTGGAGATAGGCTCTGTTTGCTCAAACTGGGCCAAGTGAGTTTCGATGTAGAAACACATGCATCGCTCCAAAAAATCATCTTTCTTAGAATCAGGAGGCTCGAGAACACTGTTTCCCTGTGAGAATTAAGTTAGTTTAGGAAGGAATACTGCCTGAAAACCATACTTTTCATGGTGGAGAAATGGTCACGTTGTTGCAAATAGGCCTGTTGAACTGAGTTGGAGAAACACATGTATATCTCCACAGACACCCATCTGTCCTTGAAGCAGGATGATGTGGGCTACTGATTTATTTGAGAATTGTGTTAGGTTTTCAAGGAATCCTTCCTGCAAATTAGGAGTTTCAAGGCGGAGATACACTGTGCATGCTCCAATTAGGCCTCTTCAGTGAATTTCAAGACACACATGTATCTCTCGGAGGACAACCTTCTGTGTATGAATCAGAAGCAGATAGCACATTGTGGCATAGTGAGAATTGAGCTAATTTTGAAAAAAAACACTTCGTGAGAATCTATGTTTTCAACGGATATGTAGGTTCTGTTCATTCCAAATAGGCCATGTCAGCTAAGGTAAGGAAACCAATGTATCTCTCCAAAGGAAAACATGGGTGTTTGAAGCACGAGCTTCAAGCACATTGTTTCCCGGGTATAATTCATTGAGTTTTTGAAAGCACAGCTGCCTGAAAATCATCATTTACAAGATGGAGAAAGGCTCATTTTGTTCCAAATAGCAGTATTCAGCTGATTTGGAGAAACACATGTGTCTCACCAGAGAAGACCTTGTCTGTAAAAAGCAGTAGGATGAAGAACGTTGTTTTGAAGGGATAACTGTCTTAGTTATTTAAGGAATACATCCTGCAAATCATAGTTTTCAAGGTGGATATGAGCTAAGTTTGCTCTAATTGGCCTACTCAGCACACCTGAAGAAACACATATATCACTCCAAAGAAAACCATCAGTCTTAGAAGCTGCAACATCGAGCGCATTGCTTTCTCTTGTGAAACGGTTAAGTATTTGAAAAGAATACCTCCTGTAACAAAGGGCTTTCAAGGTGGAGATAGGCTCTGTTTGCTCCAACTAGACCTATTCATGTGAGTGGAAAAATCTCATGAATCTCTCCAAAGTAAACCATGTGTGTTACATGCTGTAGCATCTATCATCCTGTTTCCCTGTGAAAATCAATTGAGGTTTTGAAAGGAATACTGCCTGCTACTCAAGTGTTTGAAGGTAAAGATAGGTTCTGTTTCCTCCAAACAGTCCTATTCAGACACCCTGAAGAAACACATACATCTATGCATATAATCCATTTCTGTTTTAAGCAGAAGCATCTAGCACACTGTTTCCCTGTGAGAATTCAGTCAGTTGTGAAAGGAATACTTTCTGCAACGTAGATGTTTCAAGGTGAAGATATGTTCTCTTTCTTCCAATTAAGCCTATTCAGCTGACTTGAAGAAACACATATATCTCTCCAAATAAACCTACCACATCAGAAGCTGTAGCAGTTACCATATTGTTTCTGTGTGAGAATCGAATTCTGTTTTTCTTGGAATGTTCCTACAACTTACATGTTTCAAGGTGAACATAGGCTCAGTTAGCTCCAAATAGGCCTGTCTATCTCAGCTGAAGAAAACCATGTATCTCTCAAAGTAAAACCATTGGTGTTAGAGGAATGACAGTCTAGCGTATTGTTCTTTGTGAGAATTGAGTTAGTTTTTCAGAGGAATAGTTCCTGCAAATCACACTTTTCATGGCAGAGAAAGGCTCATTTCTTTAACAAATGGCCGACTTAGCTCAGTTGTAGAAATGCTACCTACCTCTCCAAAGGAAACCATGGATGTTAGTGGCTGCAGCATCCTGCACATTGTTTCCCCGTGAGAGTTTAGATAATTTTGGAAAGGAGCACTTCGTGCATTGTGGGTTTTTCAAGGTGTTGATAGACTGTCTTTCTTGTAAATGTGCCTATTCAGCCGAATGGAAGTAACTCATGGATCTCTCCCAAGACAACCATCTGTTTTAGAAGCAGAATCATGTAGAATATCGTTTCCCTTTGTGAACTGAGTTACTTTTAATTAATACTTGCTGTAACTTAGATGTTTCAAGGTGGGGATAGGATCTGTTTGCTGCAGGTAGCCATGTTCTGCTAAGTTGAAGAAACACATGTATCTATGGACAGAAAACCATGTGTGTTAGAAGTGGGAGCGTGATGCTCATTGTTGTCCAGTTAAAATTGTGTTAGTTTTGGAAAGGAATACTTAACGAAAATCTTAGTTTTCTAGAGGGAGAAAGGCTCATTTCATTCCAAAATGCCCAATTGAGCTTAGTGAAGTTAACACAAGTATCTCTCCAAAAAGAACAATGTGTGTTGGAGGCTGCAGCATCTTGCCACGGGTTTCCCTGTGTGAGTTCACTTAGTTTTTAATGGAATTCTTTCTGCAATATGGGATTCTCAAGGTTGTGATAGGCTCTCTAAATTGCAAAGAGGCTTCTGCAGCTGAGTTGAGGAAACACATGTATCTGTCTAAAGACAACCATTGATGTTAAAAGCAGTAGCATGTAGAACATTGTTTCCCTGTGAGAACCGAGTTAATTGTTGAAAGGAATACTTCAAGACAATCATAGTTTCCAAGCTGGAGAAAGGCTCATTTAGTTCCACATAGGCCTATTCACCTGAGTTGAAGGAAAACACGTACCTCTGCAAAGACAACCATTTCTGTTAGAAGCATTGGCATGAAGAACATTGTTTCCAAGCAAGAATGGAGTCGTTTTTGACAGGATTACTTCCTGCAACATAGGTGTTTCAGGGTGGGGATAGGATCTGTTAGCTCCATTATAGGCCTATTCAGCTAAGTTGAAGGAAAACATATATCACTTCAAAAAAACCATCTTAGTTAGAAAGTGAAACATTTTGCATATTGTATCCTGTGACTGTCGATTTAGCTTTTGAAAGGGATCCTTCCTGCAACATAGGATTTTCAAAGAGGAGATAGGTACGTTTGCTTAAATAGGCCTATACAACTAAGAGGAAGAAACACATATATCAGGCAGAGGAAAACCATCTGTGTTCGAAGCATAAGCATCTAATTCATTGCTACCCTGTTAGAATTCTGTTAGTTTTTGACAGCAATACATCCTCTAAATCATTGTTTTGAAGCAGGAGAAAGGCTCTGTGTGATCCAGATAGGCCTTTTCAGCTATTTTGAAAGAACACATCTATCCTTCAGTAGAAATTCATCATTGTAAGAAGCACGAGTATTAGAACCTTGTTGCCCAGTGAGAATTGAGTTCATTTCTCACCGGAATACTTCCAGAATATCACAGTTTTCATGATGGGGAAAGGCTCACTTTGTTCACAATAGACCTATTCAGCTGAGCTGAAGAAACACATGTACCTGTCCAAAGACCACCAACAGTAGTAGAAGGATTGGCATGTAGAACGTGGTTTGCAAGTGAGAACTTAGTTAATTTTTGAAAGGAATACTTCCTGGATATCATAGTTTTAAAGGAGGAGAAAGGCTTATTTTACTCCACATGGCTGATTCAACTGAGTTGAAGAAACACATGAATCTCGCTAAAGGAAACTTTCTGTCTTAGAGGTTGCAGCGTCATGCACATTCTTTCCCAGAGACTTGAGTTGTACTTGAAGGGAATACATCTTGCAGCGTGGTTTTTCCCAGGTCGGGATAGGCTCTATTTGCTTCAAATCCGACTGTTTAGCTAAGGTGAGGACACAATGTATCTCTCGGTAGGAAATCTTCAGTGTTAGAAGCAGGAGTTTCAAGCACATTTTTTTCCCTGTAAGTAATACATCAATAAAATCATAATTGTCTAGGTTTACAAAGCCTCTTTTAGAACCAAATAGTCCTGTTCAATTGAGTTGAAGAAACACATGTATCTCTCCAAAGGAAACCATCTATACTAGACCTTGCAGTGTCCTGCACATTGTGTCCCACATAGTTGAGTTAGTTTGTGAAAGGAATACATCTTGCAGCGTGTGTTTTCCTAGGTCGGGATAGGCTATGGGTGCTTCCCATCGGCCTGTTTAGCTAAGGTGAGGAAGCACATGTATCTCTCAGAAGGAAATCTTCAGTGTTAGAAGCAGGAGCTTCAATCACATTTTGTCCCTGTAATAATTGAGTAAGTTTTGGAAAGGAATAATTCCCTAAAATCATAATTTTCAACACTTAGAAAGGCTCATTTTGTTCCAAATTGGCCTATTCAGTTGAGTTGAAGAAACACAAGTATCTCTCCAAAGACACCCATGTTTGTAGAACAGAATGATGTAGAACATTGTTCTCTGTGAGAATAGAATTAGTTTTGCAAGGTATACTGCCTGCAACTTAGGTGGTTCAAGTTGGAGATAGGCTCTGTTTGCTCAAACTGGGCCAAGTGAGTTTCGATGTAGAAACACATGCATCGCTCCAAAAAATCATCTTTCTTAGAATCAGGAGGCTCGAGAACACTGTTTCCCTGTGAGAATTAAGTTAGTTTAGGAAGGAATACTGCCTGAAAACCATACTTTTCATGGTGGAGAAACGGTCACGTTGTTGCAAATAGGCCTGTTGAACTGAGTTGGAGAAACACATGTATATCTCCACAGACACCCATCTGTCCTTGAAGCAGGATGATGTGGGCTACTGATTTATTTGAGAATTGTGTTAGGTTTTCAAGGAATCCTTCCTGCAAATTAGGAGTTTCAAGGCGGAGATACACTGTGCATGCTCCAATTAGGCCTCTTCAGTGAATTTCAAGACACACATGTATCTCTCGGAGGACAACCTTCTGTGTATGAATCAGAAGCAGATAGCACATTGTGGCATAGTGAGAATTGAGCTAATTTTGAAAAAAAACACTTCGTGAGAATCTATGTTTTCAACGGATATGTAGGTTCTGTTCATTCCAAATAGGCCATGTCAGCTAAGGTAAGGAAACCAATGTATCTCTCCAAAGGAAAACATGGGTGTTTGAAGCACGAGCTTCAAGCACATTGTTTCCCGGGTATAATTCATTGAGTTTTTGAAAGCACAGCTGCCTGAAAATCATCATTTACAAGATGGAGAAAGGCTCATTTTGTTCCAAATAGCAGTATTCAGCTGATTTGGAGAAACACATGTGTCTCACCAGAGAAGACCTTGTCTGTAAAAAGCAGTAGGATGAAGAACGTTGTTTTGAAGGGATAACTGTCTTAGTTATTTAAGGAATACATCCTGCAAATCATAGTTTTCAAGGTGGATATGAGCTAAGTTTGCTCTAATTGGCCTACTCAGCACACCTGAAGAAACACATATATCACTCCAAAGAAAACCATCAGTCTTAGAAGCTGCAACATCGAGCGCATTGCTTTCTCTTGTGAAACGGTTAAGTATTTGAAAAGAATACCTCCTGTAACAAAGGGCTTTCAAGGTGGAGATAGGCTCTGTTTGCTCCAACTAGACCTATTCATGTGAGTGGAAAAATCTCATGAATCTCTCCAAAGTAAACCATGTGTGTTACATGCTGTAGCATCTATCATCCTGTTTCCCTGTGAAAATCAATTGAGGTTTTGAAAGGAATACTGCCTGCTACTCAAGTGTTTGAAGGTAAAGATAGGTTCTGTTTCCTCCAAACAGTCCTATTCAGACACCCTGAAGAAACACATACATCTATGCATATAATCCATTTCTGTTTTAAGCAGAAGCATCTAGCACACTGTTTCCCTGTGAGAATTCAGTCAGTTGTGAAAGGAATACTTTCTGCAACGTAGATGTTTCAAGGTGAAGATATGTTCTCTTTCTTCCAATTAAGCCTATTCAGCTGACTTGAAGAAACACATATATCTCTCCAAATAAACCTACCACATCAGAAGCTGTAGCAGTTACCATATTGTTTCTGTGTGAGAATCGAATTCTGTTTTTCTTGGAATGTTCCTACAACTTACATGTTTCAAGGTGAACATAGGCTCAGTTAGCTCCAAATAGGCCTGTCTATCTCAGCTGAAGAAAACCATGTATCTCTCAAAGTAAAACCATTGGTGTTAGAGGAATGACAGTCTAGCGTATTGTTCTTTGTGAGAATTGAGTTAGTTTTTCAGAGGAATAGTTCCTGCAAATCACACTTTTCATGGCAGAGAAAGGCTCATTTCTTTAACAAATGGCCGACTTAGCTCAGTTGTAGAAATGCTACCTACCTCTCCAAAGGAAACCATGGATGTTAGTGGCTGCAGCATCCTGCAC
Source organism: Castor canadensis (assembly GCF_047511655.1). NCBI lineage: Eukaryota > Metazoa > Chordata > Mammalia > Rodentia > Castoridae > Castor > Castor canadensis. The sequence continues at coordinate 94,150,518 of NC_133395.1, forward strand.
ATTGTTTCCCCGTGAGAGTTTAGATAATTTTGGAAAGGAGCACTTCGTGCATTGTGGGTTTTTCAAGGTGTTGATAGACTGTCTTTCTTGTAAATGTGCCTATTCAGCCGAATGGAAGTAACTCATGGATCTCTCCCAAGACAACCATCTGTTTTAGAAGCAGAATCATGTAGAATATCGTTTCCCTTTGTGAACTGAGTTACTTTTAATTAATACTTGCTGTAACTTAGATGTTTCAAGGTGGGGATAGGATCTGTTTGCTGCAGGTAGCCATGTTCTGCTAAGTTGAAGAAACACATATATCTATGGACAGAAAACCATGTGTGTTAGAAGTGGGAGCGTGATGCTCATTGTTGTCCAGTTAAAATTGTGTTAGTTTTGGAAAGGAATACTTAACGAAAATCTTAGTTTTCTAGAGGGAGAAAGGCTCATTTCATTCCAAAATGCCCAATTGAGCTTAGTGAAGTTAACACAAGTATCTCTCCAAAAAGAACAATGTGTGTTGGAGGCTGCAGCATCTTGCCACGGGTTTCCCTGTGTGAGTTCACTTAGTTTTTAATGGAATTCTTTCTGCAATATGGGTTTCTCAAGGTTGTGATAGGCTCTCTAAATTGCAAAGAGGCTTCTGCAGCTGAGTTGAGGAAACACATGTATCTGTCTAAAGACAACCATTGATGTTAAAAGCAGTAGCATGTAGAACATTGTTTCCCTGTGAGAACCGAGTTAATTGTTGAAAGGAATACTTCAAGACAATCATAGTTTCCAAGCTGGAGAAAGGCTCATTTAGTTCCACATAGGCCTATTCACCTGAGTTGAAGGAAAACACGTACCTCTGCAAAGACAACCATTTCTGTTAGAAGCATTGGCATGAAGAACATTGTTTCCAAGCAAGAATGGAGTCGTTTTTGACAGGATTACTTCCTGCAACATAGGTGTTTCAGGGTGGGGATAGGATCTGTTAGCTCCATTATAGGCCTATTCAGCTAAGTTGAAGGAAAACATATATCACTTCAAAAAAACCATCTTAGTTAGAAAGTGAAACATTTTGCATATTGTATCCTGTGACTGTCGATTTAGCTTTTGAAAGGGATCCTTCCTGCAACATAGGATTTTCAAAGAGGAGATAGGTACGTTTGCTTAAATAGGCCTATACAACTAAGAGGAAGAAACACATATATCAGGCAGAGGAAAACCATCTGTGTTCGAAGCATAAGCATCTAATTCATTGCTACCCTGTTAGAATTCTGTTAGTTTTTGACAGCAATACATCCTCTAAATCATTGTTTTGAAGCAGGAGAAAGGCTCTGTGTGATCCAGATAGGCCTTTTCAGCTATTTTGAAAGAACACATCTATCCTTCAGTAGAAATTCATCATTGTAAGAAGCACGAGTATTAGAACCTTGTTGCCCAGTGAGAATTGAGTTCATTTCTCACCGGAATACTTCCAGAATATCACAGTTTTCATGATGGGGAAAGGCTCACTTTGTTCACAATAGACCTATTCAGCTGAGCTGAAGAAACACATGTACCTGTCCAAAGACCACCAACAGTAGTAGAAGGATTGGCATGTAGAACGTGGTTTGCAAGTGAGAACTTAGTTAATTTTTGAAAGGAATACTTCCTGGATATCATAGTTTTAAAGGAGGAGAAAGGCTTATTTTACTCCACATGGCTGATTCAACTGAGTTGAAGAAACACATGAATCTCGCTAAAGGAAACTTTCTGTCTTAGAGGTTGCAGCGTCATGCACATTCTTTCCCAGAGACTTGAGTTGTACTTGAAGGGAATACATCTTGCAGCGTGGTTTTTCCCAGGTCGGGATAGGCTCTATTTGCTTCAAATCCGACTGTTTAGCTAAGGTGAGGACACAATGTATCTCTCGGTAGGAAATCTTCAGTGTTAGAAGCAGGAGTTTCAAGCACATTTTTTTCCCTGTAAGTAATACATCAATAAAATCATAATTGTCTAGGTTTACAAAGCCTCTTTTAGAACCAAATAGTCCTGTTCAATTGAGTTGAAGAAACACATGTATCTCTCCAAAGGAAACCATCTATACTAGACCTTGCAGTGTCCTGCACATTGTTTCCCACATAGTTGAGTTAGTTTGTGAAAGGAATACATCTTGCAGCGTGTGTTTTCCTAGGTCGGGATAGGCTATGGGTGCTTCCCATCGGCCTGTTTAGCTAAGGTGAGGAAGCACATGTATCTCTCAGAAGGAAATCTTCAGTGTTAGAAGCAGGAGCTTCAATCACATTTTGTCCCTGTAATAATTGAGTAAGTTTTGGAAAGGAATAATTCCCTAAAATCATAATTTTCAACACTTAGAAAGGCTCATTTTGTTCCAAATTGGCCTATTCAGTTGAGTTGAAGAAACACAAGTATCTCTCCAAAGACACCCATGTTTGTAGAACAGAATGATGTAGAACATTGTTCTCTGTGAGAATAGAATTAGTTTTGCAAGGTATACTGCCTGCAACTTAGGTGGTTCAAGTTGGAGATAGGCTCTGTTTGCTCAAACTGGGCCAAGTGAGTTTCGATGTAGAAACACATGCATCGCTCCAAAAAATCATCTTTCTTAGAATCAGGAGGCTCGAGAACACTGTTTCCCTGTGAGAATTAAGTTAGTTTAGGAAGGAATACTGCCTGAAAACCATACTTTTCATGGTGGAGAAACGGTCACGTTGTTGCAAATAGGCCTGTTGAACTGAGTTGGAGAAACACATGTATATCTCCACAGACACCCATCTGTCCTTGAAGCAGGATGATGTGGGCTACTGATTTATTTGAGAATTGTGTTAGGTTTTCAAGGAATCCTTCCTGCAAATTAGGAGTTTCAAGGCGGAGATACACTGTGCATGCTCCAATTAGGCCTCTTCAGTGAATTTCAAGACACACATGTATCTCTCGGAGGACAACCTTCTGTGTATGAATCAGAAGCAGATAGCACATTGTGGCATAGTGAGAATTGAGCTAATTTTGAAAAAAAACACTTCGTGAGAATCTATGTTTTCAACGGATATGTAGGTTCTGTTCATTCCAAATAGGCCATGTCAGCTAAGGTAAGGAAACCAATGTATCTCTCCAAAGGAAAACATGGGTGTTTGAAGCACGAGCTTCAAGCACATTGTTTCCCGGGTATAATTCATTGAGTTTTTGAAAGCACAGCTGCCTGAAAATCATCATTTACAAGATGGAGAAAGGCTCATTTTGTTCCAAATAGCAGTATTCAGCTGATTTGGAGAAACACATGTGTCTCACCAGAGAAGACCTTGTCTGTAAAAAGCAGTAGGATGAAGAACGTTGTTTTGAAGGGATAACTGTCTTAGTTATTTAAGGAATACATCCTGCAAATCATAGTTTTCAAGGTGGATATGAGCTAAGTTTGCTCTAATTGGCCTACTCAGCACACCTGAAGAAACACATATATCACTCCAAAGAAAACCATCAGTCTTAGAAGCTGCAACATCGAGCGCATTGCTTTCTCTTGTGAAATGGTTAAGTATTTGAAAAGAATACCTCCTGTAACAAAGGGCTTTCAAGGTGGAGATAGGCTCTGTTTGCTCCAACTAGACCTATTCATGTGAGTGGAAAAATCTCATGAATCTCTCCAAAGTAAACCATGTGTGTTACATGCTGTAGCATCTATCATCCTGTTTCCCTGTGAAAATCAATTGAGGTTTTGAAAGGAATACTGCCTGCTACTCAAGTGTTTGAAGGTAAAGATAGGTTCTGTTTCCTCCAAACAGTCCTATTCAGACACCCTGAAGAAACACATACATCTATGCATATAATCCATTTCTGTTTTAAGCAGAAGCATCTAGCACACTGTTTCCCTGTGAGAATTCAGTCAGTTGTGAAAGGAATACTTTCTGCAACGTAGATGTTTCAAGGTGAAGATATGTTCTCTTTCTTCCAATTAAGCCTATTCAGCTGACTTGAAGAAACACATATATCTCTCCAAATAAACCTACTACATCAGAAGCTGTAGCAGTTACCATATTGTTTCTGTGTGAGAATCGAATTCTGTTTTTCTTGGAATGTTCCTACAACTTACATGTTTCAAGGTGAACATAGGCTCAGTTAGCTCCAAATAGGCCTGTCTATCTCAGCTGAAGAAAACCATGTATCTCTCAAAGTAAAACCATTGGTGTTAGAGGAATGACAGTCTAGCGTATTGTTCTTTGTGAGAATTGAGTTAGTTTTTCAGAGGAATAGTTCCTGCAAATCACACTTTTCATGGCAGAGAAAGGCTCATTTCTTTAACAAATGGCCGACTTAGCTCAGTTGTAGAAATGCTACCTACCTCTCCAAAGGAAACCATGGATGTTAGTGGCTGCAGCATCCTGCACATTGTTTCCCCGTGAGAGTTTAGATAATTTTGGAAAGGAGCACTTCGTGCATTGTGGGTTTTTCAAGGTGTTGATAGACTGTCTTTCTTGTAAATGTGCCTATTCAGCCGAATGGAAGTAACTCATGGATCTCTCCCAAGACAACCATCTGTTTTAGAAGCAGAATCATGTAGAATATCGTTTCCCTTTGTGAACTGAGTTACTTTTAATTAATACTTGCTGTAACTTAGATGTTTCAAGGTGGGGATAGGATCTGTTTGCTGCAGGTAGCCATGTTCTGCTAAGTTGAAGAAACACATGTATCTATGGACAGAAAACCATGTGTGTTAGAAGTGGGAGCGTGATGCTCATTGTTGTCCAGTTAAAATTGTGTTAGTTTTGGAAAGGAATACTTAACGAAAATCTTAGTTTTCTAGAGGGAGAAAGGCTCATTTCATTCCAAAATGCCCAATTGAGCTTAGTGAAGTTAACACAAGTATCTCTCCAAAAAGAACAATGTGTGTTGGAGGCTGCAGCATCTTGCCACGGGTTTCCCTGTGTGAGTTCACTTAGTTTTTAATGGAATTCTTTCTGCAATATGGGTTTCTCAAGGTTGTGATAGGCTCTCTAAATTGCAAAGAGGCTTCTGCAGCTGAGTTGAGGAAACACATGTATCTGTCTAAAGACAACCATTGATGTTAAAAGCAGTAGCATGTAGAACATTGTTTCCCTGTGAGAACCGAGTTAATTGTTGAAAGGAATACTTCAAGACAATCATAGTTTCCAAGCTGGAGAAAGGCTCATTTAGTTCCACATAGGCCTATTCACCTGAGTTGAAGGAAAACACGTACCTCTGCAAAGACAACCATTTCTGTTAGAAGCATTGGCATGAAGAACATTGTTTCCAAGCAAGAATGGAGTCGTTTTTGACAGGATTACTTCCTGCAACATAGGTGTTTCAGGGTGGGGATAGGATCTGTTAGCTCCATTATAGGCCTATTGAGCTAAGTTGAAGGAAAACATATATCACTTCAAAAAAACCATCTTAGTTAGAAAGTGAAACATTTTGCATATTGTATCCTGTGACTGTCGATTTAGCTTTTGAAAGGGATCCTTCCTGCAACATAGGATTTTCAAAGAGGAGATAGGTACGTTTGCTTAAATAGGCCTATACAACTAAGAGGAAGAAACACATATATCAGGCAGAGGAAAACCATCTGTGTTCGAAGCATAAGCATCTAATTCATTGCTACCCTGTTAGAATTCTGTTAGTTTTTGACAGCAATACATCCTCTAAATCATTGTTTTGAAGCAGGAGAAAGGCTCTGTGTGATCCAGATAGGCCTTTTCAGCTATTTTGAAAGAACACATCTATCCTTCAGTAGAAATTCATCATTGTAAGAAGCACGAGTATTAGAACCTTGTTGCCCAGTGAGAATTGAGTTCATTTCTCACCGGAATACTTCCAGAATATCACAGTTTTCATGATGGGGAAAGGCTCACTTTGTTCACAATAGACCTATTCAGCTGAGCTGAAGAAACACATGTACCTGTCCAAAGACCACCAACAGTAGTAGAAGGATTGGCATGTAGAACGTGGTTTGCAAGTGAGAACTTAGTTAATTTTTGAAAGGAATACTTCCTGGATATCATAGTTTTAAAGGAGGAGAAAGGCTTATTTTACTCCACATGGCTGATTCAACTGAGTTGAAGAAACACATGAATCTCGCTAAAGGAAACTTTCTGTCTTAGAGGTTGCAGCGTCATGCACATTCTTTCCCAGAGACTTGAGTTGTACTTGAAGGGAATACATCTTGCAGCGTGGTTTTTCCCAGGTCGGGATAGGCTCTATTTGCTTCAAATCCGACTGTTTAGCTAAGGTGAGGACACAATGTATCTCTCGGTAGGAAATCTTCAGTGTTAGAAGCCGGAGTTTCAAGCACATTTTTTCCCTGTAAGTAATACATCAATAAAATCATAATTGTCTAGGTTTACAAAGCCTCTTTTAGAACCAAATAGTCCTGTTCAATTGAGTTGAAGAAACACATGTATCTCTCCAAAGGAAACCATCTATACTAGACCTTGCAGTGTCCTGCACATTGTGTCCCACATAGTTGAGTTAGTTTGTGAAAGGAATACATCTTGCAGCGTGTGTTTTCCTAGGTCGGGATAGGCTATGGGTGCTTCCCATCGGCCTGTTTAGCTAAGGTGAGGAAGCACATGTATCTCTCAGAAGGAAATCTTCAGTGTTAGAAGCAGGAGCTTCAATCACATTTTGCCCTGTAATAATTGAGTAAGTTTTGGAAAGGAATAATTCCCTAAAATCATAATTTTCAACACTTAGAAAGGCTCATTTTGTTCCAAATTGGCCTATTCAGTTGAGTTGAAGAAACACAAGTATCTCTCCAAAGACACCCATGTTTGTAGAACAGAATGATGTAGAACATTGTTCTCTGTGAGAATAGAATTAGTTTTGCAAGGTATACTGCCTGCAACTTAGGTGGTTCAAGTTGGAGATAGGCTCTGTTTGCTCAAACTGGGCCAAGTGAGTTTCGATGTAGAAACACATGCATCGCTCCAAAAAATCATCTTTCTTAGAATCAGGAGGCTCGAGAACACTGTTTCCCTGTGAGAATTAAGTTAGTTTAGGAAGGAATACTGCCTGAAAACCATACTTTTCATGGTGGAGAAACGGTCACGTTGTTGCAAATAGGCCTGTTGAACTGAGTTGGAGAAACACATGTATATCTCCACAGACACCCATCTGTCCTTGAAGCAGGATGATGTGGGCTACTGATTTATTTGAGAATTGTGTTAGGTTTTCAAGGAATCCTTCCTGCAAATTAGGAGTTTCAAGGCGGAGATACACTGTGCATGCTCCAATTAGGCCTCTTCAGTGAATTTCAAGACACACATGTATCTCTCGGAGGACAACCTTCTGTGTATGAATCAGAAGCAGATAGCACATTGTGGCATAGTGAGAATTGAGCTAATTTTGAAAAAAAACACTTCGTGAGAATCTGTGTTTTCAACGGATATGTAGGTTCTGTTCATTCCAAATAGGCCATGTCAGCTAAGGTAAGGAAACCAATGTATCTCTCCAAAGGAAAACATGGGTGTTTGAAGCACGAGCTTCAAGCACATTGTTTCCCGGGTATAATTCATTGAGTTTTTGAAAGCACAGCTGCCTGAAAATCATCATTTACAAGATGGAGAAAGGCTCATTTTGTTCCAAATAGCAGTATTCAGCTGATTTGGAGAAACACGTGTCTCACCAGAGAAGACCTTGTCTGTAAAAAGCAGTAGGATGAAGAACGTTGTTTTGAAGGGATAACTGTCTTAGTTATTTAAGGAATACATCCTGCAAATCATAGTTTTCAAGGTGGATATGAGCTAATTTTGCTCTAATTGGCCTACTCAGCACACCTGAAGAAACACATATATCACTCCAAAGAAAACCATCAGTCTTAGTAGCTGCAACATCGAGCGCATTGCTTTCTCTTGTGAAACGGTTAAGTATTTGAAAAGAATACCTCCTGTAACAAAGGGCTTTCAAGGTGGAGATAGGCTCTGTTTGCTCCAACTAGACCTATTCATGTGAGTGGAAAAATCTCATGAATCTCTCCAAAGTAAACCATGTGTGTTACATGCTGTAGCATCTATCATCCTGATTCTATGTGAAAATCAATTGAGGTTTTGAAAGGAATACTGCCTGCTACTCAAGTGTTTGAAGGTAAAGATAGGTTCTGTTTCCTCCAAACAGTCCTATTCAGACACCCTGAAGAAACACATACATCTATGCATATAATCCATTTCTGTTTTAAGCAGAAGCATCTAGCACACTGTTTCCCTGTGAGAATTCAGTCAGTTGTGAAAGGAATACTTTCTGCAACGTAGATGTTTCAAGGTGAAGATATGTTCTCTTTCTTCCAATTAAGCCTATTCAGCTGACTTGAAGAAACACATATATCTCTCCAAATAAACCTACCACATCAGAAGCTGTAGCAGTTACCATATTGTTTCTGTGTGAGAATCGAATTCTGTTTTTCTTGGAATGTTCCTACAACTTACATGTTTCAAGGTGAACATAGGCTCAGTTAGCTCCAAATAGGCCTGTCTATCTCAGCTGAAGAAAACCATGTATCTCTCAAAGTAAAACCATTGGTGTTAGAGGAACGACAGTCTAGCGTATTGTTCTTTGTGAGAATTGAGTTAGTTTTTCAGAGGAATACTTCCTGCAAATCACACTTTTCATGGCAGAGAAAGGCTCATTTCTTTAACAAATGGCCGACTTAGCTCAGTTGTAGAAATGCTACCTACCTCTCCAAAGGAAACCATGGATGTTAGTGGCTGCAGCATCCTGCACATTGTTTCCCTGTGAGAGTTTAGATAATTTTGGAAAGGAGCACTTCGTGCATTGTGGGTTTTTCAAGGTGTTGATAGACTGTCTTTCTTGTAAATGTGCCTATTCAGCCGAATGGAAGTAACTCATGGATCTCTCCCAAGACAACCATCTGTTTTAGAAGCAGAATCATGTAGAATATCGTTTCCCTTTGTGAACTGAGTTACTTTTAATTAATACTTGCTGTAACTTAGATGTTTCAAGGTGGGGATAGGATCTGTTTGCTGCAGGTAGCCATGTTCTGCTAAGTTGAAGAAACACATGTATCTATGGACAGAAAACCATGTGTGTTAGAAGTGGGAGCGTGATGCTCATTGTTGTCCAGTTAAAATTGTGTTAGTTTTGGAAAGGAATACTTAACGAAAATCTTAGTTTTCTAGAGGGAGAAAGGCTCATTTCATTCCAAAATGCCCAATTGAGCTTAGTGAAGTTAACACAAGTATCTCTCCAAAAAGAACAATGTGTGTTGGAGGCTGCAGCATCTTGCCACGGGTTTCCCTGTGTGAGTTCACTTAGTTTTTAATGGAATTCTTTCTGGAATATGGGTTTCTCAAGGTTGTGATAGGCTCTCTAAATTGCAAAGAGGCTTATGCAGCTGAGTTGAGGAAACACATGTATCTGTCTAAAGACAACCATTGATGTTAAAAGCAGTAGCATGTAGAACATTGTTTCCCTGTGAGAACCGAGTTAATTGTTGAAAGGAATACTTCAAGACAATCATAGTTTCCAAGCTGGAGAAAGGCTCATTTAGTTCCAAATAGGCCTATTCACCTGAGTTGAAGGAAAACACGGACCTCTGCAAAGACAGCCATTTCTGTTAGAAGCATTGGCATGAAGAACATTGTTTCCAAGCAAGAATGGAGTCGTTTTTGACAGGATTACTTCCTGCAACATAGGTGTTTCAGGGTGGGGATAGGATCTGTTAGCTCCATTATAGGCCTATTCAGCTAAGTTGAAGGAAAACATATATCACTTCAAAAAAACCATCTTAGTTAGAAAGTGAAACATTTTGCATATTGTATCCTGTGACTGTCGATTTAGCTTTTGAAAGGGATCCTTCCTGCAACATAGGATTTTCAAAGAGGAGATAGGTACGTTTGCTTAAATAGGCCTATACAACTAAGAGGAAGAAACACATATATCAGGCAGAGGAAAACCATCTGTGTTCGAAGCATAAGCATCTAATTCATTGCTACCCTGTTAGAATTCTGTTAGTTTTTGACAGCAATACATCCTCTAAATCATTGTTTTGAAGCAGGAGAAAGGCTCTGTGTGATCCAGATAGGCCTTTTCAGCTATTTTGAAAGAACACATCTATCCTTCAGTAGAAATTCATCATTGTAAGAAGCACGAGTATTAGAACCTTGTTGCCCAGTGAGAATTGAGTTCATTTCTCACCGGAATACTTCCAGAATATCACAGTTTTCATGATGGGGAAAGGCTCACTTTGTTCACAATAGACCTATTCAGCTGAGCTGAAGAAACACATGTACCTGTCCAAAGACCACCAACAGTAGTAGAAGGATTGGCATGTAGAACGTGGTTTGCAAGTGAGAACTTAGTTAATTTTTGAAAGGAATACTTCCTGGATATCATAGTTTTAAAGGAGGAGAAAGGCTTATTTTACTCCACATGGCTGATTCAACTGAGTTGAAGAAACACATGAATCTCGCTAAAGGAAACTTTCTGTCTTAGAGGTTGCAGCGTCATGCACATTCTTTCCCAGAGACTTGAGTTGTACTTGAAGGGAATACATCTTGCAGCGTGGTTTTTCCCAGGTCGGGATAGGCTCTATTTGCTTCAAATCCGACTGTTTAGCTAAGGTGAGGACACAATGTATCTCTCGGTAGGAAATCTTCAGTGTTAGAAGCAGGAGTTTCAAGCACATTTTTTTCCCTGTAAGTAATACATCAATAAAATCATAATTGTCTAGGTTTACAAAGCCTCTTTTAGAACCAAATAGTCCTGTTCAATTGAGTTGAAGAAACACATGTATCTCTCCAAAGGAAACCATCTATACTAGACCTTGCAGTGTCCTGCACATTGTGTCCCACATAGTTGAGTTAGTTTGTGAAAGGAATACATCTTGCAGCGTGTGTTTTCCTAGGTCGGGATAGGCTATGGGTGCTTCCCATCGGCCTGTTTAGCTAAGGTGAGGAAGCACATGTATCTCTCAGAAGGAAATCTTCAGTGTTAGAAGCAGGAGCTTCAATCACATTTTGTCCCTGTAATAATTGAGTAAGTTTTGGAAAGGAATAATTCCCTAAAATCATAATTTTCAACACTTAGAAAGGCTCATTTTGTTCCAAATTGGCCTATTCAGTTGAGTTGAAGAAACACAAGTATCTCTCCAAAGACACCCATGTTTGTAGAACAGAATGATGTAGAACATTGTTCTCTGTGAGAATAGAATTAGTTTTGCAAGGTATACTGCCTGCAACTTAGGTGGTTCAAGTTGGAGATAGGCTCTGTTTGCTCAAACTGGGCCAAGTGAGTTTCGATGTAGAAACACATGCATCGCTCCAAAAAATCATCTTTCTTAGAATCAGGAGGCTCGAGAACACTGTTTCCCTGTGAGAATTAAGTTAGTTTAGGAAGGAATACTGCCTGAAAACCATACTTTTCATGGTGGAGAAACGGTCACGTTGTTGCAAATAGGCCTGTTGAACTGAGTTGGAGAAACACATGTATATCTCCACAGACACCCATCTGTCCTTGAAGCAGGATGATGTGGGCTACTGATTTATTTGAGAATTGTGTTAGGTTTTCAAGGAATCCTTCCTGCAAATTAGGAGTTTCAAGGCGGAGATACACTGTGCATGCTCCAATTAGGCCTCTTCAGTGAATTTCAAGACACACATGTATCTCTCGGAGGACAACCTTCTGTGTATGAATCAGAAGCAGATAGCACATTGTGGCATAGTGAGAATTGAGCTAATTTTGAAAAAAAACACTTCGTGAGAATCTATGTTTTCAACGGATATGTAGGTTCTGTTCATTCCAAATAGGCCATGTCAGCTAAGGTAAGGAAACCAATGTATCTCTCCAAAGGAAAACATGGGTGTTTGAAGCACGAGCTTCAAGCACATTGTTTCCCGGGTATAATTCATTGAGTTTTTGAAAGCACAGCTGCCTGAAAATCATCATTTACAAGATGGAGAAAGGCTCATTTTGTTCCAAATAGCAGTATTCAGCTGATTTGGAGAAACACATGTGTCTCACCAGAGAAGACCTTGTCTGTAAAAAGCAGTAGGATGAAGAACGTTGTTTTGAAGGGATAACTGTCTTAGTTATTTAAGGAATACATCCTGCAAATCATAGTTTTCAAGGTGGATATGAGCTAAGTTTGCTCTAATTGGCCTACTCAGCACACCTGAAGAAACACATATATCACTCCAAAGAAAACCATCAGTCTTAGAAGCTGCAACATCGAGCGCATTGCTTTCTCTTGTGAAACGGTTAAGTATTTGAAAAGAATACCTCCTGTAACAAAGGGCTTTCAAGGTGGAGATAGGCTCTGTTTGCTCCAACTAGACCTATTCATGTGAGTGGAAAAATCTCATGAATCTCTCCAAAGTAAACCATGTGTGTTACATGCTGTAGCATCTATCATCCTGTTTCCCTGTGAAAATCAATTGAGGTTTTGAAAGGAATACTGCCTGCTACTCAAGTGTTTGAAGGTAAAGATAGGTTCTGTTTCCTCCAAACAGTCCTATTCAGACACCCTGAAGAAACACATACATCTATGCATATAATCCATTTCTGTTTTAAGCAGAAGCATCTAGCACACTGTTTCCCTGTGAGAATTCAGTCAGTTGTGAAAGGAATACTTTCTGCAACGTAGATGTTTCAAGGTGAAGATATGTTCTCTTTCTTCCAATTAAGCCTATTCAGCTGACTTGAAGAAACACATATATCTCTCCAAATAAACCTACCACATCAGAAGCTGTAGCAGTTACCATATTGTTTCTGTGTGAGAATCGAATTCTGTTTTTCTTGGAATGTTCCTACAACTTACATGTTTCAAGGTGAACATAGGCTCAGTTAGCTCCAAATAGGCCTGTCTATCTCAGCTGAAGAAAACCATGTATCTCTCAAAGTAAAACCATTGGTGTTAGAGGAATGACAGTCTAGCGTATTGTTCTTTGTGAGAATTGAGTTAGTTTTTCAGAGGAATAGTTCCTGCAAATCACACTTTTCATGGCAGAGAAAGGCTCATTTCTTTAACAAATGGCCGACTTAGCTCAGTTGTAGAAATGCTACCTACCTCTCCAAAGGAAACCATGGATGTTAGTGGCTGCAGCATCCTGCACATTGTTTCCCCGTGAGAGTTTAGATAATTTTGGAAAGGAGCACTTCGTGCATTGTGGGTTTTTCAAGGTGTTGATAGACTGTCTTTCTTGTAAATGTGCCTATTCAGCCGAATGGAAGTAACTCATGGATCTCTCCCAAGACAACCATCTGTTTTAGAAGCAGAATCATGTAGAATATCGTTTCCCTTTGTGAACTGAGTTACTTTTAATTAATACTTGCTGTAACTTAGATGTTTCAAGGTGGGGATAGGATCTGTTTGCTGCAGGTAGCCATGTTCTGCTAAGTTGAAGAAACACATGTATCTATGGACAGAAAACCATGTGTGTTAGAAGTGGGAGCGTGATGCTCATTGTTGTCCAGTTAAAATTGTGTTAGTTTTGGAAAGGAATACTTAACGAAAATCTTAGTTTTCTAGAGGGAGAAAGGCTCATTTCATTCCAAAATGCCCAATTGAGCTTAGTGAAGTTAACACAAGTATCTCTCCAAAAAGAACAATGTGTGTTGGAGGCTGCAGCATCTTGCCACGGGTTTCCCTGTGTGAGTTCACTTAGTTTTTAATGGAATTCTTTCTGCAATATGGGTTTCTCAAGGTTGTGATAGGCTCTCTAAATTGCAAAGAGGCTTCTGCAGCTGAGTTGAGGAAACACATGTATCTGTCTAAAGACAACCATTGATGTTAAAAGCAGTAGCATGTAGAACATTGTTTCCCTGTGAGAACCGAGTTAATTGTTGAAAGGAATACTTCAAGACAATCATAGTTTCCAAGCTGGAGAAAGGCTCATTTAGTTCCACATAGGCCTATTCACCTGAGTTGAAGGAAAACACGTACCTCTGCAAAGACAACCATTTCTGTTAGAAGCATTGGCATGAAGAACATTGTTTCCAAGCAAGAATGGAGTCGTTTTTGACAGGATTACTTCCTGCAACATAGGTGTTTCAGGGTGGGGATAGGATCTGTTAGCTCCATTATAGGCCTATTCAGCTAAGTTGAAGGAAAACATATATCACTTCAAAAAAACCATCTTAGTTAGAAAGTGAAACATTTTGCATATTGTATCCCGTGACTGTCGATTTAGCTTTTGAAAGGGATCCTTCCTGCAACATAGGATTTTCAAAGAGGAGATAGGTACGTTTGCTTAAATAGGCCTATACAACTAAGAGGAAGAAACACATATATCAGGCAGAGGAAAACCATCTGTGTTCGAAGCATAAGCATCTAATTCATTGCTACCCTGTTAGAATTCTGTTAGTTTTTGACAGCAATACATCCTCTAAATCATTGTTTTGAAGCAGGAGAAAGGCTCTGTGTGATCCAGATAGGCCTTTTCAGCTATTTTGAAAGAACACATCTATCCTTCAGTAGAAATTCATCATTGTAAGAAGCACGAGTATTAGAACCTTGTTGCCCAGTGAGAATTGAGTTCATTTCTCACAGGAATACTTCCAGAATATCACAGTTTTCATGATGGGGAAAGGCTCACTTTGTTCACAATAGACCTATTCAGCTGAGCTGAAGAAACACATGTACCTGTCCAAAGACCACCAACAGTAGTAGAAGGATTGGCATGTAGAACGTGGTTTGCAAGTGAGAACTTAGTTAATTTTTGAAAGGAATACTTCCTGGATATCATAGTTTTAAAGGAGGAGAAAGGCTTATTTTACTCCACATGGCTGATTCAACTGAGTTGAAGAAACACATGAATCTCGCTAAAGGAAACTTTCTGTCTTAGAGGTTGCAGCGTCATGCACATTCTTTCCCAGAGACTTGAGTTGTACTTGAAGGGAATACATCTTGCAGCGTGGTTTTTCCCAGGTCGGGATAGGCTCTATTTGCTTCAAATCCGACTGTTTAGCTAAGGTGAGGACACAATGTATCTCTCGGTAGGAAATCTTCAGTGTTAGAAGCAGGAGTTTCAAGCACATTTTTTCCCTGTAAGTAATACATCAATAAAATCATAATTGTCTAGGTTTACAAAGCCTCTTTTAGAACCAAATAGTCCTGTTCAATTGAGTTGAAGAAACACATGTATCTCTCCAAAGGAAACCATCTATACTAGACCTTGCAGTGTCCTGCACATTGTTTCCCACATAGTTGAGTTAGTTTGTGAAAGGAATACATCTTGCAGCGTGTGTTTTCCTAGGTCGGGATAGGCTATGGGTGCTTCCCATCGGCCTGTTTAGCTAAGGTGAGGAAGCACATGTATCTCTCAGAAGGAAATCTTCAGTGTTAGAAGCAGGAGCTTCAATCACATTTTGTCCCTGTAATAATTGAGTAAGTTTTGGAAAGGAATAATTCCCTAAAATCATAATTTTCAACACTTAGAAAGGCTCATTTTGTTCCAAATTGGCCTATTCAGTTGAGTTGAAGAAACACAAGTATCTCTCCAAAGACACCCATGTTTGTAGAACAGAATGATGTAGAACATTGTTCTCTGTGAGAATAGAATTAGTTTTGCAAGGTATACTGCCTGCAACTTAGGTGGTTCAAGTTGGAGATAGGCTCTGTTTGCTCAAACTGGGCCAAGTGAGTTTCGATGTAGAAACACATGCATCGCTCCAAAAAATCATCTTTCTTAGAATCAGGAGGCTCGAGAACACTGTTTCCCTGTGAGAATTAAGTTAGTTTAGGAAGGAATACTGCCTGAAAACCATACTTTTCATGGTGGAGAAACGGTCACATTGTTGCAAATAGGCCTGTTGAACTGAGTTGGAGAAACACATGTATATCTCCACAGACACCCATCTGTCCTTGAAGCAGGATGATGTGGGCTACTGATTTATTTGAGAATTGTGTTAGGTTTTCAAGGAATCCTTCCTGCAAATTAGGAGTTTCAAGGCGGAGATACACTGTGCATGCTCCAATTAGGCCTCTTCAGTGAATTTCAAGACACACATGTATCTCTCGGAGGACAACCTTCTGTGTATGAATCAGAAGCAGATAGCACATTGTGGCATAGTGAGAATTGAGCTAATTTTGAAAAAAAACACTTCGTGAGAATCTATGTTTTCAACGGATATGTAGGTTCTGTTCATTCCAAATAGGCCATGTCAGCTAAGGTAAGGAAACCAATGTATCTCTCCAAAGGAAAACATGGGTGTTTGAAGCACGAGCTTCAAGCACATTGTTTCCCGGGTATAATTCATTGAGTTTTTGAAAGCACAGCTGCCTGAAAATCATCATTTACAAGATGGAGAAAGGCTCATTTTGTTCCAAATAGCAGTATTCAGCTGATTTGGAGAAACACATGTGTCTCACCAGAGAAGACCTTGTCTGTAAAAAGCAGTAGGATGAAGAACGTTGTTTTGAAGGGATAACTGTCTTAGTTATTTAAGGAATACATCCTGCAAATCATAGTTTTCAAGGTGGATATGAGCTAAGTTTGCTCTAATTGGCCTACTCAGCACACCTGAAGAAACACATATATCACTCCAAAGAAAACCATCAGTCTTAGAAGCTGCAACATCGAGCGCATTGCTTTCTCTTGTGAAACGGTTAAGTATTTGAAAAGAATACCTCCTGTAACAAAGGGCTTTCAAGGTGGAGATAGGCTCTGTTTGCTCCAACTAGACCTATTCATGTGAGTGGAAAAATCTCATGAATCTCTCCAAAGTAAACCATGTGTGTTACATGCTGTAGCATCTATCATCCTGTTTCCCTGTGAAAATCAATTGAGGTTTTGAAAGGAATACTGCCTGCTACTCAAGTGTTTGAAGGTAAAGATAGGTTCTGTTTCCTCCAAACAGTCCTATTCAGACACCCTGAAGAAACACATACATCTATGCATATAATCCATTTCTGTTTTAAGCAGAAGCATCTAGCACACTGTTTCCCTGTGAGAATTCAGTCAGTTGTGAAAGGAATACTTTCTGCAACGTAGATGTTTCAAGGTGAAGATATGTTCTCTTTCTTCCAATTAAGCCTATTCAGCTGACTTGAAGAAACACATATATCTCTCCAAATAAACCTACCACATCAGAAGCTGTAGCAGTTACCATATTGTTTCTGTGTGAGAATCGAATTCTGTTTTTCTTGGAATGTTCCTACAACTTACATGTTTCAAGGTGAACATAGGCTCAGTTAGCTCCAAATAGGCCTGTCTATCTCAGCTGAAGAAAACCATGTATCTCTCAAAGTAAAACCATTGGTGTTAGAGGAATGACAGTCTAGCGTATTGTTCTTTGTGAGAATTGAGTTAGTTTTTCAGAGGAATAGTTCCTGCAAATCACACTTTTCATGGCAGAGAAAGGCTCATTTCTTTAACAAATGGCCGACTTAGCTCAGTTGTAGAAATGCTACCTACCTCTCCAAAGGAAACCATGGATGTTAGTGGCTGCAGCATCCTGCACATTGTTTCCCCGTGAGAGTTTAGATAATTTTGGAAAGGAGCACTTCGTGCATTGTGGGTTTTTCAAGGTGTTGATAGACTGTCTTTCTTGTAAATGTGCCTATTCAGCCGAATGGAAGTAACTCATGGATCTCTCCCAAGACAACCATCTGTTTTAGAAGCAGAATCATGTAGAATATCGTTTCCCTTTGTGAACTGAGTTACTTTTAATTAATACTTGCTGTAACTTAGATGTTTCAAGGTGGGGATAGGATCTGTTTGCTGCAGGTAGCCATGTTCTGCTAAGTTGAAGAAACACATGTATCTATGGACAGAAAACCATGTGTGTTAGAAGTGGGAGCGTGATGCTCATTGTTGTCCAGTTAAAATTGTGTTAGTTTTGGAAAGGAATACTTAACGAAAATCTTAGTTTTCTAGAGGGAGAAAGGCTCATTTCATTCCAAAATGCCCAATTGAGCTTAGTGAAGTTAACACAAGTATCTCTCCAAAAAGAACAATGTGTGTTGGAGGCTGCAGCATCTTGCCACGGGTTTCCCTGTGTGAGTTCACTTAGTTTTTAATGGAATTCTTTCTGCAATATGGGTTTCTCAAGGTTGTGATAGGCTCTCTAAATTGCAAAGAGGCTTCTGCAGCTGAGTTGAGGAAACACATGTATCTGTCTAAAGACAACCATTGATGTTAAAAGCAGTAGCATGTAGAACATTGTTTCCCTGTGAGAACCGAGTTAATTGTTGAAAGGAATACTTCAAGACAATCATAGTTTCCAAGCTGGAGAAAGGCTCATTTAGTTCCACATAGGCCTATTCACCTGAGTTGAAGGAAAACACGTACCTCTGCAAAGACAACCATTTCTGTTAGAAGCATTGGCATGAAGAACATTGTTTCCAAGCAAGAATGGAGTCGTTTTTGACAGGATTACTTCCTGCAACATAGGTGTTTCAGGGTGGGGATAGGATCTGTTAGCTCCATTATAGGCCTATTCAGCTAAGTTGAAGGAAAACATATATCACTTCAAAAAAACCATCTTAGTTAGAAAGTGAAACATTTTGCATATTGTATCCTGTGACTGTCGATTTAGCTTTTGAAAGGGATCCTTCCTGCAACATAGGATTTTCAAAGAGGAGATAGGTACGTTTGCTTAAATAGGCCTATACAACTAAGAGGAAGAAACACATATATCAGGCAGAGGAAAACCATCTGTGTTCGAAGCATAAGCATCTAATTCATTGCTACCCTGTTAGAATTCTGTTAGTTTTTGACAGCAATACATCCTCTAAATCATTGTTTTGAAGCAGGAGAAAGGCTCTGTGTGATCCAGATAGGCCTTTTCAGCTATTTTGAAAGAACACATCTATCCTTCAGTAGAAATTCATCATTGTAAGAAGCACGAGTATTAGAACCTTGTTGCCCAGTGAGAATTGAGTTCATTTCTCACCGGAATACTTCCAGAATATCACAGTTTTCATGATGGGGAAAGGCTCACTTTGTTCACAATAGACCTATTCAGCTGAGCTGAAGAAACACATGTACCTGTCCAAAGACCACCAACAGTAGTAGAAGGATTGGCATGTAGAACGTGGTTTGCAAGTGAGAACTTAGTTAATTTTTGAAAGGAATACTTCCTGGATATCATAGTTTTAAAGGAGGAGAAAGGCTTATTTTACTCCACATGGCTGATTCAACTGAGTTGAAGAAACACATGAATCTCGCTAAAGGAAACTTTCTGTCTTAGAGGTTGCAGCGTCATGCACATTCTTTCCCAGAGACTTGAGTTGTACTTGAAGGGAATACATCTTGCAGCGTGGTTTTTCCCAGGTCGGGATAGGCTCTATTTGCTTCAAATCCGACTGTTTAGCTAAGGTGAGGACACAATGTATCTCTCGGTAGGAAATCTTCAGTGTTAGAAGCAGGAGTTTCAAGCACATTTTTTTCCCTGTAAGTAATACATCAATAAAATCATAATTGTCTAGGTTTACAAAGCCTCTTTTAGAACCAAATAGTCCTGTTCAATTGAGTTGAAGAAACACATGTATCTCTCCAAAGGAAACCATCTATACTAGACCTTGCAGTGTCCTGCACATTGTGTCCCACATAGTTGAGTTAGTTTGTGAAAGGAATACATCTTGCAGCGTGTGTTTTCCTAGGTCGGGATAGGCTATGGGTGCTTCCCATCGGCCTGTTTAGCTAAGGTGAGGAAGCACATGTATCTCTCAGAAGGAAATCTTCAGTGTTAGAAGCAGGAGCTTCAATCACATTTTGTCCCTGTAATAATTGAGTAAGTTTTGGAAAGGAATAATTCCCTAAAATCATAATTTTCAACACTTAGAAAGGCTCATTTTGTTCCAAATTGGCCTATTCAGTTGAGTTGAAGAAACACAAGTATCTCTCCAAAGACACCCATGTTTGTAGAACAGAATGATGTAGAACATTGTTCTCTGTGAGAATAGAATTAGTTTTGCAAGGTATACTGCCTGCAACTTAGGTGGTTCAAGTTGGAGATAGGCTCTGTTTGCTCAAACTGGGCCAAGTGAGTTTCGATGTAGAAACACATGCATCGCTCCAAAAAATCATCTTTCTTAGAATCAGGAGGCTCGAGAACACTGTTTCCCTGTGAGAATTAAGTTAGTTTAGGAAGGAATACTGCCTGAAAACCATACTTTTCATGGTGGAGAAACGGTCACGTTGTTGCAAATAGGCCTGTTGAACTGAGTTGGAGAAACACATGTATATCTCCACAGACACCCATCTGTCCTTGAAGCAGGATGATGTGGGCTACTGATTTATTTGAGAATTGTGTTAGGTTTTCAAGGAATCCTTCCTGCAAATTAGGAGTTTCAAGGCGGAGATACACTGTGCATGCTCCAATTAGGCCTCTTCAGTGAATTTCAAGACACACATGTATCTCTCGGAGGACAACCTTCTGTGTATGAATCAGAAGCAGATAGCACATTGTGGCATAGTGAGAATTGAGCTAATTTTGAAAAAAAACACTTCGTGAGAATCTATGTTTTCAACGGATATGTAGGTTCTGTTCATTCCAAATAGGCCATGTCAGCTAAGGTAAGGAAACCAATGTATCTCTCCAAAGGAAAACATGGGTGTTTGAAGCACGAGCTTCAAGCACATTGTTTCCCGGGTATAATTCATTGAGTTTTTGAAAGCACAGCTGCCTGAAAATCATCATTTACAAGATGGAGAAAGGCTCATTTTGTTCCAAATAGCAGTATTCAGCTGATTTGGAGAAACACATGTGTCTCACCAGAGAAGACCTTGTCTGTAAAAAGCAGTAGGATGAAGAACGTTGTTTTGAAGGGATAACTGTCTTAGTTATTTAAGGAATACATTCTGCAAATCATAGTTTTCAAGGTGGATATGAGCTAAGTTTGCTCTAATTGGCCTACTCAGCACACCTGAAGAAACACATATATCACTCCAAAGAAAACCATCAGTCTTAGAAGCTGCAACATCGAGCGCATTGCTTTCTCTTGTGAAACGGTTAAGTATTTGAAAAGAATACCTCCTGTAACAAAGGGCTTTCAAGGTGGAGATAGGCTCTGTTTGCTCCAACTAGACCTATTCATGTGAGTGGAAAAATCTCATGAATCTCTCCAAAGTAAACCATGTGTGTTACATGCTGTAGCATCTATCATCCTGTTTCCCTGTGAAAATCAATTGAGGTTTTGAAAGGAATACTGCCTGCTACTCAAGTGTTTGAAGGTAAAGATAGGTTCTGTTTCCTCCAAACAGTCCTATTCAGACACCCTGAAGAAACACATACATCTATGCATATAATCCATTTCTGTTTTAAGCAGAAGCATCTAGCACACTGTTTCCCTGTGAGAATTCAGTCAGTTGTGAAAGGAATACTTTCTGCAACGTAGATGTTTCAAGGTGAAGATATGTTCTCTTTCTTCCAATTAAGCCTATTCAGCTGACTTGAAGAAACACATATATCTCTCCAAATAAACCTACCACATCAGAAGCTGTAGCAGTTACCATATTGTTTCTGTGTGAGAATCGAATTCTGTTTTTCTTGGAATGTTCCTATAACTTACATGTTTCAAGGTGAACATAGGCTCAGTTAGCTCCAAATAGGCCTGTCTATCTCAGCTGAAGAAAACCATGTATCTCTCAAAGTAAAACCATTGGTGTTAGAGGAATGACAGTCTAGCGTATTGTTCTTTGTGAGAATTGAGTTAGTTTTTCAGAGGAATAGTTCCTGCAAATCACACTTTTCATGGCAGAGAAAGGCTCATTTCTTTAACAAATGGCCGACTTAGCTCAGTTGTAGAAATGCTACCTACCTCTCCAAAGGAAACCATGGATGTTAGTGGCTGCAGCATCCTGCACATTGTTTCCCCGTGAGAGTTTAGATAATTTTGGAAAGGAGCACTTCGTGCATTGTGGGTTTTTCAAGGTGTTGATAGACTGTCTTTCTTGTAAATGTGCCTATTCAGCCGAATGGAAGTAACTCATGGATCTCTCCCAAGACAACCATCTGTTTTAGAAGCAGAATCATGTAGAATATCGTTTCCCTTTGTGAACTGAGTTACTTTTAATTAATACTTGCTGTAACTTAGATGTTTCAAGGTGGGGATAGGATCTGTTTGCTGCAGGTAGCCATGTTCTGCTAAGTTGAAGAAACACATGTATCTATGGACAGAAAACCATGTGTGTTAGAAGTGGGAGCGTGATGCTCATTGTTGTCCAGTTAAAATTGTGTTAGTTTTGGAAAGGAATACTTAACGAAAATCTTAGTTTTCTAGAGGGAGAAAGGCTCATTTCATTCCAAAATGCCCAATTGAGCTTAGTGAAGTTAACACAAGTATCTCTCCAAAAAGAACAATGTGTGTTGGAGGCTGCAGCATCTTGCCACGGGTTTCCCTGTGTGAGTTCACTTAGTTTTTAATGGAATTCTTTCTGCAATATGGGTTTCTCAAGGTTGTGATAGGCTCTCTAAATTGCAAAGAGGCTTCTGCAGCTGAGTTGAGGAAACACATGTATCTGTCTAAAGACAACCATTGATGTTAAAAGCAGTAGCATGTAGAACATTGTTTCCCTGTGAGAACCGAGTTAATTGTTGAAAGGAATACTTCAAGACAATCATAGTTTCCAAGCTGGAGAAAGGCTCATTTAGTTCCACATAGGCCTATTCACCTGAGTTGAAGGAAAACACGTACCTCTGCAAAGACAACCATTTCTGTTAGAAGCATTGGCATGAAGAACATTGTTTCCAAGCAAGAATGGAGTCGTTTTTGACAGGATTACTTCCTGCAACATAGGTGTTTCAGGGTGGGGATAGGATCTGTTAGCTCCATTATAGGCCTATTCAGCTAAGTTGAAGGAAAACATATATCACTTCAAAAAAACCATCTTAGTTAGAAAGTGAAACATTTTGCATATTGTATCCTGTGACTGTCGATTTAGCTTTTGAAAGGGATCCTTCCTGCAACATAGGATTTTCAAAGAGGAGATAGGTACGTTTGCTTAAATAGGCCTATACAACTAAGAGGAAGAAACACATATATCAGGCAGAGGAAAACCATCTGTGTTCGAAGCATAAGCATCTAATTCATTGCTACCCTGTTAGAATTCTGTTAGTTTTTGACAGCAATACATCCTCTAAATCATTGTTTTGAAGCAGGAGAAAGGCTCTGTGTGATCCAGATAGGCCTTTTCAGCTATTTTGAAAGAACACATCTATCCTTCAGTAGAAATTCATCATTGTAAGAAGCACGAGTATTAGAACCTTGTTGCCCAGTGAGAATTGAGTTCATTTCTCACCGGAATACTTCCAGAATATCACAGTTTTCATGATGGGGAAAGGCTCACTTTGTTCACAATAGACCTATTCAGCTGAGCTGAAGAAACACATGTACCTGTCCAAAGACCACCAACAGTAGTAGAAGGATTGGCATGTAGAACGTGGTTTGCAAGTGAGAACTTAGTTAATTTTTGAAAGGAATACTTCCTGGATATCATAGTTTTAAAGGAGGAGAAAGGCTTATTTTACTCCACATGGCTGATTCAACTGAGTTGAAGAAACACATGAATCTCGCTAAAGGAAACTTTCTGTCTTAGAGGTTGCAGCGTCATGCACATTCTTTCCCAGAGACTTGAGTTGTACTTGAAGGGAATACATCTTGCAGCGTGGTTTTTCCCAGGTCGGGATAGGCTCTATTTGCTTCAAATCCGACTGTTTAGCTAAGGTGAGGACACAATGTATCTCTCGGTAGGAAATCTTCAGTGTTAGAAGCAGGAGTTTCAAGCACATTTTTTTCCCTGTAAGTAATACATCAATAAAATCATAATTGTCTAGGTTTACAAAGCCTCTTTTAGAACCAAATAGTCCTGTTCAATTGAGTTGAAGAAACACATGTATCTCTCCAAAGGAAACCATCTATACTAGACCTTGCAGTGTCCTGCACATTGTGTCCCACATAGTTGAGTTAGTTTGTGAAAGGAATACATCTTGCAGCGTGTGTTTTCCTAGGTCGGGATAGGCTATGGGTGCTTCCCATCGGCCTGTTTAGCTAAGGTGAGGAAGCACATGTATCTCTCAGAAGGAAATCTTCAGTGTTAGAAGCAGGAGCTTCAATCACATTTTGTCCCTGTAATAATTGAGTAAGTTTTGGAAAGGAATAATTCCCTAAAATCATAATTTTCAACACTTAGAAAGGCTCATTTTGTTCCAAATTGGCCTATTCAGTTGAGTTGAAGAAACACAAGTATCTCTCCAAAGACACCCATGTTTGTAGAACAGAATGATGTAGAACATTGTTCTCTGTGAGAATAGAATTAGTTTTGCAAGGTATACTGCCTGCAACTTAGGTGGTTCAAGTTGGAGATAGGCTCTGTTTGCTCAAACTGGGCCAAGTGAGTTTCGATGTAGAAACACATGCATCGCTCCAAAAAATCATCTTTCTTAGAATCAGGAGGCTCGAGAACACTGTTTCCCTGTGAGAATTAAGTTAGTTTAGGAAGGAATACTGCCTGAAAACCATACTTTTCATGGTGGAGAAACGGTCACGTTGTTGCAAATAGGCCTGTTGAACTGAGTTGGAGAAACACATGTATATCTCCACAGACACCCATCTGTCCTTGAAGCAGGATGATGTGGGCTACTGATTTATTTGAGAATTGTGTTAGGTTTTCAAGGAATCCTTCCTGCAAATTAGGAGTTTCAAGGCGGAGATACACTGTGCATGCTCCAATTAGGCCTCTTCAGTGAATTTCAAGACACACATGTATCTCTCGGAGGACAACCTTCTGTGTATGAATCAGAAGCAGATAGCACATTGTGGCATAGTGAGAATTGAGCTAATTTTGAAAAAAAACACTTCGTGAGAATCTATGTTTTCAACGGATATGTAGGTTCTGTTCATTCCAAATAGGCCATGTCAGCTAAGGTAAGGAAACCAATGTATCTCTCCAAAGGAAAACATGGGTGTTTGAAGCACGAGCTTCAAGCACATTGTTTCCCGGGTATAATTCATTGAGTTTTTGAAAGCACAGCTGCCTGAAAATCATCATTTACAAGATGGAGAAAGGCTCATTTTGTTCCAAATAGCAGTATTCAGCTGATTTGGAGAAACACATGTGTCTCACCAGAGAAGACCTTGTCTGTAAAAAGCAGTAGGATGAAGAACGTTGTTTTGAAGGGATAACTGTCTTAGTTATTTAAGGAATACATCCTGCAAATCATAGTTTTCAAGGTGGATATGAGCTAAGTTTGCTCTAATTGGCCTACTCAGCACACCTGAAGAAACACATATATCACTCCAAAGAAAACCATCAGTCTTAGAAGCTGCAACATCGAGCGCATTGCTTTCTCTTGTGAAACGGTTAAGTATTTGAAAAGAATACCTCCTGTAACAAAGGGCTTTCAAGGTGGAGATAGGCTCTGTTTGCTCCAACTAGACCTATTCATGTGAGTGGAAAAATCTCATGAATCTCTCCAAAGTAAACCATGTGTGTTACATGCTGTAGCATCTATCATCCTGTTTCCCTGTGAAAATCAATTGAGGTTTTGAAAGGAATACTGCCTGCTACTCAAGTGTTTGAAGGTAAAGATAGGTTCTGTTTCCTCCAAACAGTCCTATTCAGACACCCTGAAGAAACACATACATCTATGCATATAATCCATTTCTGTTTTAAGCAGAAGCATCTAGCACACTGTTTCCCTGTGAGAATTCAGTCAGTTGTGAAAGGAATACTTTCTGCAACGTAGATGTTTCAAGGTGAAGATATGTTCTCTTTCTTCCAATTAAGCCTATTCAGCTGACTTGAAGAAACACATATATCTCTCCAAATAAACCTACCACATCAGAAGCTGTAGCAGTTACCATATTGTTTCTGTGTGAGAATCGAATTCTGTTTTTCTTGGAATGTTCCTACAACTTACATGTTTCAAGGTGAACATAGGCTCAGTTAGCTCCAAATAGGCCTGTCTATCTCAGCTGAAGAAAACCATGTATCTCTCAAAGTAAAACCATTGGTGTTAGAGGAATGACAGTCTAGCGTATTGTTCTTTGTGAGAATTGAGTTAGTTTTTCAGAGGAATAGTTCCTGCAAATCACACTTTTCATGGCAGAGAAAGGCTCATTTCTTTAACAAATGGCCGACTTAGCTCAGTTGTAGAAATGCTACCTACCTCTCCAAAGGAAACCATGGATGTTAGTGGCTGCAGCATCCTGCACATTGTTTCCCCGTGAGAGTTTAGATAATTTTGGAAAGGAGCACTTCGTGCATTGTGGGTTTTTCAAGGTGTTGATAGACTGTCTTTCTTGTAAATGTGCCTATTCAGCCGAATGGAAGTAACTCATGGATCTCTCCCAAGACAACCATCTGTTTTAGAAGCAGAATCATGTAGAATATCGTTTCCCTTTGTGAACTGAGTTACTTTTAATTAATACTTGCTGTAACTTAGATGTTTCAAGGTGGGGATAGGATCTGTTTGCTGCAGGTAGCCATGTTCTGCTAAGTTGAAGAAACACATGTATCTATGGACAGAAAACCATGTGTGTTAGAAGTGGGAGCGTGATGCTCATTGTTGTCCAGTTAAAATTGTGTTAGTTTTGGAAAGGAATACTTAACGAAAATCTTAGTTTTCTAGAGGGAGAAAGGCTCATTTCATTCCAAAATGCCCAATTGAGCTTAGTGAAGTTAACACAAGTATCTCTCCAAAAAGAACAATGTGTGTTGGAGGCTGCAGCATCTTGCCACGGGTTTCCCTGTGTGAGTTCACTTAGTTTTTAATGGAATTCTTTCTGCAATATGGGTTTCTCAAGGTTGTGATAGGCTCTCTAAATTGCAAAGAGGCTTCTGCAGCTGAGTTGAGGAAACACATGTATCTGTCTAAAGACAACCATTGATGTTAAAAGCAGTAGCATGTAGAACATTGTTTCCCTGTGAGAACCGAGTTAATTGTTGAAAGGAATACTTCAAGACAATCATAGTTTCCAAGCTGGAGAAAGGCTCATTTAGTTCCACATAGGCCTATTCACCTGAGTTGAAGGAAAACACGTACCTCTGCAAAGACAACCATTTCTGTTAGAAGCATTGGCATGAAGAACATTGTTTCCAAGCAAGAATGGAGTCGTTTTTGACAGGATTACTTCCTGCAACATAGGTGTTTCAGGGTGGGGATAGGATCTGTTAGCTCCATTATAGGCCTATTCAGCTAAGTTGAAGGAAAACATATATCACTTCAAAAAAACCATCTTAGTTAGAAAGTGAAACATTTTGCATATTGTATCCTGTGACTGTCGATTTAGCTTTTGAAAGGGATCCTTCCTGCAACATAGGATTTTCAAAGAGGAGATAGGTACGTTTGCTTAAATAGGCCTATACAACTAAGAGGAAGAAACACATATATCAGGCAGAGGAAAACCATCTGTGTTCGAAGCATAAGCATCTAATTCATTGCTACCCTGTTAGAATTCTGTTAGTTTTTGACAGCAATACATCCTCTAAATCATTGTTTTGAAGCAGGAGAAAGGCTCTGTGTGATCCAGATAGGCCTTTTCAGCTATTTTGAAAGAACACATCTATCCTTCAGTAGAAATTCATCATTGTAAGAAGCACGAGTATTAGAACCTTGTTGCCCAGTGAGAATTGAGTTCATTTCTCACCGGAATACTTCCAGAATATCACAGTTTTCATGATGGGGAAAGGCTCACTTTGTTCACAATAGACCTATTCAGCTGAGCTGAAGAAACACATGTACCTGTCCAAAGACCACCAACAGTAGTAGAAGGATTGGCATGTAGAACGTGGTTTGCAAGTGAGAACTTAGTTAATTTTTGAAAGGAATACTTCCTGGATATCATAGTTTTAAAGGAGGAGAAAGGCTTATTTTACTCCACATGGCTGATTCAACTGAGTTGAAGAAACACATGAATCTCGCTAAAGGAAACTTTCTGTCTTAGAGGTTGCAGCGTCATGCACATTCTTTCCCAGAGACTTGAGTTGTACTTGAAGGGAATACATCTTGCAGCGTGGTTTTTCCCAGGTCGGGATAGGCTCTATTTGCTTCAAATCCGACTGTTTAGCTAAGGTGAGGACACAATGTATCTCTCGGTAGGAAATCTTCAGTGTTAGAAGCAGGAGTTTCAAGCACATTTTTTTCCCTGTAAGTAATACATCAATAAAATCATAATTGTCTAGGTTTACAAAGCCTCTTTTAGAACCAAATAGTCCTGTTCAATTGAGTTGAAGAAACACATGTATCTCTCCAAAGGAAACCATCTATACTAGACCTTGCAGTGTCCTGCACATTGTGTCCCACATAGTTGAGTTAGTTTGTGAAAGGAATACATCTTGCAGCGTGTGTTTTCCTAGGTCGGGATAGGCTATGGGTGCTTCCCATCGGCCTGTTTAGCTAAGGTGAGGAAGCACATGTATCTCTCAGAAGGAAATCTTCAGTGTTAGAAGCAGGAGCTTCAATCACATTTTGTCCCTGTAATAATTGAGTAAGTTTTGGAAAGGAATAATTCCCTAAAATCATAATTTTCAACACTTAGAAAGGCTCATTTTGTTCCAAATTGGCCTATTCAGTTGAGTTGAAGAAACACAAGTATCTCTCCAAAGACACCCATGTTTGTAGAACAGAATGATGTAGAACATTGTTCTCTGTGAGAATAGAATTAGTTTTGCAAGGTATACTGCCTGCAACTTAGGTGGTTCAAGTTGGAGATAGGCTCTGTTTGCTCAAACTGGGCCAAGTGAGTTTCGATGTAGAAACACATGCATCGCTCCAAAAAATCATCTTTCTTAGAATCAGGAGGCTCGAGAACACTGTTTCCCTGTGAGAATTAAGTTAGTTTAGGAAGGAATACTGCCTGAAAACCATACTTTTCATGGTGGAGAAACGGTCACGTTGTTGCAAATAGGCCTGTTGAACTGAGTTGGAGAAACACATGTATATCTCCACAGACACCCATCTGTCCTTGAAGCAGGATGATGTGGGCTACTGATTTATTTGAGAATTGTGTTAGGTTTTCAAGGAATCCTTCCTGCAAATTAGGAGTTTCAAGGTGGAGATACACTGTGCATGCTCCAATTAGGCCTCTTCAGTGAATTTCAAGACACACATGTATCTCTCGGAGGACAACCTTCTGTGTATGAATCAGAAGCAGATAGCACATTGTGGCATAGTGAGAATTGAGCTAATTTTGAAAAAAAACACTTCGTGAGAATCTATGTTTTCAACGGATATGTAGGTTCTGTTCATTCCAAATAGGCCATGTCAGCTAAGGTAAGGAAACCAATGTATCTCTCCAAAGGAAAACATGGGTGTTTGAAGCACGAGCTTCAAGCACATTGTTTCCCGGGTATAATTCATTGAGTTTTTGAAAGCACAGCTGCCTGAAAATCATCATTTACAAGATGGAGAAAGGCTCATTTTGTTCCAAATAGCAGTATTCAGCTGATTTGGAGAAACACATGTGTCTCACCAGAGAAGACCTTGTCTGTAAAAAGCAGTAGGATGAAGAACGTTGTTTTGAAGGGATAACTGTCTTAGTTATTTAAGGAATACATTCTGCAAATCATAGTTTTCAAGGTGGATATGAGCTAAGTTTGCTCTAATTGGCCTACTCAGCACACCTGAAGAAACACATATATCACTCCAAAGAAAACCATCAGTCTTAGAAGCTGCAACATCGAGCGCATTGCTTTCTCTTGTGAAACGGTTAAGTATTTGAAAAGAATACCTCCTGTAACAAAGGGCTTTCAAGGTGGAGATAGGCTCTGTTTGCTCCAACTAGACCTATTCATGTGAGTGGAAAAATCTCATGAATCTCTCCAAAGTAAACCATGTGTGTTACATGCTGTAGCATCTATCATCCTGTTTCCCTGTGAAAATCAATTGAGGTTTTGAAAGGAATACTGCCTGCTACTCAAGTGTTTGAAGGTAAAGATAGGTTCTGTTTCCTCCAAACAGTCCTATTCAGACACCCTGAAGAAACACATACATCTATGCATATAATCCATTTCTGTTTTAAGCAGAAGCATCTAGCACACTGTTTCCCTGTGAGAATTCAGTCAGTTGTGAAAGGAATACTTTCTGCAACGTAGATGTTTCAAGGTGAAGATATGTTCTCTTTCTTCCAATTAAGCCTATTCAGCTGACTTGAAGAAACACATATATCTCTCCAAATAAACCTACCACATCAGAAGCTGTAGCAGTTACCATATTGTTTCTGTGTGAGAATCGAATTCTGTTTTTCTTGGAATGTTCCTACAACTTACATGTTTCAAGGTGAACATAGGCTCAGTTAGCTCCAAATAGGCCTGTCTATCTCAGCTGAAGAAAACCATGTATCTCTCAAAGTAAAACCATTGGTGTTAGAGGAATGACAGTCTAGCGTATTGTTCTTTGTGAGAATTGAGTTAGTTTTTCAGAGGAATAGTTCCTGCAAATCACACTTTTCATGGCAGAGAAAGGCTCATTTCTTTAACAAATGGCCGACTTAGCTCAGTTGTAGAAATGCTACCTACCTCTCCAAAGGAAACCATGGATGTTAGTGGCTGCAGCATCCTGCACATTGTTTCCCCGTGAGAGTTTAGATAATTTTGGAAAGGAGCACTTCGTGCATTGTGGGTTTTTCAAGGTGTTGATAGACTGTCTTTCTTGTAAATGTGCCTATTCAGCCGAATGGAAGTAACTCATGGATCTCTCCCAAGACAACCATCTGTTTTAGAAGCAGAATCATGTAGAATATCGTTTCCCTTTGTGAACTGAGTTACTTTTAATTAATACTTGCTGTAACTTAGATGTTTCAAGGTGGGGATAGGATCTGTTTGCTGCAGGTAGCCATGTTCTGCTAAGTTGAAGAAACACATGTATCTATGGACAGAAAACCATGTGTGTTAGAAGTGGGAGCGTGATGCTCATTGTTGTCCAGTTAAAATTGTGTTAGTTTTGGAAAGGAATACTTAACGAAAATCTTAGTTTTCTAGAGGGAGAAAGGCTCATTTCATTCCAAAATGCCCAATTGAGCTTAGTGAAGTTAACACAAGTATCTCTCCAAAAAGAACAATGTGTGTTGGAGGCTGCAGCATCTTGCCACGGGTTTCCCTGTGTGAGTTCACTTAGTTTTTAATGGAATTCTTTCTGCAATATGGGTTTCTCAAGGTTGTGATAGGCTCTCTAAATTGCAAAGAGGCTTCTGCAGCTGAGTTGAGGAAACACATGTATCTGTCTAAAGACAACCATTGATGTTAAAAGCAGTAGCATGTAGAACATTGTTTCCCTGTGAGAACCGAGTTAATTGTTGAAAGGAATACTTCAAGACAATCATAGTTTCCAAGCTGGAGAAAGGCTCATTTAGTTCCACATAGGCCTATTCACCTGAGTTGAAGGAAAACACGTACCTCTGCAAAGACAACCATTTCTGTTAGAAGCATTGGCATGAAGAACATTGTTTCCAAGCAAGAATGGAGTCGTTTTTGACAGGATTACTTCCTGCAACATAGGTGTTTCAGGGTGGGGATAGGATCTGTTAGCTCCATTATAGGCCTATTCAGCTAAGTTGAAGGAAAACATATATCACTTCAAAAAAACCATCTTAGTTAGAAAGTGAAACATTTTGCATATTGTATCCTGTGACTGTCGATTTAGCTTTTGAAAGGGATCCTTCCTGCAACATAGGATTTTCAAAGAGGAGATAGGTACGTTTGCTTAAATAGGCCTATACAACTAAGAGGAAGAAACACATATATCAGGCAGAGGAAAACCATCTGTGTTCGAAGCATAAGCATCTAATTCATTGCTACCCTGTTAGAATTCTGTTAGTTTTTGACAGCAATACATCCTCTAAATCATTGTTTTGAAGCAGGAGAAAGGCTCTGTGTGATCCAGATAGGCCTTTTCAGCTATTTTGAAAGAACACATCTATCCTTCAGTAGAAATTCATCATTGTAAGAAGCACGAGTATTAGAACCTTGTTGCCCAGTGAGAATTGAGTTCATTTCTCACCGGAATACTTCCAGAATATCACAGTTTTCATGATGGGGAAAGGCTCACTTTGTTCACAATAGACCTATTCAGCTGAGCTGAAGAAACACATGTACCTGTCCAAAGACCACCAACAGTAGTAGAAGGATTGGCATGTAGAACGTGGTTTGCAAGTGAGAACTTAGTTAATTTTTGAAAGGAATACTTCCTGGATATCATAGTTTTAAAGGAGGAGAAAGGCTTATTTTACTCCACATGGCTGATTCAACTGAGTTGAAGAAACACATGAATCTCGCTAAAGGAAACTTTCTGTCTTAGAGGTTGCAGCGTCATGCACATTCTTTCCCAGAGACTTGAGTTGTACTTGAAGGGAATACATCTTGCAGCGTGGTTTTTCCCAGGTCGGGATAGGCTCTATTTGCTTCAAATCCGACTGTTTAGCTAAGGTGAGGACACAATGTATCTCTCGGTAGGAAATCTTCAGTGTTAGAAGCCGGAGTTTCAAGCACATTTTTTTCCCTGTAAGTAATACATCAATAAAATCATAATTGTCTAGGTTTACAAAGCCTCTTTTAGAACCAAATAGTCCTGTTCAATTGAGTTGAAGAAACACATGTATCTCTCCAAAGGAAACCATCTATACTAGACCTTGCAGTGTCCTGCACATTGTGTCCCACATAGTTGAGTTAGTTTGTGAAAGGAATACATCTTGCAGCGTGTGTTTTCCTAGGTCGGGATAGGCTATGGGTGCTTCCCATCGGCCTGTTTAGCTAAGGTGAGGAAGCACATGTATCTCTCAGAAGGAAATCTTCAGTGTTAGAAGCAGGAGCTTCAATCACATTTTGTCCCTGTAATAATTGAGTAAGTTTTGGAAAGGAATAATTCCCTAAAATCATAATTTTCAACACTTAGAAAGGCTCATTTTGTTCCAAATTGGCCTATTCAGTTGAGTTGAAGAAACACAAGTATCTCTCCAAAGACACCCATGTTTGTAGAACAGAATGATGTAGAACATTGTTCTCTGTGAGAATAGAATTAGTTTTGCAAGGTATACTGCCTGCAACTTAGGTGGTTCAAGTTGGAGATAGGCTCTGTTTGCTCAAACTGGGCCAAGTGAGTTTCGATGTAGAAACACATGCATCGCTCCAAAAAATCATCTTTCTTAGAATCAGGAGGCTCGAGAACACTGTTTCCCTGTGAGAATTAAGTTAGTTTAGGAAGGAATACTGCCTGAAAACCATACTTTTCATGGTGGAGAAACGGTCACGTTGTTGCAAATAGGCCTGTTGAACTGAGTTGGAGAAACACATGTATATCTCCACAGACACCCATCTGTCCTTGAAGCAGGATGATGTGGGCTACTGATTTATTTGAGAATTGTGTTAGGTTTTCAAGGAATCCTTCCTGCAAATTAGGAGTTTCAAGGCGGAGATACACTGTGCATGCTCCAATTAGGCCTCTTCAGTGAATTTCAAGACACACATGTATCTCTCGGAGGACAACCTTCTGTGTATGAATCAGAAGCAGATAGCACATTGTGGCATAGTGAGAATTGAGCTAATTTTGAAAAAAAACACTTCGTGAGAATCTATGTTTTCAACGGATATGTAGGTTCTGTTCATTCCAAATAGGCCATGTCAGCTAAGGTAAGGAAACCAATGTATCTCTCCAAAGGAAAACATGGGTGTTTGAAGCACGAGCTTCAAGCACATTGTTTCCCGGGTATAATTCATTGAGTTTTTGAAAGCACAGCTGCCTGAAAATCATCATTTACAAGATGGAGAAAGGCTCATTTTGTTCCAAATAGCAGTATTCAGCTGATTTGGAGAAACACATGTGTCTCACCAGAGAAGACCTTGTCTGTAAAAAGCAGTAGGATGAAGAACGTTGTTTTGAAGGGATAACTGTCTTAGTTATTTAAGGAATACATCCTGCAAATCATAGTTTTCAAGGTGGATATGAGCTAAGTTTGCTCTAATTGGCCTACTCAGCACACCTGAAGAAACACATATATCACTCCAAAGAAAACCATCAGTCTTAGAAGCTGCAACATCGAGCGCATTGCTTTCTCTTGTGAAACGGTTAAGTATTTGAAAAGAATACCTCCTGTAACAAAGGGCTTTCAAGGTGGAGATAGGCTCTGTTTGCTCCAACTAGACCTATTCATGTGAGTGGAAAAATCTCATGAATCTCTCCAAAGTAAACCATGTGTGTTACATGCTGTAGCATCTATCATCCTGTTTCCCTGTGAAAATCAATTGAGGTTTTGAAAGGAATACTGCCTGCTACTCAAGTGTTTGAAGGTAAAGATAGGTTCTGTTTCCTCCAAACAGTCCTATTCAGACACCCTGAAGAAACACATACATCTATGCATATAATCCATTTCTGTTTTAAGCAGAAGCATCTAGCACACTGTTTCCCTGTGAGAATTCAGTCAGTTGTGAAAGGAATACTTTCTGCAACGTAGATGTTTCAAGGTGAAGATATGTTCTCTTTCTTCCAATTAAGCCTATTCAGCTGACTTGAAGAAACACATATATCTCTCCAAATAAACCTACCACATCAGAAGCTGTAGCAGTTACCATATTGTTTCTGTGTGAGAATCGAATTCTGTTTTTCTTGGAATGTTCCTACAACTTACATGTTTCAAGGTGAACATAGGCTCAGTTAGCTCCAAATAGGCCTGTCTATCTCAGCTGAAGAAAACCATGTATCTCTCAAAGTAAAACCATTGGTGTTAGAGGAATGACAGTCTAGCGTATTGTTCTTTGTGAGAATTGAGTTAGTTTTTCAGAGGAATAGTTCCTGCAAATCACACTTTTCATGGCAGAGAAAGGCTCATTTCTTTAACAAATGGCCGACTTAGCTCAGTTGTAGAAATGCTACCTACCTCTCCAAAGGAAACCATGGATGTTAGTGGCTGCAGCATCCTGCACATTGTTTCCCCGTGAGAGTTTAGATAATTTTGGAAAGGAGCACTTCGTGCATTGTGGGTTTTTCAAGGTGTTGATAGACTGTCTTTCTTGTAAATGTGCCTATTCAGCCGAATGGAAGTAACTCATGGATCTCTCCCAAGACAACCATCTGTTTTAGAAGCAGAATCATGTAGAATATCGTTTCCCTTTGTGAACTGAGTTACTTTTAATTAATACTTGCTGTAACTTAGATGTTTCAAGGTGGGGATAGGATCTGTTTGCTGCAGGTAGCCATGTTCTGCTAAGTTGAAGAAACACATGTATCTATGGACAGAAAACCATGTGTGTTAGAAGTGGGAGCGTGATGCTCATTGTTGTCCAGTTAAAATTGTGTTAGTTTTGGAAAGGAATACTTAACGAAAATCTTAGTTTTCTAGAGGGAGAAAGGCTCATTTCATTCCAAAATGCCCAATTGAGCTTAGTGAAGTTAACACAAGTATCTCTCCAAAAAGAACAATGTGTGTTGGAGGCTGCAGCATCTTGCCACGGGTTTCCCTGTGTGAGTTCACTTAGTTTTTAATGGAATTCTTTCTGCAATATGGGTTTCTCAAGGTTGTGATAGGCTCTCTAAATTGCAAAGAGGCTTCTGCAGCTGAGTTGAGGAAACACATGTATCTGTCTAAAGACAACCATTGATGTTAAAAGCAGTAGCATGTAGAACATTGTTTCCCTGTGAGAACCGAGTTAATTGTTGAAAGGAATACTTCAAGACAATCATAGTTTCCAAGCTGGAGAAAGGCTCATTTAGTTCCACATAGGCCTATTCACCTGAGTTGAAGGAAAACACGTACCTCTGCAAAGACAACCATTTCTGTTAGAAGCATTGGCATGAAGAACATTGTTTCCAAGCAAGAATGGAGTCGTTTTTGACAGGATTACTTCCTGCAACATAGGTGTTTCAGGGTGGGGATAGGATCTGTTAGCTCCATTATAGGCCTATTCAGCTAAGTTGAAGGAAAACATATATCACTTCAAAAAAACCATCTTAGTTAGAAAGTGAAACATTTTGCATATTGTATCCTGTGACTGTCGATTTAGCTTTTGAAAGGGATCCTTCCTGCAACATAGGATTTTCAAAGAGGAGATAGGTACGTTTGCTTAAATAGGCCTATACAACTAAGAGGAAGAAACACATATATCAGGCAGAGGAAAACCATCTGTGTTCGAAGCATAAGCATCTAATTCATTGCTACCCTGTTAGAATTCTGTTAGTTTTTGACAGCAATACATCCTCTAAATCATTGTTTTGAAGCAGGAGAAAGGCTCTGTGTGATCCAGATAGGCCTTTTCAGCTATTTTGAAAGAACACATCTATCCTTCAGTAGAAATTCATCATTGTAAGAAGCACGAGTATTAGAACCTTGTTGCCCAGTGAGAATTGAGTTCATTTCTCACCGGAATACTTCCAGAATATCACAGTTTTCATGATGGGGAAAGGCTCACTTTGTTCACAATAGACCTATTCAGCTGAGCTGAAGAAACACATGTACCTGTCCAAAGACCACCAACAGTAGTAGAAGGATTGGCATGTAGAACGTGGTTTGCAAGTGAGAACTTAGTTAATTTTTGAAAGGAATACTTCCTGGATATCATAGTTTTAAAGGAGGAGAAAGGCTTATTTTACTCCACATGGCTGATTCAACTGAGTTGAAGAAACACATGAATCTCGCTAAAGGAAACTTTCTGTCTTAGAGGTTGCAGCGTCATGCACATTCTTTCCCAGAGACTTGAGTTGTACTTGAAGGGAATACATCTTGCAGCGTGGTTTTTCCCAGGTCGGGATAGGCTCTATTTGCTTCAAATCCGACTGTTTAGCTAAGGTGAGGACACAATGTATCTCTCGGTAGGAAATCTTCAGTGTTAGAAGCAGGAGTTTCAAGCACATTTTTTTCCCTGTAAGTAATACATCAATAAAATCATAATTGTCTAGGTTTACAAAGCCTCTTTTAGAACCAAATAGTCCTGTTCAATTGAGTTGAAGAAACACATGTATCTCTCCAAAGGAAACCATCTATACTAGACCTTGCAGTGTCCTGCACATTGTTTCCCACATAGTTGAGTTAGTTTGTGAAAGGAATACATCTTGCAGCGTGTGTTTTCCTAGGTCGGGATAGGCTATGGGTGCTTCCCATCGGCCTGTTTAGCTAAGGTGAGGAAGCACATGTATCTCTCAGAAGGAAATCTTCAGTGTTAGAAGCAGGAGCTTCAATCACATTTTGTCCCTGTAATAATTGAGTAAGTTTTGGAAAGGAATAATTCCCTAAAATCATAATTTTCAACACTTAGAAAGGCTCATTTTGTTCCAATTTGGCCTATTCAGTTGAGTTGAAGAAACACAAGTATCTCTCCAAAGACACCCATGTTTGTAGAACAGAATGATGTAGAACATTGTTCTCTGTGAGAATAGAATTAGTTTTGCAAGGTATACTGCCTGCAACTTAGGTGGTTCAAGTTGGAGATAGGCTCTGTTTGCTCAAACTGGGCCAAGTGAGTTTCGATGTAGAAACACATGCATCGCTCCAAAAAATCATCTTTCTTAGAATCAGGAGGCTCGAGAACACTGTTTCCCTGTGAGAATTAAGTTAGTTTAGGAAGGAATACTGCCTGAAAACCATACTTTTCATGGTGGAGAAACGGTCACGTTGTTGCAAATAGGCCTGTTGAACTGAGTTGGAGAAACACATGTATATCTCCACAGACACCCATCTGTCCTTGAAGCAGGATGATGTGGGCTACTGATTTATTTG
Organism: Castor canadensis; assembly: GCF_047511655.1. Taxonomy (NCBI): domain Eukaryota; kingdom Metazoa; phylum Chordata; class Mammalia; order Rodentia; family Castoridae; genus Castor; species Castor canadensis. The sequence continues at coordinate 94,188,091 of NC_133395.1, forward strand.
AGAATTGTGTTAGGTTTTCAAGGAATCCTTCCTGCAAATTAGGAGTTTCAAGGCGGAGATACACTGTGCATGCTCCAATTAGGCCTCTTCAGTGAATTTCAAGACACACATGTATCTCTCGGAGGACAACCTTCTGTGTATGAATCAGAAGCAGATAGCACATTGTGGCATAGTGAGAATTGAGCTAATTTTGAAAAAAAACACTTCGTGAGAATCTATGTTTTCAACGGATATGTAGGTTCTGTTCATTCCAAATAGGCCATGTCAGCTAAGGTAAGGAAACCAATGTATCTCTCCAAAGGAAAACATGGGTGTTTGAAGCACGAGCTTCAAGCACATTGTTTCCCGGGTATAATTCATTGAGTTTTTGAAAGCACAGCTGCCTGAAAATCATCATTTACAAGATGGAGAAAGGCTCATTTTGTTCCAAATAGCAGTATTCAGCTGATTTGGAGAAACACATGTGTCTCACCAGAGAAGACCTTGTCTGTAAAAAGCAGTAGGATGAAGAACGTTGTTTTGAAGGGATAACTGTCTTAGTTATTTAAGGAATACATCCTGCAAATCATAGTTTTCAAGGTGGATATGAGCTAAGTTTGCTCTAATTGGCCTACTCAGCACACCTGAAGAAACACATATATCACTCCAAAGAAAACCATCAGTCTTAGAAGCTGCAACATCGAGCGCATTGCTTTCTCTTGTGAAACGGTTAAGTATTTGAAAAGAATACCTCCTGTAACAAAGGGCTTTCAAGGTGGAGATAGGCTCTGTTTGCTCCAACTAGACCTATTCATGTGAGTGGAAAAATCTCATGAATCTCTCCAAAGTAAACCATGTGTGTTACATGCTGTAGCATCTATCATCCTGTTTCCCTGTGAAAATCAATTGAGGTTTTGAAAGGAATACTGCCTGCTACTCAAGTGTTTGAAGGTAAAGATAGGTTCTGTTTCCTCCAAACAGTCCTATTCAGACACCCTGAAGAAACACATACATCTATGCATATAATCCATTTCTGTTTTAAGCAGAAGCATCTAGCACACTGTTTCCCTGTGAGAATTCAGTCAGTTGTGAAAGGAATACTTTCTGCAACGTAGATGTTTCAAGGTGAAGATATGTTCTCTTTCTTCCAATTAAGCCTATTCAGCTGACTTGAAGAAACACATATATCTCTCCAAATAAACCTACTACATCAGAAGCTGTAGCAGTTACCATATTGTTTCTGTGTGAGAATCGAATTCTGTTTTTCTTGGAATGTTCCTACAACTTACATGTTTCAAGGTGAACATAGGCTCAGTTAGCTCCAAATAGGCCTGTCTATCTCAGCTGAAGAAAACCATGTATCTCTCAAAGTAAAACCATTGGTGTTAGAGGAATGACAGTCTAGCGTATTGTTCTTTGTGAGAATTGAGTTAGTTTTTCAGAGGAATAGTTCCTGCAAATCACACTTTTCATGGCAGAGAAAGGCTCATTTCTTTAACAAATGGCCGACTTAGCTCAGTTGTAGAAATGCTACCTACCTCTCCAAAGGAAACCATGGATGTTAGTGGCTGCAGCATCCTGCACATTGTTTCCCCGTGAGAGTTTAGATAATTTTGGAAAGGAGCACTTCGTGCATTGTGGGTTTTTCAAGGTGTTGATAGACTGTCTTTCTTGTAAATGTGCCTATTCAGCCGAATGGAAGTAACTCATGGATCTCTCCCAAGACAACCATCTGTTTTAGAAGCAGAATCATGTAGAATATCGTTTCCCTTTGTGAACTGAGTTACTTTTAATTAATACTTGCTGTAACTTAGATGTTTCAAGGTGGGGATAGGATCTGTTTGCTGCAGGTAGCCATGTTCTGCTAAGTTGAAGAAACACATGTATCTATGGACAGAAAACCATGTGTGTTAGAAGTGGGAGCGTGATGCTCATTGTTGTCCAGTTAAAATTGTGTTAGTTTTGGAAAGGAATACTTAACGAAAATCTTAGTTTTCTAGAGGGAGAAAGGCTCATTTCATTCCAAAATGCCCAATTGAGCTTAGTGAAGTTAACACAAGTATCTCTCCAAAAAGAACAATGTGTGTTGGAGGCTGCAGCATCTTGCCACGGGTTTCCCTGTGTGAGTTCACTTAGTTTTTAATGGAATTCTTTCTGCAATATGGGTTTCTCAAGGTTGTGATAGGCTCTCTAAATTGCAAAGAGGCTTCTGCAGCTGAGTTGAGGAAACACATGTATCTGTCTAAAGACAACCATTGATGTTAAAAGCAGTAGCATGTAGAACATTGTTTCCCTGTGAGAACCGAGTTAATTGTTGAAAGGAATACTTCAAGACAATCATAGTTTCCAAGCTGGAGAAAGGCTCATTTAGTTCCACATAGGCCTATTCACCTGAGTTGAAGGAAAACACGTACCTCTGCAAAGACAACCATTTCTGTTAGAAGCATTGGCATGAAGAACATTGTTTCCAAGCAAGAATGGAGTCGTTTTTGACAGGATTACTTCCTGCAACATAGGTGTTTCAGGGTGGGGATAGGATCTGTTAGCTCCATTATAGGCCTATTCAGCTAAGTTGAAGGAAAACATATATCACTTCAAAAAAACCATCTTAGTTAGAAAGTGAAACATTTTGCATATTGTATCCTGTGACTGTCGATTTAGCTTTTGAAAGGGATCCTTCCTGCAACATAGGATTTTCAAAGAGGAGATAGGTACGTTTGCTTAAATAGGCCTATACAACTAAGAGGAAGAAACACATATATCAGGCAGAGGAAAACCATCTGTGTTCGAAGCATAAGCATCTAATTCATTGCTACCCTGTTAGAATTCTGTTAGTTTTTGACAGCAATACATCCTCTAAATCATTGTTTTGAAGCAGGAGAAAGGCTCTGTGTGATCCAGATAGGCCTTTTCAGCTATTTTGAAAGAACACATCTATCCTTCAGTAGAAATTCATCATTGTAAGAAGCACGAGTATTAGAACCTTGTTGCCCAGTGAGAATTGAGTTCATTTCTCACCGGAATACTTCCAGAATATCACAGTTTTCATGATGGGGAAAGGCTCACTTTGTTCACAATAGACCTATTCAGCTGAGCTGAAGAAACACATGTACCTGTCCAAAGACCACCAACAGTAGTAGAAGGATTGGCATGTAGAACGTGGTTTGCAAGTGAGAACTTAGTTAATTTTTGAAAGGAATACTTCCTGGATATCATAGTTTTAAAGGAGGAGAAAGGCTTATTTTACTCCACATGGCTGATTCAACTGAGTTGAAGAAACACATGAATCTCGCTAAAGGAAACTTTCTGTCTTAGAGGTTGCAGCGTCATGCACATTCTTTCCCAGAGACTTGAGTTGTACTTGAAGGGAATACATCTTGCAGCGTGGTTTTTCCCAGGTCGGGATAGGCTCTATTTGCTTCAAATCCGACTGTTTAGCTAAGGTGAGGACACAATGTATCTCTCGGTAGGAAATCTTCAGTGTTAGAAGCAGGAGTTTCAAGCACATTTTTTTCCCTGTAAGTAATACATCAATAAAATCATAATTGTCTAGGTTTACAAAGCCTCTTTTAGAACCAAATAGTCCTGTTCAATTGAGTTGAAGAAACACATGTATCTCTCCAAAGGAAACCATCTATACTAGACCTTGCAGTGTCCTGCACATTGTGTCCCACATAGTTGAGTTAGTTTGTGAAAGGAATACATCTTGCAGCGTGTGTTTTCCTAGGTCGGGATAGGCTATGGGTGCTTCCCATCGGCCTGTTTAGCTAAGGTGAGGAAGCACATGTATCTCTCAGAAGGAAATCTTCAGTGTTAGAAGCAGGAGCTTCAATCACATTTTGTCCCTGTAATAATTGAGTAAGTTTTGGAAAGGAATAATTCCCTAAAATCATAATTTTCAACACTTAGAAAGGCTCATTTTGTTCCAAATTGGCCTATTCAGTTGAGTTGAAGAAACACAAGTATCTCTCCAAAGACACCCATGTTTGTAGAACAGAATGATGTAGAACATTGTTCTCTGTGAGAATAGAATTAGTTTTGCAAGGTATACTGCCTGCAACTTAGGTGGTTCAAGTTGGAGATAGGCTCTGTTTGCTCAAACTGGGCCAAGTGAGTTTCGATGTAGAAACACATGCATCGCTCCAAAAAATCATCTTTCTTAGAATCAGGAGGCTCGAGAACACTGTTTCCCTGTGAGAATTAAGTTAGTTTAGGAAGGAATACTGCCTGAAAACCATACTTTTCATGGTGGAGAAACGGTCACGTTGTTGCAAATAGGCCTGTTGAACTGAGTTGGAGAAACACATGTATATCTCCACAGACACCCATCTGTCCTTGAAGCAGGATGATGTGGGCTACTGATTTATTTGAGAATTGTGTTAGGTTTTCAAGGAATCCTTCCTGCAAATTAGGAGTTTCAAGGCGGAGATACACTGTGCATGCTCCAATTAGGCCTCTTCAGTGAATTTCAAGACACACATGTATCTCTCGGAGGACAACCTTCTGTGTATGAATCAGAAGCAGATAGCACATTGTGGCATAGTGAGAATTGAGCTAATTTTGAAAAAAAACACTTCGTGAGAATCTATGTTTTCAACGGATATGTAGGTTCTGTTCATTCCAAATAGGCCATGTCAGCTAAGGTAAGGAAACCAATGTATCTCTCCAAAGGAAAACATGGGTGTTTGAAGCACGAGCTTCAAGCACATTGTTTCCCGGGTATAATTCATTGAGTTTTTGAAAGCACAGCTGCCTGAAAATCATCATTTACAAGATGGAGAAAGGCTCATTTTGTTCCAAATAGCAGTATTCAGCTGATTTGGAGAAACACATGTGTCTCACCAGAGAAGACCTTGTCTGTAAAAAGCAGTAGGATGAAGAACGTTGTTTTGAAGGGATAACTGTCTTAGTTATTTAAGGAATACATCCTGCAAATCATAGTTTTCAAGGTGGATATGAGCTAAGTTTGCTCTAATTGGCCTACTCAGCACACCTGAAGAAACACATATATCACTCCAAAGAAAACCATCAGTCTTAGAAGCTGCAACATCGAGCGCATTGCTTTCTCTTGTGAAACGGTTAAGTATTTGAAAAGAATACCTCCTGTAACAAAGGGCTTTCAAGGTGGAGATAGGCTCTGTTTGCTCCAACTAGACCTATTCATGTGAGTGGAAAAATCTCATGAATCTCTCCAAAGTAAACCATGTGTGTTACATGCTGTAGCATCTATCATCCTGTTTCCCTGTGAAAATCAATTGAGGTTTTGAAAGGAATACTGCCTGCTACTCAAGTGTTTGAAGGTAAAGATAGGTTCTGTTTCCTCCAAACAGTCCTATTCAGACACCCTGAAGAAACACATACATCTATGCATATAATCCATTTCTGTTTTAAGCAGAAGCATCTAGCACACTGTTTCCCTGTGAGAATTCAGTCAGTTGTGAAAGGAATACTTTCTGCAACGTAGATGTTTCAAGGTGAAGATATGTTCTCTTTCTTCCAATTAAGCCTATTCAGCTGACTTGAAGAAACACATATATCTCTCCAAATAAACCTACCACATCAGAAGCTGTAGCAGTTACCATATTGTTTCTGTGTGAGAATCGAATTCTGTTTTTCTTGGAATGTTCCTACAACTTACATGTTTCAAGGTGAACATAGGCTCAGTTAGCTCCAAATAGGCCTGTCTATCTCAGCTGAAGAAAACCATGTATCTCTCAAAGTAAAACCATTGGTGTTAGAGGAATGACAGTCTAGCGTATTGTTCTTTGTGAGAATTGAGTTAGTTTTTCAGAGGAATAGTTCCTGCAAATCACACTTTTCATGGCAGAGAAAGGCTCATTTCTTTAACAAATGGCCGACTTAGCTCAGTTGTAGAAATGCTACCTACCTCTCCAAAGGAAACCATGGATGTTAGTGGCTGCAGCATCCTGCACATTGTTTCCCCGTGAGAGTTTAGATAATTTTGGAAAGGAGCACTTCGTGCATTGTGGGTTTTTCAAGGTGTTGATAGACTGTCTTTCTTGTAAATGTGCCTATTCAGCCGAATGGAAGTAACTCATGGATCTCTCCCAAGACAACCATCTGTTTTAGAAGCAGAATCATGTAGAATATCGTTTCCCTTTGTGAACTGAGTTACTTTTAATTAATACTTGCTGTAACTTAGATGTTTCAAGGTGGGGATAGGATCTGTTTGCTGCAGGTAGCCATGTTCTGCTAAGTTGAAGAAACACATGTATCTATGGACAGAAAACCATGTGTGTTAGAAGTGGGAGCGTGATGCTCATTGTTGTCCAGTTAAAATTGTGTTAGTTTTGGAAAGGAATACTTAACGAAAATCTTAGTTTTCTAGAGGGAGAAAGGCTCATTTCATTCCAAAATGCCCAATTGAGCTTAGTGAAGTTAACACAAGTATCTCTCCAAAAAGAACAATGTGTGTTGGAGGCTGCAGCATCTTGCCACGGGTTTCCCTGTGTGAGTTCACTTAGTTTTTAATGGAATTCTTTCTGCAATATGGGTTTCTCAAGGTTGTGATAGGCTCTCTAAATTGCAAAGAGGCTTCTGCAGCTGAGTTGAGGAAACACATGTATCTGTCTAAAGACAACCATTGATGTTAAAAGCAGTAGCATGTAGAACATTGTTTCCCTGTGAGAACCGAGTTAATTGTTGAAAGGAATACTTCAAGACAATCATAGTTTCCAAGCTGGAGAAAGGCTCATTTAGTTCCACATAGGCCTATTCACCTGAGTTGAAGGAAAACACGTACCTCTGCAAAGACAACCATTTCTGTTAGAAGCATTGGCATGAAGAACATTGTTTCCAAGCAAGAATGGAGTCGTTTTTGACAGGATTACTTCCTGCAACATAGGTGTTTCAGGGTGGGGATAGGATCTGTTAGCTCCATTATAGGCCTATTCAGCTAAGTTGAAGGAAAACATATATCACTTCAAAAAAACCATCTTAGTTAGAAAGTGAAACATTTTGCATATTGTATCCTGTGACTGTCGATTTAGCTTTTGAAAGGGATCCTTCCTGCAACATAGGATTTTCAAAGAGGAGATAGGTACGTTTGCTTAAATAGGCCTATACAACTAAGAGGAAGAAACACATATATCAGGCAGAGGAAAACCATCTGTGTTCGAAGCATAAGCATCTAATTCATTGCTACACTGTTAGAATTCTGTTAGTTTTTGACAGCAATACATCCTCTAAATCATTGTTTTGAAGCAGGAGAAAGGCTCTGTGTGATCCAGATAGGCCTTTTCAGCTATTTTGAAAGAACACATCTATCCTTCAGTAGAAATTCATCATTGTAAGAAGCACGAGTATTAGAACCTTGTTGCCCAGTGAGAATTGAGTTCATTTCTCACCGGAATACTTCCAGAATATCACAGTTTTCATGATGGGGAAAGGCTCACTTTGTTCACAATAGACCTATTCAGCTGAGCTGAAGAAACACATGTACCTGTCCAAAGACCACCAACAGTAGTAGAAGGATTGGCATGTAGAACGTGGTTTGCAAGTGAGAACTTAGTTAATTTTTGAAAGGAATACTTCCTGGATATCATAGTTTTAAAGGAGGAGAAAGGCTTATTTTACTCCACATGGCTGATTCAACTGAGTTGAAGAAACACATGAATCTCGCTAAAGGAAACTTTCTGTCTTAGAGGTTGCAGCGTCATGCACATTCTTTCCCAGAGACTTGAGTTGTACTTGAAGGGAATACATCTTGCAGCGTGGTTTTTCCCAGGTCGGGATAGGCTCTATTTGCTTCAAATCCGACTGTTTAGCTAAGGTGAGGACACAATGTATCTCTCGGTAGGAAATCTTCAGTGTTAGAAGCAGGAGTTTCAAGCACATTTTTTTCCCTGTAAGTAATACATCAATAAAATCATAATTGTCTAGGTTTACAAAGCCTCTTTTAGAACCAAATAGTCCTGTTCAATTGAGTTGAAGAAACACATGTATCTCTCCAAAGGAAACCATCTATACTAGACCTTGCAGTGTCCTGCACATTGTTTCCCACATAGTTGAGTTAGTTTGTGAAAGGAATACATCTTGCAGCGTGTGTTTTCCTAGGTCGGGATAGGCTATGGGTGCTTCCCATCGGCCTGTTTAGCTAAGGTGAGGAAGCACATGTATCTCTCAGAAGGAAATCTTCAGTGTTAGAAGCAGGAGCTTCAATCACATTTTGTCCCTGTAATAATTGAGTAAGTTTTGGAAAGGAATAATTCCCTAAAATCATAATTTTCAACACTTAGAAAGGCTCATTTTGTTCCAATTTGGCCTATTCAGTTGAGTTGAAGAAACACAAGTATCTCTCCAAAGACACCCATGTTTGTAGAACAGAATGATGTAGAACATTGTTCTCTGTGAGAATAGAATTAGTTTTGCAAGGTATACTGCCTGCAACTTAGGTGGTTCAAGTTGGAGATAGGCTCTGTTTGCTCAAACTGGGCCAAGTGAGTTTCGATGTAGAAACACATGCATCGCTCCAAAAAATCATCTTTCTTAGAATCAGGAGGCTCGAGAACACTGTTTCCCTGTGAGAATTAAGTTAGTTTAGGAAGGAATACTGCCTGAAAACCATACTTTTCATGGTGGAGAAACGGTCACGTTGTTGCAAATAGGCCTGTTGAACTGAGTTGGAGAAACACATGTATATCTCCACAGACACCCATCTGTCCTTGAAGCAGGATGATGTGGGCTACTGATTTATTTGAGAATTGTGTTAGGTTTTCAAGGAATCCTTCCTGCAAATTAGGAGTTTCAAGGCGGAGATACACTGTGCATGCTCCAATTAGGCCTCTTCAGTGAATTTCAAGACACACATGTATCTCTCGGAGGACAACCTTCTGTGTATGAATCAGAAGCAGATAGCACATTGTGGCATAGTGAGAATTGAGCTAATTTTGAAAAAAAACACTTCGTGAGAATCTATGTTTTCAACGGATATGTAGGTTCTGTTCATTCCAAATAGGCCATGTCAGCTAAGGTAAGGAAACCAATGTATCTCTCCAAAGGAAAACATGGGTGTTTGAAGCACGAGCTTCAAGCACATTGTTTCCCGGGTATAATTCATTGAGTTTTTGAAAGCACAGCTGCCTGAAAATCATCATTTACAAGATGGAGAAAGGCTCATTTTGTTCCAAATAGCAGTATTCAGCTGATTTGGAGAAACACATGTGTCTCACCAGAGAAGACCTTGTCTGTAAAAAGCAGTAGGATGAAGAACGTTGTTTTGAAGGGATAACTGTCTTAGTTATTTAAGGAATACATCCTGCAAATCATAGTTTTCAAGGTGGATATGAGCTAAGTTTGCTCTAATTGGCCTACTCAGCACACCTGAAGAAACACATATATCACTCCAAAGAAAACCATCAGTCTTAGAAGCTGCAACATCGAGCGCATTGCTTTCTCTTGTGAAACGGTTAAGTATTTGAAAAGAATACCTCCTGTAACAAAGGGCTTTCAAGGTGGAGATAGGCTCTGTTTGCTCCAACTAGACCTATTCATGTGAGTGGAAAAATCTCATGAATCTCTCCAAAGTAAACCATGTGTGTTACATGCTGTAGCATCTATCATCCTGTTTCCCTGTGAAAATCAATTGAGGTTTTGAAAGGAATACTGCCTGCTACTCAAGTGTTTGAAGGTAAAGATAGGTTCTGTTTCCTCCAAACAGTCCTATTCAGACACCCTGAAGAAACACATACATCTATGCATATAATCCATTTCTGTTTTAAGCAGAAGCATCTAGCACACTGTTTCCCTGTGAGAATTCAGTCAGTTGTGAAAGGAATACTTTCTGCAACGTAGATGTTTCAAGGTGAAGATATGTTCTCTTTCTTCCAATTAAGCCTATTCAGCTGACTTGAAGAAACACATATATCTCTCCAAATAAACCTACTACATCAGAAGCTGTAGCAGTTACCATATTGTTTCTGTGTGAGAATCGAATTCTGTTTTTCTTGGAATGTTCCTACAACTTACATGTTTCAAGGTGAACATAGGCTCAGTTAGCTCCAAATAGGCCTGTCTATCTCAGCTGAAGAAAACCATGTATCTCTCAAAGTAAAACCATTGGTGTTAGAGGAATGACAGTCTAGCGTATTGTTCTTTGTGAGAATTGAGTTAGTTTTTCAGAGGAATAGTTCCTGCAAATCACACTTTTCATGGCAGAGAAAGGCTCATTTCTTTAACAAATGGCCGACTTAGCTCAGTTGTAGAAATGCTACCTACCTCTCCAAAGGAAACCATGGATGTTAGTGGCTGCAGCATCCTGCACATTGTTTCCCCGTGAGAGTTTAGATAATTTTGGAAAGGAGCACTTCGTGCATTGTGGGTTTTTCAAGGTGTTGATAGACTGTCTTTCTTGTAAATGTGCCTATTCAGCCGAATGGAAGTAACTCATGGATCTCTCCCAAGACAACCATCTGTTTTAGAAGCAGAATCATGTAGAATATCGTTTCCCTTTGTGAACTGAGTTACTTTTAATTAATACTTGCTGTAACTTAGATGTTTCAAGGTGGGGATAGGATCTGTTTGCTGCAGGTAGCCATGTTCTGCTAAGTTGAAGAAACACATGTATCTATGGACAGAAAACCATGTGTGTTAGAAGTGGGAGCGTGATGCTCATTGTTGTCCAGTTAAAATTGTGTTAGTTTTGGAAAGGAATACTTAACGAAAATCTTAGTTTTCTAGAGGGAGAAAGGCTCATTTCATTCCAAAATGCCCAATTGAGCTTAGTGAAGTTAACACAAGTATCTCTCCAAAAAGAACAATGTGTGTTGGAGGCTGCAGCATCTTGCCACGGGTTTCCCTGTGTGAGTTCACTTAGTTTTTAATGGAATTCTTTCTGCAATATGGGTTTCTCAAGGTTGTGATAGGCTCTCTAAATTGCAAAGAGGCTTCTGCAGCTGAGTTGAGGAAACACATGTATCTGTCTAAAGACAACCATTGATGTTAAAAGCAGTAGCATGTAGAACATTGTTTCCCTGTGAGAACCGAGTTAATTGTTGAAAGGAATACTTCAAGACAATCATAGTTTCCAAGCTGGAGAAAGGCTCATTTAGTTCCACATAGGCCTATTCACCTGAGTTGAAGGAAAACACGTACCTCTGCAAAGACAACCATTTCTGTTAGAAGCATTGGCATGAAGAACATTGTTTCCAAGCAAGAATGGAGTCGTTTTTGACAGGATTACTTCCTGCAACATAGGTGTTTCAGGGTGGGGATAGGATCTGTTAGCTCCATTATAGGCCTATTCAGCTAAGTTGAAGGAAAACATATATCACTTCAAAAAAACCATCTTAGTTAGAAAGTGAAACATTTTGCATATTGTATCCCGTGACTGTCGATTTAGCTTTTGAAAGGGATCCTTCCTGCAACATAGGATTTTCAAAGAGGAGATAGGTACGTTTGCTTAAATAGGCCTATACAACTAAGAGGAAGAAACACATATATCAGGCAGAGGAAAACCATCTGTGTTCGAAGCATAAGCATCTAATTCATTGCTACCCTGTTAGAATTCTGTTAGTTTTTGACAGCAATACATCCTCTAAATCATTGTTTTGAAGCAGGAGAAAGGCTCTGTGTGATCCAGATAGGCCTTTTCAGCTATTTTGAAAGAACACATCTATCCTTCAGTAGAAATTCATCATTGTAAGAAGCACGAGTATTAGAACCTTGTTGCCCAGTGAGAATTGAGTTCATTTCTCACCGGAATACTTCCAGAATATCACAGTTTTCATGATGGGGAAAGGCTCACTTTGTTCACAATAGACCTATTCAGCTGAGCTGAAGAAACACATGTACCTGTCCAAAGACCACCAACAGTAGTAGAAGGATTGGCATGTAGAACGTGGTTTGCAAGTGAGAACTTAGTTAATTTTTGAAAGGAATACTTCCTGGATATCATAGTTTTAAAGGAGGAGAAAGGCTTATTTTACTCCACATGGCTGATTCAACTGAGTTGAAGAAACACATGAATCTCGCTAAAGGAAACTTTCTGTCTTAGAGGTTGCAGCGTCATGCACATTCTTTCCCAGAGACTTGAGTTGTACTTGAAGGGAATACATCTTGCAGCGTGGTTTTTCCCAGGTCGGGATAGGCTCTATTTGCTTCAAATCCGACTGTTTAGCTAAGGTGAGGACACAATGTATCTCTCGGTAGGAAATCTTCAGTGTTAGAAGCAGGAGTTTCAAGCACATTTTTTTCCCTGTAAGTAATACATCAATAAAATCATAATTGTCTAGGTTTACAAAGCCTCTTTTAGAACCAAATAGTCCTGTTCAATTGAGTTGAAGAAACACATGTATCTCTCCAAAGGAAACCATCTATACTAGACCTTGCAGTGTCCTGCACATTGTTTCCCACATAGTTGAGTTAGTTTGTGAAAGGAATACATCTTGCAGCGTGTGTTTTCCTAGGTCGGGATAGGCTATGGGTGCTTCCCATCGGCCTGTTTAGCTAAGGTGAGGAAGCACATGTATCTCTCAGAAGGAAATCTTCAGTGTTAGAAGCAGGAGCTTCAATCACATTTTGTCCCTGTAATAATTGAGTAAGTTTTGGAAAGGAATAATTCCCTAAAATCATAATTTTCAACACTTAGAAAGGCTCATTTTGTTCCAAATTGGCCTATTCAGTTGAGTTGAAGAAACACAAGTATCTCTCCAAAGACACCCATGTTTGTAGAACAGAATGATGTAGAACATTGTTCTCTGTGAGAATAGAATTAGTTTTGCAAGGTATACTGCCTGCAACTTAGGTGGTTCAAGTTGGAGATAGGCTCTGTTTGCTCAAACTGGGCCAAGTGAGTTTCGATGTAGAAACACATGCATCGCTCCAAAAAATCATCTTTCTTAGAATCAGGAGGCTCGAGAACACTGTTTCCCTGTGAGAATTAAGTTAGTTTAGGAAGGAATACTGCCTGAAAACCATACTTTTCATGGTGGAGAAACGGTCACGTTGTTGCAAATAGGCCTGTTGAACTGAGTTGGAGAAACACATGTATATCTCCACAGACACCCATCTGTCCTTGAAGCAGGATGATGTGGGCTACTGATTTATTTGAGAATTGTGTTAGGTTTTCAAGGAATCCTTCCTGCAAATTAGGAGTTTCAAGGCGGAGATACACTGTGCATGCTCCAATTAGGCCTCTTCAGTGAATTTCAAGACACACATGTATCTCTCGGAGGACAACCTTCTGTGTATGAATCAGAAGCAGATAGCACATTGTGGCATAGTGAGAATTGAGCTAATTTTGAAAAAAAACACTTCGTGAGAATCTATGTTTTCAACGGATATGTAGGTTCTGTTCATTCCAAATAGGCCATGTCAGCTAAGGTAAGGAAACCAATGTATCTCTCCAAAGGAAAACATGGGTGTTTGAAGCACGAGCTTCAAGCACATTGTTTCCCGGGTATAATTCATTGAGTTTTTGAAAGCACAGCTGCCTGAAAATCATCATTTACAAGATGGAGAAAGGCTCATTTTGTTCCAAATAGCAGTATTCAGCTGATTTGGAGAAACACATGTGTCTCACCAGAGAAGACCTTGTCTGTAAAAAGCAGTAGGATGAAGAACGTTGTTTTGAAGGGATAACTGTCTTAGTTATTTAAGGAATACATCCTGCAAATCATAGTTTTCAAGGTGGATATGAGCTAAGTTTGCTCTAATTGGCCTACTCAGCACACCTGAAGAAACACATATATCACTCCAAAGAAAACCATCAGTCTTAGAAGCTGCAACATCGAGCGCATTGCTTTCTCTTGTGAAACGGTTAAGTATTTGAAAAGAATACCTCCTGTAACAAAGGGCTTTCAAGGTGGAGATAGGCTCTGTTTGCTCCAACTAGACCTATTCATGTGAGTGGAAAAATCTCATGAATCTCTCCAAAGTAAACCATGTGTGTTACATGCTGTAGCATCTATCATCCTGTTTCCCTGTGAAAATCAATTGAGGTTTTGAAAGGAATACTGCCTGCTACTCAAGTGTTTGAAGGTAAAGATAGGTTCTGTTTCCTCCAAACAGTCCTATTCAGACACCCTGAAGAAACACATACATCTATGCATATAATCCATTTCTGTTTTAAGCAGAAGCATCTAGCACACTGTTTCCCTGTGAGAATTCAGTCAGTTGTGAAAGGAATACTTTCTGCAACGTAGATGTTTCAAGGTGAAGATATGTTCTCTTTCTTCCAATTAAGCCTATTCAGCTGACTTGAAGAAACACATATATCTCTCCAAATAAACCTACCACATCAGAAGCTGTAGCAGTTACCATATTGTTTCTGTGTGAGAATCGAATTCTGTTTTTCTTGGAATGTTCCTACAACTTACATGTTTCAAGGTGAACATAGGCTCAGTTAGCTCCAAATAGGCCTGTCTATCTCAGCTGAAGAAAACCATGTATCTCTCAAAGTAAAACCATTGGTGTTAGAGGAATGACAGTCTAGCGTATTGTTCTTTGTGAGAATTGAGTTAGTTTTTCAGAGGAATAGTTCCTGCAAATCACACTTTTCATGGCAGAGAAAGGCTCATTTCTTTAACAAATGGCCGACTTAGCTCAGTTGTAGAAATGCTACCTACCTCTCCAAAGGAAACCATGGATGTTAGTGGCTGCAGCATCCTGCACATTGTTTCCCCGTGAGAGTTTAGATAATTTTGGAAAGGAGCACTTCGTGCATTGTGGGTTTTTCAAGGTGTTGATAGACTGTCTTTCTTGTAAATGTGCCTATTCAGCCGAATGGAAGTAACTCATGGATCTCTCCCAAGACAACCATCTGTTTTAGAAGCAGAATCATGTAGAATATCGTTTCCCTTTGTGAACTGAGTTACTTTTAATCAATACTTGCTGTAACTTAGATGTTTCAAGGTGGGGATAGGATCTGTTTGCTGCAGGTAGCCATGTTCTGCTAAGTTGAAGAAACACATGTATCTATGGACAGAAAACCATGTGTGTTAGAAGTGGGAGCGTGATGCTCATTGTTGTCCAGTTAAAATTGTGTTAGTTTTGGAAAGGAATACTTAACGAAAATCTTAGTTTTCTAGAGGGAGAAAGGCTCATTTCATTCCAAAATGCCCAATTGAGCTTAGTGAAGTTAACACAAGTATCTCTCCAAAAAGAACAATGTGTGTTGGAGGCTGCAGCATCTTGCCACGGGTTTCCCTGTGTGAGTTCACTTAGTTTTTAATGGAATTCTTTCTGCAATATGGGTTTCTCAAGGTTGTGATAGGCTCTCTAAATTGCAAAGAGGCTTCTGCAGCTGAGTTGAGGAAACACATGTATCTGTCTAAAGACAACCATTGATGTTAAAAGCAGTAGCATGTAGAACATTGTTTCCCTGTGAGAACCGAGTTAATTGTTGAAAGGAATACTTCAAGACAATCATAGTTTCCAAGCTGGAGAAAGGCTCATTTAGTTCCACATAGGCCTATTCACCTGAGTTGAAGGAAAACACGTACCTCTGCAAAGACAACCATTTCTGTTAGAAGCATTGGCATGAAGAACATTGTTTCCAAGCAAGAATGGAGTCGTTTTTGACAGGATTACTTCCTGCAACATAGGTGTTTCAGGGTGGGGATAGGATCTGTTAGCTCCATTATAGGCCTATTCAGCTAAGTTGAAGGAAAACATATATCACTTCAAAAAAACCATCTTAGTTAGAAAGTGAAACATTTTGCATATTGTATCCTGTGACTGTCGATTTAGCTTTTGAAAGGGATCCTTCCTGCAACATAGGATTTTCAAAGAGGAGATAGGTACGTTTGCTTAAATAGGCCTATACAACTAAGAGGAAGAAACACATATATCAGGCAGAGGAAAACCATCTGTGTTCGAAGCATAAGCATCTAATTCATTGCTACCCTGTTAGAATTCTGTTAGTTTTTGACAGCAATACATCCTCTAAATCATTGTTTTGAAGCAGGAGAAAGGCTCTGTGTGATCCAGATAGGCCTTTTCAGCTATTTTGAAAGAACACATCTATCCTTCAGTAGAAATTCATCATTGTAAGAAGCACGAGTATTAGAACCTTGTTGCCCAGTGAGAATTGAGTTCATTTCTCACCGGAATACTTCCAGAATATCACAGTTTTCATGATGGGGAAAGGCTCACTTTGTTCACAATAGACCTATTCAGCTGAGCTGAAGAAACACATGTACCTGTCCAAAGACCACCAACAGTAGTAGAAGGATTGGCATGTAGAACGTGGTTTGCAAGTGAGAACTTAGTTAATTTTTGAAAGGAATACTTCCTGGATATCATAGTTTTAAAGGAGGAGAAAGGCTTATTTTACTCCACATGGCTGATTCAACTGAGTTGAAGAAACACATGAATCTCGCTAAAGGAAACTTTCTGTCTTAGAGGTTGCAGCGTCATGCACATTCTTTCCCAGAGACTTGAGTTGTACTTGAAGGGAATACATCTTGCAGCGTGGTTTTTCCCAGGTCGGGATAGGCTCTATTTGCTTCAAATCCGACTGTTTAGCTAAGGTGAGGACACAATGTATCTCTCGGTAGGAAATCTTCAGTGTTAGAAGCAGGAGTTTCAAGCACATTTTTTTCCCTGTAAGTAATACATCAATAAAATCATAATTGTCTAGGTTTACAAAGCCTCTTTTAGAACCAAATAGTCCTGTTCAATTGAGTTGAAGAAACACATGTATCTCTCCAAAGGAAACCATCTATACTAGACCTTGCAGTGTCCTGCACATTGTTTCCCACATAGTTGAGTTAGTTTGTGAAAGGAATACATCTTGCAGCGTGTGTTTTCCTAGGTCGGGATAGGCTATGGGTGCTTCCCATCGGCCTGTTTAGCTAAGGTGAGGAAGCACATGTATCTCTCAGAAGGAAATCTTCAGTGTTAGAAGCAGGAGCTTCAATCACATTTTGTCCCTGTAATAATTGAGTAAGTTTTGGAAAGGAATAATTCCCTAAAATCATAATTTTCAACACTTAGAAAGGCTCATTTTGTTCCAAATTGGCCTATTCAGTTGAGTTGAAGAAACACAAGTATCTCTCCAAAGACACCCATGTTTGTAGAACAGAATGATGTAGAACATTGTTCTCTGTGAGAATAGAATTAGTTTTGCAAGGTATACTGCCTGCAACTTAGGTGGTTCAAGTTGGAGATAGGCTCTGTTTGCTCAAACTGGGCCAAGTGAGTTTCGATGTAGAAACACATGCATCGCTCCAAAAAATCATCTTTCTTAGAATCAGGAGGCTCGAGAACACTGTTTCCCTGTGAGAATTAAGTTAGTTTAGGAAGGAATACTGCCTGAAAACCATACTTTTCATGGTGGAGAAACGGTCACGTTGTTGCAAATAGGCCTGTTGAACTGAGTTGGAGAAACACATGTATATCTCCACAGACACCCATCTGTCCTTGAAGCAGGATGATGTGGGCTACTGATTTATTTGAGAATTGTGTTAGGTTTTCAAGGAATCCTTCCTGCAAATTAGGAGTTTCAAGGCGGAGATACACTGTGCATGCTCCAATTAGGCCTCTTCAGTGAATTTCAAGACACACATGTATCTCTCGGAGGACAACCTTCTGTGTATGAATCAGAAGCAGATAGCACATTGTGGCATAGTGAGAATTGAGCTAATTTTGAAAAAAAACACTTCGTGAGAATCTATGTTTTCAACGGATATGTAGGTTCTGTTCATTCCAAATAGGCCATGTCAGCTAAGGTAAGGAAACCAATGTACCTCTCCAAAGGAAAACATGGGTGTTTGAAGCACGAGCTTCAAGCACATTGTTTCCCGGGTATAATTCATTGAGTTTTTGAAAGCACAGCTGCCTGAAAATCATCATTTACAAGATGGAGAAAGGCTCATTTTGTTCCAAATAGCAGTATTCAGCTGATTTGGAGAAACACATGTGTCTCACCAGAGAAGACCTTGTCTGTAAAAAGCAGTAGGATGAAGAACGTTGTTTTGAAGGGATAACTGTCTTAGTTATTTAAGGAATACATCCTGCAAATCATAGTTTTCAAGGTGGATATGAGCTAAGTTTGCTCTAATTGGCCTACTCAGCACACCTGAAGAAACACATATATCACTCCAAAGAAAACCATCAGTCTTAGAAGCTGCAACATCGAGCGCATTGCTTTCTCTTGTGAAACGGTTAAGTATTTGAAAAGAATACCTCCTGTAACAAAGGGCTTTCAAGGTGGAGATAGGCTCTGTTTGCTCCAACTAGACCTATTCATGTGAGTGGAAAAATCTCATGAATCTCTCCAAAGTAAACCATGTGTGTTACATGCTGTAGCATCTATCATCCTGTTTCCCTGTGAAAATCAATTGAGGTTTTGAAAGGAATACTGCCTGCTACTCAAGTGTTTGAAGGTAAAGATAGGTTCTGTTTCCTCCAAACAGTCCTATTCAGACACCCTGAAGAAACACATACATCTATGCATATAATCCATTTCTGTTTTAAGCAGAAGCATCTAGCACACTGTTTCCCTGTGAGAATTCAGTCAGTTGTGAAAGGAATACTTTCTGCAACGTAGATGTTTCAAGGTGAAGATATGTTCTCTTTCTTCCAATTAAGCCTATTCAGCTGACTTGAAGAAACACATATATCTCTCCAAATAAACCTACCACATCAGAAGCTGTAGCAGTTACCATATTGTTTCTGTGTGAGAATCGAATTCTGTTTTTCTTGGAATGTTCCTACAACTTACATGTTTCAAGGTGAACATAGGCTCAGTTAGCTCCAAATAGGCCTGTCTATCTCAGCTGAAGAAAACCATGTATCTCTCAAAGTAAAACCATTGGTGTTAGAGGAATGACAGTCTAGCGTATTGTTCTTTGTGAGAATTGAGTTAGTTTTTCAGAGGAATAGTTCCTGCAAATCACACTTTTCATGGCAGAGAAAGGCTCATTTCTTTAACAAATGGCCGACTTAGCTCAGTTGTAGAAATGCTACCTACCTCTCCAAAGGAAACCATGGATGTTAGTGGCTGCAGCATCCTGCACATTGTTTCCCCGTGAGAGTTTAGATAATTTTGGAAAGGAGCACTTCGTGCATTGTGGGTTTTTCAAGGTGTTGATAGACTGTCTTTCTTGTAAATGTGCCTATTCAGCCGAATGGAAGTAACTCATGGATCTCTCCCAAGACAACCATCTGTTTTAGAAGCAGAATCATGTAGAATATCGTTTCCCTTTGTGAACTGAGTTACTTTTAATCAATACTTGCTGTAACTTAGATGTTTCAAGGTGGGGATAGGATCTGTTTGCTGCAGGTAGCCATGTTCTGCTAAGTTGAAGAAACACATGTATCTATGGACAGAAAACCATGTGTGTTAGAAGTGGGAGCGTGATGCTCATTGTTGTCCAGTTAAAATTGTGTTAGTTTTGGAAAGGAATACTTAACGAAAATCTTAGTTTTCTAGAGGGAGAAAGGCTCATTTCATTCCAAAATGCCCAATTGAGCTTAGTGAAGTTAACACAAGTATCTCTCCAAAAAGAACAATGTGTGTTGGAGGCTGCAGCATCTTGCCACGGGTTTCCCTGTGTGAGTTCACTTAGTTTTTAATGGAATTCTTTCTGCAATATGGGTTTCTCAAGGTTGTGATAGGCTCTCTAAATTGCAAAGAGGCTTCTGCAGCTGAGTTGAGGAAACACATGTATCTGTCTAAAGACAACCATTGATGTTAAAAGCAGTAGCATGTAGAACATTGTTTCCCTGTGAGAACCGAGTTAATTGTTGAAAGGAATACTTCAAGACAATCATAGTTTCCAAGCTGGAGAAAGGCTCATTTAGTTCCACATAGGCCTATTCACCTGAGTTGAAGGAAAACACGTACCTCTGCAAAGACAACCATTTCTGTTAGAAGCATTGGCATGAAGAACATTGTTTCCAAGCAAGAATGGAGTCGTTTTTGACAGGATTACTTCCTGCAACATAGGTGTTTCAGGGTGGGGATAGGATCTGTTAGCTCCATTATAGGCCTATTCAGCTAAGTTGAAGGAAAACATATATCACTTCAAAAAAACCATCTTAGTTAGAAAGTGAAACATTTTGCATATTGTATCCTGTGACTGTCGATTTAGCTTTTGAAAGGGATCCTTCCTGCAACATAGGATTTTCAAAGAGGAGATAGGTACGTTTGCTTAAATAGGCCTATACAACTAAGAGGAAGAAACACATATATCAGGCAGAGGAAAACCATCTGTGTTCGAAGCATAAGCATCTAATTCATTGCTACCCTGTTAGAATTCTGTTAGTTTTTGACAGCAATACATCCTCTAAATCATTGTTTTGAAGCAGGAGAAAGGCTCTGTGTGATCCAGATAGGCCTTTTCAGCTATTTTGAAAGAACACATCTATCCTTCAGTAGAAATTCATCATTGTAAGAAGCACGAGTATTAGAACCTTGTTGCCCAGTGAGAATTGAGTTCATTTCTCACCGGAATACTTCCAGAATATCACAGTTTTCATGATGGGGAAAGGCTCACTTTGTTCACAATAGACCTATTCAGCTGAGCTGAAGAAACACATGTACCTGTCCAAAGACCACCAACAGTAGTAGAAGGATTGGCATGTAGAACGTGGTTTGCAAGTGAGAACTTAGTTAATTTTTGAAAGGAATACTTCCTGGATATCATAGTTTTAAAGGAGGAGAAAGGCTTATTTTACTCCACATGGCTGATTCAACTGAGTTGAAGAAACACATGAATCTCGCTAAAGGAAACTTTCTGTCTTAGAGGTTGCAGCGTCATGCACATTCTTTCCCAGAGACTTGAGTTGTACTTGAAGGGAATACATCTTGCAGCGTGGTTTTTCCCAGGTCGGGATAGGCTCTATTTGCTTCAAATCCGACTGTTTAGCTAAGGTGAGGACACAATGTATCTCTCGGTAGGAAATCTTCAGTGTTAGAAGCAGGAGTTTCAAGCACATTTTTTTCCCTGTAAGTAATACATCAATAAAATCATAATTGTCTAGGTTTACAAAGCCTCTTTTAGAACCAAATAGTCCTGTTCAATTGAGTTGAAGAAACACATGTATCTCTCCAAAGGAAACCATCTATACTAGACCTTGCAGTGTCCTGCACATTGTGTCCCACATAGTTGAGTTAGTTTGTGAAAGGAATACATCTTGCAGCGTGTGTTTTCCTAGGTCGGGATAGGCTATGGGTGCTTCCCATCGGCCTGTTTAGCTAAGGTGAGGAAGCACATGTATCTCTCAGAAGGAAATCTTCAGTGTTAGAAGCAGGAGCTTCAATCACATTTTGTCCCTGTAATAATTGAGTAAGTTTTGGAAAGGAATAATTCCCTAAAATCATAATTTTCAACACTTAGAAAGGCTCATTTTGTTCCAAATTGGCCTATTCAGTTGAGTTGAAGAAACACAAGTATCTCTCCAAAGACACCCATGTTTGTAGAACAGAATGATGTAGAACATTGTTCTCTGTGAGAATAGAATTAGTTTTGCAAGGTATACTGCCTGCAACTTAGGTGGTTCAAGTTGGAGATAGGCTCTGTTTGCTCAAACTGGGCCAAGTGAGTTTCGATGTAGAAACACATGCATCGCTCCAAAAAATCATCTTTCTTAGAATCAGGAGGCTCGAGAACACTGTTTCCCTGTGAGAATTAAGTTAGTTTAGGAAGGAATACTGCCTGAAAACCATACTTTTCATGGTGGAGAAACGGTCACGTTGTTGCAAATAGGCCTGTTGAACTGAGTTGGAGAAACACATGTATATCTCCACAGACACCCATCTGTCCTTGAAGCAGGATGATGTGGGCTACTGATTTATTTGAGAATTGTGTTAGGTTTTCAAGGAATCCTTCCTGCAAATTAGGAGTTTCAAGGCGGAGATACACTGTGCATGCTCCAATTAGGCCTCTTCAGTGAATTTCAAGACACACATGTATCTCTCGGAGGACAACCTTCTGTGTATGAATCAGAAGCAGATAGCACATTGTGGCATAGTGAGAATTGAGCTAATTTTGAAAAAAAACACTTCGTGAGAATCTATGTTTTCAACGGATATGTAGGTTCTGTTCATTCCAAATAGGCCATGTCAGCTAAGGTAAGGAAACCAATGTACCTCTCCAAAGGAAAACATGGGTGTTTGAAGCACGAGCTTCAAGCACATTGTTTCCCGGGTATAATTCATTGAGTTTTTGAAAGCACAGCTGCCTGAAAATCATCATTTACAAGATGGAGAAAGGCTCATTTTGTTCCAAATAGCAGTATTCAGCTGATTTGGAGAAACACATGTGTCTCACCAGAGAAGACCTTGTCTGTAAAAAGCAGTAGGATGAAGAACGTTGTTTTGAAGGGATAACTGTCTTAGTTATTTAAGGAATACATCCTGCAAATCATAGTTTTCAAGGTGGATATGAGCTAAGTTTGCTCTAATTGGCCTACTCAGCACACCTGAAGAAACACATATATCACTCCAAAGAAAACCATCAGTCTTAGAAGCTGCAACATCGAGCGCATTGCTTTCTCTTGTGAAACGGTTAAGTATTTGAAAAGAATACCTCCTGTAACAAAGGGCTTTCAAGGTGGAGATAGGCTCTGTTTGCTCCAACTAGACCTATTCATGTGAGTGGAAAAATCTCATGAATCTCTCCAAAGTAAACCATGTGTGTTACATGCTGTAGCATCTATCATCCTGTTTCCCTGTGAAAATCAATTGAGGTTTTGAAAGGAATACTGCCTGCTACTCAAGTGTTTGAAGGTAAAGATAGGTTCTGTTTCCTCCAAACAGTCCTATTCAGACACCCTGAAGAAACACATACATCTATGCATATAATCCATTTCTGTTTTAAGCAGAAGCATCTAGCACACTGTTTCCCTGTGAGAATTCAGTCAGTTGTGAAAGGAATACTTTCTGCAACGTAGATGTTTCAAGGTGAAGATATGTTCTCTTTCTTCCAATTAAGCCTATTCAGCTGACTTGAAGAAACACATATATCTCTCCAAATAAACCTACCACATCAGAAGCTGTAGCAGTTACCATATTGTTTCTGTGTGAGAATCGAATTCTGTTTTTCTTGGAATGTTCCTACAACTTACATGTTTCAAGGTGAACATAGGCTCAGTTAGCTCCAAATAGGCCTGTCTATCTCAGCTGAAGAAAACCATGTATCTCTCAAAGTAAAACCATTGGTGTTAGAGGAATGACAGTCTAGCGTATTGTTCTTTGTGAGAATTGAGTTAGTTTTTCAGAGGAATAGTTCCTGCAAATCACACTTTTCATGGCAGAGAAAGGCTCATTTCTTTAACAAATGGCCGACTTAGCTCAGTTGTAGAAATGCTACCTACCTCTCCAAAGGAAACCATGGATGTTAGTGGCTGCAGCATCCTGCACATTGTTTCCCCGTGAGAGTTTAGATAATTTTGGAAAGGAGCACTTCGTGCATTGTGGGTTTTTCAAGGTGTTGATAGACTGTCTTTCTTGTAAATGTGCCTATTCAGCCGAATGGAAGTAACTCATGGATCTCTCCCAAGACAACCATCTGTTTTAGAAGCAGAATCATGTAGAATATCGTTTCCCTTTGTGAACTGAGTTACTTTTAATCAATACTTGCTGTAACTTAGATGTTTCAAGGTGGGGATAGGATCTGTTTGCTGCAGGTAGCCATGTTCTGCTAAGTTGAAGAAACACATGTATCTATGGACAGAAAACCATGTGTGTTAGAAGTGGGAGCGTGATGCTCATTGTTGTCCAGTTAAAATTGTGTTAGTTTTGGAAAGGAATACTTAACGAAAATCTTAGTTTTCTAGAGGGAGAAAGGCTCATTTCATTCCAAAATGCCCAATTGAGCTTAGTGAAGTTAACACAAGTATCTCTCCAAAAAGAACAATGTGTGTTGGAGGCTGCAGCATCTTGCCACGGGTTTCCCTGTGTGAGTTCACTTAGTTTTTAATGGAATTCTTTCTGCAATATGGGTTTCTCAAGGTTGTGATAGGCTCTCTAAATTGCAAAGAGGCTTCTGCAGCTGAGTTGAGGAAACACATGTATCTGTCTAAAGACAACCATTGATGTTAAAAGCAGTAGCATGTAGAACATTGTTTCCCTGTGAGAACCGAGTTAATTGTTGAAAGGAATACTTCAAGACAATCATAGTTTCCAAGCTGGAGAAAGGCTCATTTAGTTCCACATAGGCCTATTCACCTGAGTTGAAGGAAAACACGTACCTCTGCAAAGACAACCATTTCTGTTAGAAGCATTGGCATGAAGAACATTGTTTCCAAGCAAGAATGGAGTCGTTTTTGACAGGATTACTTCCTGCAACATAGGTGTTTCAGGGTGGGGATAGGATCTGTTAGCTCCATTATAGGCCTATTCAGCTAAGTTGAAGGAAAACATATATCACTTCAAAAAAACCATCTTAGTTAGAAAGTGAAACATTTTGCATATTGTATCCTGTGACTGTCGATTTAGCTTTTGAAAGGGATCCTTCCTGCAACATAGGATTTTCAAAGAGGAGATAGGTACGTTTGCTTAAATAGGCCTATACAACTAAGAGGAAGAAACACATATATCAGGCAGAGGAAAACCATCTGTGTTCGAAGCATAAGCATCTAATTCATTGCTACCCTGTTAGAATTCTGTTAGTTTTTGACAGCAATACATCCTCTAAATCATTGTTTTGAAGCAGGAGAAAGGCTCTGTGTGATCCAGATAGGCCTTTTCAGCTATTTTGAAAGAACACATCTATCCTTCAGTAGAAATTCATCATTGTAAGAAGCACGAGTATTAGAACCTTGTTGCCCAGTGAGAATTGAGTTCATTTCTCACCGGAATACTTCCAGAATATCACAGTTTTCATGATGGGGAAAGGCTCACTTTGTTCACAATAGACCTATTCAGCTGAGCTGAAGAAACACATGTACCTGTCCAAAGACCACCAACAGTAGTAGAAGGATTGGCATGTAGAACGTGGTTTGCAAGTGAGAACTTAGTTAATTTTTGAAAGGAATACTTCCTGGATATCATAGTTTTAAAGGAGGAGAAAGGCTTATTTTACTCCACATGGCTGATTCAACTGAGTTGAAGAAACACATGAATCTCGCTAAAGGAAACTTTCTGTCTTAGAGGTTGCAGCGTCATGCACATTCTTTCCCAGAGACTTGAGTTGTACTTGAAGGGAATACATCTTGCAGCGTGGTTTTTCCCAGGTCGGGATAGGCTCTATTTGCTTCAAATCCGACTGTTTAGCTAAGGTGAGGACACAATGTATCTCTCGGTAGGAAATCTTCAGTGTTAGAAGCAGGAGTTTCAAGCACATTTTTTTCCCTGTAAGTAATACATCAATAAAATCATAATTGTCTAGGTTTACAAAGCCTCTTTTAGAACCAAATAGTCCTGTTCAATTGAGTTGAAGAAACACATGTATCTCTCCAAAGGAAACCATCTATACTAGACCTTGCAGTGTCCTGCACATTGTGTCCCACATAGTTGAGTTAGTTTGTGAAAGGAATACATCTTGCAGCGTGTGTTTTCCTAGGTCGGGATAGGCTATGGGTGCTTCCCATCGGCCTGTTTAGCTAAGGTGAGGAAGCACATGTATCTCTCAGAAGGAAATCTTCAGTGTTAGAAGCAGGAGCTTCAATCACATTTTGTCCCTGTAATAATTGAGTAAGTTTTGGAAAGGAATAATTCCCTAAAATCATAATTTTCAACACTTAGAAAGGCTCATTTTGTTCCAAATTGGCCTATTCAGTTGAGTTGAAGAAACACAAGTATCTCTCCAAAGACACCCATGTTTGTAGAACAGAATGATGTAGAACATTGTTCTCTGTGAGAATAGAATTAGTTTTGCAAGGTATACTGCCTGCAACTTAGGTGGTTCAAGTTGGAGATAGGCTCTGTTTGCTCAAACTGGGCCAAGTGAGTTTCGATGTAGAAACACATGCATCGCTCCAAAAAATCATCTTTCTTAGAATCAGGAGGCTCGAGAACACTGTTTCCCTGTGAGAATTAAGTTAGTTTAGGAAGGAATACTGCCTGAAAACCATACTTTTCATGGTGGAGAAACGGTCACGTTGTTGCAAATAGGCCTGTTGAACTGAGTTGGAGAAACACATGTATATCTCCACAGACACCCATCTGTCCTTGAAGCAGGATGATGTGGGCTACTGATTTATTTGAGAATTGTGTTAGGTTTTCAAGGAATCCTTCCTGCAAATTAGGAGTTTCAAGGCGGAGATACACTGTGCATGCTCCAATTAGGCCTCTTCAGTGAATTTCAAGACACACATGTATCTCTCGGAGGACAACCTTCTGTGTATGAATCAGAAGCAGATAGCACATTGTGGCATAGTGAGAATTGAGCTAATTTTGAAAAAAAACACTTCGTGAGAATCTATGTTTTCAACGGATATGTAGGTTCTGTTCATTCCAAATAGGCCATGTCAGCTAAGGTAAGGAAACCAATGTACCTCTCCAAAGGAAAACATGGGTGTTTGAAGCACGAGCTTCAAGCACATTGTTTCCCGGGTATAATTCATTGAGTTTTTGAAAGCACAGCTGCCTGAAAATCATCATTTACAAGATGGAGAAAGGCTCATTTTGTTCCAAATAGCAGTATTCAGCTGATTTGGAGAAACACATGTGTCTCACCAGAGAAGACCTTGTCTGTAAAAAGCAGTAGGATGAAGAACGTTGTTTTGAAGGGATAACTGTCTTAGTTATTTAAGGAATACATCCTGCAAATCATAGTTTTCAAGGTGGATATGAGCTAAGTTTGCTCTAATTGGCCTACTCAGCACACCTGAAGAAACACATATATCACTCCAAAGAAAACCATCAGTCTTAGAAGCTGCAACATCGAGCGCATTGCTTTCTCTTGTGAAACGGTTAAGTATTTGAAAAGAATACCTCCTGTAACAAAGGGCTTTCAAGGTGGAGATAGGCTCTGTTTGCTCCAACTAGACCTATTCATGTGAGTGGAAAAATCTCATGAATCTCTCCAAAGTAAACCATGTGTGTTACATGCTGTAGCATCTATCATCCTGTTTCCCTGTGAAAATCAATTGAGGTTTTGAAAGGAATACTGCCTGCTACTCAAGTGTTTGAAGGTAAAGATAGGTTCTGTTTCCTCCAAACAGTCCTATTCAGACACCCTGAAGAAACACATACATCTATGCATATAATCCATTTCTGTTTTAAGCAGAAGCATCTAGCACACTGTTTCCCTGTGAGAATTCAGTCAGTTGTGAAAGGAATACTTTCTGCAACGTAGATGTTTCAAGGTGAAGATATGTTCTCTTTCTTCCAATTAAGCCTATTCAGCTGACTTGAAGAAACACATATATCTCTCCAAATAAACCTACCACATCAGAAGCTGTAGCAGTTACCATATTGTTTCTGTGTGAGAATCGAATTCTGTTTTTCTTGGAATGTTCCTACAACTTACATGTTTCAAGGTGAACATAGGCTCAGTTAGCTCCAAATAGGCCTGTCTATCTCAGCTGAAGAAAACCATGTATCTCTCAAAGTAAAACCATTGGTGTTAGAGGAATGACAGTCTAGCGTATTGTTCTTTGTGAGAATTGAGTTAGTTTTTCAGAGGAATAGTTCCTGCAAATCACACTTTTCATGGCAGAGAAAGGCTCATTTCTTTAACAAATGGCCGACTTAGCTCAGTTGTAGAAATGCTACCTACCTCTCCAAAGGAAACCATGGATGTTAGTGGCTGCAGCATCCTGCACATTGTTTCCCCGTGAGAGTTTAGATAATTTTGGAAAGGAGCACTTCGTGCATTGTGGGTTTTTCAAGGTGTTGATAGACTGTCTTTCTTGTAAATGTGCCTATTCAGCCGAATGGAAGTAACTCATGGATCTCTCCCAAGACAACCATCTGTTTTAGAAGCAGAATCATGTAGAATATCGTTTCCCTTTGTGAACTGAGTTACTTTTAATCAATACTTGCTGTAACTTAGATGTTTCAAGGTGGGGATAGGATCTGTTTGCTGCAGGTAGCCATGTTCTGCTAAGTTGAAGAAACACATGTATCTATGGACAGAAAACCATGTGTGTTAGAAGTGGGAGCGTGATGCTCATTGTTGTCCAGTTAAAATTGTGTTAGTTTTGGAAAGGAATACTTAACGAAAATCTTAGTTTTCTAGAGGGAGAAAGGCTCATTTCATTCCAAAATGCCCAATTGAGCTTAGTGAAGTTAACACAAGTATCTCTCCAAAAAGAACAATGTGTGTTGGAGGCTGCAGCATCTTGCCACGGGTTTCCCTGTGTGAGTTCACTTAGTTTTTAATGGAATTCTTTCTGCAATATGGGTTTCTCAAGGTTGTGATAGGCTCTCTAAATTGCAAAGAGGCTTCTGCAGCTGAGTTGAGGAAACACATGTATCTGTCTAAAGACAACCATTGATGTTAAAAGCAGTAGCATGTAGAACATTGTTTCCCTGTGAGAACCGAGTTAATTGTTGAAAGGAATACTTCAAGACAATCATAGTTTCCAAGCTGGAGAAAGGCTCATTTAGTTCCACATAGGCCTATTCACCTGAGTTGAAGGAAAACACGTACCTCTGCAAAGACAACCATTTCTGTTAGAAGCATTGGCATGAAGAACATTGTTTCCAAGCAAGAATGGAGTCGTTTTTGACAGGATTACTTCCTGCAACATAGGTGTTTCAGGGTGGGGATAGGATCTGTTAGCTCCATTATAGGCCTATTCAGCTAAGTTGAAGGAAAACATATATCACTTCAAAAAAACCATCTTAGTTAGAAAGTGAAACATTTTGCATATTGTATCCTGTGACTGTCGATTTAGCTTTTGAAAGGGATCCTTCCTGCAACATAGGATTTTCAAAGAGGAGATAGGTACGTTTGCTTAAATAGGCCTATACAACTAAGAGGAAGAAACACATATATCAGGCAGAGGAAAACCATCTGTGTTCGAAGCATAAGCATCTAATTCATTGCTACCCTGTTAGAATTCTGTTAGTTTTTGACAGCAATACATCCTCTAAATCATTGTTTTGAAGCAGGAGAAAGGCTCTGTGTGATCCAGATAGGCCTTTTCAGCTATTTTGAAAGAACACATCTATCCTTCAGTAGAAATTCATCATTGTAAGAAGCACGAGTATTAGAACCTTGTTGCCCAGTGAGAATTGAGTTCATTTCTCACCGGAATACTTCCAGAATATCACAGTTTTCATGATGGGGAAAGGCTCACTTTGTTCACAATAGACCTATTCAGCTGAGCTGAAGAAACACATGTACCTGTCCAAAGACCACCAACAGTAGTAGAAGGATTGGCATGTAGAACGTGGTTTGCAAGTGAGAACTTAGTTAATTTTTGAAAGGAATACTTCCTGGATATCATAGTTTTAAAGGAGGAGAAAGGCTTATTTTACTCCACATGGCTGATTCAACTGAGTTGAAGAAACACATGAATCTCGCTAAAGGAAACTTTCTGTCTTAGAGGTTGCAGCGTCATGCACATTCTTTCCCAGAGACTTGAGTTGTACTTGAAGGGAATACATCTTGCAGCGTGGTTTTTCCCAGGTCGGGATAGGCTCTATTTGCTTCAAATCCGACTGTTTAGCTAAGGTGAGGACACAATGTATCTCTCGGTAGGAAATCTTCAGTGTTAGAAGCAGGAGTTTCAAGCACATTTTTTTCCCTGTAAGTAATACATCAATAAAATCATAATTGTCTAGGTTTACAAAGCCTCTTTTAGAACCAAATAGTCCTGTTCAATTGAGTTGAAGAAACACATGTATCTCTCCAAAGGAAACCATCTATACTAGACCTTGCAGTGTCCTGCACATTGTGTCCCACATAGTTGAGTTAGTTTGTGAAAGGAATACATCTTGCAGCGTGTGTTTTCCTAGGTCGGGATAGGCTATGGGTGCTTCCCATCGGCCTGTTTAGCTAAGGTGAGGAAGCACATGTATCTCTCAGAAGGAAATCTTCAGTGTTAGAAGCAGGAGCTTCAATCACATTTTGTCCCTGTAATAATTGAGTAAGTTTTGGAAAGGAATAATTCCCTAAAATCATAATTTTCAACACTTAGAAAGGCTCATTTTGTTCCAAATTGGCCTATTCAGTTGAGTTGAAGAAACACAAGTATCTCTCCAAAGACACCCATGTTTGTAGAACAGAATGATGTAGAACATTGTTCTCTGTGAGAATAGAATTAGTTTTGCAAGGTATACTGCCTGCAACTTAGGTGGTTCAAGTTGGAGATAGGCTCTGTTTGCTCAAACTGGGCCAAGTGAGTTTCGATGTAGAAACACATGCATCGCTCCAAAAAATCATCTTTCTTAGAATCAGGAGGCTCGAGAACACTGTTTCCCTGTGAGAATTAAGTTAGTTTAGGAAGGAATACTGCCTGAAAACCATACTTTTCATGGTGGAGAAACGGTCACGTTGTTGCAAATAGGCCTGTTGAACTGAGTTGGAGAAACACATGTATATCTCCACAGACACCCATCT
Source organism: Castor canadensis (assembly GCF_047511655.1). NCBI lineage: Eukaryota > Metazoa > Chordata > Mammalia > Rodentia > Castoridae > Castor > Castor canadensis. Next base: position 94,218,495 of record NC_133395.1, read on the forward strand.
GTCCTTGAAGCAGGATGATGTGGGCTACTGATTTATTTGAGAATTGTGTTAGGTTTTCAAGGAATCCTTCCTGCAAATTAGGAGTTTCAAGGCGGAGATACACTGTGCATGCTCCAATTAGGCCTCTTCAGTGAATTTCAAGACACACATGTATCTCTCGGAGGACAACCTTCTGTGTATGAATCAGAAGCAGATAGCACATTGTGGCATAGTGAGAATTGAGCTAATTTTGCAAAAAAACACTTCGTGAGAATCTATGTTTTCAACGGATATGTAGGTTCTGTTCATTCCAAATAGGCCATGTCAGCTAAGGTAAGGAAACCAATGTACCTCTCCAAAGGAAAACATGGGTGTTTGAAGCACGAGCTTCAAGCACATTGTTTCCCGGGTATAATTCATTGAGTTTTTGAAAGCACAGCTGCCTGAAAATCATCATTTACAAGATGGAGAAAGGCTCATTTTGTTCCAAATAGCAGTATTCAGCTGATTTGGAGAAACACATGTGTCTCACCAGAGAAGACCTTGTCTGTAAAAAGCAGTAGGATGAAGAACGTTGTTTTGAAGGGATAACTGTCTTAGTTATTTAAGGAATACATCCTGCAAATCATAGTTTTCAAGGTGGATATGAGCTAAGTTTGCTCTAATTGGCCTACTCAGCACACCTGAAGAAACACATATATCACTCCAAAGAAAACCATCAGTCTTAGAAGCTGCAACATCGAGCGCATTGCTTTCTCTTGTGAAACGGTTAAGTATTTGAAAAGAATACCTCCTGTAACAAAGGGCTTTCAAGGTGGAGATAGGCTCTGTTTGCTCCAACTAGACCTATTCATGTGAGTGGAAAAATCTCATGAATCTCTCCAAAGTAAACCATGTGTGTTACATGCTGTAGCATCTATCATCCTGTTTCCCTGTGAAAATCAATTGAGGTTTTGAAAGGAATACTGCCTGCTACTCAAGTGTTTGAAGGTAAAGATAGGTTCTGTTTCCTCCAAACAGTCCTATTCAGACACCCTGAAGAAACACATACATCTATGCATATAATCCATTTCTGTTTTAAGCAGAAGCATCTAGCACACTGTTTCCCTGTGAGAATTCAGTCAGTTGTGAAAGGAATACTTTCTGCAACGTAGATGTTTCAAGGTGAAGATATGTTCTCTTTCTTCCAATTAAGCCTATTCAGCTGACTTGAAGAAACACATATATCTCTCGAAATAAACCTACCACATCAGAAGCTGTAGCAGTTACCATATTGTTTCTGTGTGAGAATCGAATTCTGTTTTTCTTGGAATGTTCCTACAACTTACATGTTTCAAGGTGAACATAGGCTCAGTTAGCTCCAAATAGGCCTGTCTATCTCAGCTGAAGAAAACCATGTATCTCTCAAAGTAAAACCATTGGTGTTAGAGGAATGACAGTCTAGCGTATTGTTCTTTGTGAGAATTGAGTTAGTTTTTCAGAGGAATAGTTCCTGCAAATCACACTTTTCATGGCAGAGAAAGGCTCATTTCTTTAACAAATGGCCGACTTAGCTCAGTTGTAGAAATGCTACCTACCTCTCCAAAGGAAACCATGGATGTTAGTGGCTGCAGCATCCTGCACATTGTTTCCCCGTGAGAGTTTAGATAATTTTGGAAAGGAGCACTTCGTGCATTGTGGGTTTTTCAAGGTGTTGATAGACTGTCTTTCTTGTAAATGTGCCTATTCAGCCGAATGGAAGTAACTCATGGATCTCTCCCAAGACAACCATCTGTTTTAGAAGCAGAATCATGTAGAATATCGTTTCCCTTTGTGAACTGAGTTACTTTTAATCAATACTTGCTGTAACTTAGATGTTTCAAGGTGGGGATAGGATCTGTTTGCTGCAGGTAGCCATGTTCTGCTAAGTTGAAGAAACACATGTATCTATGGACAGAAAACCATGTGTGTTAGAAGTGGGAGCGTGATGCTCATTGTTGTCCAGTTAAAATTGTGTTAGTTTTGGAAAGGAATACTTAACGAAAATCTTAGTTTTCTAGAGGGAGAAAGGCTCATTTCATTCCAAAATGCCCAATTGAGCTTAGTGAAGTTAACACAAGTATCTCTCCAAAAAGAACAATGTGTGTTGGAGGCTGCAGCATCTTGCCACGGGTTTCCCTGTGTGAGTTCACTTAGTTTTTAATGGAATTCTTTCTGGAATATGGGTTTCTCAAGGTTGTGATAGGCTCTCTAAATTGCAAAGAGGCTTCTGCAGCTGAGTTGAGGAAACACATGTATCTGTCTAAAGACAACCATTGATGTTAAAAGCAGTAGCATGTAGAACATTGTTTCCCTGTGAGAACCGAGTTAATTGTTGAAAGGAATACTTCAAGACAATCATAGTTTCCAAGCTGGAGAAAGGCTCATTTAGTTCCACATAGGCCTATTCACCTGAGTTGAAGGAAAACACGTACCTCTGCAAAGACAACCATTTCTGTTAGAAGCATTGGCATGAAGAACATTGTTTCCAAGCAAGAATGGAGTCGTTTTTGACAGGATTACTTCCTGCAACATAGGTGTTTCAGGGTGGGGATAGGATCTGTTAGCTCCATTATAGGCCTATTCAGCTAAGTTGAAGGAAAACATATATCACTTCAAAAAAACCATCTTAGTTAGAAAGTGAAACATTTTGCATATTGTATCCTGTGACTGTCGATTTAGCTTTTGAAAGGGATCATTCCTGCAACATAGGATTTTCAAAGAGGAGATAGGTACGTTTGCTTAAATAGGCCTATACAACTAAGAGGAAGAAACACATATATCAGGCAGAGGAAAACCATCTGTGTTCGAAGCATAAGCATCTAATTCATTGCTACCCTGTTAGAATTCTGTTAGTTTTTGACAGCAATACATCCTCTAAATCATTGTTTTGAAGCAGGAGAAAGGCTCTGTGTGATCCAGATAGGCCTTTTCAGCTATTTTGAAAGAACACATCTATCCTTCAGTAGAAATTCATCATTGTAAGAAGCACGAGTATTAGAACCTTGTTGCCCAGTGAGAATTGAGTTCATTTCTCACCGGAATACTTCCAGAATATCACAGTTTTCATGATGGGGAAAGGCTCACTTTGTTCACAATAGACCTATTCAGCTGAGCTGAAGAAACACATGTACCTGTCCAAAGACCACCAACAGTAGTAGAAGGATTGGCATGTAGAACGTGGTTTGCAAGTGAGAACTTAGTTAATTTTTGAAAGGAATACTTCCTGGATATCATAGTTTTAAAGGAGGAGAAAGGCTTATTTTACTCCACATGGCTGATTCAACTGAGTTGAAGAAACACATGAATCTCGCTAAAGGAAACTTTCTGTCTTAGAGGTTGCAGCGTCATGCACATTCTTTCCCAGAGACTTGAGTTGTACTTGAAGGGAATACATCTTGCAGCGTGGTTTTTCCCAGGTCGGGATAGGCTCTATTTGCTTCAAATCCGACTGTTTAGCTAAGGTGAGGACACAATGTATCTCTCGGTAGGAAATCTTCAGTGTTAGAAGCAGGAGTTTCAAGCACATTTTTTTCCCTGTAAGTAATACATCAATAAAATCATAATTGTCTAGGTTTACAAAGCCTCTTTTAGAACCAAATAGTCCTGTTCAATTGAGTTGAAGAAACACATGTATCTCTCCAAAGGAAACCATCTATACTAGACCTTGCAGTGTCCTGCACATTGTTTCCCACATAGTTGAGTTAGTTTGTGAAAGGAATACATCTTGCAGCGTGTGTTTTCCTAGGTCGGGATAGGCTATGGGTGCTTCCCATCGGCCTGTTTAGCTAAGGTGAGGAAGCACATGTATCTCTCAGAAGGAAATCTTCAGTGTTAGAAGCAGGAGCTTCAATCACATTTTGTCCCTGTAATAATTGAGTAAGTTTTGGAAAGGAATAATTCCCTAAAATCATAATTTTCAACACTTAGAAAGGCTCATTTTGTTCCAAATTGGCCTATTCAGTTGAGTTGAAGAAACACAAGTATCTCTCCAAAGACACCCATGTTTGTAGAACAGAATGATGTAGAACATTGTTCTCTGTGAGAATAGAATTAGTTTTGCAAGGTATACTGCCTGCAACTTAGGTGGTTCAAGTTGGAGATAGGCTCTGTTTGCTCAAACTGGGCCAAGTGAGTTTCGATGTAGAAACACATGCATCGCTCCAAAAAATCATCTTTCTTAGAATCAGGAGGCTCGAGAACACTGTTTCCCTGTGAGAATTAAGTTAGTTTAGGAAGGAATACTGCCTGAAAACCATACTTTTCATGGTGGAGAAACGGTCACGTTGTTGCAAATAGGCCTGTTGAACTGAGTTGGAGAAACACATGTATATCTCCACAGACACCCATCTGTCCTTGAAGCAGGATGATGTGGGCTACTGATTTATTTGAGAATTGTGTTAGGTTTTCAAGGAATCCTTCCTGCAAATTAGGAGTTTCAAGGCGGAGATACACTGTGCATGCTCCAATTAGGCCTCTTCAGTGAATTTCAAGACACACATGTATCTCTCGGAGGACAACCTTCTGTGTATGAATCAGAAGCAGATAGCACATTGTGGCATAGTGAGAATTGAGCTAATTTTGAAAAAAAACACTTCGTGAGAATCTATGTTTTCAACGGATATGTAGGTTCTGTTCATTCCAAATAGGCCATGTCAGCTAAGGTAAGGAAACCAATGTACCTCTCCAAAGGAAAACATGGGTGTTTGAAGCACGAGCTTCAAGCACATTGTTTCCCGGGTATAATTCATTGAGTTTTTGAAAGCACAGCTGCCTGAAAATCATCATTTACAAGATGGAGAAAGGCTCATTTTGTTCCAAATAGCAGTATTCAGCTGATTTGGAGAAACACATGTGTCTCACCAGAGAAGACCTTGTCTGTAAAAAGCAGTAGGATGAAGAACGTTGTTTTGAAGGGATAACTGTCTTAGTTATTTAAGGAATACATCCTGCAAATCATAGTTTTCAAGGTGGATATGAGCTAAGTTTGCTCTAATTGGCCTACTCAGCACACCTGAAGAAACACATATATCACTCCAAAGAAAACCATCAGTCTTAGAAGCTGCAACATCGAGCGCATTGCTTTCTCTTGTGAAACGGTTAAGTATTTGAAAAGAATACCTCCTGTAACAAAGGGCTTTCAAGGTGGAGATAGGCTCTGTTTGCTCCAACTAGACCTATTCATGTGAGTGGAAAAATCTCATGAATCTCTCCAAAGTAAACCATGTGTGTTACATGCTGTAGCATCTATCATCCTGTTTCCCTGTGAAAATCAATTGAGGTTTTGAAAGGAATACTGCCTGCTACTCAAGTGTTTGAAGGTAAAGATAGGTTCTGTTTCCTCCAAACAGTCCTATTCAGACACCCTGAAGAAACACATACATCTATGCATATAATCCATTTCTGTTTTAAGCAGAAGCATCTAGCACACTGTTTCCCTGTGAGAATTCAGTCAGTTGTGAAAGGAATACTTTCTGCAACGTAGATGTTTCAAGGTGAAGATATGTTCTCTTTCTTCCAATTAAGCCTATTCAGCTGACTTGAAGAAACACATATATCTCTCCAAATAAACCTACCACATCAGAAGCTGTAGCAGTTACCATATTGTTTCTGTGTGAGAATCGAATTCTGTTTTTCTTGGAATGTTCCTACAACTTACATGTTTCAAGGTGAACATAGGCTCAGTTAGCTCCAAATAGGCCTGTCTATCTCAGCTGAAGAAAACCATGTATCTCTCAAAGTAAAACCATTGGTGTTAGAGGAATGACAGTCTAGCGTATTGTTCTTTGTGAGAATTGAGTTAGTTTTTCAGAGGAATAGTTCCTGCAAATCACACTTTTCATGGCAGAGAAAGGCTCATTTCTTTAACAAATGGCCGACTTAGCTCAGTTGTAGAAATGCTACCTACCTCTCCAAAGGAAACCATGGATGTTAGTGGCTGCAGCATCCTGCAAATTGTTTCCCCGTGAGAGTTTAGATAATTTTGGAAAGGAGCACTTCGTGCATTGTGGGTTTTTCAAGGTGTTGATAGACTGTCTTTCTTGTAAATGTGCCTATTCAGCCGAATGGAAGTAACTCATGGATCTCTCCCAAGACAACCATCTGTTTTAGAAGCAGAATCATGTAGAATATCGTTTCCCTTTGTGAACTGAGTTACTTTTAATCAATACTTGCTGTAACTTAGATGTTTCAAGGTGGGGATAGGATCAGTTTGCTGCAGGTAGCCATGTTCTGCTAAGTTGAAGAAACACATGTATCTATGGACAGAAAACCATGTGTGTTAGAAGTGGGAGCGTGATGCTCATTGTTGTCCAGTTAAAATTGTGTTAGTTTTGGAAAGGAATACTTAACGAAAATCTTAGTTTTCTAGAGGGAGAAAGGCTCATTTCATTCCAAAATGCCCAATTGAGCTTAGTGAAGTTAACACAAGTATCTCTCCAAAAAGAACAATGTGTGTTGGAGGCTGCAGCATCTTGCCACGGGTTTCCCTGTGTGAGTTCACTTAGTTTTTAATGGAATTCTTTCTGCAATATGGGTTTCTCAAGGTTGTGATAGGCTCTCTAAATTGCAAAGAGGCTTCTGCAGCTGAGTTGAGGAAACACATGTATCTGTCTAAAGACAACCATTGATGTTAAAAGCAGTAGCATGTAGAACATTGTTTCCCTGTGAGAACCGAGTTAATTGTTGAAAGGAATACTTCAAGACAATCATAGTTTCCAAGCTGGAGAAAGGCTCATTTAGTTCCACATAGGCCTATTCACCTGAGTTGAAGGAAAACACGTACCTCTGCAAAGACAACCATTTCTGTTAGAAGCATTGGCATGAAGAACATTGTTTCCAAGCAAGAATGGAGTCGTTTTTGACAGGATTACTTCCTGCAACATAGGTGTTTCAGGGTGGGGATAGGATCTGTTAGCTCCATTATAGGCCTATTCAGCTAAGTTGAAGGAAAACATATATCACTTCAAAAAAACCATCTTAGTTAGAAAGTGAAACATTTTGCATATTGTATCCTGTGACTGTCGATTTAGCTTTTGAAAGGGATCCTTCCTGCAACATAGGATTTTCAAAGAGGAGATAGGTACGTTTGCTTAAATAGGCCTATACAACTAAGAGGAAGAAACACATATATCAGGCAGAGGAAAACCATCTGTGTTCGAAGCATAAGCATCTAATTCATTGCTACCCTGTTAGAATTCTGTTAGTTTTTGACAGCAATACATCCTCTAAATCATTGTTTTGAAGCAGGAGAAAGGCTCTGTGTGATCCAGATAGGCCTTTTCAGCTATTTTGAAAGAACACATCTATCCTTCAGTAGAAATTCATCATTGTAAGAAGCACGAGTATTAGAACCTTGTTGCCCAGTGAGAATTGAGTTCATTTCTCACCGGAATACTTCCAGAATATCACAGTTTTCATGATGGGGAAAGGCTCACTTTGTTCACAATAGACCTATTCAGCTGAGCTGAAGAAACACATGTACCTGTCCAAAGACCACCAACAGTAGTAGAAGGATTGGCATGTAGAACGTGGTTTGCAAGTGAGAACTTAGTTAATTTTTGAAAGGAATACTTCCTGGATATCATAGTTTTAAAGGAGGAGAAAGGCTTATTTTACTCCACATGGCTGATTCAACTGAGTTGAAGAAACACATGAATCTCGCTAAAGGAAACTTTCTGTCTTAGAGGTTGCAGCGTCATGCACATTCTTTCCCAGAGACTTGAGTTGTACTTGAAGGGAATACATCTTGCAGCGTGGTTTTTCCCAGGTCGGGATAGGCTCTATTTGCTTCAAATCCGACTGTTTAGCTAAGGTGAGGACACAATGTATCTCTCGGTAGGAAATCTTCAGTGTTAGAAGCAGGAGTTTCAAGCACATTTTTTTCCCTGTAAGTAATACATCAATAAAATCATAATTGTCTAGGTTTACAAAGCCTCTTTTAGAACCAAATAGTCCTGTTCAATTGAGTTGAAGAAACACATGTATCTCTCCAAAGGAAACCATCTATACTAGACCTTGCAGTGTCCTGCACATTGTTTCCCACATAGTTGAGTTAGTTTGTGAAAGGAATACATCTTGCAGCGTGTGTTTTCCTAGGTCGGGATAGGCTATGGGTGCTTCCCATCGGCCTGTTTAGCTAAGGTGAGGAAGCACATGTATCTCTCAGAAGGAAATCTTCAGTGTTAGAAGCAGGAGCTTCAATCACATTTTGTCCCTGTAATAATTGAGTAAGTTTTGGAAAGGAATAATTCCCTAAAATCATAATTTTCAACACTTAGAAAGGCTCATTTTGTTCCAAATTGGCCTATTCAGTTGAGTTGAAGAAACACAAGTATCTCTCCAAAGACACCCATGTTTGTAGAACAGAATGATGTAGAACATTGTTCTCTGTGAGAATAGAATTAGTTTTGCAAGGTATACTGCCTGCAACTTAGGTGGTTCAAGTTGGAGATAGGCTCTGTTTGCTCAAACTGGGCCAAGTGAGTTTCGATGTAGAAACACATGCATCGCTCCAAAAAATCATCTTTCTTAGAATCAGGAGGCTCGAGAACACTGTTTCCCTGTGAGAATTAAGTTAGTTTAGGAAGGAATACTGCCTGAAAACCATACTTTTCATGGTGGAGAAACGGTCACGTTGTTGCAAATAGGCCTGTTGAACTGAGTTGGAGAAACACATGTATATCTCCACAGACACCCATCTGTCCTTGAAGCAGGATGATGTGGGCTACTGATTTATTTGAGAATTGTGTTAGGTTTTCAAGGAATCCTTCCTGCAAATTAGGAGTTTCAAGGCGGAGATACACTGTGCATGCTCCAATTAGGCCTCTTCAGTGAATTTCAAGACACACATGTATCTCTCGGAGGACAACCTTCTGTGTATGAATCAGAAGCAGATAGCACATTGTGGCATAGTGAGAATTGAGCTAATTTTGAAAAAAAACACTTCGTGAGAATCTATGTTTTCAACGGATATGTAGGTTCTGTTCATTCCAAATAGGCCATGTCAGCTAAGGTAAGGAAACCAATGTATCTCTCCAAAGGAAAACATGGGTGTTTGAAGCACGAGCTTCAAGCACATTGTTTCCCGGGTATAATTCATTGAGTTTTTGAAAGCACAGCTGCCTGAAAATCATCATTTACAAGATGGAGAAAGGCTCATTTTGTTCCAAATAGCAGTATTCAGCTGATTTGGAGAAACACATGTGTCTCACCAGAGAAGACCTTGTCTGTAAAAAGCAGTAGGATGAAGAACGTTGTTTTGAAGGGATAACTGTCTTAGTTATTTAAGGAATACATCCTGCAAATCATAGTTTTCAAGGTGGATATGAGCTAAGTTTGCTCTAATTGGCCTACTCAGCACACCTGAAGAAACACATATATCACTCCAAAGAAAACCATCAGTCTTAGAAGCTGCAACATCGAGCGCATTGCTTTCTCTTGTGAAACGGTTAAGTATTTGAAAAGAATACCTCCTGTAACAAAGGGCTTTCAAGGTGGAGATAGGCTCTGTTTGCTCCAACTAGACCTATTCATGTGAGTGGAAAAATCTCATGAATCTCTCCAAAGTAAACCATGTGTGTTACATGCTGTAGCATCTATCATCCTGTTTCCCTGTGAAAATCAATTGAGGTTTTGAAAGGAATACTGCCTGCTACTCAAGTGTTTGAAGGTAAAGATAGGTTCTGTTTCCTCCAAACAGTCCTATTCAGACACCCTGAAGAAACACATACATCTATGCATATAATCCATTTCTGTTTTAAGCAGAAGCATCTAGCACACTGTTTCCCTGTGAGAATTCAGTCAGTTGTGAAAGGAATACTTTCTGCAACGTAGATGTTTCAAGGTGAAGATATGTTCTCTTTCTTCCAATTAAGCCTATTCAGCTGACTTGAAGAAACACATATATCTCTCCAAATAAACCTACCACATCAGAAGCTGTAGCAGTTACCATATTGTTTCTGTGTGAGAATCGAATTCTGTTTTTCTTGGAATGTTCCTACAACTTACATGTTTCAAGGTGAACATAGGCTCAGTTAGCTCCAAATAGGCCTGTCTATCTCAGCTGAAGAAAACCATGTATCTCTCAAAGTAAAACCATTGGTGTTAGAGGAATGACAGTCTAGCGTATTGTTCTTTGTGAGAATTGAGTTAGTTTTTCAGAGGAATAGTTCCTGCAAATCACACTTTTCATGGCAGAGAAAGGCTCATTTCTTTAACAAATGGCCGACTTAGCTCAGTTGTAGAAATGCTACCTACCTCTCCAAAGGAAACCATGGATGTTAGTGGCTGCAGCATCCTGCACATTGTTTCCCCGTGAGAGTTTAGATAATTTTGGAAAGGAGCACTTCGTGCATTGTGGGTTTTTCAAGGTGTTGATAGACTGTCTTTCTTGTAAATGTGCCTATTCAGCCGAATGGAAGTAACTCATGGATCTCTCCCAAGACAACCATCTGTTTTAGAAGCAGAATCATGTAGAATATCGTTTCCCTTTGTGAACTGAGTTACTTTTAATTAATACTTGCTGTAACTTAGATGTTTCAAGGTGGGGATAGGATCTGTTTGCTGCAGGTAGCCATGTTCTGCTAAGTTGAAGAAACACATGTATCTATGGACAGAAAACCATGTGTGTTAGAAGTGGGAGCGTGATGCTCATTGTTGTCCAGTTAAAATTGTGTTAGTTTTGGAAAGGAATACTTAACGAAAATCTTAGTTTTCTAGAGGGAGAAAGGCTCATTTCATTCCAAAATGCCCAATTGAGCTTAGTGAAGTTAACACAAGTATCTCTCCAAAAAGAACAATGTGTGTTGGAGGCTGCAGCATCTTGCCACGGGTTTCCCTGTGTGAGTTCACTTAGTTTTTAATGGAATTCTTTCTGCAATATGGGTTTCTCAAGGTTGTGATAGGCTCTCTAAATTGCAAAGAGGCTTCTGCAGCTGAGTTGAGGAAACACATGTATCTGTCTAAAGACAACCATTGATGTTAAAAGCAGTAGCATGTAGAACATTGTTTCCCTGTGAGAACCGAGTTAATTGTTGAAAGGAATACTTCAAGACAATCATAGTTTCCAAGCTGGAGAAAGGCTCATTTAGTTCCACATAGGCCTATTCACCTGAGTTGAAGGAAAACACGTACCTCTGCAAAGACAACCATTTCTGTTAGAAGCATTGGCATGAAGAACATTGTTTCCAAGCAAGAATGGAGTCGTTTTTGACAGGATTACTTCCTGCAACATAGGTGTTTCAGGGTGGGGATAGGATCTGTTAGCTCCATTATAGGCCTATTCAGCTAAGTTGAAGGAAAACATATATCACTTCAAAAAAACCATCTTAGTTAGAAAGTGAAACATTTTGCATATTGTATCCTGTGACTGTCGATTTAGCTTTTGAAAGGGATCCTTCCTGCAACATAGGATTTTCAAAGAGGAGATAGGTACGTTTGCTTAAATAGGCCTATACAACTAAGAGGAAGAAACACATATATCAGGCAGAGGAAAACCATCTGTGTTCGAAGCATAAGCATCTAATTCATTGCTACCCTGTTAGAATTCTGTTAGTTTTTGACAGCAATACATCCTCTAAATCATTGTTTTGAAGCAGGAGAAAGGCTCTGTGTGATCCAGATAGGCCTTTTCAGCTATTTTGAAAGAACACATCTATCCTTCAGTAGAAATTCATCATTGTAAGAAGCACGAGTATTAGAACCTTGTTGCCCAGTGAGAATTGAGTTCATTTCTCACCGGAATACTTCCAGAATATCACAGTTTTCATGATGGGGAAAGGCTCACTTTGTTCACAATAGACCTATTCAGCTGAGCTGAAGAAACACATGTACCTGTCCAAAGACCACCAACAGTAGTAGAAGGATTGGCATGTAGAACGTGGTTTGCAAGTGAGAACTTAGTTAATTTTTGAAAGGAATACTTCCTGGATATCATAGTTTTAAAGGAGGAGAAAGGCTTATTTTACTCCACATGGCTGATTCAACTGAGTTGAAGAAACACATGAATCTCGCTAAAGGAAACTTTCTGTCTTAGAGGTTGCAGCGTCATGCACATTCTTTCCCAGAGACTTGAGTTGTACTTGAAGGGAATACATCTTGCAGCGTGGTTTTTCCCAGGTCGGGATAGGCTCTATTTGCTTCAAATCCGACTGTTTAGCTAAGGTGAGGACACAATGTATCTCTCGGTAGGAAATCTTCAGTGTTAGAAGCAGGAGTTTCAAGCACATTTTTTTCCCTGTAAGTAATACATCAATAAAATCATAATTGTCTAGGTTTACAAAGCCTCTTTTAGAACCAAATAGTCCTGTTCAATTGAGTTGAAGAAACACATGTATCTCTCCAAAGGAAACCATCTATACTAGACCTTGCAGTGTCCTGCACATTGTTTCCCACATAGTTGAGTTAGTTTGTGAAAGGAATACATCTTGCAGCGTGTGTTTTCCTAGGTCGGGATAGGCTATGGGTGCTTCCCATCGGCCTGTTTAGCTAAGGTGAGGAAGCACATGTATCTCTCAGAAGGAAATCTTCAGTGTTAGAAGCAGGAGCTTCAATCACATTTTGTCCCTGTAATAATTGAGTAAGTTTTGGAAAGGAATAATTCCCTAAAATCATAATTTTCAACACTTAGAAAGGCTCATTTTGTTCCAAATTGGCCTATTCAGTTGAGTTGAAGAAACACAAGTATCTCTCCAAAGACACCCATGTTTGTAGAACAGAATGATGTAGAACATTGTTCTCTGTGAGAATAGAATTAGTTTTGCAAGGTATACTGCCTGCAACTTAGGTGGTTCAAGTTGGAGATAGGCTCTGTTTGCTCAAACTGGGCCAAGTGAGTTTCGATGTAGAAACACATGCATCGCTCCAAAAAATCATCTTTCTTAGAATCAGGAGGCTCGAGAACACTGTTTCCCTGTGAGAATTAAGTTAGTTTAGGAAGGAATACTGCCTGAAAACCATACTTTTCATGGTGGAGAAACGGTCACGTTGTTGCAAATAGGCCTGTTGAACTGAGTTGGAGAAACACATGTATATCTCCACAGACACCCATCTGTCCTTGAAGCAGGATGATGTGGGCTACTGATTTATTTGAGAATTGTGTTAGGTTTTCAAGGAATCCTTCCTGCAAATTAGGAGTTTCAAGGCGGAGATACACTGTGCATGCTCCAATTAGGCCTCTTCAGTGAATTTCAAGACACACATGTATCTCTCGGAGGACAACCTTCTGTGTATGAATCAGAAGCAGATAGCACATTGTGGCATAGTGAGAATTGAGCTAATTTTGAAAAAAAACACTTCGTGAGAATCTATGTTTTCAACGGATATGTAGGTTCTGTTCATTCCAAATAGGCCATGTCAGCTAAGGTAAGGAAACCAATGTACCTCTCCAAAGGAAAACATGGGTGTTTGAAGCACGAGCTTCAAGCACATTGTTTCCCGGGTATAATTCATTGAGTTTTTGAAAGCACAGCTGCCTGAAAATCATCATTTACAAGATGGAGAAAGGCTCATTTTGTTCCAAATAGCAGTATTCAGCTGATTTGGAGAAACACATGTGTCTCACCAGAGAAGACCTTGTCTGTAAAAAGCAGTAGGATGAAGAACGTTGTTTTGAAGGGATAACTGTCTTAGTTATTTAAGGAATACATCCTGCAAATCATAGTTTTCAAGGTGGATATGAGCTAAGTTTGCTCTAATTGGCCTACTCAGCACACCTGAAGAAACACATATATCACTCCAAAGAAAACCATCAGTCTTAGAAGCTGCAACATCGAGCGCATTGCTTTCTCTTGTGAAACGGTTAAGTATTTGAAAAGAATACCTCCTGTAACAAAGGGCTTTCAAGGTGGAGATAGGCTCTGTTTGCTCCAACTAGACCTATTCATGTGAGTGGAAAAATCTCATGAATCTCTCCAAAGTAAACCATGTGTGTTACATGCTGTAGCATCTATCATCCTGTTTCCCTGTGAAAATCAATTGAGGTTTTGAAAGGAATACTGCCTGCTACTCAAGTGTTTGAAGGTAAAGATAGGTTCTGTTTCCTCCAAACAGTCCTATTCAGACACCCTGAAGAAACACATACATCTATGCATATAATCCATTTCTGTTTTAAGCAGAAGCATCTAGCACACTGTTTCCCTGTGAGAATTCAGTCAGTTGTGAAAGGAATACTTTCTGCAACGTAGATGTTTCAAGGTGAAGATATGTTCTCTTTCTTCCAATTAAGCCTATTCAGCTGACTTGAAGAAACACATATATCTCTCCAAATAAACCTACCACATCAGAAGCTGTAGCAGTTACCATATTGTTTCTGTGTGAGAATCGAATTCTGTTTTTCTTGGAATGTTCCTACAACTTACATGTTTCAAGGTGAACATAGGCTCAGTTAGCTCCAAATAGGCCTGTCTATCTCAGCTGAAGAAAACCATGTATCTCTCAAAGTAAAACCATTGGTGTTAGAGGAATGACAGTCTAGCGTATTGTTCTTTGTGAGAATTGAGTTAGTTTTTCAGAGGAATAGTTCCTGCAAATCACACTTTTCATGGCAGAGAAAGGCTCATTTCTTTAACAAATGGCCGACTTAGCTCAGTTGTAGAAATGCTACCTACCTCTCCAAAGGAAACCATGGATGTTAGTGGCTGCAGCATCCTGCACATTGTTTCCCCGTGAGAGTTTAGATAATTTTGGAAAGGAGCACTTCGTGCATTGTGGGTTTTTCAAGGTGTTGATAGACTGTCTTTCTTGTAAATGTGCCTATTCAGCCGAATGGAAGTAACTCATGGATCTCTCCCAAGACAACCATCTGTTTTAGAAGCAGAATCATGTAGAATATCGTTTCCCTTTGTGAACTGAGTTACTTTTAATTAATACTTGCTGTAACTTAGATGTTTCAAGGTGGGGATAGGATCTGTTTGCTGCAGGTAGCCATGTTCTGCTAAGTTGAAGAAACACATGTATCTATGGACAGAAAACCATGTGTGTTAGAAGTGGGAGCGTGATGCTCATTGTTGTCCAGTTAAAATTGTGTTAGTTTTGGAAAGGAATACTTAACGAAAATCTTAGTTTTCTAGAGGGAGAAAGGCTCATTTCATTCCAAAATGCCCAATTGAGCTTAGTGAAGTTAACACAAGTATCTCTCCAAAAAGAACAATGTGTGTTGGAGGCTGCAGCATCTTGCCACGGGTTTCCCTGTGTGAGTTCACTTAGTTTTTAATGGAATTCTTTCTGCAATATGGGTTTCTCAAGGTTGTGATAGGCTCTCTAAATTGCAAAGAGGCTTCTGCAGCTGAGTTGAGGAAACACATGTATCTGTCTAAAGACAACCATTGATGTTAAAAGCAGTAGCATGTAGAACATTGTTTCCCTGTGAGAACCGAGTTAATTGTTGAAAGGAATACTTCAAGACAATCATAGTTTCCAAGCTGGAGAAAGGCTCATTTAGTTCCACATAGGCCTATTCACCTGAGTTGAAGGAAAACACGTACCTCTGCAAAGACAACCATTTCTGTTAGAAGCATTGGCATGAAGAACATTGTTTCCAAGCAAGAATGGAGTCGTTTTTGACAGGATTACTTCCTGCAACATAGGTGTTTCAGGGTGGGGATAGGATCTGTTAGCTCCATTATAGGCCTATTCAGCTAAGTTGAAGGAAAACATATATCACTTCAAAAAAACCATCTTAGTTAGAAAGTGAAACATTTTGCATATTGTATCCTGTGACTGTCGATTTAGCTTTTGAAAGGGATCCTTCCTGCAACATAGCATTTTCAAAGAGGAGATAGGTACGTTTGCTTAAATAGGCCTATACAACTAAGAGGAAGAAACACATATATCAGGCAGAGGAAAACCATCTGTGTTCGAAGCATAAGCATCTAATTCATTGCTACCCTGTTAGAATTCTGTTAGTTTTTGACAGCAATACATCCTCTAAATCATTGTTTTGAAGCAGGAGAAAGGCTCTGTGTGATCCAGATAGGCCTTTTCAGCTATTTTGAAAGAACACATCTATCCTTCAGTAGAAATTCATCATTGTAAGAAGCACGAGTATTAGAACCTTGTTGCCCAGTGAGAATTGAGTTCATTTCTCACCGGAATACTTCCAGAATATCACAGTTTTCATGATGGGGAAAGGCTCACTTTGTTCACAATAGACCTATTCAGCTGAGCTGAAGAAACACATGTACCTGTCCAAAGACCACTAACAGTAGTAGAAGGATTGGCATGTAGAACGTGGTTTGCAAGTGAGAACTTAGTTAATTTTTGAAAGGAATACTTCCTGGATATCATAGTTTTAAAGGAGGAGAAAGGCTTATTTTACTCCACATGGCTGATTCAACTGAGTTGAAGAAACACATGAATCTCGCTAAAGGAAACTTTCTGTCTTAGAGGTTGCAGCGTCATGCACATTCTTTCCCAGAGACTTGAGTTGTACTTGAAGGGAATACATCTTGCAGCGTGGTTTTTCCCAGGTCGGGATAGGCTCTATTTGCTTCAAATCCGACTGTTTAGCTAAGGTGAGGACACAATGTATCTCTCTGTAGGAAATCTTCAGTGTTAGAAGCAGGAGTTTCAAGCACATTTTTTTCCCTGTAAGTAATACATCAATAAAATCATAATTGTCTAGGTTTACAAAGCCTCTTTTAGAACCAAATAGTCCTGTTCAATTGAGTTGAAGAAACACATGTATCTCTCCAAAGGAAACCATCTATACTAGACCTTGCAGTGTCCTGCACATTGTTTCCCACATAGTTGAGTTAGTTTGTGAAAGGAATACATCTTGCAGCGTGTGTTTTCCTAGGTCGGGATAGGCTATGGGTGCTTCCCATCGGCCTGTTTAGCTAAGGTGAGGAAGCACATGTATCTCTCAGAAGGAAATCTTCAGTGTTAGAAGCAGGAGCTTCAATCACATTTTGTCCCTGTAATAATTGAGTAAGTTTTGGAAAGGAATAATTCCCTAAAATCATAATTTTCAACACTTAGAAAGGCTCATTTTGTTCCAAATTGGCCTATTCAGTTGAGTTGAAGAAACACAAGTATCTCTCCAAAGACACCCATGTTTGTAGAACAGAATGATGTAGAACATTGTTCTCTGTGAGAATAGAATTAGTTTTGCAAGGTATACTGCCTGCAACTTAGGTGGTTCAAGTTGGAGATAGGCTCTGTTTGCTCAAACTGGGCCAAGTGAGTTTCGATGTAGAAACACATGCATCGCTCCAAAAAATCATCTTTCTTAGAATCAGGAGGCTCGAGAACACTGTTTCCCTGTGAGAATTAAGTTAGTTTAGGAAGGAATACTGCCTGAAAACCATACTTTTCATGGTGGAGAAACGGTCACGTTGTTGCAAATAGGCCTGTTGAACTGAGTTGGAGAAACACATGTATATCTCCACAGACACCCATCTGTCCTTGAAGCAGGATGATGTGGGCTACTGATTTATTTGAGAATTGTGTTAGGTTTTCAAGGAATCCTTCCTGCAAATTAGGAGTTTCAAGGCGGAGATACACTGTGCATGCTCCAATTAGGCCTCTTCAGTGAATTTCAAGACACACATGTATCTCTCGGAGGACAACCTTCTGTGTATGAATCAGAAGCAGATAGCACATTGTGGCATAGTGAGAATTGAGCTAATTTTGAAAAAAAACACTTCGTGAGAATCTATGTTTTCAACGGATATGTAGGTTCTGTTCATTCCAAATAGGCCATGTCAGCTAAGGTAAGGAAACCAATGTATCTCTCCAAAGGAAAACATGGGTGTTTGAAGCACGAGCTTCAAGCACATTGTTTCCCGGGTATAATTCATTGAGTTTTTGAAAGCACAGCTGCCTGAAAATCATCATTTACAAGATGGAGAAAGGCTCATTTTGTTCCAAATAGCAGTATTCAGCTGATTTGGAGAAACACATGTGTCTCACCAGAGAAGACCTTGTCTGTAAAAAGCAGTAGGATGAAGAACGTTGTTTTGAAGGGATAACTGTCTTAGTTATTTAAGGAATACATCCTGCAAATCATAGTTTTCAAGGTGGATATGAGCTAAGTTTGCTCTAATTGGCCTACTCAGCACACCTGAAGAAACACATATATCACTCCAAAGAAAACCATCAGTCTTAGAAGCTGCAACATCGAGCGCATTGCTTTCTCTTGTGAAACGGTTAAGTATTTGAAAAGAATACCTCCTGTAACAAAGGGCTTTCAAGGTGGAGATAGGCTCTGTTTGCTCCAACTAGACCTATTCATGTGAGTGGAAAAATCTCATGAATCTCTCCAAAGTAAACCATGTGTGTTACATGCTGTAGCATCTATCATCCTGTTTCCCTGTGAAAATCAATTGAGGTTTTGAAAGGAATACTGCCTGCTACTCAAGTGTTTGAAGGTAAAGATAGGTTCTGTTTCCTCCAAACAGTCCTATTCAGACACCCTGAAGAAACACATACATCTATGCATATAATCCATTTCTGTTTTAAGCAGAAGCATCTAGCACACTGTTTCCCTGTGAGAATTCAGTCAGTTGTGAAAGGAATACTTTCTGCAACGTAGATGTTTCAAGGTGAAGATATGTTCTCTTTCTTCCAATTAAGCCTATTCAGCTGACTTGAAGAAACACATATATCTCTCCAAATAAACCTACCACATCAGAAGCTGTAGCAGTTACCATATTGTTTCTGTGTGAGAATCGAATTCTGTTTTTCTTGGAATGTTCCTACAACTTACATGTTTCAAGGTGAACATAGGCTCAGTTAGCTCCAAATAGGCCTGTCTATCTCAGCTGAAGAAAACCATGTATCTCTCAAAGTAAAACCATTGGTGTTAGAGGAATGACAGTCTAGCGTATTGTTCTTTGTGAGAATTGAGTTAGTTTTTCAGAGGAATAGTTCCTGCAAATCACACTTTTCATGGCAGAGAAAGGCTCATTTCTTTAACAAATGGCCGACTTAGCTCAGTTGTAGAAATGCTACCTACCTCTCCAAAGGAAACCATGGATGTTAGTGGCTGCAGCATCCTGCACATTGTTTCCCCGTGAGAGTTTAGATAATTTTGGAAAGGAGCACTTCGTGCATTGTGGGTTTTTCAAGGTGTTGATAGACTGTCTTTCTTGTAAATGTGCCTATTCAGCCGAATGGAAGTAACTCATGGATCTCTCCCAAGACAACCATCTGTTTTAGAAGCAGAATCATGTAGAATATCGTTTCCCTTTGTGAACTGAGTTACTTTTAATTAATACTTGCTGTAACTTAGATGTTTCAAGGTGGGGATAGGATCTGTTTGCTGCAGGTAGCCATGTTCTGCTAAGTTGAAGAAACACATGTATCTATGGACAGAAAACCATGTGTGTTAGAAGTGGGAGCGTGATGCTCATTGTTGTCCAGTTAAAATTGTGTTAGTTTTGGAAAGGAATACTTAACGAAAATCTTAGTTTTCTAGAGGGAGAAAGGCTCATTTCATTCCAAAATGCCCAATTGAGCTTAGTGAAGTTAACACAAGTATCTCTCCAAAAAGAACAATGTGTGTTGGAGGCTGCAGCATCTTGCCACGGGTTTCCCTGTGTGAGTTCACTTAGTTTTTAATGGAATTCTTTCTGCAATATGGGTTTCTCAAGGTTGTGATAGGCTCTCTAAATTGCAAAGAGGCTTCTGCAGCTGAGTTGAGGAAACACATGTATCTGTCTAAAGACAACCATTGATGTTAAAAGCAGTAGCATGTAGAACATTGTTTCCCTGTGAGAACCGAGTTAATTGTTGAAAGGAATACTTCAAGACAATCATAGTTTCCAAGCTGGAGAAAGGCTCATTTAGTTCCACATAGGCCTATTCACCTGAGTTGAAGGAAAACACGTACCTCTGCAAAGACAACCATTTCTGTTAGAAGCATTGGCATGAAGAACATTGTTTCCAAGCAAGAATGGAGTCGTTTTTGACAGGATTACTTCCTGCAACATAGGTGTTTCAGGGTGGGGATAGGATCTGTTAGCTCCATTATAGGCCTATTCAGCTAAGTTGAAGGAAAACATATATCACTTCAAAAAAACCATCTTAGTTAGAAAGTGAAACATTTTGCATATTGTATCCTGTGACTGTCGATTTAGCTTTTGAAAGGGATCCTTCCTGCAACATAGGATTTTCAAAGAGGAGATAGGTACGTTTGCTTAAATAGGCCTATACAACTAAGAGGAAGAAACACATATATCAGGCAGAGGAAAACCATCTGTGTTCGAAGCATAAGCATCTAATTCATTGCTACCCTGTTAGAATTCTGTTAGTTTTTGACAGCAATACATCCTCTAAATCATTGTTTTGAAGCAGGAGAAAGGCTCTGTGTGATCCAGATAGGCCTTTTCAGCTATTTTGAAAGAACACATCTATCCTTCAGTAGAAATTCATCATTGTAAGAAGCACGAGTATTAGAACCTTGTTGCCCAGTGAGAATTGAGTTCATTTCTCACAGGAATACTTCCAGAATATCACAGTTTTCATGATGGGGAAAGGCTCACTTTGTTCACAATAGACCTATTCAGCTGAGCTGAAGAAACACATGTACCTGTCCAAAGACCACCAACAGTAGTAGAAGGATTGGCATGTAGAACGTGGTTTGCAAGTGAGAACTTAGTTAATTTTTGAAAGGAATACTTCCTGGATATCATAGTTTTAAAGGAGGAGAAAGGCTTATTTTACTCCACATGGCTGATTCAACTGAGTTGAAGAAACACATGAATCTCGCTAAAGGAAACTTTCTGTCTTAGAGGTTGCAGCGTCATGCACATTCTTTCCCAGAGACTTGAGTTGTACTTGAAGGGAATACATCTTGCAGCGTGGTTTTTCCCAGGTCGGGATAGGCTCTATTTGCTTCAAATCCGACTGTTTAGCTAAGGTGAGGACACAATGTATCTCTCGGTAGGAAATCTTCAGTGTTAGAAGCAGGAGTTTCAAGCACATTTTTTTCCCTGTAAGTAATACATCAATAAAATCATAATTGTCTAGGTTTACAAAGCCTCTTTTAGAACCAAATAGTCCTGTTCAATTGAGTTGAAGAAACACATGTATCTCTCCAAAGGAAACCATCTATACTAGACCTTGCAGTGTCCTGCACATTGTGTCCCACATAGTTGAGTTAGTTTGTGAAAGGAATACATCTTGCAGCGTGTGTTTTCCTAGGTCGGGATAGGCTATGGGTGCTTCCCATCGGCCTGTTTAGCTAAGGTGAGGAAGCACATGTATCTCTCAGAAGGAAATCTTCAGTGTTAGAAGCAGGAGCTTCAATCACATTTTGTCCCTGTAATAATTGAGTAAGTTTTGGAAAGGAATAATTCCCTAAAATCATAATTTTCAACACTTAGAAAGGCTCATTTTGTTCCAAATTGGCCTATTCAGTTGAGTTGAAGAAACACAAGTATCTCTCCAAAGACACCCATGTTTGTAGAACAGAATGATGTAGAACATTGTTCTCTGTGAGAATAGAATTAGTTTTGCAAGGTATACTGCCTGCAACTTAGGTGGTTCAAGTTGGAGATAGGCTCTGTTTGCTCAAACTGGGCCAAGTGAGTTTCGATGTAGAAACACATGCATCGCTCCAAAAAATCATCTTTCTTAGAATCAGGAGGCTCGAGAACACTGTTTCCCTGTGAGAATTAAGTTAGTTTAGGAAGGAATACTGCCTGAAAACCATACTTTTCATGGTGGAGAAACGGTCACGTTGTTGCAAATAGGCCTGTTGAACTGAGTTGGAGAAACACATGTATATCTCCACAGACACCCATCTGTCCTTGAAGCAGGATGATGTGGGCTACTGATTTATTTGAGAATTGTGTTAGGTTTTCAAGGAATCCTTCCTGCAAATTAGGAGTTTCAAGGCGGAGATACACTGTGCATGCTCCAATTAGGCCTCTTCAGTGAATTTCAAGACACACATGTATCTCTCGGAGGACAACCTTCTGTGTATGAATCAGAAGCAGATAGCACATTGTGGCATAGTGAGAATTGAGCTAATTTTGAAAAAAAACACTTCGTGAGAATCTATGTTTTCAACGGATATGTAGGTTCTGTTCATTCCAAATAGGCCATGTCAGCTAAGGTAAGGAAACCAATGTACCTCTCCAAAGGAAAACATGGGTGTTTGAAGCACGAGCTTCAAGCACATTGTTTCCCGGGTATAATTCATTGAGTTTTTGAAAGCACAGCTGCCTGAAAATCATCATTTACAAGATGGAGAAAGGCTCATTTTGTTCCAAATAGCAGTATTCAGCTGATTTGGAGAAACACATGTGTCTCACCAGAGAAGACCTTGTCTGTAAAAAGCAGTAGGATGAAGAACGTTGTTTTGAAGGGATAACTGTCTTAGTTATTTAAGGAATACATCCTGCAAATCATAGTTTTCAAGGTGGATATGAGCTAAGTTTGCTCTAATTGGCCTACTCAGCACACCTGAAGAAACACATATATCACTCCAAAGAAAACCATCAGTCTTAGAAGCTGCAACATCGAGCGCATTGCTTTCTCTTGTGAAACGGTTAAGTATTTGAAAAGAATACCTCCTGTAACAAAGGGCTTTCAAGGTGGAGATAGGCTCTGTTTGCTCCAACTAGACCTATTCATGTGAGTGGAAAAATCTCATGAATCTCTCCAAAGTAAACCATGTGTGTTACATGCTGTAGCATCTATCATCCTGTTTCCCTGTGAAAATCAATTGAGGTTTTGAAAGGAATACTGCCTGCTACTCAAGTGTTTGAAGGTAAAGATAGGTTCTGTTTCCTCCAAACAGTCCTATTCAGACACCCTGAAGAAACACATACATCTATGCATATAATCCATTTCTGTTTTAAGCAGAAGCATCTAGCACACTGTTTCCCTGTGAGAATTCAGTCAGTTGTGAAAGGAATACTTTCTGCAACGTAGATGTTTCAAGGTGAAGATATGTTCTCTTTCTTCCAATTAAGCCTATTCAGCTGACTTGAAGAAACACATATATCTCTCCAAATAAACCTACCACATCAGAAGCTGTAGCAGTTACCATATTGTTTCTGTGTGAGAATCGAATTCTGTTTTTCTTGGAATGTTCCTACAACTTACATGTTTCAAGGTGAACATAGGCTCAGTTAGCTCCAAATAGGCCTGTCTATCTCAGCTGAAGAAAACCATGTATCTCTCAAAGTAAAACCATTGGTGTTAGAGGAATGACAGTCTAGCGTATTGTTCTTTGTGAGAATTGAGTTAGTTTTTCAGAGGAATAGTTCCTGCAAATCACACTTTTCATGGCAGAGAAAGGCTCATTTCTTTAACAAATGGCCGACTTAGCTCAGTTGTAGAAATGCTACCTACCTCTCCAAAGGAAACCATGGATGTTAGTGGCTGCAGCATCCTGCACATTGTTTCCCCGTGAGAGTTTAGATAATTTTGGAAAGGAGCACTTCGTGCATTGTGGGTTTTTCAAGGTGTTGATAGACTGTCTTTCTTGTAAATGTGCCTATTCAGCCGAATGGAAGTAACTCATGGATCTCTCCCAAGACAACCATCTGTTTTAGAAGCAGAATCATGTAGAATATCGTTTCCCTTTGTGAACTGAGTTACTTTTAATTAATACTTGCTGTAACTTAGATGTTTCAAGGTGGGGATAGGATCTGTTTGCTGCAGGTAGCCATGTTCTGCTAAGTTGAAGAAACACATGTATCTATGGACAGAAAACCATGTGTGTTAGAAGTGGGAGCGTGATGCTCATTGTTGTCCAGTTAAAATTGTGTTAGTTTTGGAAAGGAATACTTAACGAAAATCTTAGTTTTCTAGAGGGAGAAAGGCTCATTTCATTCCAAAATGCCCAATTGAGCTTAGTGAAGTTAACACAAGTATCTCTCCAAAAAGAACAATGTGTGTTGGAGGCTGCAGCATCTTGCCACGGGTTTCCCTGTGTGAGTTCACTTAGTTTTTAATGGAATTCTTTCTGCAATATGGGTTTCTCAAGGTTGTGATAGGCTCTCTAAATTGCAAAGAGGCTTCTGCAGCTGAGTTGAGGAAACACATGTATCTGTCTAAAGACAACCATTGATGTTAAAAGCAGTAGCATGTAGAACATTGTTTCCCTGTGAGAACCGAGTTAATTGTTGAAAGGAATACTTCAAGACAATCATAGTTTCCAAGCTGGAGAAAGGCTCATTTAGTTCCACATAGGCCTATTCACCTGAGTTGAAGGAAAACACGTACCTCTGCAAAGACAACCATTTCTGTTAGAAGCATTGGCATGAAGAACATTGTTTCCAAGCAAGAATGGAGTCGTTTTTGACAGGATTACTTCCTGCAACATAGGTGTTTCAGGGTGGGGATAGGATCTGTTAGCTCCATTATAGGCCTATTCAGCTAAGTTGAAGGAAAACATATATCACTTCAAAAAAACCATCTTAGTTAGAAAGTGAAACATTTTGCATATTGTATCCTGTGACTGTCGATTTAGCTTTTGAAAGGGATCCTTCCTGCAACATAGGATTTTCAAAGAGGAGATAGGTACGTTTGCTTAAATAGGCCTATACAACTAAGAGGAAGAAACACATATATCAGGCAGAGGAAAACCATCTGTGTTCGAAGCATAAGCATCTAATTCATTGCTACCCTGTTAGAATTCTGTTAGTTTTTGACAGCAATACATCCTCTAAATCATTGTTTTGAAGCAGGAGAAAGGCTCTGTGTGATCCAGATAGGCCTTTTCAGCTATTTTGAAAGAACACATCTATCCTTCAGTAGAAATTCATCATTGTAAGAAGCACGAGTATTAGAACCTTGTTGCCCAGTGAGAATTGAGTTCATTTCTCACCGGAATACTTCCAGAATATCACAGTTTTCATGATGGGGAAAGGCTCACTTTGTTCACAATAGACCTATTCAGCTGAGCTGAAGAAACACATGTACCTGTCCAAAGACCACCAACAGTAGTAGAAGGATTGGCATGTAGAACGTGGTTTGCAAGTGAGAACTTAGTTAATTTTTGAAAGGAATACTTCCTGGATATCATAGTTTTAAAGGAGGAGAAAGGCTTATTTTACTCCACATGGCTGATTCAACTGAGTTGAAGAAACACATGAATCTCGCTAAAGGAAACTTTCTGTCTTAGAGGTTGCAGCGTCATGCACATTCTTTCCCAGAGACTTGAGTTGTACTTGAAGGGAATACATCTTGCAGCGTGGTTTTTCCCAGGTCGGGATAGGCTCTATTTGCTTCAAATCCGACTGTTTAGCTAAGGTGAGGACACAATGTATCTCTCGGTAGGAAATCTTCAGTGTTAGAAGCAGGAGTTTCAAGCACATTTTTTTCCCTGTAAGTAATACATCAATAAAATCATAATTGTCTAGGTTTACAAAGCCTCTTTTAGAACCAAATAGTCCTGTTCAATTGAGTTGAAGAAACACATGTATCTCTCCAAAGGAAACCATCTATACTAGACCTTGCAGTGTCCTGCACATTGTTTCCCACATAGTTGAGTTAGTTTGTGAAAGGAATACATCTTGCAGCGTGTGTTTTCCTAGGTCGGGATAGGCTATGGGTGCTTCCCATCGGCCTGTTTAGCTAAGGTGAGGAAGCACATGTATCTCTCAGAAGGAAATCTTCAGTGTTAGAAGCAGGAGCTTCAATCACATTTTGTCCCTGTAATAATTGAGTAAGTTTTGGAAAGGAATAATTCCCTAAAATCATAATTTTCAACACTTAGAAAGGCTCATTTTGTTCCAAATTGGCCTATTCAGTTGAGTTGAAGAAACACAAGTATCTCTCCAAAGACACCCATGTTTGTAGAACAGAATGATGTAGAACATTGTTCTCTGTGAGAATAGAATTAGTTTTGCAAGGTATACTGCCTGCAACTTAGGTGGTTCAAGTTGGAGATAGGCTCTGTTTGCTCAAACTGGGCCAAGTGAGTTTCGATGTAGAAACACATGCATCGCTCCAAAAAATCATCTTTCTTAGAATCAGGAGGCTCGAGAACACTGTTTCCCTGTGAGAATTAAGTTAGTTTAGGAAGGAATACTGCCTGAAAACCATACTTTTCATGGTGGAGAAACGGTCACGTTGTTGCAAATAGGCCTGTTGAACTGAGTTGGAGAAACACATGTATATCTCCACAGACACCCATCTGTCCTTGAAGCAGGATGATGTGGGCTACTGATTTATTTGAGAATTGTGTTAGGTTTTCAAGGAATCCTTCCTGCAAATTAGGAGTTTCAAGGCGGAGATACACTGTGCATGCTCCAATTAGGCCTCTTCAGTGAATTTCAAGACACACATGTATCTCTCGGAGGACAACCTTCTGTGTATGAATCAGAAGCAGATAGCACATTGTGGCATAGTGAGAATTGAGCTAATTTTGAAAAAAAACACTTCGTGAGAATCTATGTTTTCAACGGATATGTAGGTTCTGTTCATTCCAAATAGGCCATGTCAGCTAAGGTAAGGAAACCAATGTATCTCTCCAAAGGAAAACATGGGTGTTTGAAGCACGAGCTTCAAGCACATTGTTTCCCGGGTATAATTCATTGAGTTTTTGAAAGCACAGCTGCCTGAAAATCATCATTTACAAGATGGAGAAAGGCTCATTTTGTTCCAAATAGCAGTATTCAGCTGATTTGGAGAAACACATGTGTCTCACCAGAGAAGACCTTGTCTGTAAAAAGCAGTAGGATGAAGAACGTTGTTTTGAAGGGATAACTGTCTTAGTTATTTAAGGAATACATCCTGCAAATCATAGTTTTCAAGGTGGATATGAGCTAAGTTTGCTCTAATTGGCCTACTCAGCACACCTGAAGAAACACATATATCACTCCAAAGAAAACCATCAGTCTTAGAAGCTGCAACATCGAGCGCATTGCTTTCTCTTGTGAAACGGTTAAGTATTTGAAAAGAATACCTCCTGTAACAAAGGGCTTTCAAGGTGGAGATAGGCTCTGTTTGCTCCAACTAGACCTATTCATGTGAGTGGAAAAATCTCATGAATCTCTCCAAAGTAAACCATGTGTGTTACATGCTGTAGCATCTATCATCCTGTTTCCCTGTGAAAATCAATTGAGGTTTTGAAAGGAATACTGCCTGCTACTCAAGTGTTTGAAGGTAAAGATAGGTTCTGTTTCCTCCAAACAGTCCTATTCAGACACCCTGAAGAAACACATACATCTATGCATATAATCCATTTCTGTTTTAAGCAGAAGCATCTAGCACACTGTTTCCCTGTGAGAATTCAGTCAGTTGTGAAAGGAATACTTTCTGCAACGTAGATGTTTCAAGGTGAAGATATGTTCTCTTTCTTCCAATTAAGCCTATTCAGCTGACTTGAAGAAACACATATATCTCTCCAAATAAACCTACCACATCAGAAGCTGTAGCAGTTACCATATTGTTTCTGTGTGAGAATCGAATTCTGTTTTTCTTGGAATGTTCCTACAACTTACATGTTTCAAGGTGAACATAGGCTCAGTTAGCTCCAAATAGGCCTGTCTATCTCAGCTGAAGAAAACCATGTATCTCTCAAAGTAAAACCATTGGTGTTAGAGGAATGACAGTCTAGCGTATTGTTCTTTGTGAGAATTGAGTTAGTTTTTCAGAGGAATAGTTCCTGCAAATCACACTTTTCATGGCAGAGAAAGGCTCATTTCTTTAACAAATGGCCGACTTAGCTCAGTTGTAGAAATGCTACCTACCTCTCCAAAGGAAACCATGGATGTTAGTGGCTGCAGCATCCTGCACATTGTTTCCCCGTGAGAGTTTAGATAATTTTGGAAAGGAGCACTTCGTGCATTGTGGGTTTTTCAAGGTGTTGATAGACTGTCTTTCTTGTAAATGTGCCTATTCAGCCGAATGGAAGTAACTCATGGATCTCTCCCAAGACAACCATCTGTTTTAGAAGCAGAATCATGTAGAATATCGTTTCCCTTTGTGAACTGAGTTACTTTTAATTAATACTTGCTGTAACTTAGATGTTTCAAGGTGGGGATAGGATCTGTTTGCTGCAGGTAGCCATGTTCTGCTAAGTTGAAGAAACACATGTATCTATGGACAGAAAACCATGTGTGTTAGAAGTGGGAGCGTGATGCTCATTGTTGTCCAGTTAAAATTGTGTTAGTTTTGGAAAGGAATACTTAACGAAAATCTTAGTTTTCTAGAGGGAGAAAGGCTCATTTCATTCCAAAATGCCCAATTGAGCTTAGTGAAGTTAACACAAGTATCTCTCCAAAAAGAACAATGTGTGTTGGAGGCTGCAGCATCTTGCCACGGGTTTCCCTGTGTGAGTTCACTTAGTTTTTAATGGAATTCTTTCTGCAATATGGGTTTCTCAAGGTTGTGATAGGCTCTCTAAATTGCAAAGAGGCTTCTGCAGCTGAGTTGAGGAAACACATGTATCTGTCTAAAGACAACCATTGATGTTAAAAGCAGTAGCATGTAGAACATTGTTTCCCTGTGAGAACCGAGTTAATTGTTGAAAGGAATACTTCAAGACAATCATAGTTTCCAAGCTGGAGAAAGGCTCATTTAGTTCCACATAGGCCTATTCACCTGAGTTGAAGGAAAACACGTACCTCTGCAAAGACAACCATTTCTGTTAGAAGCATTGGCATGAAGAACATTGTTTCCAAGCAAGAATGGAGTCGTTTTTGACAGGATTACTTCCTGCAACATAGGTGTTTCAGGGTGGGGATAGGATCTGTTAGCTCCATTATAGGCCTATTCAGCTAAGTTGAAGGAAAACATATATCACTTCAAAAAAACCATCTTAGTTAGAAAGTGAAACATTTTGCATATTGTATCCTGTGACTGTCGATTTAGCTTTTGAAAGGGATCCTTCCTGCAACATAGGATTTTCAAAGAGGAGATAGGTACGTTTGCTTAAATAGGCCTATACAACTAAGAGGAAGAAACACATATATCAGGCAGAGGAAAACCATCTGTGTTCGAAGCATAAGCATCTAATTCATTGCTACCCTGTTAGAATTCTGTTAGTTTTTGACAGCAATACATCCTCTAAATCATTGTTTTGAAGCAGGAGAAAGGCTCTGTGTGATCCAGATAGGCCTTTTCAGCTATTTTGAAAGAACACATCTATCCTTCAGTAGAAATTCATCATTGTAAGAAGCACGAGTATTAGAACCTTGTTGCCCAGTGAGAATTGAGTTCATTTCTCACAGGAATACTTCCAGAATATCACAGTTTTCATGATGGGGAAAGGCTCACTTTGTTCACAATAGACCTATTCAGCTGAGCTGAAGAAACACATGTACCTGTCCAAAGACCACCAACAGTAGTAGAAGGATTGGCATGTAGAACGTGGTTTGCAAGTGAGAACTTAGTTAATTTTTGAAAGGAATACTTCCTGGATATCATAGTTTTAAAGGAGGAGAAAGGCTTATTTTACTCCACATGGCTGATTCAACTGAGTTGAAGAAACACATGAATCTCGCTAAAGGAAACTTTCTGTCTTAGAGGTTGCAGCGTCATGCACATTCTTTCCCAGAGACTTGAGTTGTACTTGAAGGGAATACATCTTGCAGCGTGGTTTTTCCCAGGTCGGGATAGGCTCTATTTGCTTCAAATCCGACTGTTTAGCTAAGGTGAGGACACAATGTATCTCTCGGTAGGAAATCTTCAGTGTTAGAAGCCGGAGTTTCAAGCACATTTTTTCCCTGTAAGTAATACATCAATAAAATCATAATTGTCTAGGTTTACAAAGCCTCTTTTAGAACCAAATAGTCCTGTTCAATTGAGTTGAAGAAACACATGTATCTCTCCAAAGGAAACCATCTATACTAGACCTTGCAGTGTCCTGCACATTGTTTCCCACATAGTTGAGTTAGTTTGTGAAAGGAATACATCTTGCAGCGTGTGTTTTCCTAGGTCGGGATAGGCTATGGGTGCTTCCCATCGGCCTGTTTAGCTAAGGTGAGGAAGCACATGTATCTCTCAGAAGGAAATCTTCAGTGTTAGAAGCAGGAGCTTCAATCACATTTTGTCCCTGTAATAATTGAGTAAGTTTTGGAAAGGAATAATTCCCTAAAATCATAATTTTCAACACTTAGAAAGGCTCATTTTGTTCCAAATTGGCCTATTCAGTTGAGTTGAAGAAACACAAGTATCTCTCCAAAGACACCCATGTTTGTAGAACAGAATGATGTAGAACATTGTTCTCTGTGAGAATAGAATTAGTTTTGCAAGGTATACTGCCTGCAACTTAGGTGGTTCAAGTTGGAGATAGGCTCTGTTTGCTCAAACTGGGCCAAGTGAGTTTCGATGTAGAAACACATGCATCGCTCCAAAAAATCATCTTTCTTAGAATCAGGAGGCTCGAGAACACTGTTTCCCTGTGAGAATTAAGTTAGTTTAGGAAGGAATACTGCCTGAAAACCATACTTTTCATGGTGGAGAAACGGTCACGTTGTTGCAAATAGGCCTGTTGAACTGAGTTGGAGAAACACATGTATATCTCCACAGACACCCATCTGTCCTTGAAGCAGGATGATGTGGGCTACTGATTTATTTGAGAATTGTGTTAGGTTTTCAAGGAATCCTTCCTGCAAATTAGGAGTTTCAAGGCGGAGATACACTGTGCATGCTCCAATTAGGCCTCTTCAGTGAATTTCAAGACACACATGTATCTCTCGGAGGACAACCTTCTGTGTATGAATCAGAAGCAGATAGCACATTGTGGCATAGTGAGAATTGAGCTAATTTTGAAAAAAAACACTTCGTGAGAATCTATGTTTTCAACGGATATGTAGGTTCTGTTCATTCCAAATAGGCCATGTCAGCTAAGGTAAGGAAACCAATGTATCTCTCCAAAGGAAAACATGGGTGTTTGAAGCACGAGCTTCAAGCACATTGTTTCCCGGGTATAATTCATTGAGTTTTTGAAAGCACAGCTGCCTGAAAATCATCATTTACAAGATGGAGAAAGGCTCATTTTGTTCCAAATAGCAGTATTCAGCTGATTTGGAGAAACACATGTGTCTCACCAGAGAAGACCTTGTCTGTAAAAAGCAGTAGGATGAAGAACGTTGTTTTGAAGGGATAACTGTCTTAGTTATTTAAGGAATACATCCTGCAAATCATAGTTTTCAAGGTGGATATGAGCTAAGTTTGCTCTAATTGGCCTACTCAGCACACCTGAAGAAACACATATATCACTCCAAAGAAAACCATCAGTCTTAGAAGCTGCAACATCGAGCGCATTGCTTTCTCTTGTGAAACGGTTAAGTATTTGAAAAGAATACCTCCTGTAACAAAGGGCTTTCAAGGTGGAGATAGGCTCTGTTTGCTCCAACTAGACCTATTCATGTGAGTGGAAAAATCTCATGAATCTCTCCAAAGTAAACCATGTGTGTTACATGCTGTAGCATCTATCATCCTGTTTCCCTGTGAAAATCAATTGAGGTTTTGAAAGGAATACTGCCTGCTACTCAAGTGTTTGAAGGTAAAGATAGGTTCTGTTTCCTCCAAACAGTCCTATTCAGACACCCTGAAGAAACACATACATCTATGCATATAATCCATTTCTGTTTTAAGCAGAAGCATCTAGCACACTGTTTCCCTGTGAGAATTCAGTCAGTTGTGAAAGGAATACTTTCTGCAACGTAGATGTTTCAAGGTGAAGATATGTTCTCTTTCTTCCAATTAAGCCTATTCAGCTGACTTGAAGAAACACATATATCTCTCCAAATAAACCTACCACATCAGAAGCTGTAGCAGTTACCATATTGTTTCTGTGTGAGAATCGAATTCTGTTTTTCTTGGAATGTTCCTACAACTTACATGTTTCAAGGTGAACATAGGCTCAGTTAGCTCCAAATAGGCCTGTCTATCTCAGCTGAAGAAAACCATGTATCTCTCAAAGTAAAACCATTGGTGTTAGAGGAACGACAGTCTAGCGTATTGTTCTTTGTGAGAATTGAGTTAGTTTTTCAGAGGAATACTTCCTGCAAATCACACTTTTCATGGCAGAGAAAGGCTCATTTCTTTAACAAATGGCCGACTTAGCTCAGTTGTAGAAATGCTACCTACCTCTCCAAAGGAAACCATGGATGTTAGTGGCTGCAGCATCCTGCACATTGTTTCCCCGTGAGAGTTTAGATAATTTTGGAAAGGAGCACTTCGTGCATTGTGGGTTTTTCAAGGTGTTGATAGACTGTCTTTCTTGTAAATGTGCCTATTCAGCCGAATGGAAGTAACTCATGGATCTCTCCCAAGACAACCATCTGTTTTAGAAGCAGAATCATGTAGAATATCGTTTCCCTTTGTGAACTGAGTTACTTTTAATTAATACTTGCTGTAACTTAGATGTTTCAAGGTGGGGATAGGATCTGTTTGCTGCAGGTAGCCATGTTCTGCTAAGTTGAAGAAACACATGTATCTATGGACAGAAAACCATGTGTGTTAGAAGTGGGAGCGTGATGCTCATTGTTGTCCAGTTAAAATTGTGTTAGTTTTGGAAAGGAATACTTAACGAAAATCTTAGTTTTCTAGAGGGAGAAAGGCTCATTTCATTCCAAAATGCCCAATTGAGCTTAGTGAAGTTAACACAAGTATCTCTCCAAAAAGAACAATGTGTGTTGGAGGCTGCAGCATCTTGCCACGGGTTTCCCTGTGTGAGTTCACTTAGTTTTTAATGGAATTCTTTCTGCAATATGGGTTTCTCAAGGTTGTGATAGGCTCTCTAAATTGCAAAGAGGCTTCTGCAGCTGAGTTGAGGAAACACATGTATCTGTCTAAAGACAACCATTGATGTTAAAAGCAGTAGCATGTAGAACATTGTTTCCCTGTGAGAACCGAGTTAATTGTTGAAAGGAATACTTCAAGACAATCATAGTTTCCAAGCTGGAGAAAGGCTCATTTAGTTCCACATAGGCCTATTCACCTGAGTTGAAGGAAAACACGTACCTCTGCAAAGACAACCATTTCTGTTAGAAGCATTGGCATGAAGAACATTGTTTCCAAGCAAGAATGGAGTCGTTTTTGACAGGATTACTTCCTGCAACATAGGTGTTTCAGGGTGGGGATAGGATCTGTTAGCTCCATTATAGGCCTATTCAGCTAAGTTGAAGGAAAACATATATCACTTCAAAAAAACCATCTTAGTTAGAAAGTGAAACATTTTGCATATTGTATCCTGTGACTGTCGATTTAGCTTTTGAAAGGGATCCTTCCTGCAACATAGGATTTTCAAAGAGGAGATAGGTACGTTTGCTTAAATAGGCCTATACAACTAAGAGGAAGAAACACATATATCAGGCAGAGGAAAACCATCTGTGTTCGAAGCATAAGCATCTAATTCATTGCTACCCTGTTAGAATTCTGTTAGTTTTTGACAGCAATACATCCTCTAAATCATTGTTTTGAAGCAGGAGAAAGGCTCTGTGTGATCCAGATAGGCCTTTTCAGCTATTTTGAAAGAACACATCTATCCTTCAGTAGAAATTCATCATTGTAAGAAGCACGAGTATTAGAACCTTGTTGCCCAGTGAGAATTGAGTTCATTTCTCACAGGAATACTTCCAGAATATCACAGTTTTCATGATGGGGAAAGGCTCACTTTGTTCACAATAGACCTATTCAGCTGAGCTGAAGAAACACATGTACCTGTCCAAAGACCACCAACAGTAGTAGAAGGATTGGCATGTAGAACGTGGTTTGCAAGTGAGAACTTAGTTAATTTTTGAAAGGAATACTTCCTGGATATCATAGTTTTAAAGGAGGAGAAAGGCTTATTTTACTCCACATGGCTGATTCAACTGAGTTGAAGAAACACATGAATCTCGCTAAAGGAAACTTTCTGTCTTAGAGGTTGCAGCGTCATGCACATTCTTTCCCAGAGACTTGAGTTGTACTTGAAGGGAATACATCTTGCAGCGTGGTTTTTCCCAGGTCGGGATAGGCTCTATTTGATTCAAATCCGACTGTTTAGCTAAGGTGAGGACACAATGTATCTCTCGGTAGGAAATCTTCAGTGTTAGAAGCCGGAGTTTCAAGCACATTTTTTCCCTGTAAGTAATACATCAATAAAATCATAATTGTCTAGGTTTACAAAGCCTCTTTTAGAACCAAATAGTCCTGTTCAATTGAGTTGAAGAAACACATGTATCTCTCCAAAGGAAACCATCTATACTAGACCTTGCAGTGTCCTGCACATTGTTTCCCACATAGTTGAGTTAGTTTGTGAAAGGAATACATCTTGCAGCGTGTGTTTTCCTAGGTCGGGATAGGCTATGGGTGCTTCCCATCGGCCTGTTTAGCTAAGGTGAGGAAGCACATGTATCTCTCAGAAGGAAATCTTCAGTGTTAGAAGCAGGAGCTTCAATCACATTTTGTCCCTGTAATAATTGAGTAAGTTTTGGAAAGGAATAATTCCCTAAAATCATAATTTTCAACACTTAGAAAGGCTCATTTTGTTCCAAATTGGCCTATTCAGTTGAGTTGAAGAAACACAAGTATCTCTCCAAAGACACCCATGTTTGTAGAACAGAATGATGTAGAACATTGTTCTCTGTGAGAATAGAATTAGTTTTGCAAGGTATACTGCCTGCAACTTAGGTGGTTCAAGTTGGAGATAGGCTCTGTTTGCTCAAACTGGGCCAAGTGAGTTTCGATGTAGAAACACATGCATCGCTCCAAAAAATCATCTTTCTTAGAATCAGGAGGCTCGAGAACACTGTTTCCCTGTGAGAATTAAGTTAGTTTAGGAAGGAATACTGCCTGAAAACCATACTTTTCATGGTGGAGAAACGGTCACGTTGTTGCAAATAGGCCTGTTGAACTGAGTTGGAGAAACACATGTATATCTCCACAGACACCCATCTGTCCTTGAAGCAGGATGATGTGGGCTACTGATTTATTTGAGAATTGTGTTAGGTTTTCAAGGAATCCTTCCTGCAAATTAGGAGTTTCAAGGCGGAGATACACTGTGCATGCTCCAATTAGGCCTCTTCAGTGAATTTCAAGACACACATGTATCTCTCGGAGGACAACCTTCTGTGTATGAATCAGAAGCAGATAGCACATTGTGGCATAGTGAGAATTGAGCTAATTTTGAAAAAAAACACTTCGTGAGAATCTATGTTTTCAACGGATATGTAGGTTCTGTTCATTCCAAATAGGCCATGTCAGCTAAGGTAAGGAAACCAATGTACCTCTCCAAAGGAAAACATGGGTGTTTGAAGCACGAGCTTCAAGCACATTGTTTCCCGGGTATAATTCATTGAGTTTTTGAAAGCACAGCTGCCTGAAAATCATCATTTACAAGATGGAGAAAGGCTCATTTTGTTCCAAATAGCAGTATTCAGCTGATTTGGAGAAACACATGTGTCTCACCAGAGAAGACCTTGTCTGTAAAAAGCAGTAGGATGAAGAACGTTGTTTTGAAGGGATAACTGTCTTAGTTATTTAAGGAATACATCCTGCAAATCATAGTTTTCAAGGTGGATATGAGCTAAGTTTGCTCTAATTGGCCTACTCAGCACACCTGAAGAAACACATATATCACTCCAAAGAAAACCATCAGTCTTAGAAGCTGCAACATCGAGCGCATTGCTTTCTCTTGTGAAACGGTTAAGTATTTGAAAAGAATACCTCCTGTAACAAAGGGCTTTCAAGGTGGAGATAGGCTCTGTTTGCTCCAACTAGACCTATTCATGTGAGTGGAAAAATCTCATGAATCTCTCCAAAGTAAACCATGTGTGTTACATGCTGTAGCATCTATCATCCTGTTTCCCTGTGAAAATCAATTGAGGTTTTGAAAGGAATACTGCCTGCTACTCAAGTGTTTGAAGGTAAAGATAGGTTCTGTTTCCTCCAAACAGTCCTATTCAGACACCCTGAAGAAACACATACATCTATGCATATAATCCATTTCTGTTTTAAGCAGAAGCATCTAGCACACTGTTTCCCTGTGAGAATTCAGTCAGTTGTGAAAGGAATACTTTCTGCAACGTAGATGTTTCAAGGTGAAGATATGTTCTCTTTCTTCCAATTAAGCCTATTCAGCTGACTTGAAGAAACACATATATCTCTCCAAATAAACCTACCACATCAGAAGCTGTAGCAGTTACCATATTGTTTCTGTGTGAGAATCGAATTCTGTTTTTCTTGGAATGTTCCTACAACTTACATGTTTCAAGGTGAACATAGGCTCAGTTAGCTCCAAATAGGCCTGTCTATCTCAGCTGAAGAAAACCATGTATCTCTCAAAGTAAAACCATTGGTGTTAGAGGAACGACAGTCTAGCGTATTGTTCTTTGTGAGAATTGAGTTAGTTTTTCAGAGGAATACTTCCTGCAAATCACACTTTTCATGGCAGAGAAAGGCTCATTTCTTTAACAAATGGCCGACTTAGCTCAGTTGTAGAAATGCTACCTACCTCTCCAAAGGAAACCATGGATGTTAGTGGCTGCAGCATCCTGCACATTGTTTCCCCGTGAGAGTTTAGATAATTTTGGAAAGGAGCACTTCGTGCATTGTGGGTTTTTCAAGGTGTTGATAGACTGTCTTTCTTGTAAATGTGCCTATTCAGCCGAATTGAAGTAACTCATGGATCTCTCCCAAGACAACCATCTGTTTTAGAAGCAGAATCATGTAGAATATCGTTTCCCTTTGTGAACTGAGTTACTTTTAATTAATACTTGCTGTAACTTAGATGTTTCAAGGTGGGGATAGGATCTGTTTGCTGCAGGTAGCCATGTTCTGCTAAGTTGAAGAAACACATGTATCTATGGACAGAAAACCATGTGTGTTAGAAGTGGGAGCGTGATGCTCATTGTTGTCCAGTTAAAATTGTGTTAGTTTTGGAAAGGAATACTTAACGAAAATCTTAGTTTTCTAGAGGGAGAAAGGCTCATTTCATTCCAAAATGCCCAATTGAGCTTAGTGAAGTTAACACAAGTATCTCTCCAAAAAGAACAATGTGTGTTGGAGGCTGCAGCATCTTGCCACGGGTTTCCCTGTGTGAGTTCACTTAGTTTTTAATGGAATTCTTTCTGCAATATGGGTTTCTCAAGGTTGTGATAGGCTCTCTAAATTGCAAAGAGGCTTCTGCAGCTGAGTTGAGGAAACACATGTATCTGTCTAAAGACAACCATTGATGTTAAAAGCAGTAGCATGTAGAACATTGTTTCCCTGTGAGAACCGAGTTAATTGTTGAAAGGAATACTTCAAGACAATCATAGTTTCCAAGCTGGAGAAAGGCTCATTTAGTTCCACATAGGCCTATTCACCTGAGTTGAAGGAAAACACGTACCTCTGCAAAGACAACCATTTCTGTTAGAAGCATTGGCATGAAGAACATTGTTTCCAAGCAAGAATGGAGTCGTTTTTGACAGGATTACTTCCTGCAACATAGGTGTTTCAGGGTGGGGATAGGATCTGTTAGCTCCATTATAGGCCTATTCAGCTAAGTTGAAGGAAAACATATATCACTTCAAAAAAACCATCTTAGTTAGAAAGTGAAACATTTTGCATATTGTATCCTGTGACTGTCGATTTAGCTTTTGAAAGGGATCCTTCCTGCAACATAGGATTTTCAAAGAGGAGATAGGTACGTTTGCTTAAATAGGCCTATACAACTAAGAGGAAGAAACACATATATCAGGCAGAGGAAAACCATCTGTGTTCGAAGCATAAGCATCTAATTCATTGCTACCCTGTTAGAATTCTGTTAGTTTTTGACAGCAATACATCCTCTAAATCATTGTTTTGAAGCAGGAGAAAGGCTCTGTGTGATCCAGATAGGCCTTTTCAGCTATTTTGAAAGAACACATCTATCCTTCAGTAGAAATTCATCATTGTAAGAAGCACGAGTATTAGAACCTTGTTGCCCAGTGAGAATTGAGTTCATTTCTCACAGGAATACTTCCAGAATATCACAGTTTTCATGATGGGGAAAGGCTCACTTTGTTCACAATAGACCTATTCAGCTGAGCTGAAGAAACACATGTACCTGTCCAAAGACCACCAACAGTAGTAGAAGGATTGGCATGTAGAACGTGGTTTGCAAGTGAGAACTTAGTTAATTTTTGAAAGGAATACTTCCTGGATATCATAGTTTTAAAGGAGGAGAAAGGCTTATTTTACTCCACATGGCTGATTCAACTGAGTTGAAGAAACACATGAATCTCGCTAAAGGAAACTTTCTGTCTTAGAGGTTGCAGCGTCATGCACATTCTTTCCCAGAGACTTGAGTTGTACTTGAAGGGAATACATCTTGCAGCGTGGTTTTTCCCAGGTCGGGATAGGCTCTATTTGCTTCAAATCCGACTGTTTAGCTAAGGTGAGGACACAATGTATCTCTCGGTAGGAAATCTTCAGTGTTAGAAGCCGGAGTTTCAAGCACATTTTTTCCCTGTAAGTAATACATCAATAAAATCATAATTGTCTAGGTTTACAAAGCCTCTTTTAGAACCAAATAGTCCTGTTCAATTGAGTTGAAGAAACACATGTATCTCTCCAAAGGAAACCATCTATACTAGACCTTGCAGTGTCCTGCACATTGTTTCCCACATAGTTGAGTTAGTTTGTGAAAGGAATACATCTTGCAGCGTGTGTTTTCCTAGGTCGGGATAGGCTATGGGTGCTTCCCATCGGCCTGTTTAGCTAAGGTGAGGAAGCACATGTATCTCTCAGAAGGAAATCTTCAGTGTTAGAAGCAGGAGCTTCAATCACATTTTGTCCCTGTAATAATTGAGTAAGTTTTGGAAAGGAATAATTCCCTAAAATCATAATTTTCAACACTTAGAAAGGCTCATTTTGTTCCAAATTGGCCTATTCAGTTGAGTTGAAGAAACACAAGTATCTCTCCAAAGACACCCATGTTTGTAGAACAGAATGATGTAGAACATTGTTCTCTGTGAGAATAGAATTAGTTTTGCAAGGTATACTGCCTGCAACTTAGGTGGTTCAAGTTGGAGATAGGCTCTGTTTGCTCAAACTGGGCCAAGTGAGTTTCGATGTAGAAACACATGCATCGCTCCAAAAAATCATCTTTCTTAGAATCAGGAGGCTCGAGAACACTGTTTCCCTGTGAGAATTAAGTTAGTTTAGGAAGGAATACTGCCTGAAAACCATACTTTTCATGGTGGAGAAACGGTCACGTTGTTGCAAATAGGCCTGTTGAACTGAGTTGGAGAAACACATGTATATCTCCACAGACACCCATCTGTCCTTGAAGCAGGATGATGTGGGCTACTGATTTATTTGAGAATTGTGTTAGGTTTTCAAGGAATCCTTCCTGCAAATTAGGAGTTTCAAGGCGGAGATACACTGTGCATGCTCCAATTAGGCCTCTTCAGTGAATTTCAAGACACACATGTATCTCTCGGAGGACAACCTTCTGTGTATGAATCAGAAGCAGATAGCACATTGTGGCATAGTGAGAATTGAGCTAATTTTGAAAAAAAACACTTCGTGAGAATCTATGTTTTCAACGGATATGTAGGTTCTGTTCATTCCAAATAGGCCATGTCAGCTAAGGTAAGGAAACCAATGTACCTCTCCAAAGGAAAACATGGGTGTTTGAAGCACGAGCTTCAAGCACATTGTTTCCCGGGTATAATTCATTGAGTTTTTGAAAGCACAGCTGCCTGAAAATCATCATTTACAAGATGGAGAAAGGCTCATTTTGTTCCAAATAGCAGTATTCAGCTGATTTGGAGAAACACATGTGTCTCACCAGAGAAGACCTTGTCTGTAAAAAGCAGTAGGATGAAGAACGTTGTTTTGAAGGGATAACTGTCTTAGTTATTTAAGGAATACATCCTGCAAATCATAGTTTTCAAGGTGGATATGAGCTAAGTTTGCTCTAATTGGCCTACTCAGCACACCTGAAGAAACACATATATCACTCCAAAGAAAACCATCAGTCTTAGAAGCTGCAACATCGAGCGCATTGCTTTCTCTTGTGAAACGGTTAAGTATTTGAAAAGAATACCTCCTGTAACAAAGGGCTTTCAAGGTGGAGATAGGCTCTGTTTGCTCCAACTAGACCTATTCATGTGAGTGGAAAAATCTCATGAATCTCTCCAAAGTAAACCATGTGTGTTACATGCTGTAGCATCTATCATCCTGTTTCCCTGTGAAAATCAATTGAGGTTTTGAAAGGAATACTGCCTGCTACTCAAGTGTTTGAAGGTAAAGATAGGTTCTGTTTCCTCCAAACAGTCCTATTCAGACACCCTGAAGAAACACATACATCTATGCATATAATCCATTTCTGTTTTAAGCAGAAGCATCTAGCACACTGTTTCCCTGTGAGAATTCAGTCAGTTGTGAAAGGAATACTTTCTGCAACGTAGATGTTTCAAGGTGAAGATATGTTCTCTTTCTTCCAATTAAGCCTATTCAGCTGACTTGAAGAAACACATATATCTCTCCAAATAAACCTACCACATCAGAAGCTGTAGCAGTTACCATATTGTTTCTGTGTGAGAATCGAATTCTGTTTTTCTTGGAATGTTCCTACAACTTACATGTTTCAAGGTGAACATAGGCTCAGTTAGCTCCAAATAGGCCTGTCTATCTCAGCTGAAGAAAACCATGTATCTCTCAAAGTAAAACCATTGGTGTTAGAGGAATGACAGTCTAGCGTATTGTTCTTTGTGAGAATTGAGTTAGTTTTTCAGAGGAATAGTTCCTGCAAATCACACTTTTCATGGCAGAGAAAGGCTCATTTCTTTAACAAATGGCCGACTTAGCTCAGTTGTAGAAATGCTACCTACCTCTCCAAAGGAAACCATGGATGTTAGTGGCTGCAGCATCCTGCACATTGTTTCCCCGTGAGAGTTTAGATAATTTTGGAAAGGAGCACTTCGTGCATTGTGGGTTTTTCAAGGTGTTGATAGACTGTCTTTCTTGTAAATGTGCCTATTCAGCCGAATGGAAGTAACTCATGGATCTCT
Source organism: Castor canadensis (assembly GCF_047511655.1). Lineage (NCBI taxonomy): Eukaryota > Metazoa > Chordata > Mammalia > Rodentia > Castoridae > Castor > Castor canadensis. Next base: position 94,259,369 of record NC_133395.1, read on the forward strand.
CCCAAGACAACCATCTGTTTTAGAAGCAGAATCATGTAGAATATCGTTTCCCTTTGTGAACTGAGTTACTTTTAATTAATACTTGCTGTAACTTAGATGTTTCAAGGTGGGGATAGGATCTGTTTGCTGCAGGTAGCCATGTTCTGCTAAGTTGAAGAAACACATGTATCTATGGACAGAAAACCATGTGTGTTAGAAGTGGGAGCGTGATGCTCATTGTTGTCCAGTTAAAATTGTGTTAGTTTTGGAAAGGAATACTTAACGAAAATCTTAGTTTTCTAGAGGGAGAAAGGCTCATTTCATTCCAAAATGCCCAATTGAGCTTAGTGAAGTTAACACAAGTATCTCTCCAAAAAGAACAATGTGTGTTGGAGGCTGCAGCATCTTGCCACGGGTTTCCCTGTGTGAGTTCACTTAGTTTTTAATGGAATTCTTTCTGCAATATGGGTTTCTCAAGGTTGTGATAGGCTCTCTAAATTGCAAAGAGGCTTCTGCAGCTGAGTTGAGGAAACACATGTATCTGTCTAAAGACAACCATTGATGTTAAAAGCAGTAGCATGTAGAACATTGTTTCCCTGTGAGAACCGAGTTAATTGTTGAAAGGAATACTTCAAGACAATCATAGTTTCCAAGCTGGAGAAAGGCTCATTTAGTTCCACATAGGCCTATTCACCTGAGTTGAAGGAAAACACGTACCTCTGCAAAGACAACCATTTCTGTTAGAAGCATTGGCATGAAGAACATTGTTTCCAAGCAAGAATGGAGTCGTTTTTGACAGGATTACTTCCTGCAACATAGGTGTTTCAGGGTGGGGATAGGATCTGTTAGCTCCATTATAGGCCTATTCAGCTAAGTTGAAGGAAAACATATATCACTTCAAAAAAACCATCTTAGTTAGAAAGTGAAACATTTTGCATATTGTATCCTGTGACTGTCGATTTAGCTTTTGAAAGGGATCCTTCCTGCAACATAGGATTTTCAAAGAGGAGATAGGTACGTTTGCTTAAATAGGCCTATACAACTAAGAGGAAGAAACACATATATCAGGCAGAGGAAAACCATCTGTGTTCGAAGCATAAGCATCTAATTCATTGCTACCCTGTTAGAATTCTGTTAGTTTTTGACAGCAATACATCCTCTAAATCATTGTTTTGAAGCAGGAGAAAGGCTCTGTGTGATCCAGATAGGCCTTTTCAGCTATTTTGAAAGAACACATCTATCCTTCAGTAGAAATTCATCATTGTAAGAAGCACGAGTATTAGAACCTTGTTGCCCAGTGAGAATTGAGTTCATTTCTCACCGGAATACTTCCAGAATATCACAGTTTTCATGATGGGGAAAGGCTCACTTTGTTCACAATAGACCTATTCAGCTGAGCTGAAGAAACACATGTACCTGTCCAAAGACCACCAACAGTAGTAGAAGGATTGGCATGTAGAACGTGGTTTGCAAGTGAGAACTTAGTTAATTTTTGAAAGGAATACTTCCTGGATATCATAGTTTTAAAGGAGGAGAAAGGCTTATTTTACTCCACATGGCTGATTCAACTGAGTTGAAGAAACACATGAATCTCGCTAAAGGAAACTTTCTGTCTTAGAGGTTGCAGCGTCATGCACATTCTTTCCCAGAGACTTGAGTTGTACTTGAAGGGAATACATCTTGCAGCGTGGTTTTTCCCAGGCCGGGATAGGCTCTATTTGCTTCAAATCCGACTGTTTAGCTAAGGTGAGGACACAATGTATCTCTCGGTAGGAAATCTTCAGTGTTAGAAGCAGGAGTTTCAAGCACATTTTTTTCCCTGTAAGTAATACATCAATAAAATCATAATTGTCTAGGTTTACAAAGCCTCTTTTAGAACCAAATAGTCCTGTTCAATTGAGTTGAAGAAACACATGTATCTCTCCAAAGGAAACCATCTATACTAGACCTTGCAGTGTCCTGCACATTGTTTCCCACATAGTTGAGTTAGTTTGTGAAAGGAATACATCTTGCAGCGTGTGTTTTCCTAGGTCGGGATAGGCTATGGGTGCTTCCCATCGGCCTGTTTAGCTAAGGTGAGGAAGCACATGTATCTCTCAGAAGGAAATCTTCAGTGTTAGAAGCAGGAGCTTCAATCACATTTTGTCCCTGTAATAATTGAGTAAGTTTTGGAAAGGAATAATTCCCTAAAATCATAATTTTCAACACTTAGAAAGGCTCATTTTGTTCCAAATTGGCCTATTCAGTTGAGTTGAAGAAACACAAGTATCTCTCCAAAGACACCCATGTTTGTAGAACAGAATGATGTAGAACATTGTTCTCTGTGAGAATAGAATTAGTTTTGCAAGGTATACTGCCTGCAACTTAGGTGGTTCAAGTTGGAGATAGGCTCTGTTTGCTCAAACTGGGCCAAGTGAGTTTCGATGTAGAAACACATGCATCGCTCCAAAAAATCATCTTTCTTAGAATCAGGAGGCTCGAGAACACTGTTTCCCTGTGAGAATTAAGTTAGTTTAGGAAGGAATACTGCCTGAAAACCATACTTTTCATGGTGGAGAAACGGTCACGTTGTTGCAAATAGGCCTGTTGAACTGAGTTGGAGAAACACATGTATATCTCCACAGACACCCATCTGTCCTTGAAGCAGGATGATGTGGGCTACTGATTTATTTGAGAATTGTGTTAGGTTTTCAAGGAATCCTTCCTGCAAATTAGGAGTTTCAAGGCGGAGATACACTGTGCATGCTCCAATTAGGCCTCTTCAGTGAATTTCAAGACACACATGTATCTCTCGGAGGACAACCTTCTGTGTATGAATCAGAAGCAGATAGCACATTGTGGCATAGTGAGAATTGAGCTAATTTTGAAAAAAAACACTTCGTGAGAATCTATGTTTTCAACGGATATGTAGGTTCTGTTCATTCCAAATAGGCCATGTCAGCTAAGGTAAGGAAACCAATGTATCTCTCCAAAGGAAAACATGGGTGTTTGAAGCACGAGCTTCAAGCACATTGTTTCCCGGGTATAATTCATTGAGTTTTTGAAAGCACAGCTGCCTGAAAATCATCATTTACAAGATGGAGAAAGGCTCATTTTGTTCCAAATAGCAGTATTCAGCTGATTTGGAGAAACACATGTGTCTCACCAGAGAAGACCTTGTCTGTAAAAAGCAGTAGGATGAAGAACGTTGTTTTGAAGGGATAACTGTCTTAGTTATTTAAGGAATACATCCTGCAAATCATAGTTTTCAAGGTGGATATGAGCTAAGTTTGCTCTAATTGGCCTACTCAGCACACCTGAAGAAACACATATATCACTCCAAAGAAAACCATCAGTCTTAGAAGCTGCAACATCGAGCGCATTGCTTTCTCTTGTGAAACGGTTAAGTATTTGAAAAGAATACCTCCTGTAACAAAGGGCTTTCAAGGTGGAGATAGGCTCTGTTTGCTCCAACTAGACCTATTCATGTGAGTGGAAAAATCTCATGAATCTCTCCAAAGTAAACCATGTGTGTTACATGCTGTAGCATCTATCATCCTGTTTCCCTGTGAAAATCAATTGAGGTTTTGAAAGGAATACTGCCTGCTACTCAAGTGTTTGAAGGTAAAGATAGGTTCTGTTTCCTCCAAACAGTCCTATTCAGACACCCTGAAGAAACACATACATCTATGCATATAATCCATTTCTGTTTTAAGCAGAAGCATCTAGCACACTGTTTCCCTGTGAGAATTCAGTCAGTTGTGAAAGGAATACTTTCTGCAACGTAGATGTTTCAAGGTGAAGATATGTTCTCTTTCTTCCAATTAAGCCTATTCAGCTGACTTGAAGAAACACATATATCTCTCCAAATAAACCTACCACATCAGAAGCTGTAGCAGTTACCATATTGTTTCTGTGTGAGAATCGAATTCTGTTTTTCTTGGAATGTTCCTACAACTTACATGTTTCAAGGTGAACATAGGCTCAGTTAGCTCCAAATAGGCCTGTCTATCTCAGCTGAAGAAAACCATGTATCTCTCAAAGTAAAACCATTGGTGTTAGAGGAACGACAGTCTAGCGTATTGTTCTTTGTGAGAATTGAGTTAGTTTTTCAGAGGAATACTTCCTGCAAATCACACTTTTCATGGCAGAGAAAGGCTCATTTCTTTAACAAATGGCCGACTTAGCTCAGTTGTAGAAATGCTACCTACCTCTCCAAAGGAAACCATGGATGTTAGTGGCTGCAGCATCCTGCACATTGTTTCCCCGTGAGAGTTTAGATAATTTTGGAAAGGAGCACTTCGTGCATTGTGGGTTTTTCAAGGTGTTGATAGACTGTCTTTCTTGTAAATGTGCCTATTCAGCCGAATTGAAGTAACTCATGGATCTCTCCCAAGACAACCATCTGTTTTAGAAGCAGAATCATGTAGAATATTGTTTCCCTTTGTGAACTGAGTTACTTTTAATTAATACTTGCTGTAACTTAGATGTTTCAAGGTGGGGATAGGATCTGTTTGCTGCAGGTAGCCATGTTCTGCTAAGTTGAAGAAACACATGTATCTATGGACAGAAAACCATGTGTGTTAGAAGTGGGAGCGTGATGCTCATTGTTGTCCAGTTAAAATTGTGTTAGTTTTGGAAAGGAATACTTAACGAAAATCTTAGTTTTCTAGAGGGAGAAAGGCTCATTTCATTCCAAAATGCCCAATTGAGCTTAGTGAAGTTAACACAAGTATCTCTCCAAAAAGAACAATGTGTGTTGGAGGCTGCAGCATCTTGCCACGGGTTTCCCTGTGTGAGTTCACTTAGTTTTTAATGGAATTCTTTCTGCAATATGGGTTTCTCAAGGTTGTGATAGGCTCTCTAAATTGCAAAGAGGCTTCTGCAGCTGAGTTGAGGAAACACATGTATCTGTCTAAAGACAACCATTGATGTTAAAAGCAGTAGCATGTAGAACATTGTTTCCCTGTGAGAACCGAGTTAATTGTTGAAAGGAATACTTCAAGACAATCATAGTTTCCAAGCTGGAGAAAGGCTCATTTAGTTCCACATAGGCCTATTCACCTGAGTTGAAGGAAAACACGTACCTCTGCAAAGACAACCATTTCTGTTAGAAGCATTGGCATGAAGAACATTGTTTCCAAGCAAGAATGGAGTCGTTTTTGACAGGATTACTTCCTGCAACATAGGTGTTTCAGGGTGGGGATAGGATCTGTTAGCTCCATTATAGGCCTATTCAGCTAAGTTGAAGGAAAACATATATCACTTCAAAAAAACCATCTTAGTTAGAAAGTGAAACATTTTGCATATTGTATCCTGTGACTGTCGATTTAGCTTTTGAAAGGGATCCTTCCTGCAACATAGGATTTTCAAAGAGGAGATAGGTACGTTTGCTTAAATAGGCCTATACAACTAAGAGGAAGAAACACATATATCAGGCAGAGGAAAACCATCTGTGTTCGAAGCATAAGCATCTAATTCATTGCTACCCTGTTAGAATTCTGTTAGTTTTTGACAGCAATACATCCTCTAAATCATTGTTTTGAAGCAGGAGAAAGGCTCTGTGTGATCCAGATAGGCCTTTTCAGCTATTTTGAAAGAACACATCTATCCTTCAGTAGAAATTCATCATTGTAAGAAGCACGAGTATTAGAACCTTGTTGCCCAGTGAGAATTGAGTTCATTTCTCACAGGAATACTTCCAGAATATCACAGTTTTCATGATGGGGAAAGGCTCACTTTGTTCACAATAGACCTATTCAGCTGAGCTGAAGAAACACATGTACCTGTCCAAAGACCACCAACAGTAGTAGAAGGATTGGCATGTAGAACGTGGTTTGCAAGTGAGAACTTAGTTAATTTTTGAAAGGAATACTTCCTGGATATCATAGTTTTAAAGGAGGAGAAAGGCTTATTTTACTCCACATGGCTGATTCAACTGAGTTGAAGAAACACATGAATCTCGCTAAAGGAAACTTTCTGTCTTAGAGGTTGCAGCGTCATGCACATTCTTTCCCAGAGACTTGAGTTGTACTTGAAGGGAATACATCTTGCAGCGTGGTTTTTCCCAGGTCGGGATAGGCTCTATTTGCTTCAAATCCGACTGTTTAGCTAAGGTGAGGACACAATGTATCTCTCGGTAGGAAATCTTCAGTGTTAGAAGCCGGAGTTTCAAGCACATTTTTTCCCTGTAAGTAATACATCAATAAAATCATAATTGTCTAGGTTTACAAAGCCTCTTTTAGAACCAAATAGTCCTGTTCAATTGAGTTGAAGAAACACATGTATCTCTCCAAAGGAAACCATCTATACTAGACCTTGCAGTGTCCTGCACATTGTTTCCCACATAGTTGAGTTAGTTTGTGAAAGGAATACATCTTGCAGCGTGTGTTTTCCTAGGTCGGGATAGGCTATGGGTGCTTCCCATCGGCCTGTTTAGCTAAGGTGAGGAAGCACATGTATCTCTCAGAAGGAAATCTTCAGTGTTAGAAGCAGGAGCTTCAATCACATTTTGTCCCTGTAATAATTGAGTAAGTTTTGGAAAGGAATAATTCCCTAAAATCATAATTTTCAACACTTAGAAAGGCTCATTTTGTTCCAAATTGGCCTATTCAGTTGAGTTGAAGAAACACAAGTATCTCTCCAAAGACACCCATGTTTGTAGAACAGAATGATGTAGAACATTGTTCTCTGTGAGAATAGAATTAGTTTTGCAAGGTATACTGCCTGCAACTTAGGTGGTTCAAGTTGGAGATAGGCTCTGTTTGCTCAAACTGGGCCAAGTGAGTTTCGATGTAGAAACACATGCATCGCTCCAAAAAATCATCTTTCTTAGAATCAGGAGGCTCGAGAACACTGTTTCCCTGTGAGAATTAAGTTAGTTTAGGAAGGAATACTGCCTGAAAACCATACTTTTCATGGTGGAGAAACGGTCACGTTGTTGCAAATAGGCCTGTTGAACTGAGTTGGAGAAACACATGTATATCTCCACAGACACCCATCTGTCCTTGAAGCAGGATGATGTGGGCTACTGATTTATTTGAGAATTGTGTTAGGTTTTCAAGGAATCCTTCCTGCAAATTAGGAGTTTCAAGGCGGAGATACACTGTGCATGCTCCAATTAGGCCTCTTCAGTGAATTTCAAGACACACATGTATCTCTCGGAGGACAACCTTCTGTGTATGAATCAGAAGCAGATAGCACATTGTGGCATAGTGAGAATTGAGCTAATTTTGAAAAAAAACACTTCGTGAGAATCTATGTTTTCAACGGATATGTAGGTTCTGTTCATTCCAAATAGGCCATGTCAGCTAAGGTAAGGAAACCAATGTACCTCTCCAAAGGAAAACATGGGTGTTTGAAGCACGAGCTTCAAGCACATTGTTTCCCGGGTATAATTCATTGAGTTTTTGAAAGCACAGCTGCCTGAAAATCATCATTTACAAGATGGAGAAAGGCTCATTTTGTTCCAAATAGCAGTATTCAGCTGATTTGGAGAAACACATGTGTCTCACCAGAGAAGACCTTGTCTGTAAAAAGCAGTAGGATGAAGAACGTTGTTTTGAAGGGATAACTGTCTTAGTTATTTAAGGAATACATCCTGCAAATCATAGTTTTCAAGGTGGATATGAGCTAAGTTTGCTCTAATTGGCCTACTCAGCACACCTGAAGAAACACATATATCACTCCAAAGAAAACCATCAGTCTTAGAAGCTGCAACATCGAGCGCATTGCTTTCTCTTGTGAAACGGTTAAGTATTTGAAAAGAATACCTCCTGTAACAAAGGGCTTTCAAGGTGGAGATAGGCTCTGTTTGCTCCAACTAGACCTATTCATGTGAGTGGAAAAATCTCATGAATCTCTCCAAAGTAAACCATGTGTGTTACATGCTGTAGCATCTATCATCCTGTTTCCCTGTGAAAATCAATTGAGGTTTTGAAAGGAATACTGCCTGCTACTCAAGTGTTTGAAGGTAAAGATAGGTTCTGTTTCCTCCAAACAGTCCTATTCAGACACCCTGAAGAAACACATACATCTATGCATATAATCCATTTCTGTTTTAAGCAGAAGCATCTAGCACACTGTTTCCCTGTGAGAATTCAGTCAGTTGTGAAAGGAATACTTTCTGCAACGTAGATGTTTCAAGGTGAAGATATGTTCTCTTTCTTCCAATTAAGCCTATTCAGCTGACTTGAAGAAACACATATATCTCTCCAAATAAACCTACCACATCAGAAGCTGTAGCAGTTACCATATTGTTTCTGTGTGAGAATCGAATTCTGTTTTTCTTGGAATGTTCCTACAACTTACATGTTTCAAGGTGAACATAGGCTCAGTTAGCTCCAAATAGGCCTGTCTATCTCAGCTGAAGAAAACCATGTATCTCTCAAAGTAAAACCATTGGTGTTAGAGGAATGACAGTCTAGCGTATTGTTCTTTGTGAGAATTGAGTTAGTTTTTCAGAGGAATAGTTCCTGCAAATCACACTTTTCATGGCAGAGAAAGGCTCATTTCTTTAACAAATGGCCGACTTAGCTCAGTTGTAGAAATGCTACCTACCTCTCCAAAGGAAACCATGGATGTTAGTGGCTGCAGCATCCTGCACATTGTTTCCCCGTGAGAGTTTAGATAATTTTGGAAAGGAGCACTTCGTGCATTGTGGGTTTTTCAAGGTGTTGATAGACTGTCTTTCTTGTAAATGTGCCTATTCAGCCGAATGGAAGTAACTCATGGATCTCTCCCAAGACAACCATCTGTTTTAGAAGCAGAATCATGTAGAATATCGTTTCCCTTTGTGAACTGAGTTACTTTTAATTAATACTTGCTGTAACTTAGATGTTTCAAGGTGGGGATAGGATCTGTTTGCTGCAGGTAGCCATGTTCTGCTAAGTTGAAGAAACACATGTATCTATGGACAGAAAACCATGTGTGTTAGAAGTGGGAGCGTGATGCTCATTGTTGTCCAGTTAAAATTGTGTTAGTTTTGGAAAGGAATACTTAACGAAAATCTTAGTTTTCTAGAGGGAGAAAGGCTCATTTCATTCCAAAATGCCCAATTGAGCTTAGTGAAGTTAACACAAGTATCTCTCCAAAAAGAACAATGTGTGTTGGAGGCTGCAGCATCTTGCCACGGGTTTCCCTGTGTGAGTTCACTTAGTTTTTAATGGAATTCTTTCTGCAATATGGGTTTCTCAAGGTTGTGATAGGCTCTCTAAATTGCAAAGAGGCTTCTGCAGCTGAGTTGAGGAAACACATGTATCTGTCTAAAGACAACCATTGATGTTAAAAGCAGTAGCATGTAGAACATTGTTTCCCTGTGAGAACCGAGTTAATTGTTGAAAGGAATACTTCAAGACAATCATAGTTTCCAAGCTGGAGAAAGGCTCATTTAGTTCCACATAGGCCTATTCACCTGAGTTGAAGGAAAACACGTACCTCTGCAAAGACAACCATTTCTGTTAGAAGCATTGGCATGAAGAACATTGTTTCCAAGCAAGAATGGAGTCGTTTTTGACAGGATTACTTCCTGCAACATAGGTGTTTCAGGGTGGGGATAGGATCTGTTAGCTCCATTATAGGCCTATTCAGCTAAGTTGAAGGAAAACATATATCACTTCAAAAAAACCATCTTAGTTAGAAAGTGAAACATTTTGCATATTGTATCCTGTGACTGTCGATTTAGCTTTTGAAAGGGATCCTTCCTGCAACATAGGATTTTCAAAGAGGAGATAGGTACGTTTGCTTAAATAGGCCTATACAACTAAGAGGAAGAAACACATATATCAGGCAGAGGAAAACCATCTGTGTTCGAAGCATAAGCATCTAATTCATTGCTACCCTGTTAGAATTCTGTTAGTTTTTGACAGCAATACATCCTCTAAATCATTGTTTTGAAGCAGGAGAAAGGCTCTGTGTGATCCAGATAGGCCTTTTCAGCTATTTTGAAAGAACACATCTATCCTTCAGTAGAAATTCATCATTGTAAGAAGCACGAGTATTAGAACCTTGTTGCCCAGTGAGAATTGAGTTCATTTCTCACCGGAATACTTCCAGAATATCACAGTTTTCATGATGGGGAAAGGCTCACTTTGTTCACAATAGACCTATTCAGCTGAGCTGAAGAAACACATGTACCTGTCCAAAGACCACCAACAGTAGTAGAAGGATTGGCATGTAGAACGTGGTTTGCAAGTGAGAACTTAGTTAATTTTTGAAAGGAATACTTCCTGGATATCATAGTTTTAAAGGAGGAGAAAGGCTTATTTTACTCCACATGGCTGATTCAACTGAGTTGAAGAAACACATGAATCTCGCTAAAGGAAACTTTCTGTCTTAGAGGTTGCAGCGTCATGCACATTCTTTCCCAGAGACTTGAGTTGTACTTGAAGGGAATACATCTTGCAGCGTGGTTTTTCCCAGGTCGGGATAGGCTCTATTTGCTTCAAATCTGACTGTTTAGCTAAGGTGAGGACACAATGTATCTCTCGGTAGGAAATCTTCAGTGTTAGAAGCAGGAGTTTCAAGCACATTTTTTCCCTGTAAGTAATACATCAATAAAATCATAATTGTCTAGGTTTACAAAGCCTCTTTTAGAACCAAATAGTCCTGTTCAATTGAGTTGAAGAAACACATGTATCTCTCCAAAGGAAACCATCTATACTAGACCTTGCAGTGTCCTGCACATTGTTTCCCACATAGTTGAGTTAGTTTGTGAAAGGAATACATCTTGCAGCGTGTGTTTTCCTAGGTCGGGATAGGCTATGGGTGCTTCCCATCGGCCTGTTTAGCTAAGGTGAGGAAGCACATGTATCTCTCAGAAGGAAATCTTCAGTGTTAGAAGCAGGAGCTTCAATCACATTTTGTCCCTGTAATAATTGAGTAAGTTTTGGAAAGGAATAATTCCCTAAAATCATAATTTTCAACACTTAGAAAGGCTCATTTTGTTCCAAATTGGCCTATTCAGTTGAGTTGAAGAAACACAAGTATCTCTCCAAAGACACCCATGTTTGTAGAACAGAATGATGTAGAACATTGTTCTCTGTGAGAATAGAATTAGTTTTGCAAGGTATACTGCCTGCAACTTAGGTGGTTCAAGTTGGAGATAGGCTCTGTTTGCTCAAACTGGGCCAAGTGAGTTTCGATGTAGAAACACATGCATCGCTCCAAAAAATCATCTTTCTTAGAATCAGGAGGCTCGAGAACACTGTTTCCCTGTGAGAATTAAGTTAGTTTAGGAAGGAATACTGCCTGAAAACCATACTTTTCATGGTGGAGAAACGGTCACGTTGTTGCAAATAGGCCTGTTGAACTGAGTTGGAGAAACACATGTATATCTCCACAGACACCCATCTGTCCTTGAAGCAGGATGATGTGGGCTACTGATTTATTTGAGAATTGTGTTAGGTTTTCAAGGAATCCTTCCTGCAAATTAGGAGTTTCAAGGCGGAGATACACTGTGCATGCTCCAATTAGGCCTCTTCAGTGAATTTCAAGACACTCATGTATCTCTCGGAGGACAACCTTCTGTGTATGAATCAGAAGCAGATAGCACATTGTGGCATAGTGAGAATTGAGCTAATTTTGAAAAAAAACACTTCGTGAGAATCTATGTTTTCAACGGATATGTAGGTTCTGTTCATTCCAAATAGGCCATGTCAGCTAAGGTAAGGAAACCAATGTATCTCTCCAAAGGAAAACATGGGTGTTTGAAGCACGAGCTTCAAGCACATTGTTTCCCGGGTATAATTCATTGAGTTTTTGAAAGCACAGCTGCCTGAAAATCATCATTTACAAGATGGAGAAAGGCTCATTTTGTTCCAAATAGCAGTATTCAGCTGATTTGGAGAAACACATGTGTCTCACCAGAGAAGACCTTGTCTGTAAAAAGCAGTAGGATGAAGAACGTTGTTTTGAAGGGATAACTGTCTTAGTTATTTAAGGAATACATCCTGCAAATCATAGTTTTCAAGGTGGATATGAGCTAAGTTTGCTCTAATTGGCCTACTCAGCACACCTGAAGAAACACATATATCACTCCAAAGAAAACCATCAGTCTTAGAAGCTGCAACATCGAGCGCATTGCTTTCTCTTGTGAAACGGTTAAGTATTTGAAAAGAATACCTCCTGTAACAAAGGGCTTTCAAGGTGGAGATAGGCTCTGTTTGCTCCAACTAGACCTATTCATGTGAGTGGAAAAATCTCATGAATCTCTCCAAAGTAAACCATGTGTGTTACATGCTGTAGCATCTATCATCCTGTTTCCCTGTGAAAATCAATTGAGGTTTTGAAAGGAATACTGCCTGCTACTCAAGTGTTTGAAGGTAAAGATAGGTTCTGTTTCCTCCAAACAGTCCTATTCAGACACCCTGAAGAAACACATACATCTATGCATATAATCCATTTCTGTTTTAAGCAGAAGCATCTAGCACACTGTTTCCCTGTGAGAATTCAGTCAGTTGTGAAAGGAATACTTTCTGCAACGTAGATGTTTCAAGGTGAAGATATGTTCTCTTTCTTCCAATTAAGCCTATTCAGCTGACTTGAAGAAACACATATATCTCTCCAAATAAACCTACCACATCAGAAGCTGTAGCAGTTACCATATTGTTTCTGTGTGAGAATCGAATTCTGTTTTTCTTGGAATGTTCCTACAACTTACATGTTTCAAGGTGAACATAGGCTCAGTTAGCTCCAAATAGGCCTGTCTATCTCAGCTGAAGAAAACCATGTATCTCTCAAAGTAAAACCATTGGTGTTAGAGGAATGACAGTCTAGCGTATTGTTCTTTGTGAGAATTGAGTTAGTTTTTCAGAGGAATACTTCCTGCAAATCACACTTTTCATGGCAGAGAAAGGCTCATTTCTTTAACAAATGGCCGACTTAGCTCAGTTGTAGAAATGCTACCTACCTCTCCAAAGGAAACCATGGATGTTAGTGGCTGCAGCATCCTGCACATTGTTTCCCCGTGAGAGTTTAGATAATTTTGGAAAGGAGCACTTCGTGCATTGTGGGTTTTTCAAGGTGTTGATAGACTGTCTTTCTTGTAAATGTGCCTATTCAGCCGAATGGAAGTAACTCATGGATCTCTCCCAAGACAACCATCTGTTTTAGAAGCAGAATCATGTAGAATATCGTTTCCCTTTGTGAACTGAGTTACTTTTAATTAATACTTGCTGTAACTTAGATGTTTCAAGGTGGGGATAGGATCTGTTTGCTGCAGGTAGCCATGTTCTGCTAAGTTGAAGAAACACATGTATCTATGGACAGAAAACCATGTGTGTTAGAAGTGGGAGCGTGATGCTCATTGTTGTCCAGTTAAAATTGTGTTAGTTTTGGAAAGGAATACTTAACGAAAATCTTAGTTTTCTAGAGGGAGAAAGGCTCATTTCATTCCAAAATGCCCAATTGAGCTTAGTGAAGTTAACACAAGTATCTCTCCAAAAAGAACAATGTGTGTTGGAGGCTGCAGCATCTTGCCACGGGTTTCCCTGTGTGAGTTCACTTAGTTTTTAATGGAATTCTTTCTGCAATATGGGTTTCTCAAGGTTGTGATAGGCTCTCTAAATTGCAAAGAGGCTTCTGCAGCTGAGTTGAGGAAACACATGTATCTGTCTAAAGACAACCATTGATGTTAAAAGCAGTAGCATGTAGAACATTGTTTCCCTGTGAGAACCGAGTTAATTGTTGAAAGGAATACTTCAAGACAATCATAGTTTCCAAGCTGGAGAAAGGCTCATTTAGTTCCACATAGGCCTATTCACCTGAGTTGAAGGAAAACACGTACCTCTGCAAAGACAACCATTTCTGTTAGAAGCATTGGCATGAAGAACATTGTTTCCAAGCAAGAATGGAGTCGTTTTTGACAGGATTACTTCCTGCAACATAGGTGTTTCAGGGTGGGGATAGGATCTGTTAGCTCCATTATAGGCCTATTCAGCTAAGTTGAAGGAAAACATATATCACTTCAAAAAAACCATCTTAGTTAGAAAGTGAAACATTTTGCATATTGTATCCTGTGACTGTCGATTTAGCTTTTGAAAGGGATCCTTCCTGCAACATAGGATTTTCAAAGAGGAGATAGGTACGTTTGCTTAAATAGGCCTATACAACTAAGAGGAAGAAACACATATATCAGGCAGAGGAAAACCATCTGTGTTCGAAGCATAAGCATCTAATTCATTGCTACCCTGTTAGAATTCTGTTAGTTTTTGACAGCAATACATCCTCTAAATCATTGTTTTGAAGCAGGAGAAAGGCTCTGTGTGATCCAGATAGGCCTTTTCAGCTATTTTGAAAGAACACATCTATCCTTCAGTAGAAATTCATCATTGTAAGAAGCACGAGTATTAGAACCTTGTTGCCCAGTGAGAATTGAGTTCATTTCTCACAGGAATACTTCCAGAATATCACAGTTTTCATGATGGGCAAAGGCTCACTTTGTTCACAATAGACCTATTCAGCTGAGCTGAAGAAACACATGTACCTGTCCAAAGACCACCAACAGTAGTAGAAGGATTGGCATGTAGAACGTGGTTTGCAAGTGAGAACTTAGTTAATTTTTGAAAGGAATACTTCCTGGATATCATAGTTTTAAAGGAGGAGAAAGGCTTATTTTACTCCACATGGCTGATTCAACTGAGTTGAAGAAACACATGAATCTCGCTAAAGGAAACTTTCTGTCTTAGAGGTTGCAGCGTCATGCACATTCTTTCCCAGAGACTTGAGTTGTACTTGAAGGGAATACATCTTGCAGCGTGGTTTTTCCCAGGTCGGGATAGGCTCTATTTGCTTCAAATCCGACTGTTTAGCTAAGGTGAGGACACAATGTATCTCTCGGTAGGAAATCTTCAGTGTTAGAAGCAGGAGTTTCAAGCACATTTTTTCCCTGTAAGTAATACATCAATAAAATCATAATTGTCTAGGTTTACAAAGCCTCTTTTAGAACCAAATAGTCCTGTTCAATTGAGTTGAAGAAACACATGTATCTCTCCAAAGGAAACCATCTATACTAGACCTTGCAGTGTCCTGCACATTGTTTCCCACATAGTTGAGTTAGTTTGTGAAAGGAATACATCTTGCAGCGTGTGTTTTCCTAGGTCGGGATAGGCTATGGGTGCTTCCCATCGGCCTGTTTAGCTAAGGTGAGGAAGCACATGTATCTCTCAGAAGGAAATCTTCAGTGTTAGAAGCAGGAGCTTCAATCACATTTTGTCCCTGTAATAATTGAGTAAGTTTTGGAAAGGAATAATTCCCTAAAATCATAATTTTCAACACTTAGAAAGGCTCATTTTGTTCCAAATTGGCCTATTCAGTTGAGTTGAAGAAACACAAGTATCTCTCCAAAGACACCCATGTTTGTAGAACAGAATGATGTAGAACATTGTTCTCTGTGAGAATAGAATTAGTTTTGCAAGGTATACTGCCTGCAACTTAGGTGGTTCAAGTTGGAGATAGGCTCTGTTTGCTCAAACTGGGCCAAGTGAGTTTCGATGTAGAAACACATGCATCGCTCCAAAAAATCATCTTTCTTAGAATCAGGAGGCTCGAGAACACTGTTTCCCTGTGAGAATTAAGTTAGTTTAGGAAGGAATACTGCCTGAAAACCATACTTTTCATGGTGGAGAAACGGTCACGTTGTTGCAAATAGGCCTGTTGAACTGAGTTGGAGAAACACATGTATATCTCCACAGACACCCATCTGTCCTTGAAGCAGGATGATGTGGGCTACTGATTTATTTGAGAATTGTGTTAGGTTTTCAAGGAATCCTTCCTGCAAATTAGGAGTTTCAAGGCGGAGATACACTGTGCATGCTCCAATTAGGCCTCTTCAGTGAATTTCAAGACACACATGTATCTCTCGGAGGACAACCTTCTGTGTATGAATCAGAAGCAGATAGCACATTGTGGCATAGTGAGAATTGAGCTAATTTTGAAAAAAAACACTTCGTGAGAATCTATGTTTTCAACGGATATGTAGGTTCTGTTCATTCCAAATAGGCCATGTCAGCTAAGGTAAGGAAACCAATGTATCTCTCCAAAGGAAAACATGGGTGTTTGAAGCACGAGCTTCAAGCACATTGTTTCCCGGGTATAATTCATTGAGTTTTTGAAAGCACAGCTGCCTGAAAATCATCATTTACAAGATGGAGAAAGGCTCATTTTGTTCCAAATAGCAGTATTCAGCTGATTTGGAGAAACACATGTGTCTCACCAGAGAAGACCTTGTCTGTAAAAAGCAGTAGGATGAAGAACGTTGTTTTGAAGGGATAACTGTCTTAGTTATTTAAGGAATACATCCTGCAAATCATAGTTTTCAAGGTGGATATGAGCTAAGTTTGCTCTAATTGGCCTACTCAGCACACCTGAAGAAACACATATATCACTCCAAAGAAAACCATCAGTCTTAGAAGCTGCAACATCGAGCGCATTGCTTTCTCTTGTGAAACGGTTAAGTATTTGAAAAGAATACCTCCTGTAACAAAGGGCTTTCAAGGTGGAGATAGGCTCTGTTTGCTCCAACTAGACCTATTCATGTGAGTGGAAAAATCTCATGAATCTCTCCAAAGTAAACCATGTGTGTTACATGCTGTAGCATCTATCATCCTGTTTCCCTGTGAAAATCAATTGAGGTTTTGAAAGGAATACTGCCTGCTACTCAAGTGTTTGAAGGTAAAGATAGGTTCTGTTTCCTCCAAACAGTCCTATTCAGACACCCTGAAGAAACACATACATCTATGCATATAATCCATTTCTGTTTTAAGCAGAAGCATCTAGCACACTGTTTCCCTGTGAGAATTCAGTCAGTTGTGAAAGGAATACTTTCTGCAACGTAGATGTTTCAAGGTGAAGATATGTTCTCTTTCTTCCAATTAAGCCTATTCAGCTGACTTGAAGAAACACATATATCTCTCCAAATAAACCTACCACATCAGAAGCTGTAGCAGTTACCATATTGTTTCTGTGTGAGAATCGAATTCTGTTTTTCTTGGAATGTTCCTACAACTTACATGTTTCAAGGTGAACATAGGCTCAGTTAGCTCCAAATAGGCCTGTCTATCTCAGCTGAAGAAAACCATGTATCTCTCAAAGTAAAACCATTGGTGTTAGAGGAATGACAGTCTAGCGTATTGTTCTTTGTGAGAATTGAGTTAGTTTTTCAGAGGAATAGTTCCTGCAAATCACACTTTTCATGGCAGAGAAAGGCTCATTTCTTTAACAAATGGCCGACTTAGCTCAGTTGTAGAAATGCTACCTACCTCTCCAAAGGAAACCATGGATGTTAGTGGCTGCAGCATCCTGCACATTGTTTCCCCGTGAGAGTTTAGATAATTTTGGAAAGGAGCACTTAGTGCATTGTGGGTTTTTCAAGGTGTTGATAGACTGTCTTTCTTGTAAATGTGCCTATTCAGCCGAATTGAAGTAACTCATGGATCTCTCCCAAGACAACCATCTGTTTTAGAAGCAGAATCATGTAGAATATCGTTTCCCTTTGTGAACTGAGTTACTTTTAATTAATACTTGCTGTAACTTAGATGTTTCAAGGTGGGGATAGGATCTGTTTGCTGCAGGTAGCCATGTTCTGCTAAGTTGAAGAAACACATGTATCTATGGACAGAAAACCATGTGTGTTAGAAGTGGGAGCGTGATGCTCATTGTTGTCCAGTTAAAATTGTGTTAGTTTTGGAAAGGAATACTTAACGAAAATCTTAGTTTTCTAGAGGGAGAAAGGCTCATTTCATTCCAAAATGCCCAATTGAGCTTAGTGAAGTTAACACAAGTATCTCTCCAAAAAGAACAATGTGTGTTGGAGGCTGCAGCATCTTGCCACGGGTTTCCCTGTGTGAGTTCACTTAGTTTTTAATGGAATTCTTTCTGCAATATGGGTTTCTCAAGGTTGTGATAGGCTCTCTAAATTGCAAAGAGGCTTCTGCAGCTGAGTTGAGGAAACACATGTATCTGTCTAAAGACAACCATTGATGTTAAAAGCAGTAGCATGTAGAACATTGTTTCCCTGTGAGAACCGAGTTAATTGTTGAAAGGAATACTTCAAGACAATCATAGTTTCCAAGCTGGAGAAAGGCTCATTTAGTTCCACATAGGCCTATTCACCTGAGTTGAAGGAAAACACGTACCTCTGCAAAGACAACCATTTCTGTTAGAAGCATTGGCATGAAGAACATTGTTTCCAAGCAAGAATGGAGTCGTTTTTGACAGGATTACTTCCTGCAACATAGGTGTTTCAGGGTGGGGATAGGATCTGTTAGCTCCATTATAGGCCTATTCAGCTAAGTTGAAGGAAAACATATATCACTTCAAAAAAACCATCTTAGTTAGAAAGTGAAACATTTTGCATATTGTATCCTGTGACTGTCGATTTAGCTTTTGAAAGGGATC
Source organism: Castor canadensis (assembly GCF_047511655.1). NCBI lineage: Eukaryota > Metazoa > Chordata > Mammalia > Rodentia > Castoridae > Castor > Castor canadensis. The sequence goes on from NC_133395.1 coordinate 94,277,720, forward strand.
CTTCCTGCAACATAGGATTTTCAAAGAGGAGATAGGTACGTTTGCTTAAATAGGCCTATACAACTAAGAGGAAGAAACACATATATCAGGCAGAGGAAAACCATCTGTGTTCGAAGCATAAGCATCTAATTCATTGCTACCCTGTTAGAATTCTGTTAGTTTTTGACAGCAATACATCCTCTAAATCATTGTTTTGAAGCAGGAGAAAGGCTCTGTGTGATCCAGATAGGCCTTTTCAGCTATTTTGAAAGAACACATCTATCCTTCAGTAGAAATTCATCATTGTAAGAAGCACGAGTATTAGAACCTTGTTGCCCAGTGAGAATTGAGTTCATTTCTCACAGGAATACTTCCAGAATATCACAGTTTTCATGATGGGGAAAGGCTCACTTTGTTCACAATAGACCTATTCAGCTGAGCTGAAGAAACACATGTACCTGTCCAAAGACCACCAACAGTAGTAGAAGGATTGGCATGTAGAACGTGGTTTGCAAGTGAGAACTTAGTTAATTTTTGAAAGGAATACTTCCTGGATATCATAGTTTTAAAGGAGGAGAAAGGCTTATTTTACTCCACATGGCTGATTCAACTGAGTTGAAGAAACACATGAATCTCGCTAAAGGAAACTTTCTGTCTTAGAGGTTGCAGTGTCATGCACATTCTTTCCCAGAGACTTGAGTTGTACTTGAAGGGAATACATCTTGCAGCGTGGTTTTTCCCAGGTCGGGATAGGCTCTATTTGCTTCAAATCCGACTGTTTAGCTAAGGTGAGGACACAATGTATCTCTCGGTAGGAAATCTTCAGTGTTAGAAGCAGGAGTTTCAAGCACATTTTTTCCCTGTAAGTAATACATCAATAAAATCATAATTGTCTAGGTTTACAAAGCCTCTTTTAGAACCAAATAGTCCTGTTCAATTGAGTTGAAGAAACACATGTATCTCTCCAAAGGAAACCATCTATACTAGACCTTGCAGTGTCCTGCACATTGTTTCCCACATAGTTGAGTTAGTTTGTGAAAGGAATACATCTTGCAGCGTGTGTTTTCCTAGGTCGGGATAGGCTATGGGTGCTTCCCATCGGCCTGTTTAGCTAAGGTGAGGAAGCACATGTATCTCTCAGAAGGAAATCTTCAGTGTTAGAAGCAGGAGCTTCAATCACATTTTGTCCCTGTAATAATTGAGTAAGTTTTGGAAAGGAATAATTCCCTAAAATCATAATTTTCAACACTTAGAAAGGCTCATTTTGTTCCAAATTGGCCTATTCAGTTGAGTTGAAGAAACACAAGTATCTCTCCAAAGACACCCATGTTTGTAGAACAGAATGATGTAGAACATTGTTCTCTGTGAGAATAGAATTAGTTTTGCAAGGTATACTGCCTGCAACTTAGGTGGTTCAAGTTGGAGATAGGCTCTGTTTGCTCAAACTGGGCCAAGTGAGTTTCGATGTAGAAACACATGCATCGCTCCAAAAAATCATCTTTCTTAGAATCAGGAGGCTCGAGAACACTGTTTCCCTGTGAGAATTAAGTTAGTTTAGGAAGGAATACTGCCTGAAAACCATACTTTTCATGGTGGAGAAACGGTCACGTTGTTGCAAATAGGCCTGTTGAACTGAGTTGGAGAAACACATGTATATCTCCACAGACACCCATCTGTCCTTGAAGCAGGATGATGTGGGCTACTGATTTATTTGAGAATTGTGTTAGGTTTTCAAGGAATCCTTCCTGCAAATTAGGAGTTTCAAGGCGGAGATACACTGTGCATGCTCCAATTAGGCCTCTTCAGTGAATTTCAAGACACACATGTATCTCTCGGAGGACAACCTTCTGTGTATGAATCAGAAGCAGATAGCACATTGTGGCATAGTGAGAATTGAGCTAATTTTGAAAAAAAACACTTCGTGAGAATCTATGTTTTCAACGGATATGTAGGTTCTGTTCATTCCAAATAGGCCATGTCAGCTAAGGTAAGGAAACCAATGTATCTCTCCAAAGGAAAACATGGGTGTTTGAAGCACGAGCTTCAAGCACATTGTTTCCCGGGTATAATTCATTGAGTTTTTGAAAGCACAGCTGCCTGAAAATCATCATTTACAAGATGGAGAAAGGCTCATTTTGTTCCAAATAGCAGTATTCAGCTGATTTGGAGAAACACATGTGTCTCACCAGAGAAGACCTTGTCTGTAAAAAGCAGTAGGATGAAGAACGTTGTTTTGAAGGGATAACTGTCTTAGTTATTTAAGGAATACATCCTGCAAATCATAGTTTTCAAGGTGGATATGAGCTAAGTTTGCTCTAATTGGCCTACTCAGCACACCTGAAGAAACACATATATCACTCCAAAGAAAACCATCAGTCTTAGAAGCTGCAACATCGAGCGCATTGCTTTCTCTTGTGAAACGGTTAAGTATTTGAAAAGAATACCTCCTGTAACAAAGGGCTTTCAAGGTGGAGATAGGCTCTGTTTGCTCCAACTAGACCTATTCATGTGAGTGGAAAAATCTCATGAATCTCTCCAAAGTAAACCATGTGTGTTACATGCTGTAGCATCTATCATCCTGTTTCCCTGTGAAAATCAATTGAGGTTTTGAAAGGAATACTGCCTGCTACTCAAGTGTTTGAAGGTAAAGATAGGTTCTGTTTCCTCCAAACAGTCCTATTCAGACACCCTGAAGAAACACATACATCTATGCATATAATCCATTTCTGTTTTAAGCAGAAGCATCTAGCACACTGTTTCCCTGTGAGAATTCAGTCAGTTGTGAAAGGAATACTTTCTGCAACGTAGATGTTTCAAGGTGAAGATATGTTCTCTTTCTTCCAATTAAGCCTATTCAGCTGACTTGAAGAAACACATATATCTCTCCAAATAAACCTACCACATCAGAAGCTGTAGCAGTTACCATATTGTTTCTGTGTGAGAATCGAATTCTGTTTTTCTTGGAATGTTCCTACAACTTACATGTTTCAAGGTGAACATAGGCTCAGTTAGCTCCAAATAGGCCTGTCTATCTCAGCTGAAGAAAACCATGTATCTCTCAAAGTAAAACCATTGGTGTTAGAGGAATGACAGTCTAGCGTATTGTTCTTTGTGAGAATTGAGTTAGTTTTTCAGAGGAATAGTTCCTGCAAATCACACTTTTCATGGCAGAGAAAGGCTCATTTCTTTAACAAATGGCCGACTTAGCTCAGTTGTAGAAATGCTACCTACCTCTCCAAAGGAAACCATGGATGTTAGTGGCTGCAGCATCCTGCACATTGTTTCCCCGTGAGAGTTTAGATAATTTTGGAAAGGAGCACTTAGTGCATTGTGGGTTTTTCAAGGTGTTGATAGACTGTCTTTCTTGTAAATGTGCCTATTCAGCCGAATTGAAGTAACTCATGGATCTCTCCCAAGACAACCATCTGTTTTAGAAGCAGAATCATGTAGAATATCGTTTCCCTTTGTGAACTGAGTTACTTTTAATTAATACTTGCTGTAACTTAGATGTTTCAAGGTGGGGATAGGATCTGTTTGCTGCAGGTAGCCATGTTCTGCTAAGTTGAAGAAACACATGTATCTATGGACAGAAAACCATGTGTGTTAGAAGTGGGAGCGTGATGCTCATTGTTGTCCAGTTAAAATTGTGTTAGTTTTGGAAAGGAATACTTAACGAAAATCTTAGTTTTCTAGAGGGAGAAAGGCTCATTTCATTCCAAAATGCCCAATTGAGCTTAGTGAAGTTAACACAAGTATCTCTCCAAAAAGAACAATGTGTGTTGGAGGCTGCAGCATCTTGCCACGGGTTTCCCTGTGTGAGTTCACTTAGTTTTTAATGGAATTCTTTCTGCAATATGGGTTTCTCAAGGTTGTGATAGGCTCTCTAAATTGCAAAGAGGCTTCTGCAGCTGAGTTGAGGAAACACATGTATCTGTCTAAAGACAACCATTGATGTTAAAAGCAGTAGCATGTAGAACATTGTTTCCCTGTGAGAACCGAGTTAATTGTTGAAAGGAATACTTCAAGACAATCATAGTTTCCAAGCTGGAGAAAGGCTCATTTAGTTCCACATAGGCCTATTCACCTGAGTTGAAGGAAAACACGTACCTCTGCAAAGACAACCATTTCTGTTAGAAGCATTGGCATGAAGAACATTGTTTCCAAGCAAGAATGGAGTCGTTTTTGACAGGATTACTTCCTGCAACATAGGTGTTTCAGGGTGGGGATAGGATCTGTTAGCTCCATTATAGGCCTATTCAGCTAAGTTGAAGGAAAACATATATCACTTCAAAAAAACCATCTTAGTTAGAAAGTGAAACATTTTGCATATTGTATCCTGTGACTGTCGATTTAGCTTTTGAAAGGGATCCTTCCTGCAACATAGGATTTTCAAAGAGGAGATAGGTACGTTTGCTTAAATAGGCCTATACAACTAAGAGGAAGAAACACATATATCAGGCAGAGGAAAACCATCTGTGTTCGAAGCATAAGCATCTAATTCATTGCTACCCTGTTAGAATTCTGTTAGTTTTTGACAGCAATACATCCTCTAAATCATTGTTTTGAAGCAGGAGAAAGGCTCTGTGTGATCCAGATAGGCCTTTTCAGCTATTTTGAAAGAACACATCTATCCTTCAGTAGAAATTCATCATTGTAAGAAGCACGAGTATTAGAACCTTGTTGCCCAGTGAGAATTGAGTTCATTTCTCACAGGAATACTTCCAGAATATCACAGTTTTCATGATGGGCAAAGGCTCACTTTGTTCACAATAGACCTATTCAGCTGAGCTGAAGAAACACATGTACCTGTCCAAAGACCACCAACAGTAGTAGAAGGATTGGCATGTAGAACGTGGTTTGCAAGTGAGAACTTAGTTAATTTTTGAAAGGAATACTTCCTGGATATCATAGTTTTAAAGGAGGAGAAAGGCTTATTTTACTCCACATGGCTGATTCAACTGAGTTGAAGAAACACATGAATCTCGCTAAAGGAAACTTTCTGTCTTAGAGGTTGCAGCGTCATGCACATTCTTTCCCAGAGACTTGAGTTGTACTTGAAGGGAATACATCTTGCAGCGTGGTTTTTCCCAGGTCGGGATAGGCTCTATTTGCTTCAAATCCGACTGTTTAGCTAAGGTGAGGACACAATGTATCTCTCGGTAGGAAATCTTCAGTGTTAGAAGCCGGAGTTTCAAGCACATTTTTTCCCTGTAAGTAATACATCAATAAAATCATAATTGTCTAGGTTTACAAAGCCTCTTTTAGAACCAAATAGTCCTGTTCAATTGAGTTGAAGAAACACATGTATCTCTCCAAAGGAAACCATCTATACTAGACCTTGCAGTGTCCTGCACATTGTTTCCCACATAGTTGAGTTAGTTTGTGAAAGGAATACATCTTGCAGCGTGTGTTTTCCTAGGTCGGGATAGGCTATGGGTGCTTCCCATCGGCCTGTTTAGCTAAGGTGAGGAAGCACATGTATCTCTCAGAAGGAAATCTTCAGTGTTAGAAGCAGGAGCTTCAATCACATTTTGTCCCTGTAATAATTGAGTAAGTTTTGGAAAGGAATAATTCCCTAAAATCATAATTTTCAACACTTAGAAAGGCTCATTTTGTTCCAAATTGGCCTATTCAGTTGAGTTGAAGAAACACAAGTATCTCTCCAAAGACACCCATGTTTGTAGAACAGAATGATGTAGAACATTGTTCTCTGTGAGAATAGAATTAGTTTTGCAAGGTATACTGCCTGCAACTTAGGTGGTTCAAGTTGGAGATAGGCTCTGTTTGCTCAAACTGGGCCAAGTGAGTTTCGATGTAGAAACACATGCATCGCTCCAAAAAATCATCTTTCTTAGAATCAGGAGGCTCGAGAACACTGTTTCCCTGTGAGAATTAAGTTAGTTTAGGAAGGAATACTGCCTGAAAACCATACTTTTCATGGTGGAGAAACGGTCACGTTGTTGCAAATAGGCCTGTTGAACTGAGTTGGAGAAACACATGTATATCTCCACAGACACCCATCTGTCCTTGAAGCAGGATGATGTGGGCTACTGATTTATTTGAGAATTGTGTTAGGTTTTCAAGGAATCCTTCCTGCAAATTAGGAGTTTCAAGGCGGAGATACACTGTGCATGCTCCAATTAGGCCTCTTCAGTGAATTTCAAGACACACATGTATCTCTCGGAGGACAACCTTCTGTGTATGAATCAGAAGCAGATAGCACATTGTGGCATAGTGAGAATTGAGCTAATTTTGAAAAAAAACACTTCGTGAGAATCTATGTTTTCAACGGATATGTAGGTTCTGTTCATTCCAAATAGGCCATGTCAGCTAAGGTAAGGAAACCAATGTATCTCTCCAAAGGAAAACATGGGTGTTTGAAGCACGAGCTTCAAGCACATTGTTTCCCGGGTATAATTCATTGAGTTTTTGAAAGCACAGCTGCCTGAAAATCATCATTTACAAGATGGAGAAAGGCTCATTTTGTTCCAAATAGCAGTATTCAGCTGATTTGGAGAAACACATGTGTCTCACCAGAGAAGACCTTGTCTGTAAAAAGCAGTAGGATGAAGAACGTTGTTTTGAAGGGATAACTGTCTTAGTTATTTAAGGAATACATCCTGCAAATCATAGTTTTCAAGGTGGATATGAGCTAAGTTTGCTCTAATTGGCCTACTCAGCACACCTGAAGAAACACATATATCACTCCAAAGAAAACCATCAGTCTTAGAAGCTGCAACATCGAGCGCATTGCTTTCTCTTGTGAAACGGTTAAGTATTTGAAAAGAATACCTCCTGTAACAAAGGGCTTTCAAGGTGGAGATAGGCTCTGTTTGCTCCAACTAGACCTATTCATGTGAGTGGAAAAATCTCATGAATCTCTCCAAAGTAAACCATGTGTGTTACATGCTGTAGCATCTATCATCCTGTTTCCCTGTGAAAATCAATTGAGGTTTTGAAAGGAATACTGCCTGCTACTCAAGTGTTTGAAGGTAAAGATAGGTTCTGTTTCCTCCAAACAGTCCTATTCAGACACCCTGAAGAAACACATACATCTATGCATATAATCCATTTCTGTTTTAAGCAGAAGCATCTAGCACACTGTTTCCCTGTGAGAATTCAGTCAGTTGTGAAAGGAATACTTTCTGCAACGTAGATGTTTCAAGGTGAAGATATGTTCTCTTTCTTCCAATTAAGCCTATTCAGCTGACTTGAAGAAACACATATATCTCTCCAAATAAACCTACCACATCAGAAGCTGTAGCAGTTACCATATTGTTTCTGTGTGAGAATCGAATTCTGTTTTTCTTGGAATGTTCCTACAACTTACATGTTTCAAGGTGAACATAGGCTCAGTTAGCTCCAAATAGGCCTGTCTATCTCAGCTGAAGAAAACCATGTATCTCTCAAAGTAAAACCATTGGTGTTAGAGGAATGACAGTCTAGCGTATTGTTCTTTGTGAGAATTGAGTTAGTTTTTCAGAGGAATAGTTCCTGCAAATCACACTTTTCATGGCAGAGAAAGGCTCATTTCTTTAACAAATGGCCGACTTAGCTCAGTTGTAGAAATGCTACCTACCTCTCCAAAGGAAACCATGGATGTTAGTGGCTGCAGCATCCTGCACATTGTTTCCCCGTGAGAGTTTAGATAATTTTGGAAAGGAGCACTTAGTGCATTGTGGGTTTTTCAAGGTGTTGATAGACTGTCTTTCTTGTAAATGTGCCTATTCAGCCGAATTGAAGTAACTCATGGATCTCTCCCAAGACAACCATCTGTTTTAGAAGCAGAATCATGTAGAATATCGTTTCCCTTTGTGAACTGAGTTACTTTTAATTAATACTTGCTGTAACTTAGATGTTTCAAGGTGGGGATAGGATCTGTTTGCTGCAGGTAGCCATGTTCTGCTAAGTTGAAGAAACACATGTATCTATGGACAGAAAACCATGTGTGTTAGAAGTGGGAGCGTGATGCTCATTGTTGTCCAGTTAAAATTGTGTTAGTTTTGGAAAGGAATACTTAACGAAAATCTTAGTTTTCTAGAGGGAGAAAGGCTCATTTCATTCCAAAATGCCCAATTGAGCTTAGTGAAGTTAACACAAGTATCTCTCCAAAAAGAACAATGTGTGTTGGAGGCTGCAGCATCTTGCCACGGGTTTCCCTGTGTGAGTTCACTTAGTTTTTAATGGAATTCTTTCTGCAATATGGGTTTCTCAAGGTTGTGATAGGCTCTCTAAATTGCAAAGAGGCTTCTGCAGCTGAGTTGAGGAAACACATGTATCTGTCTAAAGACAACCATTGATGTTAAAAGCAGTAGCATGTAGAACATTGTTTCCCTGTGAGAACCGAGTTAATTGTTGAAAGGAATACTTCAAGACAATCATAGTTTCCAAGCTGGAGAAAGGCTCATTTAGTTCCACATAGGCCTATTCACCTGAGTTGAAGGAAAACACGTACCTCTGCAAAGACAACCATTTCTGTTAGAAGCATTGGCATGAAGAACATTGTTTCCAAGCAAGAATGGAGTCGTTTTTGACAGGATTACTTCCTGCAACATAGGTGTTTCAGGGTGGGGATAGGATCTGTTAGCTCCATTATAGGCCTATTCAGCTAAGTTGAAGGAAAACATATATCACTTCAAAAAAACCATCTTAGTTAGAAAGTGAAACATTTTGCATATTGTATCCTGTGACTGTCGATTTAGCTTTTGAAAGGGATCCTTCCTGCAACATAGGATTTTCAAAGAGGAGATAGGTACGTTTGCTTAAATAGGCCTATACAACTAAGAGGAAGAAACACATATATCAGGCAGAGGAAAACCATCTGTGTTCGAAGCATAAGCATCTAATTCATTGCTACCCTGTTAGAATTCTGTTAGTTTTTGACAGCAATACATCCTCTAAATCATTGTTTTGAAGCAGGAGAAAGGCTCTGTGTGATCCAGATAGGCCTTTTCAGCTATTTTGAAAGAACACATCTATCCTTCAGTAGAAATTCATCATTGTAAGAAGCACGAGTATTAGAACCTTGTTGCCCAGTGAGAATTGAGTTCATTTCTCACAGGAATACTTCCAGAATATCACAGTTTTCATGATGGGGAAAGGCTCACTTTGTTCACAATAGACCTATTCAGCTGAGCTGAAGAAACACATGTACCTGTCCAAAGACCACCAACAGTAGTAGAAGGATTGGCATGTAGAACGTGGTTTGCAAGTGAGAACTTAGTTAATTTTTGAAAGGAATACTTCCTGGATATCATAGTTTTAAAGGAGGAGAAAGGCTTATTTTACTCCACATGGCTGATTCAACTGAGTTGAAGAAACACATGAATCTCGCTAAAGGAAACTTTCTGTCTTAGAGGTTGCAGCGTCATGCACATTCTTTCCCAGAGACTTGAGTTGTACTTGAAGGGAATACATCTTGCAGCGTGGTTTTTCCCAGGTCGGGATAGGCTCTATTTGCTTCAAATCCGACTGTTTAGCTAAGGTGAGGACACAATGTATCTCTCGGTAGGAAATCTTCAGTGTTAGAAGCAGGAGTTTCAAGCACATTTTTTCCCTGTAAGTAATACATCAATAAAATCATAATTGTCTAGGTTTACAAAGCCTCTTTTAGAACCAAATAGTCCTGTTCAATTGAGTTGAAGAAACACATGTATCTCTCCAAAGGAAACCATCTATACTAGACCTTGCAGTGTCCTGCACATTGTTTCCCACATAGTTGAGTTAGTTTGTGAAAGGAATACATCTTGCAGCGTGTGTTTTCCTAGGTCGGGATAGGCTATGGGTGCTTCCCATCGGCCTGTTTAGCTAAGGTGAGGAAGCACATGTATCTCTCAGAAGGAAATCTTCAGTGTTAGAAGCAGGAGCTTCAATCACATTTTGTCCCTGTAATAATTGAGTAAGTTTTGGAAAGGAATAATTCCCTAAAATCATAATTTTCAACACTTAGAAAGGCTCATTTTGTTCCAAATTGGCCTATTCAGTTGAGTTGAAGAAACACAAGTATCTCTCCAAAGACACCCATGTTTGTAGAACAGAATGATGTAGAACATTGTTCTCTGTGAGAATAGAATTAGTTTTGCAAGGTATACTGCCTGCAACTTAGGTGGTTCAAGTTGGAGATAGGCTCTGTTTGCTCAAACTGGGCCAAGTGAGTTTCGATGTAGAAACACATGCATCGCTCCAAAAAATCATCTTTCTTAGAATCAGGAGGCTCGAGAACACTGTTTCCCTGTGAGAATTAAGTTAGTTTAGGAAGGAATACTGCCTGAAAACCATACTTTTCATGGTGGAGAAACGGTCACGTTGTTGCAAATAGGCCTGTTGAACTGAGTTGGAGAAACACATGTATATCTCCACAGACACCCATCTGTCCTTGAAGCAGGATGATGTGGGCTACTGATTTATTTGAGAATTGTGTTAGGTTTTCAAGGAATCCTTCCTGCAAATTAGGAGTTTCAAGGCGGAGATACACTGTGCATGCTCCAATTAGGCCTCTTCAGTGAATTTCAAGACACACATGTATCTCTCGGAGGACAACCTTCTGTGTATGAATCAGAAGCAGATAGCACATTGTGGCATAGTGAGAATTGAGCTAATTTTGAAAAAAAACACTTCGTGAGAATCTATGTTTTCAACGGATATGTAGGTTCTGTTCATTCCAAATAGGCCATGTCAGCTAAGGTAAGGAAACCAATGTATCTCTCCAAAGGAAAACATGGGTGTTTGAAGCACGAGCTTCAAGCACATTGTTTCCCGGGTATAATTCATTGAGTTTTTGAAAGCACAGCTGCCTGAAAATCATCATTTACAAGATGGAGAAAGGCTCATTTTGTTCCAAATAGCAGTATTCAGCTGATTTGGAGAAACACATGTGTCTCACCAGAGAAGACCTTGTCTGTAAAAAGCAGTAGGATGAAGAACGTTGTTTTGAAGGGATAACTGTCTTAGTTATTTAAGGAATACATCCTGCAAATCATAGTTTTCAAGGTGGATATGAGCTAAGTTTGCTCTAATTGGCCTACACAGCACACCTGAAGAAACACATATATCACTCCAAAGAAAACCATCAGTCTTAGAAGCTGCAACATCGAGAGCATTGCTTTCTCTTGTGAAACGGTTAAGTATTTGAAAAGAATACCTCCTGTAACAAAGGGCTTTCAAGGTGGAGATAGGCTCTGTTTGCTCCAACTAGACCTATTCATGTGAGTGGAAAAATCTCATGAATCTCTCCAAAGTAAACCATGTGTGTTACATGCTGTAGCATCTATCATCCTGTTTCCCTGTGAAAATCAATTGAGGTTTTGAAAGGAATACTGCCTGCTACTCAAGTGTTTGAAGGTAAAGATAGGTTCTGTTTCCTCCAAACAGTCCTATTCAGACACCCTGAAGAAACACATACATCTATGCATATAATCCATTTCTGTTTTAAGCAGAAGCATCTAGCACACTGTTTCCCTGTGAGAATTCAGTCAGTTGTGAAAGGAATACTTTCTGCAACGTAGATGTTTCAAGGTGAAGATATGTTCTCTTTCTTCCAATTAAGCCTATTCAGCTGACTTGAAGAAACACATATATCTCTCCAAATAAACCTACCACATCAGAAGCTGTAGCAGTTACCATATTGTTTCTGTGTGAGAATCGAATTCTGTTTTTCTTGGAATGTTCCTACAACTTACATGTTTCAAGGTGAACATAGGCTCAGTTAGCTCCAAATAGGCCTGTCTATCTCAGCTGAAGAAAACCATGTATCTCTCAAAGTAAAACCATTGGTGTTAGAGGAATGACAGTCTAGCGTATTGTTCTTTGTGAGAATTGAGTTAGTTTTTCAGAGGAATAGTTCCTGCAAATCACACTTTTCATGGCAGAGAAAGGCTCATTTCTTTAACAAATGGCCGACTTAGCTCAGTTGTAGAAATGCTACCTACCTCTCCAAAGGAAACCATGGATGTTAGTGGCTGCAGCATCCTGCACATTGTTTCCCCGTGAGAGTTTAGATAATTTTGGAAAGGAGCACTTCGTGCATTGTGGGTTTTTCAAGGTGTTGATAGACTGTCTTTCTTGTAAATGTGCCTATTCAGCCGAATTGAAGTAACTCATGGATCTCTCCCAAGACAACCATCTGTTTTAGAAGCAGAATCATGTAGAATATCGTTTCCCTTTGTGAACTGAGTTACTTTTAATTAATACTTGCTGTAACTTAGATGTTTCAAGGTGGGGATAGGATCTGTTTGCTGCAGGTAGCCATGTTCTGCTAAGTTGAAGAAACACATGTATCTATGGACAGAAAACCATGTGTGTTAGAAGTGGGAGCGTGATGCTCATTGTTGTCCAGTTAAAATTGTGTTAGTTTTGGAAAGGAATACTTAACGAAAATCTTAGTTTTCTAGAGGGAGAAAGGCTCATTTCATTCCAAAATGCCCAATTGAGCTTAGTGAAGTTAACACAAGTATCTCTCCAAAAAGAACAATGTGTGTTGGAGGCTGCAGCATCTTGCCACGGGTTTCCCTGTGTGAGTTCACTTAGTTTTTAATGGAATTCTTTCTGCAATATGGGTTTCTCAAGGTTGTGATAGGCTCTCTAAATTGCAAAGAGGCTTCTGCAGCTGAGTTGAGGAAACACATGTATCTGTCTAAAGACAACCATTGATGTTAAAAGCAGTAGCATGTAGAACATTGTTTCCCTGTGAGAACCGAGTTAATTGTTGAAAGGAATACTTCAAGACAATCATAGTTTCCAAGCTGGAGAAAGGCTCATTTAGTTCCACATAGGCCTATTCACCTGAGTTGAAGGAAAACACGTACCTCTGCAAAGACAACCATTTCTGTTAGAAGCATTGGCATGAAGAACATTGTTTCCAAGCAAGAATGGAGTCGTTTTTGACAGGATTACTTCCTGCAACATAGGTGTTTCAGGGTGGGGATAGGATCTGTTAGCTCCATTATAGGCCTATTCAGCTAAGTTGAAGGAAAACATATATCACTTCAAAAAAACCATCTTAGTTAGAAAGTGAAACATTTTGCATATTGTATCCTGTGACTGTCGATTTAGCTTTTGAAAGGGATCCTTCCTGCAACATAGGATTTTCAAAAGGAGATAGGTACGTTTGCTTAAATAGGCCTATACAACTAAGAGGAAGAAACACATATATCAGGCAGAGGAAAACCATCTGTGTTCGAAGCATAAGCATCTAATTCATTGCTACCCTGTTAGAATTCTGTTAGTTTTTGACAGCAATACATCCTCTAAATCATTGTTTTGAAGCAGGAGAAAGGCTCTGTGTGATCCAGATAGGCCTTTTCAGCTATTTTGAAAGAACACATCTATCCTTCAGTAGAAATTCATCATTGTAAGAAGCACGAGTATTAGAACCTTGTTGCCCAGTGAGAATTGAGTTCATTTCTCACCGGAATACTTCCAGAATATCACAGTTTTCATGATGGGGAAAGGCTCACTTTGTTCACAATAGACCTATTCAGCTGAGCTGAAGAAACACATGTACCTGTCCAAAGACCACCAACAGTAGTAGAAGGATTGGCATGTAGAACGTGGTTTGCAAGTGAGAACTTAGTTAATTTTTGAAAGGAATACTTCCTGGATATCATAGTTTTAAAGGAGGAGAAAGGCTTATTTTACTCCACATGGCTGATTCAACTGAGTTGAAGAAACACATGAATCTCGCTAAAGGAAACTTTCTGTCTTAGAGGTTGCAGCGTCATGCACATTCTTTCCCAGAGACTTGAGTTGTACTTGAAGGGAATACATCTTGCAGCGTGGTTTTTCCCAGGTCGGGATAGGCTCTATTTGCTTCAAATCCGACTGTTTAGCTAAGGTGAGGACACAATGTATCTCTCGGTAGGAAATCTTCAGTGTTAGAAGCAGGAGTTTCAAGCACATTTTTTTCCCTGTAAGTAATACATCAATAAAATCATAATTGTCTAGGTTTACAAAGCCTCTTTTAGAACCAAATAGTCCTGTTCAATTGAGTTGAAGAAACACATGTATCTCTCCAAAGGAAACCATCTATACTAGACCTTGCAGTGTCCTGCACATTGTTTCCCACATAGTTGAGTTAGTTTGTGAAAGGAATACATCTTGCAGCGTGTGTTTTCCTAGGTCGGGATAGGCTATGGGTGCTTCCCATCGGCCTGTTTAGCTAAGGTGAGGAAGCACATGTATCTCTCAGAAGGAAATCTTCAGTGTTAGAAGCAGGAGCTTCAATCACATTTTGTCCCTGTAATAATTGAGTAAGTTTTGGAAAGGAATAATTCCCTAAAATCATAATTTTCAACACTTAGAAAGGCTCATTTTGTTCCAAATTGGCCTATTCAGTTGAGTTGAAGAAACACAAGTATCTCTCCAAAGACACCCATGTTTGTAGAACAGAATGATGTAGAACATTGTTCTCTGTGAGAATAGAATTAGTTTTGCAAGGTATACTGCCTGCAACTTAGGTGGTTCAAGTTGGAGATAGGCTCTGTTTGCTCAAACTGGGCCAAGTGAGTTTCGATGTAGAAACACATGCATCGCTCCAAAAAATCATCTTTCTTAGAATCAGGAGGCTCGAGAACACTGTTTCCCTGTGAGAATTAAGTTAGTTTAGGAAGGAATACTGCCTGAAAACCATACTTTTCATGGTGGAGAAACGGTCACATTGTTGCAAATAGGCCTGTTGAACTGAGTTGGAGAAACACATGTATATCTCCACAGACACCCATCTGTCCTTGAAGCAGGATGATGTGGGCTACTGATTTATTTGAGAATTGTGTTAGGTTTTCAAGGAATCCTTCCTGCAAATTAGGAGTTTCAAGGCGGAGATACACTGTGCATGCTCCATTTAGGCCTCTTCAGTGAATTTCAAGACACACATGTATCTCTCGGAGGACAACCTTCTGTGTATGAATCAGAAGCAGATAGCACATTGTGGCATAGTGAGAATTGAGCTAATTTTGAAAAAAAACACTTCGTGAGAATCTATGTTTTCAACGGATATGTAGGTTCTGTTCATTCCAAATAGGCCATGTCAGCTAAGGTAAGGAAACCATTGTATCTCTCCAAAGGAAAACATGGGTGTTTGAAGCACGAGCTTCAAGCACATTGTTTCCCGGGTATAATTCATTGAGTTTTTGAAAGCACAGCTGCCTGAAAATCATCATTTACAAGATGGAGAAAGGCTCATTTTGTTCCAAATAGCAGTATTCAGCTGATTTGGAGAAACACATGTGTCTCACCAGAGAAGACCTTGTCTGTAAAAAGCAGTAGGATGAAGAACGTTGTTTTGAAGGGATAACTGTCTTAGTTATTTAAGGAATACATCCTGCAAATCATAGTTTTCAAGGTGGATATGAGCTAAGTTTGCTCTAATTGGCCTACTCAGCACACCTGAAGAAACACATATATCACTCCAAAGAAAACCATCAGTCTTAGAAGCTGCAACATCGAGCGCATTGCTTTCTCTTGTGAAACGGTTAAGTATTTGAAAAGAATACCTCCTGTAACAAAGGGCTTTCAAGGTGGAGATAGGCTCTGTTTGCTCCAACTAGACCTATTCATGTGAGTGGAAAAATCTCATGAATCTCTCCAAAGTAAACCATGTGTGTTACATGCTGTAGCATCTATCATCCTGTTTCCCTGTGAAAATCAATTGAGGTTTTGAAAGGAATACTGCCTGCTACTCAAGTGTTTGAAGGTAAAGATAGGTTCTGTTTCCTCCAAACAGTCCTATTCAGACACCCTGAAGAAACACATACATCTATGCATATAATCCATTTCTGTTTTAAGCAGAAGCATCTAGCACACTGTTTCCCTGTGAGAATTCAGTCAGTTGTGAAAGGAATACTTTCTGCAACGTAGATGTTTCAAGGTGAAGATATGTTCTCTTTCTTCCAATTAAGCCTATTCAGCTGACTTGAAGAAACACATATATCTCTCCAAATAAACCTACCACATCAGAAGCTGTAGCAGTTACCATATTGTTTCTGTGTGAGAATCGAATTCTGTTTTTCTTGGAATGTTCCTACAACTTACATGTTTCAAGGTGAACATAGGCTCAGTTAGCTCCAAATAGGCCTGTCTATCTCAGCTGAAGAAAACCATGTATCTCTCAAAGTAAAACCATTGGTGTTAGAGGAATGACAGTCTAGCGTATTGTTCTTTGTGAGAATTGAGTTAGTTTTTCAGAGGAATAGTTCCTGCAAATCACACTTTTCATGGCAGAGAAAGGCTCATTTCTTTAACAAATGGCCGACTTAGCTCAGTTGTAGAAATGCTACCTACCTCTCCAAAGGAAACCATGGATGTTAGTGGCTGCAGCATCCTGCACATTGTTTCCCCGTGAGAGTTTAGATAATTTTGGAAAGGAGCACTTCGTGCATTGTGGGTTTTTCAAGGTGTTGATAGACTGTCTTTCTTGTAAATGTGCCTATTCAGCCGAATTGAAGTAACTCATGGATCTCTCCCAAGACAACCATCTGTTTTAGAAGCAGAATCATGTAGAATATCGTTTCCCTTTGTGAACTGAGTTACTTTTAATTAATACTTGCTGTAACTTAGATGTTTCAAGGTGGGGATAGGATCTGTTTGCTGCAGGTAGCCATGTTCTGCTAAGTTGAAGAAACACATGTATCTATGGACAGAAAACCATGTGTGTTAGAAGTGGGAGCGTGATGCTCATTGTTGTCCAGTTAAAATTGTGTTAGTTTTGGAAAGGAATACTTAACGAAAATCTTAGTTTTCTAGAGGGAGAAAGGCTCATTTCATTCCAAAATGCCCAATTGAGCTTAGTGAAGTTAACACAAGTATCTCTCCAAAAAGAACAATGTGTGTTGGAGGCTGCAGCATCTTGCCACGGGTTTCCCTGTGTGAGTTCACTTAGTTTTTAATGGAATTCTTTCTGCAATATGGGTTTCTCAAGGTTGTGATAGGCTCTCTAAATTGCAAAGAGGCTTATGCAGCTGAGTTGAGGAAACACATGTATCTGTCTAAAGACAACCATTGATGTTAAAAGCAGTAGCATGTAGAACATTGTTTCCCTGTGAGAACCGAGTTAATTGTTGAAAGGAATACTTCAAGACAATCATAGTTTCCAAGCTGGAGAAAGGCTCATTTAGTTCCAAATAGGCCTATTCACCTGAGTTGAAGGAAAACACGTACCTCTGCAAAGACAACCATTTCTGTTAGAAGCATTGGCATGAAGAACATTGTTTCCAAGCAAGAATGGAGTCGTTTTTGACAGGATTACTTCCTGCAACATAGGTGTTTCAGGGTGGGGATAGGATTTGTTAGCTCCATTATAGGCCTATTCAGCTAAGTTGAAGGAAAACATATATCACTTCAAAAAAACCATCTTAGTTAGAAAGTGAAACATTTTGCATATTGTATCCTGTGACTGTCGATTTAGCTTTTGAAAGGGATCCTTCCTGCAACATAGGATTTTCAAAGAGGAGATAGGTACGTTTGCTTAAATAGGCCTATACAACTAAGAGGAAGAAACACATATATCAGGCAGAGGAAAACCATCTGTGTTCGAAGCATAAGCATCTAATTCATTGCTACCCTGTTAGAATTCTGTTAGTTTTTGACAGCAATACATCCTCTAAATCATTGTTTTGAAGCAGGAGAAAGGCTCTGTGTGATCCAGATAGGCCTTTTCAGCTATTTTGAAAGAACACATCTATCCTTCAGTAGAAATTCATCATTGTAAGAAGCACGAGTATTAGAACCTTGTTGCCCAGTGAGAATTGAGTTCATTTCTCACAGGAATACTTCCAGAATATCACAGTTTTCATGATGGGGAAAGGCTCACTTTGTTCACAATAGACCTATTCAGCTGAGCTGAAGAAACACATGTACCTGTCCAAAGACCACCAACAGTAGTAGAAGGATTGGCATGTAGAACGTGGTTTGCAAGTGAGAACTTAGTTAATTTTTGAAAGGAATACTTCCTGGATATCATAGTTTTAAAGGAGGAGAAAGGCTTATTTTACTCCACATGGCTGATTCAACTGAGTTGAAGAAACACATGAATCTCGCTAAAGGAAACTTTCTGTCTTAGAGGTTGCAGCGTCATGCACATTCTTTCCCAGAGACTTGAGTTGTACTTGAAGGGAATACATCTTGCAGCGTGGTTTTTCCCAGGTCGGGATAGGCTCTATTTGCTTCAAATCCGACTGTTTAGCTAAGGTGAGGACACAATGTATCTCTCGGTAGGAAATCTTCAGTGTTAGAAGCCGGAGTTTCAAGCACATTTTTTCCCTGTAAGTAATACATCAATAAAATCATAATTGTCTAGGTTTACAAAGCCTCTTTTAGAACCAAATAGTCCTGTTCAATTGAGTTGAAGAAACACATGTATCTCTCCAAAGGAAACCATCTATACTAGACCTTGCAGTGTCCTGCACATTGTTTCCCACATAGTTGAGTTAGTTTGTGAAAGGAATACATCTTGCAGCGTGTGTTTTCCTAGGTCGGGATAGGCTATGGGTGCTTCCCATCGGCCTGTTTAGCTAAGGTGAGGAAGCACATGTATCTCTCAGAAGGAAATCTTCAGTGTTAGAAGCAGGAGCTTCAATCACATTTTGTCCCTGTAATAATTGAGTAAGTTTTGGAAAGGAATAATTCCCTAAAATCATAATTTTCAACACTTAGGAAGGCTCATTTTGTTCCAAATTGGCCTATTCAGTTGAGTTGAAGAAACACAAGTATCTCTCCAAAGACACCCATGTTTGTAGAACAGAATGATGTAGAACATTGTTCTCTGTGAGAATAGAATTAGTTTTGCAAGGTATACTGCCTGCAACTTAGGTGGTTCAAGTTGGAGATAGGCTCTGTTTGCTCAAACTGGGCCAAGTGAGTTTCGATGTAGAAACACATGCATCGCTCCAAAAAATCATCTTTCTTAGAATCAGGAGGCTCGAGAACACTGTTTCCCTGTGAGAATTAAGTTAGTTTAGGAAGGAATACTGCCTGAAAACCATACTTTTCATGGTGGAGAAACGGTCACGTTGTTGCAAATAGGCCTGTTGAACTGAGTTGGAGAAACACATGTATATCTCCACAGACACCCATCTGTCCTTGAAGCAGGATGATGTGGGCTACTGATTTATTTGAGAATTGTGTTAGGTTTTCAAGGAATCCTTCCTGCAAATTAGGAGTTTCAAGGCGGAGATACACTGTGCATGCTCCAATTAGGCCTCTTCAGTGAATTTCAAGACACACATGTATCTCTCGGAGGACAACCTTCTGTGTATGAATCAGAAGCAGATAGCACATTGTGGCATAGTGAGAATTGAGCTAATTTTGAAAAAAAACACTTCGTGAGAATCTATGTTTTCAACGGATATGTAGGTTCTGTTCATTCCAAATAGGCCATGTCAGCTAAGGTAAGGAAACCATTGTATCTCTCCAAAGGAAAACATGGGTGTTTGAAGCACGAGCTTCAAGCACATTGTTTCCCGGGTATAATTCATTGAGTTTTTGAAAGCACAGCTGCCTGAAAATCATCATTTACAAGATGGAGAAAGGCTCATTTTGTTCCAAATAGCAGTATTCAGCTGATTTGGAGAAACACATGTGTCTCACCAGAGAAGACCTTGTCTGTAAAAAGCAGTAGGATGAAGAACGTTGTTTTGAAGGGATAACTGTCTTAGTTATTTAAGGAATACATCCTGCAAATCATAGTTTTCAAGGTGGATATGAGCTAAGTTTGCTCTAATTGGCCTACTCAGCACACCTGAAGAAACACATATATCACTCCAAAGAAAACCATCAGTCTTAGAAGCTGCAACATCGAGCGCATTGCTTTCTCTTGTGAAACGGTTAAGTATTTGAAAAGAATACCTCCTGTAACAAAGGGCTTTCAAGGTGGAGATAGGCTCTGTTTGCTCCAACTAGACCTATTCATGTGAGTGGAAAAATCTCATGAATCTCTCCAAAGTAAACCATGTGTGTTACATGCTGTAGCATCTATCATCCTGTTTCCCTGTGAAAATCAATTGAGGTTTTGAAAGGAATACTGCCTGCTACTCAAGTGTTTGAAGGTAAAGATAGGTTCTGTTTCCTCCAAACAGTCCTATTCAGACACCCTGAAGAAACACATACATCTATGCATATAATCCATTTCTGTTTTAAGCAGAAGCATCTAGCACACTGTTTCCCTGTGAGAATTCAGTCAGTTGTGAAAGGAATACTTTCTGCAACGTAGATGTTTCAAGGTGAAGATATGTTCTCTTTCTTCCAATTAAGCCTATTCAGCTGACTTGAAGAAACACATATATCTCTCCAAATAAACCTACCACATCAGAAGCTGTAGCAGTTACCATATTGTTTCTGTGTGAGAATCGAATTCTGTTTTTCTTGGAATGTTCCTACAACTTACATGTTTCAAGGTGAACATAGGCTCAGTTAGCTCCAAATAGGCCTGTCTATCTCAGCTGAAGAAAACCATGTATCTCTCAAAGTAAAACCATTGGTGTTAGAGGAATGACAGTCTAGCGTATTGTTCTTTGTGAGAATTGAGTTAGTTTTTCAGAGGAATAGTTCCTGCAAATCACACTTTTCATGGCAGAGAAAGGCTCATTTCTTTAACAAATGGCCGACTTAGCTCAGTTGTAGAAATGCTACCTACCTCTCCAAAGGAAACCATGGATGTTAGTGGCTGCAGCATCCTGCACATTGTTTCCCCGTGAGAGTTTAGATAATTTTGGAAAGGAGCACTTCGTGCATTGTGGGTTTTTCAAGGTGTTGATAGACTGTCTTTCTTGTAAATGTGCCTATTCAGCCGAATTGAAGTAACTCATGGATCTCTCCCAAGACAACCATCTGTTTTAGAAGCAGAATCATGTAGAATATCGTTTCCCTTTGTGAACTGAGTTACTTTTAATTAATACTTGCTGTAACTTAGATGTTTCAAGGTGGGGATAGGATCTGTTTGCTGCAGGTAGCCATGTTCTGCTAAGTTGAAGAAACACATGTATCTATGGACAGAAAACCATGTGTGTTAGAAGTGGGAGCGTGATGCTCATTGTTGTCCAGTTAAAATTGTGTTAGTTTTGGAAAGGAATACTTAACGAAAATCTTAGTTTTCTAGAGGGAGAAAGGCTCATTTCATTCCAAAATGCCCAATTGAGCTTAGTGAAGTTAACACAAGTATCTCTCCAAAAAGAACAATGTGTGTTGGAGGCTGCAGCATCTTGCCACGGGTTTCCCTGTGTGAGTTCACTTAGTTTTTAATGGAATTCTTTCTGCAATATGGGTTTCTCAAGGTTGTGATAGGCTCTCTAAATTGCAAAGAGGCTTATGCAGCTGAGTTGAGGAAACACATGTATCTGTCTAAAGACAACCATTGATGTTAAAAGCAGTAGCATGTAGAACATTGTTTCCCTGTGAGAACCGAGTTAATTGTTGAAAGGAATACTTCAAGACAATCATAGTTTCCAAGCTGGAGAAAGGCTCATTTAGTTCCAAATAGGCCTATTCACCTGAGTTGAAGGAAAACACGTACCTCTGCAAAGACAACCATTTCTGTTAGAAGCATTGGCATGAAGAACATTGTTTCCAAGCAAGAATGGAGTCGTTTTTGACAGGATTACTTCCTGCAACATAGGTGTTTCAGGGTGGGGATAGGATTTGTTAGCTCCATTATAGGCCTATTCAGCTAAGTTGAAGGAAAACATATATCACTTCAAAAAAACCATCTTAGTTAGAAAGTGAAACATTTTGCATATTGTATCCTGTGACTGTCGATTTAGCTTTTGAAAGGGATCCTTCCTGCAACATAGGATTTTCAAAGAGGAGATAGGTACGTTTGCTTAAATAGGCCTATACAACTAAGAGGAAGAAACACATATATCAGGCAGAGGAAAACCATCTGTGTTCGAAGCATAAGCATCTAATTCATTGCTACCCTGTTAGAATTCTGTTAGTTTTTGACAGCAATACATCCTCTAAATCATTGTTTTGAAGCAGGAGAAAGGCTCTGTGTGATCCAGATAGGCCTTTTCAGCTATTTTGAAAGAACACATCTATCCTTCAGTAGAAATTCATCATTGTAAGAAGCACGAGTATTAGAACCTTGTTGCCCAGTGAGAATTGAGTTCATTTCTCACAGGAATACTTCCAGAATATCACAGTTTTCATGATGGGGAAAGGCTCACTTTGTTCACAATAGACCTATTCAGCTGAGCTGAAGAAACACATGTACCTGTCCAAAGACCACCAACAGTAGTAGAAGGATTGGCATGTAGAACGTGGTTTGCAAGTGAGAACTTAGTTAATTTTTGAAAGGAATACTTCCTGGATATCATAGTTTTAAAGGAGGAGAAAGGCTTATTTTACTCCACATGGCTGATTCAACTGAGTTGAAGAAACACATGAATCTCGCTAAAGGAAACTTTCTGTCTTAGAGGTTGCAGCGTCATGCACATTCTTTCCCAGAGACTTGAGTTGTACTTGAAGGGAATACATCTTGCAGCGTGGTTTTTCCCAGGTCGGGATAGGCTCTATTTGCTTCAAATCCGACTGTTTAGCTAAGGTGAGGACACAATGTATCTCTCGGTAGGAAATCTTCAGTGTTAGAAGCCGGAGTTTCAAGCACATTTTTTCCCTGTAAGTAATACATCAATAAAATCATAATTGTCTAGGTTTACAAAGCCTCTTTTAGAACCAAATAGTCCTGTTCAATTGAGTTGAAGAAACACATGTATCTCTCCAAAGGAAACCATCTATACTAGACCTTGCAGTGTCCTGCACATTGTTTCCCACATAGTTGAGTTAGTTTGTGAAAGGAATACATCTTGCAGCGTGTGTTTTCCTAGGTCGGGATAGGCTATGGGTGCTTCCCATCGGCCTGTTTAGCTAAGGTGAGGAAGCACATGTATCTCTCAGAAGGAAATCTTCAGTGTTAGAAGCAGGAGCTTCAATCACATTTTGTCCCTGTAATAATTGAGTAAGTTTTGGAAAGGAATAATTCCCTAAAATCATAATTTTCAACACTTAGGAAGGCTCATTTTGTTCCAAATTGGCCTATTCAGTTGAGTTGAAGAAACACAAGTATCTCTCCAAAGACACCCATGTTTGTAGAACAGAATGATGTAGAACATTGTTCTCTGTGAGAATAGAATTAGTTTTGCAAGGTATACTGCCTGCAACTTAGGTGGTTCAAGTTGGAGATAGGCTCTGTTTGCTCAAACTGGGCCAAGTGAGTTTCGATGTAGAAACACATGCATCGCTCCAAAAAATCATCTTTCTTAGAATCAGGAGGCTCGAGAACACTGTTTCCCTGTGAGAATTAAGTTAGTTTAGGAAGGAATACTGCCTGAAAACCATACTTTTCATGGTGGAGAAACGGTCACGTTGTTGCAAATAGGCCTGTTGAACTGAGTTGGAGAAACACATGTATATCTCCACAGACACCCATCTGTCCTTGAAGCAGGATGATGTGGGCTACTGATTTATTTGAGAATTGTGTTAGGTTTTCAAGGAATCCTTCCTGCAAATTAGGAGTTTCAAGGCGGAGATACACTGTGCATGCTCCAATTAGGCCTCTTCAGTGAATTTCAAGACACACATGTATCTCTCGGAGGACAACCTTCTGTGTATGAATCAGAAGCAGATAGCACATTGTGGCATAGTGAGAATTGAGCTAATTTTGAAAAAAAACACTTCGTGAGAATCTATGTTTTCAACGGATATGTAGGTTCTGTTCATTCCAAATAGGCCATGTCAGCTAAGGTAAGGAAACCAATGTATCTCTCCAAAGGAAAACATGGGTGTTTGAAGCACGAGCTTCAAGCACATTGTTTCCCGGGTATAATTCATTGAGTTTTTGAAAGCACAGCTGCCTGAAAATCATCATTTACAAGATGGAGAAAGGCTCATTTTGTTCCAAATAGCAGTATTGAGCTGATTTGGAGAAACACATGTGTCTCACCAGAGAAGACCTTGTCTGTAAAAAGCAGTAGGATGAAGAACGTTGTTTTGAAGGGATAACTGTCTTAGTTATTTAAGGAATACATCCTGCAAATCATAGTTTTCAAGGTGGATATGAGCTAAGTTTGCTCTAATTGGCCTACACAGCACACCTGAAGAAACACATATATCACTCCAAAGAAAACCATCAGTCTTAGAAGCTGCAACATCGAGAGCATTGCTTTCTCTTGTGAAACGGTTAAGTATTTGAAAAGAATACCTCCTGTAACAAAGGGCTTTCAAGGTGGAGATAGGCTCTGTTTGCTCCAACTAGACCTATTCATGTGAGTGGAAAAATCTCATGAATCTCTCCAAAGTAAACCATGTGTGTTACATGCTGTAGCATCTATCATCCTGTTTCCCTGTGAAAATCAATTGAGGTTTTGAAAGGAATACTGCCTGCTACTCAAGTGTTTGAAGGTAAAGATAGGTTCTGTTTCCTCCAAACAGTCCTATTCAGACACCCTGAAGAAACACATACATCTATGCATATAATCCATTTCTGTTTTAAGCAGAAGCATCTAGCACACTGTTTCCCTGTGAGAATTCAGTCAGTTGTGAAAGGAATACTTTCTGCAACGTAGATGTTTCAAGGTGAAGATATGTTCTCTTTCTTCCAATTAAGCCTATTCAGCTGACTTGAAGAAACACATATATCTCTCCAAATAAACCTACCACATCAGAAGCTGTAGCAGTTACCATATTGTTTCTGTGTGAGAATCGAATTCTGTTTTTCTTGGAATGTTCCTACAACTTACATGTTTCAAGGTGAACATAGGCTCAGTTAGCTCCAAATAGGCCTGTCTATCTCAGCTGAAGAAAACCATGTATCTCTCAAAGTAAAACCATTGGTGTTAGAGGAATGACAGTCTAGCGTATTGTTCTTTGTGAGAATTGAGTTAGTTTTTCAGAGGAATAGTTCCTGCAAATCACACTGTTCATGGCAGAGAAAGGCTCATTTCTTTAACAAATGGCCGACTTAGCTCAGTTGTAGAAATGCTACCTACCTCTCCAAAGGAAACCATGGATGTTAGTGGCTGCAGCATCCTGCACATTGTTTCCCCGTGAGAGTTTAGATAATTTTGGAAAGGAGCACTTAGTGCATTGTGGGTTTTTCAAGGTGTTGATAGACTGTCTTTCTTGTAAATGTGCCTATTCAGCCGAATGGAAGTAACTCATGGATCTCTCCCAAGACAACCATCTGTTTTAGAAGCAGAATCATGTAGAATATCGTTTCCCTTTGTGAACTGAGTTACTTTTAATTAATACTTGCTGTAACTTAGATGTTTCAAGGTGGGGATAGGATCTGTTTGCTGCAGGTAGCCATGTTCTGCTAAGTTGAAGAAACACATGTATCTATGGACAGAAAACCATGTGTGTTAGAAGTGGGAGCGTGATGCTCATTGTTGTCCAGTTAAAATTGTGTTAGTTTTGGAAAGGAATACTTAACGAAAATCTTAGTTTTCTAGAGGGAGAAAGGCTCATTTCATTCCAAAATGCCCAATTGAGCTTAGTGAAGTTAACACAAGTATCTCTCCAAAAAGAACAATGTGTGTTGGAGGCTGCAGCATCTTGCCACGGGTTTCCCTGTGTGAGTTCACTTAGTTTTTAATGGAATTCTTTCTGCAATATGGGTTTCTCAAGGTTGTGATAGGCTCTCTAAATTGCAAAGAGGCTTCTGCAGCTGAGTTGAGGAAACACATGTATCTGTCTAAAGACAACCATTGATGTTAAAAGCAGTAGCATGTAGAACATTGTTTCCCTGTGAGAACCGAGTTAATTGTTGAAAGGAATACTTCAAGACAATCATAGTTTCCAAGCTGGAGAAAGGCTCATTTAGTTCCACATAGGCCTATTCACCTGAGTTGAAGGAAAACACGTACCTCTGCAAAGACAACCATTTCTGTTAGAAGCATTGGCATGAAGAACATTGTTTCCAAGCAAGAATGGAGTCGTTTTTGACAGGATTACTTCCTGCAACATAGGTGTTTCAGGGTGGGGATAGGATCTGTTAGCTCCATTATAGGCCTATTCAGCTAAGTTGAAGGAAAACATATATCACTTCAAAAAAACCATCTTAGTTAGAAAGTGAAACATTTTGCATATTGTATCCTGTGACTGTCGATTTAGCTTTTGAAAGGGATCCTTCCTGCAACATAGGATTTTCAAAGAGGAGATAGGTACGTTTGCTTAAATAGGCCTATACAACTAAGAGGAAGAAACACATATATCAGGCAGAGGAAAACCATCTGTGTTCGAAGCATAAGCATCTAATTCATTGCTACCCTGTTAGAATTCTGTTAGTTTTTGACAGCAATACATCCTCTAAATCATTGTTTTGAAGCAGGAGAAAGGCTCTGTGTGATCCAGATAGGCCTTTTCAGCTATTTTGAAAGAACACATCTATCCTTCAGTAGAAATTCATCATTGTAAGAAGCACGAGTATTAGAACCTTGTTGCCCAGTGAGAATTGAGTTCATTTCTCACAGGAATACTTCCAGAATATCACAGTTTTCATGATGGGGAAAGGCTCACTTTGTTCACAATAGACCTATTCAGCTGAGCTGAAGAAACACATGTACCTGTCCAAAGACCACCAACAGTAGTAGAAGGATTGGCATGTAGAACGTGGTTTGCAAGTGAGAACTTAGTTAATTTTTGAAAGGAATACTTCCTGGATATCATAGTTTTAAAGGAGGAGAAAGGCTTATTTTACTCCACATGGCTGATTCAACTGAGTTGAAGAAACACATGAATCTCGCTAAAGGAAACTTTCTGTCTTAGAGGTTGCAGCGTCATGCACATTCTTTCCCAGAGACTTGAGTTGTACTTGAAGGGAATACATCTTGCAGCGTGGTTTTTCCCAGGTCGGGATAGGCTCTATTTGCTTCAAATCCGACTGTTTAGCTAAGGTGAGGACACAATGTATCTCTCGGTAGGAAATCTTCAGTGTTAGAAGCCGGAGTTTCAAGCACATTTTTTCCCTGTAAGTAATACATCAATAAAATCATAATTGTCTAGGTTTACAAAGCCTCTTTTAGAACCAAATAGTCCTGTTCAATTGAGTTGAAGAAACACATGTATCTCTCCAAAGGAAACCATCTATACTAGACCTTGCAGTGTCCTGCACATTGTTTCCCACATAGTTGAGTTAGTTTGTGAAAGGAATACATCTTGCAGCGTGTGTTTTCCTAGGTCGGGATAGGCTATGGGTGCTTCCCATCGGCCTGTTTAGCTAAGGTGAGGAAGCACATGTATCTCTCAGAAGGAAATCTTCAGTGTTAGAAGCAGGAGCTTCAATCACATTTTGTCCCTGTAATAATTGAGTAAGTTTTGGAAAGGAATAATTCCCTAAAATCATAATTTTCAACACTTAGAAAGGCTCATTTTGTTCCAAATTGGCCTATTCAGTTGAGTTGAAGAAACACAAGTATCTCTCCAAAGACACCCATGTTTGTAGAACAGAATGATGTAGAACATTGTTCTCTGTGAGAATAGAATTAGTTTTGCAAGGTATACTGCCTGCAACTTAGGTGGTTCAAGTTGGAGATAGGCTCTGTTTGCTCAAACTGGGCCAAGTGAGTTTCGATGTAGAAACACATGCATCGCTCCAAAAAATCATCTTTCTTAGAATCAGGAGGCTCGAGAACACTGTTTCCCTGTGAGAATTAAGTTAGTTTAGGAAGGAATACTGCCTGAAAACCATACTTTTCATGGTGGAGAAACGGTCACGTTGTTGCAAATAGGCCTGTTGAACTGAGTTGGAGAAACACATGTATATCTCCACAGACACCCATCTGTCCTTGAAGCAGGATGATGTGGGCTACTGATTTATTTGAGAATTGTGTTAGGTTTTCAAGGAATCCTTCCTGCAAATTAGGAGTTTCAAGGCGGAGATACACTGTGCATGCTCCAATTAGGCCTCTTCAGTGAATTTCAAGACACACATGTATCTCTCGGAGGACAACCTTCTGTGTATGAATCAGAAGCAGATAGCACATTGTGGCATAGTGAGAATTGAGCTAATTTTGAAAAAAAACACTTCGTGAGAATCTATGTTTTCAACGGATATGTAGGTTCTGTTCATTCCAAATAGGCCATGTCAGCTAAGGTAAGGAAACCAATGTATCTCTCCAAAGGAAAACATGGGTGTTTGAAGCACGAGCTTCAAGCACATTGTTTCCCGGGTATAATTCATTGAGTTTTTGAAAGCACAGCTGCCTGAAAATCATCATTTACAAGATGGAGAAAGGCTCATTTTGTTCCAAATAGCAGTATTCAGCTGATTTGGAGAAACACATGTGTCTCACCAGAGAAGACCTTGTCTGTAAAAAGCAGTAGGATGAAGAACGTTGTTTTGAAGGGATAACTGTCTTAGTTATTTAAGGAATACATCCTGCAAATCATAGTTTTCAAGGTGGATATGAGCTAAGTTTGCTCTAATTGGCCTACACAGCACACCTGAAGAAACACATATATCACTCCAAAGAAAACCATCAGTCTTAGAAGCTGCAACATCGAGAGCATTGCTTTCTCTTGTGAAACGGTTAAGTATTTGAAAAGAATACCTCCTGTAACAAAGGGCTTTCAAGGTGGAGATAGGCTCTGTTTGCTCCAACTAGACCTATTCATGTGAGTGGAAAAATCTCATGAATCTCTCCAAAGTAAACCATGTGTGTTACATGCTGTAGCATCTATCATCCTGTTTCCCTGTGAAAATCAATTGAGGTTTTGAAAGGAATACTGCCTGCTACTCAAGTGTTTGAAGGTAAAGATAGGTTCTGTTTCCTCCAAACAGTCCTATTCAGACACCCTGAAGAAACACATACATCTATGCATATAATCCATTTCTGTTTTAAGCAGAAGCATCTAGCACACTGTTTCCCTGTGAGAATTCAGTCAGTTGTGAAAGGAATACTTTCTGCAACGTAGATGTTTCAAGGTGAAGATATGTTCTCTTTCTTCCAATTAAGCCTATTCAGCTGACTTGAAGAAACACATATATCTCTCCAAATAAACCTACCACATCAGAAGCTGTAGCAGTTACCATATTGTTTCTGTGTGAGAATCGAATTCTGTTTTTCTTGGAATGTTCCTACAACTTACATGTTTCAAGGTGAACATAGGCTCAGTTAGCTCCAAATAGGCCTGTCTATCTCAGCTGAAGAAAACCATGTATCTCTCAAAGTAAAACCATTGGTGTTAGAGGAATGACAGTCTAGCGTATTGTTCTTTGTGAGAATTGAGTTAGTTTTTCAGAGGAATAGTTCCTGCAAATCACACTTTTCATGGCAGAGAAAGGCTCATTTCTTTAACAAATGGCCGACTTAGCTCAGTTGTAGAAATGCTACCTACCTCTCCAAAGGAAACCATGGATGTTAGTGGCTGCAGCATCCTGCACATTGTTTCCCCGTGAGAGTTTAGATAATTTTGGAAAGGAGCACTTCGTGCATTGTGGGTTTTTCAAGGTGTTGATAGACTGTCTTTCTTGTAAATGTGCCTATTCAGCCGAATTGAAGTAACTCATGGATCTCTCCCAAGACAACCATCTGTTTTAGAAGCAGAATCATGTAGAATATCGTTTCCCTTTGTGAACTGAGTTACTTTTAATTAATACTTGCTGTAACTTAGATGTTTCAAGGTGGGGATAGGATCTGTTTGCTGCAGGTAGCCATGTTCTGCTAAGTTGAAGAAACACATGTATCTATGGACAGAAAACCATGTGTGTTAGAAGTGGGAGCGTGATGCTCATTGTTGTCCAGTTAAAATTGTGTTAGTTTTGGAAAGGAATACTTAACGAAAATCTTAGTTTTCTAGAGGGAGAAAGGCTCATTTCATTCCAAAATGCCCAATTGAGCTTAGTGAAGTTAACACAAGTATCTCTCCAAAAAGAACAATGTGTGTTGGAGGCTGCAGCATCTTGCCACGGGTTTCCCTGTGTGAGTTCACTTAGTTTTTAATGGAATTCTTTCTGCAATATGGGTTTCTCAAGGTTGTGATAGGCTCTCTAAATTGCAAAGAGGCTTCTGCAGCTGAGTTGAGGAAACACATGTATCTGTCTAAAGACAACCATTGATGTTAAAAGCAGTAGCATGTAGAACATTGTTTCCCTGTGAGAACCGAGTTAATTGTTGAAAGGAATACTTCAAGACAATCATAGTTTCCAAGCTGGAGAAAGGCTCATTTAGTTCCACATAGGCCTATTCACCTGAGTTGAAGGAAAACACGTACCTCTGCAAAGACAACCATTTCTGTTAGAAGCATTGGCATGAAGAACATTGTTTCCAAGCAAGAATGGAGTCGTTTTTGACAGGATTACTTCCTGCAACATAGGTGTTTCAGGGTGGGGATAGGATCTGTTAGCTCCATTATAGGCCTATTCAGCTAAGTTGAAGGAAAACATATATCACTTCAAAAAAACCATCTTAGTTAGAAAGTGAAACATTTTGCATATTGTATCCTGTGACTGTCGATTTAGCTTTTGAAAGGGATCCTTCCTGCAACATAGGATTTTCAAAGAGGAGATAGGTACGTTTGCTTAAATAGGCCTATACAACTAAGAGGAAGAAACACATATATCAGGCAGAGGAAAACCATCTGTGTTCGAAGCATAAGCATCTAATTCATTGCTACCCTGTTAGAATTCTGTTAGTTTTTGACAGCAATACATCCTCTAAATCATTGTTTTGAAGCAGGAGAAAGGCTCTGTGTGATCCAGATAGGCCTTTTCAGCTATTTTGAAAGAACACATCTATCCTTCAGTAGAAATTCATCATTGTAAGAAGCACGAGTATTAGAACCTTGTTGCCCAGTGAGAATTGAGTTCATTTCTCACCGGAATACTTCCAGAATATCACAGTTTTCATGATGGGGAAAGGCTCACTTTGTTCACAATAGACCTATTCAGCTGAGCTGAAGAAACACATGTACCTGTCCAAAGACCACCAACAGTAGTAGAAGGATTGGCATGTAGAACGTGGTTTGCAAGTGAGAACTTAGTTAATTTTTGAAAGGAATACTTCCTGGATATCATAGTTTTAAAGGAGGAGAAAGGCTTATTTTACTCCACATGGCTGATTCAACTGAGTTGAAGAAACACATGAATCTCGCTAAAGGAAACTTTCTGTCTTAGAGGTTGCAGCGTCATGCACATTCTTTCCCAGAGACTTGAGTTGTACTTGAAGGGAATACATCTTGCAGCGTGGTTTTTCCCAGGTCGGGATAGGCTCTATTTGCTTCAAATCCGACTGTTTAGCTAAGGTGAGGACACAATGTATCTCTCGGTAGGAAATCTTCAGTGTTAGAAGCAGGAGTTTCAAGCACATTTTTTCCCTGTAAGTAATACATCAATAAAATCATAATTGTCTAGGTTTACAAAGCCTCTTTTAGAACCAAATAGTCCTGTTCAATTGAGTTGAAGAAACACATGTATCTCTCCAAAGGAAACCATCTATACTAGACCTTGCAGTGTCCTGCACATTGTTTCCCACATAGTTGAGTTAGTTTGTGAAAGGAATACATCTTGCAGCGTGTGTTTTCCTAGGTCGGGATAGGCTATGGGTGCTTCCCATCGGCCTGTTTAGCTAAGGTGAGGAAGCACATGTATCTCTCAGAAGGAAATCTTCAGTGTTAGAAGCAGGAGCTTCAATCACATTTTGTCCCTGTAATAATTGAGTAAGTTTTGGAAAGGAATAATTCCCTAAAATCATAATTTTCAACACTTAGGAAGGCTCATTTTGTTCCAAATTGGCCTATTCAGTTGAGTTGAAGAAACACAAGTATCTCTCCAAAGACACCCATGTTTGTAGAACAGAATGATGTAGAACATTGTTCTCTGTGAGAATAGAATTAGTTTTGCAAGGTATACTGCCTGCAACTTAGGTGGTTCAAGTTGGAGATAGGCTCTGTTTGCTCAAACTGGGCCAAGTGAGTTTCGATGTAGAAACACATGCATCGCTCCAAAAAATCATCTTTCTTAGAATCAGGAGGCTCGAGAACACTGTTTCCCTGTGAGAATTAAGTTAGTTTAGGAAGGAATACTGCCTGAAAACCATACTTTTCATGGTGGAGAAACGGTCACGTTGTTGCAAATAGGCCTGTTGAACTGAGTTGGAGAAACACATGTATATCTCCACAGACACCCATCTGTCCTTGAAGCAGGATGATGTGGGCTACTGATTTATTTGAGAATTGTGTTAGGTTTTCAAGGAATCCTTCCTGCAAATTAGGAGTTTCAAGGCGGAGATACACTGTGCATGCTCCAATTAGGCCTCTTCAGTGAATTTCAAGACACACATGTATCTCTCGGAGGACAACCTTCTGTGTATGAATCAGAAGCAGATAGCACATTGTGGCATAGTGAGAATTGAGCTAATTTTGAAAAAAAACACTTCGTGAGAATCTATGTTTTCAACGGATATGTAGGTTCTGTTCATTCCAAATAGGCCATGTCAGCTAAGGTAAGGAAACCAATGTATCTCTCCAAAGGAAAACATGGGTGTTTGAAGCACGAGCTTCAAGCACATTGTTTCCCGGGTATAATTCATTGAGTTTTTGAAAGCACAGCTGCCTGAAAATCATCATTTACAAGATGGAGAAAGGCTCATTTTGTTCCAAATAGCAGTATTCAGCTGATTTGGAGAAACACATGTGTCTCACCAGAGAAGACCTTGTCTGTAAAAAGCAGTAGGATGAAGAACGTTGTTTTGAAGGGATAACTGTCTTAGTTATTTAAGGAATACATCCTGCAAATCATAGTTTTCAAGGTGGATATGAGCTAAGTTTGCTCTAATTGGCCTACACAGCACACCTGAAGAAACACATATATCACTCCAAAGAAAACCATCAGTCTTAGAAGCTGCAACATCGAGAGCATTGCTTTCTCTTGTGAAACGGTTAAGTATTTGAAAAGAATACCTCCTGTAACAAAGGGCTTTCAAGGTGGAGATAGGCTCTGTTTGCTCCAACTAGACCTATTCATGTGAGTGGAAAAATCTCATGAATCTCTCCAAAGTAAACCATGTGTGTTACATGCTGTAGCATCTATCATCCTGTTTCCCTGTGAAAATCAATTGAGGTTTTGAAAGGAATACTGCCTGCTACTCAAGTGTTTGAAGGTAAAGATAGGTTCTGTTTCCTCCAAACAGTCCTATTCAGACACCCTGAAGAAACACATACATCTATGCATATAATCCATTTCTGTTTTAAGCAGAAGCATCTAGCACACTGTTTCCCTGTGAGAATTCAGTCAGTTGTGAAAGGAATACTTTCTGCAACGTAGATGTTTCAAGGTGAAGATATGTTCTCTTTCTTCCAATTAAGCCTATTCAGCTGACTTGAAGAAACACATATATCTCTCCAAATAAACCTACCACATCAGAAGCTGTAGCAGTTACCATATTGTTTCTGTGTGAGAATCGAATTCTGTTTTTCTTGGAATGTTCCTACAACTTACATGTTTCAAGGTGAACATAGGCTCAGTTAGCTCCAAATAGGCCTGTCTATCTCAGCTGAAGAAAACCATGTATCTCTCAAAGTAAAACCATTGGTGTTAGAGGAATGACAGTCTAGCGTATTGTTCTTTGTGAGAATTGAGTTAGTTTTTCAGAGGAATAGTTCCTGCAAATCACACTGTTCATGGCAGAGAAAGGCTCATTTCTTTAACAAATGGCCGACTTAGCTCAGTTGTAGAAATGCTACCTACCTCTCCAAAGGAAACCATGGATGTTAGTGGCTGCAGCATCCTGCACATTGTTTCCCCGTGAGAGTTTAGATAATTTTGGAAAGGAGCACTTCGTGCATTGTGGGTTTTTCAAGGTGTTGATAGACTGTCTTTCTTGTAAATGTGCCTATTCAGCCGAATGGAAGTAACTCATGGATCTCTCCCAAGACAACCATCTGTTTTAGAAGCAGAATCATGTAGAATATCGTTTCCCTTTGTGAACTGAGTTACTTTTAATTAATACTTGCTGTAACTTAGATGTTTCAAGGTGGGGATAGGATCTGTTTGCTGCAGGTAGCCATGTTCTGCTAAGTTGAAGAAACACATGTATCTATGGACAGAAAACCATGTGTGTTAGAAGTGGGAGCGTGATGCTCATTGTTGTCCAGTTAAAATTGTGTTAGTTTTGGAAAGGAATACTTAACGAAAATCTTAGTTTTCTAGAGGGAGAAAGGCTCATTTCATTCCAAAATGCCCAATTGAGCTTAGTGAAGTTAACACAAGTATCTCTCCAAAAAGAACAATGTGTGTTGGAGGCTGCAGCATCTTGCCACGGGTTTCCCTGTGTGAGTTCACTTAGTTTTTAATGGAATTCTTTCTGCAATATGGGTTTCTCAAGGTTGTGATAGGCTCTCTAAATTGCAAAGAGGCTTCTGCAGCTGAGTTGAGGAAACACATGTATCTGTCTAAAGACAACCATTGATGTTAAAAGCAGTAGCATGTAGAACATTGTTTCCCTGTGAGAACCGAGTTAATTGTTGAAAGGAATACTTCAAGACAATCATAGTTTCCAAGCTGGAGAAAGGCTCATTTAGTTCCAAATAGGCCTATTCACCTGAGTTGAAGGAAAACACGTACCTCTGCAAAGACAACCATTTCTGTTAGAAGCATTGGCATGAAGAACATTGTTTCCAAGCAAGAATGGAGTCGCTTTTGACAGGATTACTTCCTGCAACATAGGTGTTTCAGGGTGGGGATAGGATCTGTTAGCTCCATTATAGGCCTATTCAGCTAAGTTGAAGGAAAACATATATCACTTCAAAAAAACCATCTTAGTTAGAAAGTGAAACATTTTGCATATTGTATCCTGTGACTGTCGATTTAGCTTTTGAAAGGGATCCTTCCTGCAACATAGGATTTTCAAAGAGGAGATAGGTACGTTTGCTTAAATAGGCCTATACAACTAAGAGGAAGAAACACATATATCAGGCAGAGGAAAACCATCTGTGTTCGAAGCATAAGCATCTAATTCATTGCTACCCTGTTAGAATTCTGTTAGTTTTTGACAGCAATACATCCTCTAAATCATTGTTTTGAAGCAGGAGAAAGGCTCTGTGTGATCCAGATAGGCCTTTTCAGCTATTTTGAAAGAACACATCTATCCTTCAGTAGAAATTCATCATTGTAAGAAGCACGAGTATTAGAACCTTGTTGCCCAGTGAGAATTGAGTTCATTTCTCACAGGAATACTTCCAGAATATCACAGTTTTCATGATGGGGAAAGGCTCACTTTGTTCACAATAGACATATTCAGCTGAGCTGAAGAAACACATGTACCTGTCCAAAGACCACCAACAGTAGTAGAAGGATTGGCATGTAGAACGTGGTTTGCAAGTGAGAACTTAGTTAATTTTTGAAAGGAATACTTCCTGGATATCATAGTTTTAAAGGAGGAGAAAGGCTTATTTTACTCCACATGGCTGATTCAACTGAGTTGAAGAAACACATGAATCTCGCTAAAGGAAACTTTCTGTCTTAGAGGTTGCAGCGTCATGCACATTCTTTCCCAGAGACTTGAGTTGTACTTGAAGGGAATACATCTTGCAGCGTGGTTTTTCCCAGGTCGGGATAGGCTCTATTTGCTTCAAATCCGACTGTTTAGCTAAGGTGAGGACACAATGTATCTCTCGGTAGGAAATCTTCAGTGTTAGAAGCCGGAGTTTCAAGCACATTTTTTCCCTGTAAGTAATACATCAATAAAATCATAATTGTCTAGGTTTACAAAGCCTCTTTTAGAACCAAATAGTCCTGTTCAATTGAGTTGAAGAAACACATGTATCTCTCCAAAGGAAACCATCTATACTAGACCTTGCAGTGTCCTGCACATTGTTTCCCACATAGTTGAGTTAGTTTGTGAAAGGAATACATCTTGCAGCGTGTGTTTTCCTAGGTCGGGATAGGCTATGGGTGCTTCCCATCGGCCTGTTTAGCTAAGGTGAGGAAGCACATGTATCTCTCAGAAGGAAATCTTCAGTGTTAGAAGCAGGAGCTTCAATCACATTTTGTCCCTGTAATAATTGAGTAAGTTTTGGAAAGGAATAATTCCCTAAAATCATAATTTTCAACACTTAGAAAGGCTCATTTTGTTCCAAATTGGCCTATTCAGTTGAGTTGAAGAAACACAAGTATCTCTCCAAAGACACCCATGTTTGTAGAACAGAATGATGTAGAACATTGTTCTCTGTGAGAATAGAATTAGTTTTGCAAGGTATACTGCCTGCAACTTAGGTGGTTCAAGTTGGAGATAGGCTCTGTTTGCTCAAACTGGGCCAAGTGAGTTTCGATGTAGAAACACATGCATCGCTCCAAAAAATCATCTTTCTTAGAATCAGGAGGCTCGAGAACACTGTTTCCCTGTGAGAATTAAGTTAGTTTAGGAAGGAATACTGCCTGAAAACCATACTTTTCATGGTGGAGAAACGGTCACGTTGTTGCAAATAGGCCTGTTGAACTGAGTTGGAGAAACACATGTATATCTCCACAGACACCCATCTGTCCTTGAAGCAGGATGATGTGGGCTACTGATTTATTTGAGAATTGTGTTAGGTTTTCAAGGAATCCTTCCTGCAAATTAGGAGTTTCAAGGCGGAGATACACTGTGCATGCTCCAATTAGGCCTCTTCAGTGAATTTCAAGACACACATGTATCTCTCGGAGGACAACCTTCTGTGTATGAATCAGAAGCAGATAGCACATTGTGGCATAGTGAGAATTGAGCTAATTTTGAAAAAAAACACTTCGTGAGAATCTATGTTTTCAACGGATATGTAGGTTCTGTTCATTCCAAATAGGCCATGTCAGCTAAGGTAAGGAAACCAATGTATCTCTCCAAAGGAAAACATGGGTGTTTGAAGCACGAGCTTCAAGCACATTGTTTCCCGGGTATAATTCATTGAGTTTTTGAAAGCACAGCTGCCTGAAAATCATCATTTACAAGATGGAGAAAGGCTCATTTTGTTCCAAATAGCAGTATTCAGCTGATTTGGAGAAACACATGTGTCTCACCAGAGAAGACCTTGTCTGTAAAAAGCAGTAGGATGAAGAACGTTGTTTTGAAGGGATAACTGTCTTAGTTATTTAAGGAATACATCCTGCAAATCATAGTTTTCAAGGTGGATATGAGCTAAGTTTGCTCTAATTGGCCTACACAGCACACCTGAAGAAACACATATATCACTCCAAAGAAAACCATCAGTCTTAGAAGCTGCAACATCGAGAGCATTGCTTTCTCTTGTGAAACGGTTAAGTATTTGAAAAGAATACCTCCTGTAACAAAGGGCTTTCAAGGTGGAGATAGGCTCTGTTTGCTCCAACTAGACCTATTCATGTGAGTGGAAAAATCTCATGAATCTCTCCAAAGTAAACCATGTGTGTTACATGCTGTAGCATCTATCATCCTGTTTCCCTGTGAAAATCAATTGAGGTTTTGAAAGGAATACTGCCTGCTACTCAAGTGTTTGAAGGTAAAGATAGGTTCTGTTTCCTCCAAACAGTCCTATTCAGACACCCTGAAGAAACACATACATCTATGCATATAATCCATTTCTGTTTTAAGCAGAAGCATCTAGCACACTGTTTCCCTGTGAGAATTCAGTCAGTTGTGAAAGGAATACTTTCTGCAACGTAGATGTTTCAAGGTGAAGATATGTTCTCTTTCTTCCAATTAAGCCTATTCAGCTGACTTGAAGAAACACATATATCTCTCCAAATAAACCTACCACATCAGAAGCTGTAGCAGTTACCATATTGTTTCTGTGTGAGAATCGAATTCTGTTTTTCTTGGAATGTTCCTACAACTTACATGTTTCAAGGTGAACATAGGCTCAGTTAGCTCCAAATAGGCCTGTCTATCTCAGCTGAAGAAAACCATGTATCTCTCAAAGTAAAACCATTGGTGTTAGAGGAATGACAGTCCAGCATATTGTTCTTTGTGAGAATTGAGTTAGTTTTTCAGAGGAATAGTTCCTGCAAATCACACTTTTCATGGCAGAGAAAGGCTCATTTCTTTAACAAATGGCCGACTTAGCTCAGTTGTAGAAATGCTACCTACCTCTCCAAAGGAAACCATGGATGTTAGTGGCTGCAGCATCCTGCACATTGTTTCCCCGTGAGAGTTTAGATAATTTTGGAAAGGAGCACTTCGTGCATTGTGGGTTTTTCAAGGTGTTGATAGACTGTCTTTCTTGTAAATGTGCCTATTCAGCCGAATTGAAGTAACTCATGGATCTCTCCCAAGACAACCATCTGTTTTAGAAGCAGAATCATGTAGAATATCGTTTCCCTTTGTGAACTGAGTTACTTTTAATTAATACTTGCTGTAACTTAGATGTTTCAAGGTGGGGATAGGATCTGTTTGCTGCAGGTAGCCATGTTCTGCTAAGTTGAAGAAACACATGTATCTATGGACAGAAAACCATGTGTGTTAGAAGTGGGAGCGTGATGCTCATTGTTGTCCAGTTAAAATTGTGTTAGTTTTGGAAAGGAATACTTAACGAAAATCTTAGTTTTCTAGAGGGAGAAAGGCTCATTTCATTCCAAAATGCCCAATTGAGCTTAGTGAAGTTAACACAAGTATCTCTCCAAAAAGAACAATGTGTGTTGGAGGCTGCAGCATCTTGCCACGGGTTTCCCTGTGTGAGTTCACTTAGTT
Source organism: Castor canadensis (assembly GCF_047511655.1). Taxonomy (NCBI): domain Eukaryota; kingdom Metazoa; phylum Chordata; class Mammalia; order Rodentia; family Castoridae; genus Castor; species Castor canadensis. The sequence continues at coordinate 94,316,314 of NC_133395.1, forward strand.
TTTAATGGAATTCTTTCTGCAATATGGGTTTCTCAAGGTTGTGATAGGCTCTCTAAATTGCAAAGAGGCTTCTGCAGCTGAGTTGAGGAAACACATGTATCTGTCTAAAGACAACCATTGATGTTAAAAGCAGTAGCATGTAGAACATTGTTTCCCTGTGAGAACCGAGTTAATTGTTGAAAGGAATACTTCAAGACAATCATAGTTTCCAAGCTGGAGAAAGGCTCATTTAGTTCCAAATAGGCCTATTCACCTGAGTTGAAGGAAAACACGTACCTCTGCAAAGACAACCATTTCTGTTAGAAGCATTGGCATGAAGAACATTGTTTCCAAGCAAGAATGGAGTCGTTTTTGACAGGATTACTTCCTGCAACATAGGTGTTTCAGGGTGGGGATAGGATCTGTTAGCTCCATTATAGGCCTATTCAGCTAAGTTGAAGGAAAACATATATCACTTCAAAAAAACCATCTTAGTTAGAAAGTGAAACATTTTGCATATTGTATCCTGTGACTGTCGATTTAGCTTTTGAAAGGGATCCTTCCTGCAACATAGGATTTTCAAAGAGGAGATAGGTACGTTTGCTTAAATAGGCCTATACAACTAAGAGGAAGAAACACATATATCAGGCAGAGGAAAACCATCTGTGTTCGAAGCATAAGCATCTAATTCATTGCTACCCTGTTAGAATTCTGTTAGTTTTTGACAGCAATACATCCTCTAAATCATTGTTTTGAAGCAGGAGAAAGGCTCTGTGTGATCCAGATAGGCCTTTTCAGCTATTTTGAAAGAACACATCTATCCTTCAGTAGAAATTCATCATTGTAAGAAGCACGAGTATTAGAACCTTGTTGCCCAGTGAGAATTGAGTTCATTTCTCACAGGAATACTTCCAGAATATCACAGTTTTCATGATGGGGAAAGGCTCACTTTGTTCACAATAGACATATTCAGCTGAGCTGAAGAAACACATGTACCTGTCCAAAGACCACCAACAGTAGTAGAAGGATTGGCATGTAGAACGTGGTTTGCAAGTGAGAACTTAGTTAATTTTTGAAAGGAATACTTCCTGGATATCATAGTTTTAAAGGAGGAGAAAGGCTTATTTTACTCCACATGGCTGATTCAACTGAGTTGAAGAAACACATGAATCTCGCTAAAGGAAACTTTCTGTCTTAGAGGTTGCAGCGTCATGCACATTCTTTCCCAGAGACTTGAGTTGTACTTGAAGGGAATACATCTTGCAGCGTGGTTTTTCCCAGGTCGGGATAGGCTCTATTTGCTTCAAATCCGACTGTTTAGCTAAGGTGAGGACACAATGTATCTCTCGGTAGGAAATCTTCAGTGTTAGAAGCCGGAGTTTCAAGCACATTTTTTCCCTGTAAGTAATACATCAATAAAATCATAATTGTCTAGGTTTACAAAGCCTCTTTTAGAACCAAATAGTCCTGTTCAATTGAGTTGAAGAAACACATGTATCTCTCCAAAGGAAACCATCTATACTAGACCTTGCAGTGTCCTGCACATTGTTTCCCACATAGTTGAGTTAGTTTGTGAAAGGAATACATCTTGCAGCGTGTGTTTTCCTAGGTCGGGATAGGCTATGGGTGCTTCCCATCGGCCTGTTTAGCTAAGGTGAGGAAGCACATGTATCTCTCAGAAGGAAATCTTCAGTGTTAGAAGCAGGAGCTTCAATCACATTTTGTCCCTGTAATAATTGAGTAAGTTTTGGAAAGGAATAATTCCCTAAAATCATAATTTTCAACACTTAGAAAGGCTCATTTTGTTCCAAATTGGCCTATTCAGTTGAGTTGAAGAAACACAAGTATCTCTCCAAAGACACCCATGTTTGTAGAACAGAATGATGTAGAACATTGTTCTCTGTGAGAATAGAATTAGTTTTGCAAGGTATACTGCCTGCAACTTAGGTGGTTCAAGTTGGAGATAGGCTCTGTTTGCTCAAACTGGGCCAAGTGAGTTTCGATGTAGAAACACATGCATCGCTCCAAAAAATCATCTTTCTTAGAATCAGGAGGCTCGAGAACACTGTTTCCCTGTGAGAATTAAGTTAGTTTAGGAAGGAATACTGCCTGAAAACCATACTTTTCATGGTGGAGAAACGGTCACGTTGTTGCAAATAGGCCTGTTGAACTGAGTTGGAGAAACACATGTATATCTCCACAGACACCCATCTGTCCTTGAAGCAGGATGATGTGGGCTACTGATTTATTTGAGAATTGTGTTAGGTTTTCAAGGAATCCTTCCTGCAAATTAGGAGTTTCAAGGCGGAGATACACTGTGCATGCTCCAATTAGGCCTCTTCAGTGAATTTCAAGACACACATGTATCTCTCGGAGGACAACCTTCTGTGTATGAATCAGAAGCAGATAGCACATTGTGGCATAGTGAGAATTGAGCTAATTTTGAAAAAAAACACTTCGTGAGAATCTATGTTTTCAACGGATATGTAGGTTCTGTTCATTCCAAATAGGCCATGTCAGCTAAGGTAAGGAAACCAATGTATCTCTCCAAAGGAAAACATGGGTGTTTGAAGCACGAGCTTCAAGCACATTGTTTCCCGGGTATAATTCATTGAGTTTTTGAAAGCACAGCTGCCTGAAAATCATCATTTACAAGATGGAGAAAGGCTCATTTTGTTCCAAATAGCAGTATTCAGCTGATTTGGAGAAACACATGTGTCTCACCAGAGAAGACCTTGTCTGTAAAAAGCAGTAGGATGAAGAACGTTGTTTTGAAGGGATAACTGTCTTAGTTATTTAAGGAATACATCCTGCAAATCATAGTTTTCAAGGTGGATATGAGCTAAGTTTGCTCTAATTGGCCTACACAGCACACCTGAAGAAACACATATATCACTCCAAAGAAAACCATCAGTCTTAGAAGCTGCAACATCGAGAGCATTGCTTTCTCTTGTGAAACGGTTAAGTATTTGAAAAGAATACCTCCTGTAACAAAGGGCTTTCAAGGTGGAGATAGGCTCTGTTTGCTCCAACTAGACCTATTCATGTGAGTGGAAAAATCTCATGAATCTCTCCAAAGTAAACCATGTGTGTTACATGCTGTAGCATCTATCATCCTGTTTCCCTGTGAAAATCAATTGAGGTTTTGAAAGGAATACTGCCTGCTACTCAAGTGTTTGAAGGTAAAGATAGGTTCTGTTTCCTCCAAACAGTCCTATTCAGACACCCTGAAGAAACACATACATCTATGCATATAATCCATTTCTGTTTTAAGCAGAAGCATCTAGCACACTGTTTCCCTGTGAGAATTCAGTCAGTTGTGAAAGGAATACTTTCTGCAACGTAGATGTTTCAAGGTGAAGATATGTTCTCTTTCTTCCAATTAAGCCTATTCAGCTGACTTGAAGAAACACATATATCTCTCCAAATAAACCTACCACATCAGAAGCTGTAGCAGTTACCATATTGTTTCTGTGTGAGAATCGAATTCTGTTTTTCTTGGAATGTTCCTACAACTTACATGTTTCAAGGTGAACATAGGCTCAGTTAGCTCCAAATAGGCCTGTCTATCTCAGCTGAAGAAAACCATGTATCTCTCAAAGTAAAACCATTGGTGTTAGAGGAATGACAGTCCAGCATATTGTTCTTTGTGAGAATTGAGTTAGTTTTTCAGAGGAATAGTTCCTGCAAATCACACTTTTCATGGCAGAGAAAGGCTCATTTCTTTAACAAATGGCCGACTTAGCTCAGTTGTAGAAATGCTACCTACCTCTCCAAAGGAAACCATGGATGTTAGTGGCTGCAGCATCCTGCACATTGTTTCCCCGTGAGAGTTTAGATAATTTTGGAAAGGAGCACTTCGTGCATTGTGGGTTTTTCAAGGTGTTGATAGACTGTCTTTCTTGTAAATGTGCCTATTCAGCCGAATTGAAGTAACTCATGGATCTCTCCCAAGACAACCATCTGTTTTAGAAGCAGAATCATGTAGAATATCGTTTCCCTTTGTGAACTGAGTTACTTTTAATTAATACTTGCTGTAACTTAGATGTTTCAAGGTGGGGATAGGATCTGTTTGCTGCAGGTAGCCATGTTCTGCTAAGTTGAAGAAACACATGTATCTATGGACAGAAAACCATGTGTGTTAGAAGTGGGAGCGTGATGCTCATTGTTGTCCAGTTAAAATTGTGTTAGTTTTGGAAAGGAATACTTAACGAAAATCTTAGTTTTCTAGAGGGAGAAAGGCTCATTTCATTCCAAAATGCCCAATTGAGCTTAGTGAAGTTAACACAAGTATCTCTCCAAAAAGAACAATGTGTGTTGGAGGCTGCAGCATCTTGCCACGGGTTTCCCTGTGTGAGTTCACTTAGTTTTTAATGGAATTCTTTCTGCAATATGGGTTTCTCAAGGTTGTGATAGGCTCTCTAAATTGCAAAGAGGCTTCTGCAGCTGAGTTGAGGAAACACATGTATCTGTCTAAAGACAACCATTGATGTTAAAAGCAGTAGCATGTAGAACATTGTTTCCCTGTGAGAACCGAGTTAATTGTTGAAAGGAATACTTCAAGACAATCATAGTTTCCAAGCTGGAGAAAGGCTCATTTAGTTCCAAATAGGCCTATTCACCTGAGTTGAAGGAAAACACGTACCTCTGCAAAGACAACCATTTCTGTTAGAAGCATTGGCATGAAGAACATTGTTTCCAAGCAAGAATGGAGTCGTTTTTGACAGGATTACTTCCTGCAACATAGGTGTTTCAGGGTGGGGATAGGATCTGTTAGCTCCATTATAGGCCTATTCAGCTAAGTTGAAGGAAAACATATATCACTTCAAAAAAACCATCTTAGTTAGAAAGTGAAACATTTTGCATATTGTATCCTGTGACTGTCGATTTAGCTTTTGAAAGGGATCCTTCCTGCAACATAGGATTTTCAAAGAGGAGATAGGTACGTTTGCTTAAATAGGCCTATACAACTAAGAGGAAGAAACACATATATCAGGCAGAGGAAAACCATCTGTGTTCGAAGCATAAGCATCTAATTCATTGCTACCCTGTTAGAATTCTGTTAGTTTTTGACAGCAATACATCCTCTAAATCATTGTTTTGAAGCAGGAGAAAGGCTCTGTGTGATCCAGATAGGCCTTTTCAGCTATTTTGAAAGAACACATCTATCCTTCAGTAGAAATTCATCATTGTAAGAAGCACGAGTATTAGAACCTTGTTGCCCAGTGAGAATTGAGTTCATTTCTCACAGGAATACTTCCAGAATATCACAGTTTTCATGATGGGGAAAGGCTCACTTTGTTCACAATAGACATATTCAGCTGAGCTGAAGAAACACATGTACCTGTCCAAAGACCACCAACAGTAGTAGAAGGATTGGCATGTAGAACGTGGTTTGCAAGTGAGAACTTAGTTAATTTTTGAAAGGAATACTTCCTGGATATCATAGTTTTAAAGGAGGAGAAAGGCTTATTTTACTCCACATGGCTGATTCAACTGAGTTGAAGAAACACATGAATCTCGCTAAAGGAAACTTTCTGTCTTAGAGGTTGCAGCGTCATGCACATTCTTTCCCAGAGACTTGAGTTGTACTTGAAGGGAATACATCTTGCAGCGTGGTTTTTCCCAGGTCGGGATAGGCTCTATTTGCTTCAAATCCGACTGTTTAGCTAAGGTGAGGACACAATGTATCTCTCGGTAGGAAATCTTCAGTGTTAGAAGCCGGAGTTTCAAGCACATTTTTTCCCTGTAAGTAATACATCAATAAAATCATAATTGTCTAGGTTTACAAAGCCTCTTTTAGAACCAAATAGTCCTGTTCAATTGAGTTGAAGAAACACATGTATCTCTCCAAAGGAAACCATCTATACTAGACCTTGCAGTGTCCTGCACATTGTTTCCCACATAGTTGAGTTAGTTTGTGAAAGGAATACATCTTGCAGCGTGTGTTTTCCTAGGTCGGGATAGGCTATGGGTGCTTCCCATCGGCCTGTTTAGCTAAGGTGAGGAAGCACATGTATCTCTCAGAAGGAAATCTTCAGTGTTAGAAGCAGGAGCTTCAATCACATTTTGTCCCTGTAATAATTGAGTAAGTTTTGGAAAGGAATAATTCCCTAAAATCATAATTTTCAACACTTAGAAAGGCTCATTTTGTTCCAAATTGGCCTATTCAGTTGAGTTGAAGAAACACAAGTATCTCTACAAAGACACCCATGTTTGTAGAACAGAATGATGTAGAACATTGTTCTCTGTGAGAATAGAATTAGTTTTGCAAGGTATACTGCCTGCAACTTAGGTGGTTCAAGTTGGAGATAGGCTCTGTTTGCTCAAACTGGGCCAAGTGAGTTTCGATGTAGAAACACATGCATCGCTCCAAAAAATCATCTTTCTTAGAATCAGGAGGCTCGAGAACACTGTTTCCCTGTGAGAATTAAGTTAGTTTAGGAAGGAATACTGCCTGAAAACCATACTTTTCATGGTGGAGAAACGGTCACGTTGTTGCAAATAGGCCTGTTGAACTGAGTTGGAGAAACACATGTATATCTCCACAGACACCCATCTGTCCTTGAAGCAGGATGATGTGGGCTACTGATTTATTTGAGAATTGTGTTAGGTTTTCAAGGAATCCTTCCTGCAAATTAGGAGTTTCAAGGCGGAGATACACTGTGCATGCTCCAATTAGGCCTCTTCAGTGAATTTCAAGACACACATGTATCTCTCGGAGGACAACCTTCTGTGTATGAATCAGAAGCAGATAGCACATTGTGGCATAGTGAGAATTGAGCTAATTTTGAAAAAAAACACTTCGTGAGAATCTATGTTTTCAACGGATATGTAGGTTCTGTTCATTCCAAATAGGCCATGTCAGCTAAGGTAAGGAAACCAATGTATCTCTCCAAAGGAAAACATGGGTGTTTGAAGCACGAGCTTCAAGCACATTGTTTCCCGGGTATAATTCATTGAGTTTTTGAAAGCACAGCTGCCTGAAAATCATCATTTACAAGATGGAGAAAGGCTCATTTTGTTCCAAATAGCAGTATTCAGCTGATTTGGAGAAACACATGTGTCTCACCAGAGAAGACCTTGTCTGTAAAAAGCAGTAGGATGAAGAACGTTGTTTTGAAGGGATAACTGTCTTAGTTATTTAAGGAATACATCCTGCAAATCATAGTTTTCAAGGTGGATATGAGCTAAGTTTGCTCTAATTGGCCTACACAGCACACCTGAAGAAACACATATATCACTCCAAAGAAAACCATCAGTCTTAGAAGCTGCAACATCGAGAGCATTGCTTTCTCTTGTGAAACGGTTAAGTATTTGAAAAGAATACCTCCTGTAACAAAGGGCTTTCAAGGTGGAGATAGGCTCTGTTTGCTCCAACTAGACCTATTCATGTGAGTGGAAAAATCTCATGAATCTCTCCAAAGTAAACCATGTGTGTTACATGCTGTAGCATCTATCATCCTGTTTCCCTGTGAAAATCAATTGAGGTTTTGAAAGGAATACTGCCTGCTACTCAAGTGTTTGAAGGTAAAGATAGGTTCTGTTTCCTCCAAACAGTCCTATTCAGACACCCTGAAGAAACACATACATCTATGCATATAATCCATTTCTGTTTTAAGCAGAAGCATCTAGCACACTGTTTCCCTGTGAGAATTCAGTCAGTTGTGAAAGGAATACTTTCTGCAACGTAGATGTTTCAAGGTGAAGATATGTTCTCTTTCTTCCAATTAAGCCTATTCAGCTGACTTGAAGAAACACATATATCTCTCCAAATAAACCTACCACATCAGAAGCTGTAGCAGTTACCATATTGTTTCTGTGTGAGAATCGAATTCTGTTTTTCTTGGAATGTTCCTACAACTTACATGTTTCAAGGTGAACATAGGCTCAGTTAGCTCCAAATAGGCCTGTCTATCTCAGCTGAAGAAAACCATGTATCTCTCAAAGTAAAACCATTGGTGTTAGAGGAATGACAGTCCAGCATATTGTTCTTTGTGAGAATTGAGTTAGTTTTTCAGAGGAATAGTTCCTGCAAATCACACTTTTCATGGCAGAGAAAGGCTCATTTCTTTAACAAATGGCCGACTTAGCTCAGTTGTAGAAATGCTACCTACCTCTCCAAAGGAAACCATGGATGTTAGTGGCTGCAGCATCCTGCACATTGTTTCCCCGTGAGAGTTTAGATAATTTTGGAAAGGAGCACTTCGTGCATTGTGGGATTTTCAAGGTGTTGATAGACTGTCTTTCTTGTAAATGTGCCTATTCAGCCGAATTGAAGTAACTCATGGATCTCTCCCAAGACAACCATCTGTTTTAGAAGCAGAATCATGTAGAATATCGTTTCCCTTTGTGAACTGAGTTACTTTTAATTAATACTTGCTGTAACTTAGATGTTTCAAGGTGGGGATAGGATCTGTTTGCTGCAGGTAGCCATGTTCTGCTAAGTTGAAGAAACACATGTATCTATGGACAGAAAACCATGTGTGTTAGAAGTGGGAGCGTGATGCTCATTGTTGTCCAGTTAAAATTGTGTTAGTTTTGGAAAGGAATACTTAACGAAAATCTTAGTTTTCTAGAGGGAGAAAGGCTCATTTCATTCCAAAATGCCCAATTGAGCTTAGTGAAGTTAACACAAGTATCTCTCCAAAAAGAACAATGTGTGTTGGAGGCTGCAGCATCTTGCCACGGGTTTCCCTGTGTGAGTTCACTTAGTTTTTAATGGAATTCTTTCTGCAATATGGGTTTCTCAAGGTTGTGATAGGCTCTCTAAATTGCAAAGAGGCTTATGCAGCTGAGTTGAGGAAACACATGTATCTGTCTAAAGACAACCATTGATGTTAAAAGCAGTAGCATGTAGAACATTGTTTCCCTGTGAGAACCGAGTTAATTGTTGAAAGGAATACTTCAAGACAATCATAGTTTCCAAGCTGGAGAAAGGCTCATTTAGTTCCAAATAGGCCTATTCACCTGAGTTGAAGGAAAACACGTACCTCTGCAAAGACAACCATTTCTGTTAGAAGCATTGGCATGAAGAACATTGTTTCCAAGCAAGAATGGAGTCGTTTTTGACAGGATTACTTCCTGCAACATAGGTGTTTCAGGGTGGGGATAGGATCTGTTAGCTCCATTATAGGCCTATTCAGCTAAGTTGAAGGAAAACATATATCACTTCAAAAAAACCATCTTAGTTAGAAAGTGAAACATTTTGCATATTGTATCCTGTGACTGTCGATTTAGCTTTTGAAAGGGATCCTTCCTGCAACATAGGATTTTCAAAGAGGAGATAGGTACGTTTGCTTAAATAGGCCTATACAACTAAGAGGAAGAAACACATATATCAGGCAGAGGAAAACCATCTGTGTTCGAAGCATAAGCATCTAATTCATTGCTACCCTGTTAGAATTCTGTTAGTTTTTGACAGCAATACATCCTCTAAATCATTGTTTTGAAGCAGGAGAAAGGCTCTGTGTGATCCAGATAGGCCTTTTCAGCTATTTTGAAAGAACACATCTATCCTTCAGTAGAAATTCATCATTGTAAGAAGCACGAGTATTAGAACCTTGTTGCCCAGTGAGAATTGAGTTCATTTCTCACAGGAATACTTCCAGAATATCACAGTTTTCATGATGGGGAAAGGCTCACTTTGTTCACAATAGACCTATTCAGCTGAGCTGAAGAAACACATGTACCTGTCCAAAGACCACCAACAGTAGTAGAAGGATTGGCATGTAGAACGTGGTTTGCAAGTGAGAACTTAGTTAATTTTTGAAAGGAATACTTCCTGGATATCATAGTTTTAAAGGAGGAGAAAGGCTTATTTTACTCCACATGGCTGATTCAACTGAGTTGAAGAAACACATGAATCTCGCTAAAGGAAACTTTCTGTCTTAGAGGTTGCAGCGTCATGCACATTCTTTCCCAGAGACTTGAGTTGTACTTGAAGGGAATACATCTTGCAGCGTGGTTTTTCCCAGGTCGGGATAGGCTCTATTTGCTTCAAATCCGACTGTTTAGCTAAGGTGAGGACACAATGTATCTCTCGGTAGGAAATCTTCAGTGTTAGAAGCAGGAGTTTCAAGCACATTTTTTCCCTGTAAGTAATACATCAATAAAATCATAATTGTCTAGGTTTACAAAGCCTCTTTTAGAACCAAATAGTCCTGTTCAATTGAGTTGAAGAAACACATGTATCTCTCCAAAGGAAACCATCTATACTAGACCTTGCAGTGTCCTGCACATTGTTTCCCACATAGTTGAGTTAGTTTGTGAAAGGAATACATCTTGCAGCGTGTGTTTTCCTAGGTCGGGATAGGCTATGGGTGCTTCCCATCGGCCTGTTTAGCTAAGGTGAGGAAGCACATGTATCTCTCAGAAGGAAATCTTCAGTGTTAGAAGCAGGAGCTTCAATCACATTTTGTCCCTGTAATAATTGAGTAAGTTTTGGAAAGGAATAATTCCCTAAAATCATAATTTTCAACACTTAGAAAGGCTCATTTTGTTCCAAATTGGCCTATTCAGTTGAGTTGAAGAAACACAAGTATCTCTCCAAAGACACCCATGTTTGTAGAACAGAATGATGTAGAACATTGTTCTCTGTGAGAATAGAATTAGTTTTGCAAGGTATACTGCCTGCAACTTAGGTGGTTCAAGTTGGAGATAGGCTCTGTTTGCTCAAACTGGGCCAAGTGAGTTTCGATGTAGAAACACATGCATCGCTCCAAAAAATCATCTTTCTTAGAATCAGGAGGCTCGAGAACACTGTTTCCCTGTGAGAATTAAGTTAGTTTAGGAAGGAATACTGCCTGAAAACCATACTTTTCATGGTGGAGAAACGGTCACGTTGTTGCAAATAGGCCTGTTGAACTGAGTTGGAGAAACACATGTATATCTCCACAGACACCCATCTGTCCTTGAAGCAGGATGATGTGGGCTACTGATTTATTTGAGAATTGTGTTAGGTTTTCAAGGAATCCTTCCTGCAAATTAGGAGTTTCAAGGCGGAGATACACTGTGCATGCTCCAATTAGGCCTCTTCAGTGAATTTCAAGACACACATGTATCTCTCGGAGGACAACCTTCTGTGTATGAATCAGAAGCAGATAGCACATTGTGGCATAGTGAGAATTGAGCTAATTTTGAAAAAAAACACTTCGTGAGAATCTATGTTTTCAACGGATATGTAGGTTCTGTTCATTCCAAATAGGCCATGTCAGCTAAGGTAAGGAAACCAATGTATCTCTCCAAAGGAAAACATGGGTGTTTGAAGCACGAGCTTCAAGCACATTGTTTCCCGGGTATAATTCATTGAGTTTTTGAAAGCACAGCTGCCTGAAAATCATCATTTACAAGATGGAGAAAGGCTCATTTTGTTCCAAATAGCAGTATTCAGCTGATTTGGAGAAACACATGTGTCTCACCAGAGAAGACCTTGTCTGTAAAAAGCAGTAGGATGAAGAACGTTGTTTTGAAGGGATAACTGTCTTAGTTATTTAAGGAATACATCCTGCAAATCATAGTTTTCAAGGTGGATATGAGCTAAGTTTGCTCTAATTGGCCTACACAGCACACCTGAAGAAACACATATATCACTCCAAAGAAAACCATCAGTCTTAGAAGCTGCAACATCGAGAGCATTGCTTTCTCTTGTGAAACGGTTAAGTATTTGAAAAGAATACCTCCTGTAACAAAGGGCTTTCAAGGTGGAGATAGGCTCTGTTTGCTCCAACTAGACCTATTCATGTGAGTGGAAAAATCTCATGAATCTCTCCAAAGTAAACCATGTGTGTTACATGCTGTAGCATCTATCATCCTGTTTCCCTGTGAAAATCAATTGAGGTTTTGAAAGGAATACTGCCTGCTACTCAAGTGTTTGAAGGTAAAGATAGGTTCTGTTTCCTCCAAACAGTCCTATTCAGACACCCTGAAGAAACACATACATCTATGCATATAATCCATTTCTGTTTTAAGCAGAAGCATCTAGCACACTGTTTCCCTGTGAGAATTCAGTCAGTTGTGAAAGGAATACTTTCTGCAACGTAGATGTTTCAAGGTGAAGATATGTTCTCTTTCTTCCAATTAAGCCTATTCAGCTGACTTGAAGAAACACATATATCTCTCCAAATAAACCTACCACATCAGAAGCTGTAGCAGTTACCATATTGTTTCTGTGTGAGAATCGAATTCTGTTTTTCTTGGAATGTTCCTACAACTTACATGTTTCAAGGTGAACATAGGCTCAGTTAGCTCCAAATAGGCCTGTCTATCTCAGCTGAAGAAAACCATGTATCTCTCAAAGTAAAACCATTGGTGTTAGAGGAATGACAGTCCAGCATATTGTTCTTTGTGAGAATTGAGTTAGTTTTTCAGAGGAATAGTTCCTGCAAATCACACTTTTCATGGCAGAGAAAGGCTCATTTCTTTAACAAATGGCCGACTTAGCTCAGTTGTAGAAATGCTACCTACCTCTCCAAAGGAAACCATGGATGTTAGTGGCTGCAGCATCCTGCACATTGTTTCCCCGTGAGAGTTTAGATAATTTTGGAAAGGAGCACTTCGTGCATTGTGGGTTTTTCAAGGTGTTGATAGACTGTCTTTCTTGTAAATGTGCCTATTCAGCCGAATTGAAGTAACTCATGGATCTCTCCCAAGACAACCATCTGTTTTAGAAGCAGAATCATGTAGAATATCGTTTCCCTTTGTGAACTGAGTTACTTTTAATTAATACTTGCTGTAACTTAGATGTTTCAAGGTGGGGATAGGATCTGTTTGCTGCAGGTAGCCATGTTCTGCTAAGTTGAAGAAACACATGTATCTATGGACAGAAAACCATGTGTGTTAGAAGTGGGAGCGTGATGCTCATTGTTGTCCAGTTAAAATTGTGTTAGTTTTGGAAAGGAATACTTAACGAAAATCTTAGTTTTCTAGAGGGAGAAAGGCTCATTTCATTCCAAAATGCCCAATTGAGCTTAGTGAAGTTAACACAAGTATCTCTCCAAAAAGAACAATGTGTGTTGGAGGCTGCAGCATCTTGCCACGGGTTTCCCTGTGTGAGTTCACTTAGTTTTTAATGGAATTCTTTCTGCAATATGGGTTTCTCAAGGTTGTGATAGGCTCTCTAAATTGCAAAGAGGCTTATGCAGCTGAGTTGAGGAAACACATGTATCTGTCTAAAGACAACCATTGATGTTAAAAGCAGTAGCATGTAGAACATTGTTTCCCTGTGAGAACCGAGTTAATTGTTGAAAGGAATACTTCAAGACAATCATAGTTTCCAAGCTGGAGAAAGGCTCATTTAGTTCCAAATAGGCCTATTCACCTGAGTTGAAGGAAAACACGTACCTCTGCAAAGACAACCATTTCTGTTAGAAGCATTGGCATGAAGAACATTGTTTCCAAGCTAGAATGGAGTCGTTTTTGACAGGATTACTTCCTGCAACATAGGTGTTTCAGGGTGGGGATAGGATCTGTTAGCTCCATTATAGGCCTATTCAGCTAAGTTGAAGGAAAACATATATCACTTCAAAAAAACCATCTTAGTTAGAAAGTGAAACATTTTGCATATTGTATCCTGTGACTGTCGATTTAGCTTTTGAAAGGGATCCTTCCTGCAACATAGGATTTTCAAAGAGGAGATAGGTACGTTTGCTTAAATAGGCCTATACAACTAAGAGGAAGAAACACATATATCAGGCAGAGGAAAACCATCTGTGTTCGAAGCATAAGCATCTAATTCATTGCTACCCTGTTAGAATTCTGTTAGTTTTTGACAGCAATACATCCTCTAAATCATTGTTTTGAAGCAGGAGAAAGGCTCTATGTGATCCAGATAGGCCTTTTCAGCTATTTTGAAAGAACACATCTATCCTTCAGTAGAAATTCATCATTGTAAGAAGCACGAGTATTAGAACCTTGTTGCCCAGTGAGAATTGAGTTCATTTCTCACAGGAATACTTCCAGAATATCACAGTTTTCATGATGGGGAAAGGCTCACTTTGTTCACAATAGACCTATTCAGCTGAGCTGAAGAAACACATGTACCTGTCCAAAGACCACCAACAGTAGTAGAAGGATTGGCATGTAGAACGTGGTTTGCAAGTGAGAACTTAGTTAATTTTTGAAAGGAATACTTCCTGGATATCATAGTTTTAAAGGAGGAGAAAGGCTTATTTTACTCCACATGGCTGATTCAACTGAGTTGAAGAAACACATGAATCTCGCTAAAGGAAACTTTCTGTCTTAGAGGTTGCAGCGTCATGCACATTCTTTCCCAGAGACTTGAGTTGTACTTGAAGGGAATACATCTTGCAGCGTGGTTTTTCCCAGGTCGGGATAGGCTCTATTTGCTTCAAATCCGACTGTTTAGCTAAGGTGAGGACACAATGTATCTCTCGGTAGGAAATCTTCAGTGTTAGAAGCCGGAGTTTCAAGCACATTTTTTCCCTGTAAGTAATACATCAATAAAATCATAATTGTCTAGGTTTACAAAGCCTCTTTTAGAACCAAATAGTCCTGTTCAATTGAGTTGAAGAAACACATGTATCTCTCCAAAGGAAACCATCTATACTAGACCTTGCAGTGTCCTGCACATTGTTTCCCACATAGTTGAGTTAGTTTGTGAAAGGAATACATCTTGCAGCGTGTGTTTTCCTAGGTCGGGATAGGCTATGGGTGCTTCCCATCGGCCTGTTTAGCTAAGGTGAGGAAGCACATGTATCTCTCAGAAGGAAATCTTCAGTGTTAGAAGCAGGAGCTTCAATCACATTTTGTCCCTGTAATAATTGAGTAAGTTTTGGAAAGGAATAATTCCCTAAAATCATAATTTTCAACACTTAGAAAGGCTCATTTTGTTCCAAATTGGCCTATTCAGTTGAGTTGAAGAAACACAAGTATCTCTCCAAAGACACCCATGTTTGTAGAACAGAATGATGTAGAACATTGTTCTCTGTGAGAATAGAATTAGTTTTGCAAGGTATACTGCCTGCAACTTAGGTGGTTCAAGTTGGAGATAGGCTCTGTTTGCTCAAACTGGGCCAAGTGAGTTTCGATGTAGAAACACATGCATCGCTCCAAAAAATCATCTTTCTTAGAATCAGGAGGCTCGAGAACACTGTTTCCCTGTGAGAATTAAGTTAGTTTAGGAAGGAATACTGCCTGAAAACCATACTTTTCATGGTGGAGAAACGGTCACGTTGTTGCAAATAGGCCTGTTGAACTGAGTTGGAGAAACACATGTATATCTCCACAGACACCCATCTGTCCTTGAAGCAGGATGATGTGGGCTACTGATTTATTTGAGAATTGTGTTAGGTTTTCAAGGAATCCTTCCTGCAAATTAGGAGTTTCAAGGCGGAGATACACTGTGCATGCTCCAATTAGGCCTCTTCAGTGAATTTCAAGACACACATGTATCTCTCGGAGGACAACCTTCTGTGTATGAATCAGAAGCAGATAGCACATTGTGGCATAGTGAGAATTGAGCTAATTTTGAAAAAAAACACTTCGTGAGAATCTATGTTTTCAACGGATATGTAGGTTCTGTTCATTCCAAATAGGCCATGTCAGCTAAGGTAAGGAAACCAATGTATCTCTCCAAAGGAAAACATGGGTGTTTGAAGCACGAGCTTCAAGCACATTGTTTCCCGGGTATAATTCATTGAGTTTTTGAAAGCACAGCTGCCTGAAAATCATCATTTACAAGATGGAGAAAGGCTCATTTTGTTCCAAATAGCAGTATTCAGCTGATTTGGAGAAACACATGTGTCTCACCAGAGAAGACCTTGTCTGTAAAAAGCAGTAGGATGAAGAACGTTGTTTTGAAGGGATAACTGTCTTAGTTATTTAAGGAATACATCCTGCAAATCATAGTTTTCAAGGTGGATATGAGCTAAGTTTGCTCTAATTGGCCTACACAGCACACCTGAAGAAACACATATATCACTCCAAAGAAAACCATCAGTCTTAGAAGCTGCAACATCGAGAGCATTGCTTTCTCTTGTGAAACGGTTAAGTATTTGAAAAGAATACCTCCTGTAACAAAGGGCTTTCAAGGTGGAGATAGGCTCTGTTTGCTCCAACTAGACCTATTCATGTGAGTGGAAAAATCTCATGAATCTCTCCAAAGTAAACCATGTGTGTTACATGCTGTAGCATCTATCATCCTGTTTCCCTGTGAAAATCAATTGAGGTTTTGAAAGGAATACTGCCTGCTACTCAAGTGTTTGAAGGTAAAGATAGGTTCTGTTTCCTCCAAACAGTCCTATTCAGACACCCTGAAGAAACACATACATCTATGCATATAATCCATTTCTGTTTTAAGCAGAAGCATCTAGCACACTGTTTCCCTGTGAGAATTCAGTCAGTTGTGAAAGGAATACTTTCTGCAACGTAGATGTTTCAAGGTGAAGATATGTTCTCTTTCTTCCAATTAAGCCTATTCAGCTGACTTGAAGAAACACATATATCTCTCCAAATAAACCTACCACATCAGAAGCTGTAGCAGTTACCATATTGTTTCTGTGTGAGAATCGAATTCTGTTTTTCTTGGAATGTTCCTACAACTTACATGTTTCAAGGTGAACATAGGCTCAGTTAGCTCCAAATAGGCCTGTCTATCTCAGCTGAAGAAAACCATGTATCTCTCAAAGTAAAACCATTGGTGTTAGAGGAATGACAGTCTAGCGTATTGTTCTTTGTGAGAATTGAGTTAGTTTTTCAGAGGAATAGTTCCTGCAAATCACACTTTTCATGGCAGAGAAAGGCTCATTTCTTTAACAAATGGCCGACTTAGCTCAGTTGTAGAAATGCTACCTACCTCTCCAAAGGAAACCATGGATGTTAGTGGCTGCAGCATCCTGCACATTGTTTCCCCGTGAGAGTTTAGATAATTTTGGAAAGGAGCACTTCGTGCATTGTGGGTTTTTCAAGGTGTTGATAGACTGTCTTTCTTGTAAATGTGCCTATTCAGCCGAATTGAAGTAACTCATGGATCTCTCCCAAGACAACCATCTGTTTTAGAAGCAGAATCATGTAGAATATCGTTTCCCTTTGTGAACTGAGTTACTTTTAATTAATACTTGCTGTAACTTAGATGTTTCAAGGTGGGGATAGGATCTGTTTGCTGCAGGTAGCCATGTTCTGCTAAGTTGAAGAAACACATGTATCTATGGACAGAAAACCATGTGTGTTAGAAGTGGGAGCGTGATGCTCATTGTTGTCCAGTTAAAATTGTGTTAGTTTTGGAAAGGAATACTTAACGAAAATCTTAGTTTTCTAGAGGGAGAAAGGCTCATTTCATTCCAAAATGCCCAATTGAGCTTAGTGAAGTTAACACAAGTATCTCTCCAAAAAGAACAATGTGTGTTGGAGGCTGCAGCATCTTGCCACGGGTTTCCCTGTGTGAGTTCACTTAGTTTTAATGGAATTCTTTCTGCAATATGGGTTTCTCAAGGTTGTGATAGGCTCTCTAAATTGCAAAGAGGCTTATGCAGCTGAGTTGAGGAAACACATGTATCTGTCTAAAGACAACCATTGATGTTAAAAGCAGTAGCATGTAGAACATTGTTTCCCTGTGAGAACCGAGTTAATTGTTGAAAGGAATACTTCAAGACAATCATAGTTTCCAAGCTGGAGAAAGGCTCATTTAGTTCCAAATAGGCCTATTCACCTGAGTTGAAGGAAAACATGGACCTCTGCAAAGACAACCATTTCTGTTAGAAGCATTGGCATGAAGAACATTGTTTCCAAGCAAGAATGGAGTCGTTTTTGACAGGATTACTTCCTGCAACATAGGTGTTTCAGGGTGGGGATAGGATCTGTTAGCTCCATTATAGGCCTATTCAGCTAAGTTGAAGGAAAACATATATCACTTCAAAAAAACCATCTTAGTTAGAAAGTGAAACATTTTGCATATTGTATCCTGTGACTGTCGATTTAGCTTTTGAAAGGGATCCTTCCTGCAACATAGGATTTTCAAAGAGGAGATAGGTACGTTTGCTTAAATAGGCCTATACAACTAAGAGGAAGAAACACATATATCAGGCAGAGGAAAACCATCTGTGTTCGAAGCATAAGCATCTAATTCATTGCTACCCTGTTAGAATTCTGTTAGTTTTTGACAGCAATACATCCTCTAAATCATTGTTTTGAAGCAGGAGAAAGGCTCTGTGTGATCCAGATAGGCCTTTTCAGCTATTTTGAAAGAACACATCTATCCTTCAGTAGAAATTCATCATTGTAAGAAGCACGAGTATTAGAACCTTGTTGCCCAGTGAGAATTGAGTTCATTTCACACAGGAATACTTCCAGAATATCACAGTTTTCATGATGGGGAAAGGCTCACTTTGTTCACAATAGACCTATTCAGCTGAGCTGAAGAAACACATGTACCTGTCCAAAGACCACCAACAGTAGTAGAAGGATTGGCATGTAGAACGTGGTTTGCAAGTGAGAACTTAGTTAATTTTTGAAAGGAATACTTCCTGGATATCATAGTTTTAAAGGAGGAGAAAGGCTTATTTTACTCCACATGGCTGATTCAACTGAGTTGAAGAAACACATGAATCTCGCTAAAGGAAACTTTCTGTCTTAGAGGTTGCAGCGTCATGCACATTCTTTCCCAGAGACTTGAGTTGTACTTGAAGGGAATACATCTTGCAGCGTGGTTTTTCCCAGGTCGGGATAGGCTCTATTTGCTTCAAATCCGACTGTTTAGCTAAGGTGAGGACACAATGTATCTCTCGGTAGGAAATCTTCAGTGTTAGAAGCCGGAGTTTCAAGCACATTTTTTCCCTGTAAGTAATACATCAATAAAATCATAATTGTCTAGGTTTACAAAGCCTCTTTTAGAACCAAATAGTCCTGTTCAATTGAGTTGAAGAAACACATGTATCTCTCCAAAGGAAACCATCTATACTAGACCTTGCAGTGTCCTGCACATTGTTTCCCACATAGTTGAGTTAGTTTGTGAAAGGAATACATCTTGCAGCGTGTGTTTTCCTAGGTCGGGATAGGCTATGGGTGCTTCCCATCGGCCTGTTTAGCTAAGGTGAGGAAGCACATGTATCTCTCAGAAGGAAATCTTCAGTGTTAGAAGCAGGAGCTTCAATCACATTTTGTCCCTGTAATAATTGAGTAAGTTTTGGAAAGGAATAATTCCCTAAAATCATAATTTTCAACACTTAGAAAGGCTCATTTTGTTCCAAATTGGCCTATTCAGTTGAGTTGAAGAAACACAAGTATCTCTCCAAAGACACCCATGTTTGTAGAACAGAATGATGTAGAACATTGTTCTCTGTGAGAATAGAATTAGTTTTGCAAGGTATACTGCCTGCAACTTAGGTGGTTCAAGTTGGAGATAGGCTCTGTTTGCTCAAACTGGGCCAAGTGAGTTTCGATGTAGAAACACATGCATCGCTCCAAAAAATCATCTTTCTTAGAATCAGGAGGCTCGAGAACACTGTTTCCCTGTGAGAATTAAGTTAGTTTAGGAAGGAATACTGCCTGAAAACCATACTTTTCATGGTGGAGAAATGGTCACGTTGTTGCAAATAGGCCTGTTGAACTGAGTTGGAGAAACACATGTATATCTCCACAGACACCCATCTGTCCTTGAAGCAGGATGATGTGGGCTACTGATTTATTTGAGAATTGTGTTAGGTTTTCAAGGAATCCTTCCTGCAAATTAGGAGTTTCAAGGCGGAGATACACTGTGCATGCTCCAATTAGGCCTCTTCAGTGAATTTCAAGACACACATGTATCTCTCGGAGGACAACCTTCTGTGTATGAATCAGAAGCAGATAGCACATTGTGGCATAGTGAGAATTGAGCTAATTTTGAAAAAAAACACTTCGTGAGAATCTATGTTTTCAACGGATATGTAGGTTCTGTTCATTCCAAATAGGCCATGTCAGCTAAGGTAAGGAAACCAATGTATCTCTCCAAAGGAAAACATGGGTGTTTGAAGCACGAGCTTCAAGCACATTGTTTCCCGGGTATAATTCATTGAGTTTTTGAAAGCACAGCTGCCTGAAAATCATCATTTACAAGATGGAGAAAGGCTCATTTTGTTCCAAATAGCAGTATTCAGCTGATTTGGAGAAACACATGTGTCTCACCAGAGAAGACCTTGTCTGTAAAAAGCAGTAGGATGAAGAACGTTGTTTTGAAGGGATAACTGTCTTAGTTATTTAAGGAATACATCCTGCAAATCATAGTTTTCAAGGTGGATATGAGCTAAGTTTGCTCTAATTGGCCTACACAGCACACCTGAAGAAACACATATATCACTCCAAAGAAAACCATCAGTCTTAGAAGCTGCAACATCGAGCGCATTGCTTTCTCTTGTGAAACGGTTAAGTATTTGAAAAGAATACCTCCTGTAACAAAGGGCTTTCAAGGTGGAGATAGGCTCTGTTTGCTCCAACTAGACCTATTCATGTGAGTGGAAAAATCTCATGAATCTCTCCAAAGTAAACCATGTGTGTTACATGCTGTAGCATCTATCATCCTGTTTCCCTGTGAAAATCAATTGAGGTTTTGAAAGGAATACTGCCTGCTACTCAAGTGTTTGAAGGTAAAGATAGGTTCTGTTTCCTCCAAACAGTCCTATTCAGACACCCTGAAGAAACACATACATCTATGCATATAATCCATTTCTGTTTTAAGCAGAAGCATCTAGCACACTGTTTCCCTGTGAGAATTCAGTCAGTTGTGAAAGGAATACTTTCTGCAACGTAGATGTTTCAAGGTGAAGATATGTTCTCTTTCTTCCAATTAAGCCTATTCAGCTGACTTGAAGAAACACATATATCTCTCCAAATAAACCTACCACATCAGAAGCTGTAGCAGTTACCATATTGTTTCTGTGTGAGAATCGAATTCTGTTTTTCTTGGAATGTTCCTACAACTTACATGTTTCAAGGTGAACATAGGCTCAGTTAGCTCCAAATAGGCCTGTCTATCTCAGCTGAAGAAAACCATGTATCTCTCAAAGTAAAACCATTGGTGTTAGAGGAATGACAGTCTAGCGTATTGTTCTTTGTGAGAATTGAGTTAGTTTTTCAGAGGAATAGTTCCTGCAAATCACACTTTTCATGGCAGAGAAAGGCTCATTTCTTTAACAAATGGCCGACTTAGCTCAGTTGTAGAAATGCTACCTACCTCTCCAAAGGAAACCATGGATGTTAGTGGCTGCAGCATCCTGCACATTGTTTCCCCGTGAGAGTTTAGATAATTTTGGAAAGGAGCACTTCGTGCATTGTGGGTTTTTCAAGGTGTTGATAGACTGTCTTTCTTGTAAATGTGCCTATTCAGCCGAATTGAAGTAACTCATGGATCTCTCCCAAGACAACCATCTGTTTTAGAAGCAGAATCATGTAGAACATCGTTTCCCTTTGTGAACTGAGTTACTTTTAATTAATACTTGCTGTAACTTAGATGTTTCAAGGTGGGGATAGGATCTGTTTGCTGCAGGTAGCCATGTTCTGCTAAGTTGAAGAAACACATGTATCTATGGACAGAAAACCATGTGTGTTAGAAGTGGGAGCGTGATGCTCATTGTTGTCCAGTTAAAATTGTGTTAGTTTTGGAAAGGAATACTTAACGAAAATCTTAGTTTTCTAGAGGGAGAAAGGCTCATTTCATTCCAAAATGCCCAATTGAGCTTAGTGAAGTTAACACAAGTATCTCTCCAAAAAGAACAATGTGTGTTGGAGGCTGCAGCATCTTGCCACGGGTTTCCCTGTGTGAGTTCACTTAGTTTTAATGGAATTCTTTCTGCAATATGGGTTTCTCAAGGTTGTGATAGGCTCTCTAAATTGCAAAGAGGCTTATGCAGCTGAGTTGAGGAAACACATGTATCTGTCTAAAGACAACCATTGATGTTAAAAGCAGTAGCATGTAGAACATTGTTTCCCTGTGAGAACCGAGTTAATTGTTGAAAGGAATACTTCAAGACAATCATAGTTTCCAAGCTGGAGAAAGGCTCATTTAGTTCCAAATAGGCCTATTCACCTGAGTTGAAGGAAAACATGGACCTCTGCAAAGACAACCATTTCTGTTAGAAGCATTGGCATGAAGAACATTGTTTCCAAGCAAGAATGGAGTCGTTTTTGACAGGATTACTTCCTGCAACATAGGTGTTTCAGGGTGGGGATAGGATCTGTTAGCTCCATTATAGGCCTATTCAGCTAAGTTGAAGGAAAACATATATCACTTCAAAAAAACCATCTTAGTTAGAAAGTGAAACATTTTGCATATTGTATCCTGTGACTGTCGATTTAGCTTTTGAAAGGGATCCTTCCTGCAACATAGGATTTTCAAAGAGGAGATAGGTACGTTTGCTTAAATAGGCCTATACAACTAAGAGGAAGAAACACATATATCAGGCAGAGGAAAACCATCTGTGTTCGAAGCATAAGCATCTAATTCATTGCTACCCTGTTAGAATTCTGTTAGTTTTTGACAGCAATACATCCTCTAAATCATTGTTTTGAAGCAGGAGAAAGGCTCTGTGTGATCCAGATAGGCCTTTTCAGCTATTTTGAAAGAACACATCTATCCTTCAGTAGAAATTCATCATTGTAAGAAGCACGAGTATTAGAACCTTGTTGCCCAGTGAGAATTGAGTTCATTTCTCACAGGAATACTTCCAGAATATCACAGTTTTCATGATGGGGAAAGGCTCACTTTGTTCACAATAGACCTATTCAGCTGAGCTGAAGAAACACATGTACCTGTCCAAAGACCACCAACAGTAGTAGAAGGATTGGCATGTAGAACGTGGTTTGCAAGTGAGAACTTAGTTAATTTTTGAAAGGAATACTTCCTGGATATCATAGTTTTAAAGGAGGAGAAAGGCTTATTTTACTCCACATGGCTGATTCAACTGAGTTGAAGAAACACATGAATCTCGCTAAAGGAAACTTTCTGTCTTAGAGGTTGCAGCGTCATGCACATTCTTTCCCAGAGACTTGAGTTGTACTTGAAGGGAATACATCTTGCAGCGTGGTTTTTCCCAGGTCGGGATAGGCTCTATTTGCTTCAAATCCGACTGTTTAGCTAAGGTGAGGACACAATGTATCTCTCGGTAGGAAATCTTCAGTGTTAGAAGCCGGAGTTTCAAGCACATTTTTCCCTGTAAGTAATACATCAATAAAATCATAATTGTCTAGGTTTACAAAGCCTCTTTTAGAACCAAATAGTCCTGTTCAATTGAGTTGAAGAAACACATGTATCTCTCCAAAGGAAACCATCTATACTAGACCTTGCAGTGTCCTGCACATTGTTTCCCACATAGTTGAGTTAGTTTGTGAAAGGAATACATCTTGCAGCGTGTGTTTTCCTAGGTCGGGATAGGCTATGGGTGCTTCCCATCGGCCTGTTTAGCTAAGGTGAGGAAGCACATGTATCTCTCAGAAGGAAATCTTCAGTGTTAGAAGCAGGAGCTTCAATCACATTTTGTCCCTGTAATAATTGAGTAAGTTTTGGAAAGGAATAATTCCCTAAAATCATAATTTTCAACACTTAGAAAGGCTCATTTTGTTCCAAATTGGCCTATTCAGTTGAGTTGAAGAAACACAAGTATCTCTCCAAAGACACCCATGTTTGTAGAACAGAATGATGTAGAACATTGTTCTCTGTGAGAATAGAATTAGTTTTGCAAGGTATACTGCCTGCAACTTAGGTGGTTCAAGTTGGAGATAGGCTCTGTTTGCTCAAACTGGGCCAAGTGAGTTTCGATGTAGAAACACATGCATCGCTCCAAAAAATCATCTTTCTTAGAATCAGGAGGCTCGAGAACACTGTTTCCCTGTGAGAATTAAGTTAGTTTAGGAAGGAATACTGCCTGAAAACCATACTTTTCATGGTGGAGAAATGGTCACGTTGTTGCAAATAGGCCTGTTGAACTGAGTTGGAGAAACACATGTATATCTCCACAGACACCCATCTGTCCTTGAAGCAGGATGATGTGGGCTACTGATTTATTTGAGAATTGTGTTAGGTTTTCAAGGAATCCTTCCTGCAAATTAGGAGTTTCAAGGCGGAGATACACTGTGCATGCTCCAATTAGGCCTCTTCAGTGAATTTCAAGACACACATGTATCTCTCGGAGGACAACCTTCTGTGTATGAATCAGAAGCAGATAGCACATTGTGGCATAGTGAGAATTGAGCTAATTTTGAAAAAAAACACTTCGTGAGAATCTATGTTTTCAACGGATATGTAGGTTCTGTTCATTCCAAATAGGCCATGTCAGCTAAGGTAAGGAAACCAATGTATCTCTCCAAAGGAAAACATGGGTGTTTGAAGCACGAGCTTCAAGCACATTGTTTCCCGGGTATAATTCATTGAGTTTTTGAAAGCACAGCTGCCTGAAAATCATCATTTACAAGATGGAGAAAGGCTCATTTTGTTCCAAATAGCAGTATTCAGCTGATTTGGAGAAACACATGTGTCTCACCAGAGAAGACCTTGTCTGTAAAAAGCAGTAGGATGAAGAACGTTGTTTTGAAGGGATAACTGTCTTAGTTATTTAAGGAATACATCCTGCAAATCATAGTTTTCAAGGTGGATATGAGCTAAGTTTGCTCTAATTGGCCTACACAGCACACCTGAAGAAACACATATATCACTCCAAAGAAAACCATCAGTCTTAGAAGCTGCAACATCGAGCGCATTGCTTTCTCTTGTGAAACGGTTAAGTATTTGAAAAGAATACCTCCTGTAACAAAGGGCTTTCAAGGTGGAGATAGGCTCTGTTTGCTCCAACTAGACCTATTCATGTGAGTGGAAAAATCTCATGAATCTCTCCAAAGTAAACCATGTGTGTTACATGCTGTAGCATCTATCATCCTGTTTCCCTGTGAAAATCAATTGAGGTTTTGAAAGGAATACTGCCTGCTACTCAAGTGTTTGAAGGTAAAGATAGGTTCTGTTTCCTCCAAACAGTCCTATTCAGACACCCTGAAGAAACACATACATCTATGCATATAATCCATTTCTGTTTTAAGCAGAAGCATCTAGCACACTGTTTCCCTGTGAGAATTCAGTCAGTTGTGAAAGGAATACTTTCTGCAACGTAGATGTTTCAAGGTGAAGATATGTTCTCTTTCTTCCAATTAAGCCTATTCAGCTGACTTGAAGAAACACATATATCTCTCCAAATAAACCTACCACATCAGAAGCTGTAGCAGTTACCATATTGTTTCTGTGTGAGAATCGAATTCTGTTTTTCTTGGAATGTTCCTACAACTTACATGTTTCAAGGTGAACATAGGCTCAGTTAGCTCCAAATAGGCCTGTCTATCTCAGCTGAAGAAAACCATGTATCTCTCAAAGTAAAACCATTGGTGTTAGAGGAATGACAGTCTAGCGTATTGTTCTTTGTGAGAATTGAGTTAGTTTTTCAGAGGAATAGTTCCTGCAAATCACACTTTTCATGGCAGAGAAAGGCTCATTTCTTTAACAAATGGCCGACTTAGCTCAGTTGTAGAAATGCTACCTACCTCTCCAAAGGAAACCATGGATGTTAGTGGCTGCAGCATCCTGCACATTGTTTCCCCGTGAGAGTTTAGATAATTTTGGAAAGGAGCACTTCGTGCATTGTGGGTTTTTCAAGGTGTTGATAGACTGTCTTTCTTGTAAATGTGCCTATTCAGCCGAATTGAAGTAACTCATGGATCTCTCCCAAGACAACCATCTGTTTTAGAAGCAGAATCATGTAGAACATCGTTTCCCTTTGTGAACTGAGTTACTTTTAATTAATACTTGCTGTAACTTAGATGTTTCAAGGTGGGGATAGGATCTGTTTGCTGCAGGTAGCCATGTTCTGCTAAGTTGAAGAAACACATGTATCTATGGACAGAAAACCATGTGTGTTAGAAGTGGGAGCGTGATGCTCATTGTTGTCCAGTTAAAATTGTGTTAGTTTTGGAAAGGAATACTTAATGAAAATCTTAGTTTTCTAGAGGGAGAAAGGCTCATTTCATTCCAAAATGCCCAATTGAGCTTAGTGAAGTTAACACAAGTATCTATCCAAAAAGAACAATGTGTGTTGGAGGCTGCAGCATCTTGCCACGGGTTTCCCTGTGTGAGTTCACTTAGTTTTTAATGGAATTCTTTCTGGAATATGGGTTTCTCAAGGTTGTGATAGGCTCTCTAAATTGCAAAGAGGCTTCTGCAGCTGAGTTGAGGAAACACATTTATCTGTCTAAAGACAACCATTGATGTTAAAAGCAGTAGCATGTAGAACATTGTTTCCCTGTGAGAACCGAGTTAATTGTTGAAAGAAATACTTCAAGACAATCATAGTTTCCAAGCTGGAGAAAGGCTCATTTAGTTCCAAATAGGCCTATTCACCTGAGTTGAAGGAAAACACGTACCTCTGCAAAGACAACCATTTCTGTTAGAAGCATTGGCATGAAGAACATTGTTTCCAAGCAAGAATGGAGTCGTTTTTGACAGGATTACTTCCTGCAACATAGGTGTTTCAGGGTGGGGATAGGATCTGTTAGCTCCATTATAGGCCTATTCAGCTAAGTTGAAGGAAAACATATATCACTTCAAAAAAACCATCTTAGTTAGAAAGTGAAACATTTTGCATATTGTATCCTGTGACTGTCGATTTAGCTTTTGAAAGGGATCCTTCCTGCAACATAGGATTTTCAAAGAGGAGATAGGTACGTTTGCTTAAATAGGCCTATACAACTAAGAGGAAGAAACACATATATCAGGCAGAGGAAAACCATCTGTGTTCGAAGCATAAGCATCTAATTCATTGCTACCCTGTTAGAATTCTATTAGTTTTTGACAGCAATAAATCCTCTAAATCATTGTTTTGAAGCAGGAGAAAGGCTCTGTGTGATCCAGATAGGCCTTTTCAGCTATTTTGAAAGAACACATCTATCCTTCAGTAGAAATTCATCATTGTAAGAAGCACGAGTATTAGAACCTTGTTGCCCAGTGAGAATTGAGTTCATTTCTCACAGGAATACTTCCAGAATATCACAGTTTTCATGATGGGGAAAGGCTCACTTTGTTCACAAAAGACCTATTCAGCTGAGCTGAAGAAACACATGTACCTGTCCAAAGACCACCAACAGTAGTAGAAGGATTGGCATGTAGAACGTGGTTTGCAAGTGAGAACTTAGTTAATTTTTGAAAGGAATACTTCCTGGATATCATAGTTTTAAAGGAGGAGAAAGGCTTATTTTACTCCACATGGCTGATTCAACTGAGTTGAAGAAACACATGAATCTCGCTAAAGGAAACTTTCTGTCTTAGAGGTTGCAGCGTCATGCACATTCTTTCCCAGAGACTTGAGTTGTACTTGAAGGCAATACATCTTGCAGCGTGGTTTTTCCCAGGTCGGGATAGGCTCTATTTGCTTCAAATCCGACTGTTTAGCTAAGGTGAGGACACAATGTATCTCTCGGTAGGAAATCTTCAGTGTTAGAAGCCGGAGTTTCAAGCACATTTTTTTCCCTGTAAGTAATACATCAATAAAATCATAATTGTCTAGGTTTACAAAGCCTCTTTTAGAACCAAATAGTCCTGTTCAATTGAGTTGAAGAAACACATGTATCTCTCCAAAGGAAACCATCTATACTAGACCTTGCAGTGTCCTGCACATTGTTTCCCACATAGTTGAGTTAGTTTGTGAAAGGAATACATCTTGCAGCGTGTGTTTTCCTAGGTCGGGATAGGCTATGGGTGCTTCCCATCGGCCTGTTTAGCTAAGGTGAGGAAGCACATGTATCTCTCAGAAGGAAATCTTCAGTGTTAGAAGCAGGAGCTTCAATCACATTTTGTCCCTGTAATAATTGAGTAAGTTTTGGAAAGGAATAATTCCCTAAAATCATAATTTTCAACACTTAGAAAGGCTCATTTTGTTCCAAATTGGCCTATTCAGTTGAGTTGAAGAAACACAAGTATCTCTCCAAAGACACCCATGTTTGTAGAACAGAATGATGTAGAACATTGTTCTCTGTGAGAATAGAATTAGTTTTGCAAGGTATACTGCCTGCAACTTAGGTGGTTCAAGTTGGAGATAGGCTCTGTTTGCTCAAACTGGGCCAAGTGAGTTTCGATGTAGAAACACATGCATTGCTCCAAAAAATCATCTTTCTTAGAATCAGGAGGCTCGAGAACACTGTTTCCCTGTGAGAATTAAGTTAGTTTAGGAAGGAATACTGCCTGAAAACCATACTTTTCATGGTGGAGAAACGGTCACGTTGTTGCAAATAGGCCTGTTGAACTGAGTTGGAGAAACACATGTATATCTCCACAGACACCCATCTGTCCTTGAAGCAGGATGATGTGGGCTACTGATTTATTTGAGAATTGTGTTAGGTTTTCAAGGAATCCTTCCTGCAAATTAGGAGTTTCAAGGCGGAGATACACTGTGCATGCTCCAATTAGGCCTCTTCAGTGAATTTCAAGACACACATGTATCTCTCGGAGGACAACCTTCTGTGTATGAATCAGAAGCAGATAGCACATTGTGGCATAGTGAGAATTGAGCTAATTTTGAAAAAAAACACTTCGTGAGAATCTATGTTTTCAACGGATATGTAGGTTCTGTTCATTCCAAATAGGCCATGTCAGCTAAGGTAAGGAAACCAATGTATCTCTCCAAAGGAAAACATGGGTGTTTGAAGCACGAGCTTCAAGCACATTGTTTCCCGGGTATAATTCATTGAGTTTTTGAAAGCACAGCTGCCTGAAAATCATCATTTACAAGATGGAGAAAGGCTCATTTTGTTCCAAATAGCAGTATTCAGCTGATTTGGAGAAACACATGTGTCTCACCAGAGAAGACCTTGTCTGTAAAAAGCAGTAGGATGAAGAATGTTGTTTTGAAGGGATAACTGTCTTAGTTATTTAAGGAATACATCCTGCAAATCATAGTTTTCAAAGTGGATATGAGCTAAGTTTGCTCTAATTGGCCTACTCAGCAAACCTGAAGAAACACATATATCACTCCAAAGAAAACCATCAGTCTTAGAAGCTGCAACATCGAGCGCATTGCTTTCTCTTGTGAAACGGTTAAGTATTTGAAAAGAATACCTCCTGTAACAAAGGGCTTTCAAGGTGGAGATAGGCTCTGTTTGCTCCAACTAGACCTATTCATGTGAGTGGAAAAATCTCATGAATCTCTCCAAAGTAAACCATGTGTGTTACATGCTGTAGCATCTATCATCCTGTTTCCCTGTGAAAATCAATTGAGGTTTTGAAAGGAATACTGCCTGCTACTCAAGTGTTTGAAGGTAAAGATAGGTTCTGTTTCCTCCAAACAGTCCTATTCAGACACCCTGAAGAAACACATACATCTATGCATATAATCCATTTCTGTTTTAAGCAGAAGCATCTAGCACACTGTTTCCCTGTGAAAATTCAGTCAGTTGTGAAAGGAATACTTTCTGCAACGTAGATGTTTCAAGGTGAAGATATGTTCTCTTTCTTCCAATTAAGCCTATTCAGCTGACTTGAAGAAACACATATATCTCTCCAAATAAACCTACCACATCAGAAGCTGTAGCAGTTACCAAAAACAGAATCGAATTCTGTTTTTCTTGGAATGTTCCTACAACTTACATGTTTCAAGGTGAACATAGGCTCAGTTAGCTCCAAATAGGCCTGTCTATCTCAGCTGAAGAAAACCATGTATCTCTCAAAGTAAAACCATTGGTGTTAGAGGAATGACAGTCTAGCGTATTGTTCTTTGTGAGAATTGAGTTAGTTTTTCAGAGGAATAGTTCCTGCAAATCACACTTTTCATGGCAGAGAAAGGCTCATTTCTTTAACAAATGGCCGACTTAGCTCAGTTGTAGAAATGCTACCTACCTCTCCAAAGGAAACCATGGATGTTAGTGGCTGTAGCATCCTGCACATTGTTTCCCCGTGAGAGTTTAGATAATTTTGGAAAGGAGCACTTCGTGCATTGTGGGTTTTTCAAGGTGTTGATAGACTGTCTTTCTTGTAAATGTGCCTATTCAGCCGAATTGAAGTAACTCATGGATCTCTCCCAAGACAACCATCTGTTTTAGAAGCAGAATCATGTAGAACATCGTTTCCCTTTGTGAACTGAGTTACTTTTAATTAATACTTGCTGTAACTTAGATGTTTCAAGGTGGGGATAGGATCTGTTTGATGCAGGTAGCCATGTTCTGCTAAGTTGAACAAACACATGTATCTATGGACAGAAAACCATGTGTGTTAGAAGTGGGAGCGTGATGCTCATTGTTGTCCAGTTAAAATTGTGTTAGTTTTGGAAAGGAATACTTAATGAAAATCTTAGTTTTCTAGAGGGAGAAAGGCTCATTTCATTCCAAAATGCCCAATTGAGCTTAGTGAAGTTAACACAAGTATCTATCCAAAAAGAACAATGTGTGTTGGAGGCTGCAGCATCTTGCCACGGGTTTCCCTGTGTGAGTTCACTTAGTTTTTAATGGAATTCTTTCTGGAATATGGGTTTCTCAAGGTTGTGATAGGCTCTCTAAATTGCAAAGAGGCTTCTGCAGCTGAGTTGAGGAAACACATTTATCTGTCTAAAGACAACCATTGATGTTAAAAGCAGTAGCATGTAGAACATTGTTTCCCTGTGAGAACCGAGTTAATTGTTGAAAGGAATACTTCAAGACAATCATAGTTTCCAAGCTGGAGAAAGGCTCATTTAGTTCCAAATAGGCCTATTCACCTGAGTTGAAGGAAAACACGGACCTCTGCAAAGACAACCATTTCTGTTAGAAGCATTGGCATGAAGAACATTGTTTCCAAGCAAGAATGGAGTCGTTTTTGACAGGATTACTTCCTGCAACATAGGTGTTTCAGGGTGGGGATAGGATCTGTTAGCTCCATTATAGGCCTATTCAGCTAAGTTGAAGGAAAACATATATCACTTCAAAAAAACCATCTTAGTTAGAAAGTGAAACATTTTGCATATTGTATCCTGTGACTGTCGATTTAGCTTTTGAAAGGGATCCTTCCTGCAACATAGGATTTTCAAAGAGGAGATAGGTACGTTTGCTTAAATAGGCCTATACAACTAAGAGGAAGAAACACATATATCAGGCAGAGGAAAACCATCTGTGTTCGAAGCATAAGCATCTAATTCATTGCTACCCTGTTAGAATTCTATTAGTTTTTGACAGCAATAAATCCTCTAAATCATTGTTTTGAAGCAGGAGAAAGGCTCTGTGTGATCCAGATAGGCCTTTTCAGCTATTTTGAAAGAACACATCTATCCTTCAGTAGAAATTCATCATTGTAAGAAGCACGAGTATTAGAACCTTGTTGCCCAGTGAGAATTGAGTTCATTTCTCACAGGAATACTTCCAGAATATCACAGTTTTCATGATGGGGAAAGGCTCACTTTGTTCACAAAAGACCTATTCAGCTGAGCTGAAGAAACACATGTACCTGTCCAAAGACCACCAACAGTAGTAGAAGGATTGGCATGTAGAACGTGGTTTGCAAGTGAGAACTTAGTTAATTTTTGAAAGGAATACTTCCTGGATATCATAGTTTTAAAGGAGGAGAAAGGCTTATTTTACTCCACATGGCTGATTCAACTGAGTTGAAGAAACACATGAATCTCGCTAAAGGAAACTTTCTGTCTTAGAGGTTGCAGCGTCATGCACATTCTTTCCCAGAGACTTGAGTTGTACTTGAAGGCAATACATCTTGCAGCGTGGTTTTTCCCAGGTCGGGATAGGCTCTATTTGCTTCAAATCCGACTGTTTAGCTAAGGTGAGGACACAATGTATCTCTCGGTAGGAAATCTTCAGTGTTAGAAGCCGGAGTTTCAAGCACATTTTTTTCCCTGTAAGTAATACATCAATAAAATCATAATTGTCTAGGTTTACAAAGCCTCTTTTAGAACCAAATAGTCCTGTTCAATTGAGTTGAAGAAACACATGTATCTCTCCAAAGGAAACCATCTATACTAGACCTTGCAGTGTCCTGCACATTGTTTCCCACATAGTTGAGTTAGTTTGTGAAAGGAATACATCTTGCAGCGTGTGTTTTCCTAGGTCGGGATAGGCTATGGGTGCTTCCCATCGGCCTGTTTAGCTAAGGTGAGGAAGCACATGTATCTCTCAGAAGGAAATCTTCAGTGTTAGAAGCAGGAGCTTCAATCACATTTTGTCCCTGTAATAATTGAGTAAGTTTTGGAAAGGAATAATTCCCTAAAATCATAATTTTCAACACTTAGAAAGGCTCATTTTGTTCCAAATTGGCCTATTCAGTTGAGTTGAAGAAACACAAGTATCTCTCCAAAGACACCCATGTTTGTAGAACAGAATGATGTAGAACATTGTTCTCTGTGAGAATAGAATTAGTTTTGCAAGGTATACTGCCTGCAACTTAGGTGGTTCAAGTTGGAGATAGGCTCTGTTTGCTCAAACTGGGCCAAGTGAGTTTCGATGTAGAAACACATGCATTGCTCCAAAAAATCATCTTTCTTAGAATCAGGAGGCTCGAGAACACTGTTTCCCTGTGAGAATTAAGTTAGTTTAGGAAGGAATACTGCCTGAAAACCATACTTTTCATGGTGGAGAAACGGTCACGTTGTTGCAAATAGGCCTGTTGAACTGAGTTGGAGAAACACATGTATATCTCCACAGACACCCATCTGTCCTTGAAGCAGGATGATGTGGGCTACTGATTTATTTGAGAATTGTGTTAGGTTTTCAAGGAATCCTTCCTGCAAATTAGGAGTTTCAAGGCGGAGATACACTGTGCATGCTCCAATTAGGCCTCTTCAGTGAATTTCAAGACACACATGTATCTCTCGGAGGACAACCTTCTGTGTATGAATCAGAAGCAGATAGCACATTGTGGCATAGTGAGAATTGAGCTAATTTTGAAAAAAAACACTTCGTGAGAATCTATGTTTTCAACGGATATGTAGGTTCTGTTCATTCCAAATAGGCCATGTCAGCTAAGGTAAGGAAACCAATGTATCTCTCCAAAGGAAAACATGGGTGTTTGAAGCACGAGCTTCAAGCACATTGTTTCCCGGGTATAATTCATTGAGTTTTTGAAAGCACAGCTGCCTGAAAATCATCATTTACAAGATGGAGAAAGGCTCATTTTGTTCCAAATAGCAGTATTCAGCTGATTTGGAGAAACACATGTGTCTCACCAGAGAAGACCTTGTCTGTAAAAAGCAGTAGGATGAAGAATGTTGTTTTGAAGGGATAACTGTCTTAGTTATTTAAGGAATACATCCTGCAAATCATAGTTTTCAAGGTGGATATGAGCTAAGTTTGCTCTAATTGGCCTACTCAGCACACCTGAAGAAACACATATATCACTCCAAAGAAAACCATCAGTCTTAGAAGCTGCAACATCGAGCGCATTGCTTTCTCTTGTGAAACGGTTAAGTATTTGAAAAGAATACCTCCTGTAACAAAGGGCTTTCAAGGTGGAGATAGGCTCTGTTTGCTCCAACTAGACCTATTCATGTGAGTGGAAAAATCTCATGAATCTCTCCAAAGTAAACCATGTGTGTTACATGCTGTAGCATCTATCATCCTGTTTCCCTGTGAAAATCAATTGAGGTTTTGAAAGGAATACTGCCTGCTACTCAAGTGTTTGAAGGTAAAGATAGGTTCTGTTTCCTCCAAACAGTCCTATTCAGACACCCTGAAGAAACACATACATCTATGCATATAATCCATTTCTGTTTTAAGCAGAAGCATCTAGCACACTGTTTCCCTGTGAGAATTCAGTCAGTTGTGAAAGGAATACTTTCTGCAACGTAGATGTTTCAAGGTGAAGATATGTTCTCTTTCTTCCAATTAAGCCTATTCAGCTGACTTGAAGAAACACATATATCTCTCCAAATAAACCTACCACATCAGAAGCTGTAGCAGTTACCATATTGTTTCTGTGTGAGAATCGAATTCTGTTTTTCTTGGAATGTTCCTACAACTTACATGTTTCAAGGTGAACATAGGCTCAGTTAGCTCCAAATAGGCCTGTCTATCTCAGCTGAAGAAAACCATGTATCTCTCAAAGTAAAACCATTGGTGTTAGAGGAATGACAGTCTAGCGTATTGTTCTTTGTGAGAATTGAGTTAGTTTTTCAGAGGAATAGTTCCTGCAAATCACACTTTTCATGGCAGAGAAAGGCTCATTTCTTTAACAAATGGCCGACTTAGCTCAGTTGTAGAAATGCTACCTACCTCTCCAAAGGAAACCATGGATGTTAGTGGCTGCAGCATCCTGCACATTGTTTCCCAGTGAGAGTTTAGATAATTTTGGAAAGGAGCACTTCGTGCATTGTGGGTTTTTCAAGGTGTTGATAGACTGTCTTTCTTGTAAATGTGCCTATTCAGCCGAATTGAAGTAACTCATGGATCTCTCCCAAGACAACCATCTGTTTTAGAAGCAGAATCATGTAGAATATCATTTCCCTTTGTGAACTGAGTTACTTTTAATTAATACTTGCTGTAACTTAGATGTTTCAAGGTGGGGATAGGATCTGTTTGCTGCAGCTAGCCATGTTCTGCTAAGTTGAAGAAACACATGTATATATGGACAGAAAACCATGTGTGTTAGAAGTGGGAGTGTGATGCTCATTGTTGTCCAGTTAAAATTGTGTTAGTTTTGGAAAGGAATACTTAACGAAAATCTTAGTTTTCTAGAGGGAGAAAGGCTCATTTCATTCCAAAATGCCCAATTGAGCTTAGTGAAGTTAACACAAGTATCTCTCCAAAAAGAACAATGTGTGTTGGAGGCTGCAGCATCTTGCCACGGGTTTCCCTGTGTGAGTTCACTTAGTTTTTAATGGAATTCTTTCTGGAATATGGGTTTCTCAAGGTTGTGATAGGCTCTCTAAATTGCAAAGAGGCTTCTGCAGCTGAGTTGAGGAAACACATGTATCTGTCTAAAGACAACCATTGATGTTAAAAGCAGTAGCATGTAGAACATTGTTTCCCTGTGAGAACCGAGTTAATTGTTGAAAGGAATACTTCAAGACAATCATAGTTTCCAAGCTGGAGAAAGGCTCATTTAGTTCCAAATAGGCCTATTCACCTGAGTTGAAGGAAAACACGGACCTCTGCAAAGACAACCATTTCTGTTAGAAGCATTGGCATGAAGAACATTGTTTCCAAGCAAGAATGGAGTCGTTTTTGACAGGATTACTTCCTGCAACATAGGTGTTTCAGGGTGGGGATAGGATCTGTTAGCTCCATTATAGGCCTATTCAGCTTAGTTGAAGGAAAACATATATCACTTCAAAAAAACCATCTTAGTTAGAAAGTGAAACATTTTGCATATTGTATCCTGTGACTGTCGATTTAGCTTTTGAAAGGGATCCTTCCTGCAACATAGGATTTTCAAAGAGGAGATAGGTACGTTTGCTTAAATAGGCCTATACAACTAAGAGGAAGAAACACATATATCAGGCAGAGGAAAACCATCTGTGTTTGAAGCATAAGCATCTAATTCATTGCTACCCTGTTAGAATTCTGTTAGTTTTTGACAGCAATAAATCCTCTAAATCATTGTTTTGAAGCAGGAGAAAGGCTCTGTGTGATCCAGATAGGCCTTTTCAGCTATTTTGAAAGAACACATCTATCCTTCAGTAGAAATTCATCATTGTAAGAAGCACGAGTATTAGAACCTTGTTGCCCAGTGAGAATTGAGTTCATTTCTCACAGGAATACTTCCAGAATATCACAGTTTTCATGATGGGGAAAGGCTCACTTTGTTCACAAAAGACCTATTCAGCTGAGCTGAAGAAACACATGTACCTGTCCAAAGACCACCAACAGTAGTAGAAGGATTGGCATGTAGAACGTGGTTTGCAAGTGAGAACTTAGTTAATTTTTGAAAGGAATACTTCCTGGATATCATAGTTTTAAAGGAGGAGAAAGGCTTATTTTACTCCACATGGCTGATTCAACTGAGTTGAAGAAACACATGAATCTCGCTAAAGGAAACTTTCTGTCTTAGAGGTTGCAGCGTCATGCACATTCTTTCCCAGAGACTTGAGTTGTACTTGAAGGGAATACATCTTGCAGCGTGGTTTTTCCCAGGTCGGGATAGGCTCTATTTGCTTCAAATCCGACTGTTTAGCTAAGGTGAGGACACAATGTATCTCTCGGTAGGAAATCTTCAGTGTTAGAAGCCGGAGTTTCAAGCACATTTTTTTCCCTGTAAGTAATACATCAATAAAATCATAATTGTCTAGGTTTACAAAGCCTCTTTTAGAACCAAATAGTCCTGTTCAATTGAGTTGAAGAAACACATGTATCTCTCCAAAGGAAACCATCTATACTAGACCTTGCAGTGTCCTGCACATTGTTTCCCACATAGTTGAGTTAGTTTGTGAAAGGAATACATCTTGCAGCGTGTGTTTTCCTAGGTCGGGATAGGCTATGGGTGCTTCCCATCGGCCTGTTTAGCTAAGGTGAGGAAGCACATGTATCTCTCAGAAGGAAATCTTCAGTGTTAGAAGCAGGAGCTTCAATCACATTTTGTCCCTGTAATAATTGAGTAAGTTTTGGAAAGGAATAATTCCCTAAAATCATAATTTTCAACACTTAGAAAGGCTCATTTTGTTCCAAATTGGCCTATTCAGTTGAGTTGAAGAAACACAAGTATCTCTCCAAAGACACCCATGTTTGTAGAACAGAATGATGTAGAACATTGTTCTCTGTGAGAATAGAATTAGTTTTGCAAGGTATACTGCCTGCAACTTAGGTGGTTCAAGTTGGAGATAGGCTCTGTTTGCTCAAACTGGGCCAAGTGAGTTTCGATGTAGAAACACATGCATCGCTCCAAAAAATCATCTTTCTTAGAATCAGGAGGCTCGAGAACACTGTTTCCCTGTGAGAATTAAGTTAGTTTAGGAAGGAATACTGCCTGAAAACCATACTTTTCATGGTGGAGAAATGGTCACGTTGTTGCAAATAGGCCTGTTGAACTGAGTTGGAGAAACACATGTATATCTCCACAGACACCCATCTGTCCTTGAAGCAGGATGATGTGGGCTACTGATTTATTTGAGAATTGTGTTAGGTTTTCAAGGAATCCTTCCTGCAAATTAGGAGTTTCAAGGCGGAGATACACTGTGCATGCTCCAATTAGGCCTCTTCAGTGAATTTCAAGACACACATGTATCTCTCGGAGGACAACCTTCTGTGTATGAATCAGAAGCAGATAGCACATTGTGGCATAGTGAGAATTGAGCTAATTTTGAAAAAAAACACTTCGTGAGAATCTATGTTTTCAACGGATATGTAGGTTCTGTTCATTCCAAATAGGCCATGTCAGCTAAGGTAAGGAAACCAATGTATCTCTCCAAAGGAAAACATGGGTGTTTGAAGCACGAGCTTCAAGCACATTGTTTCCCGGGTATAATTCATTGAGTTTTTGAAAGCACAGCTGCCTGAAAATCATCATTTACAAGATGGAGAAAGGCTCATTTTGTTCCAAATAGCAGTATTCAGCTGATTTGGAGAAACACATGTGTCTCACCAGAGAAGACCTTGTCTGTAAAAAGCAGTAGGATGAAGAATGTTGTTTTGAAGGGATAACTGTCTTAGTTATTTAAGGAATACATCCTGCAAATCATAGTTTTCAAGGTGGATATGAGCTAAGTTTGCTCTAATTGGCCTACTCAGCACACCTGAAGAAACACATATATCACTCCAAAGAAAACCATCAGTCTTAGAAGCTGCAACATCGAGCGCATTGCTTTCTCTTGTGAAACGGTTAAGTATTTGAAAAGAATACCTCCTGTAACAAAGGGCTTTCAAGGTGGAGATAGGCTCTGTTTGCTCCAACTAGACCTATTCATGTGAGTGGAAAAATCTCATGAATCTCTCCAAAGTAAACCATGTGTGTTACATGCTGTAGCATCTATCATCCTGTTTCCCTGTGAAAATCAATTGAGGTTTTGAAAGGAATACTGCCTGCTACTCAAGTGTTTGAAGGTAAAGATAGGTTCTGTTTCCTCCAAACAGTCCTATTCAGACACCCTGAAGAAACACATACATCTATGCATATAATCCATTTCTGTTTTAAGCAGAAGCATCTAGCACACTGTTTCCCTGTGAGAATTCAGTCAGTTGTGAAAGGAATACTTTCTGCAACGTAGATGTTTCAAGGTGAAGATATGTTCTCTTTCTTCCAATTAAGCCTATTCAGCTGACTTGAAGAAACACATATATCTCTCCAAATAAACCTACCACATCAGAAGCTGTAGCAGTTACCATATTGTTTCTGTGTGAGAATCGAATTCTGTTTTTCTTGGAATGTTCCTACAACTTACATGTTTCAAGGTGAACATAGGCTCAGTTAGCTCCAAATAGGCCTGTCTATCTCAGCTGAAGAAAACCATGTATCTCTCAAAGTAAAACCATTGGTGTTAGAGGAATGACAGTCTAGCGTATTGTTCTTTGTGAGAATTGAGTTAGTTTTTCAGAGGAATAGTTCCTGCAAATCACACTTTTCATGGCAGAGAAAGGCTCATTTCTTTAACAAATGGCCGACTTAGCTCAGTTGTAGAAATGCTACCTACCTCTCCAAAGGAAACCATGGATGTTAGTGGCTGCAGCATCCTGCACATTGTTTCCCAGTGAGAGTTTAGATAATTTTGGAAAGGAGCACTTCGTGCATTGTGGGTTTTTCAAGGTGTTGATAGACTGTCTTTCTTGTAAATGTGCCTATTCAGCCGAATTGAAGTAACTCATGGATCTCTCCCAAGACAACCATCTGTTTTAGAAGCAGAATCATGTAGAATATCATTTCCCTTTGTGAACTGAGTTACTTTTAATTAATACTTGCTGTAACTTAGATGTTTCAAGGTGGGGATAGGATCTGTTTGCTGCAGCTAGCCATGTTCTGCTAAGTTGAAGAAACACATGTATATAGGGACAGAAAACCATGTGTGTTAGAAGTGGGAGTGTGATGCTCATTGTTGTCCAGTTAAAATTGTGTTAGTTTTGGAAAGGAATACTTAACGAAAATCTTAGTTTTCTAGAGGGAGAAAGGCTCATTTCATTCCAAAATGCCCAATTGAGCTTAGTGAAGTTAACACAAGTATCTCTCCAAAAAGAACAATGTGTGTTGGAGGCTGCAGCATCTTGCCACGGGTTTCCCTGTGTGAGTTCACTTAGTTTTTAATGGAATTCTTTCTGGAATATGGGTTTCTCAAGGTTGTGATAGGCTCTCTAAATTGCAAAGAGGCTTCTGCAGCTGAGTTGAGGAAACACATGTATCTGTCTAAAGACAACCATTGATGTTAAAAGCAGTAGCATGTAGAACATTGTTTCCCTGTGAGAACCGAGTTAATTGTTGAAAGGAATACTTCAAGACAATCATAGTTTCCAAGCTGGAGAAAGGCTCATTTAGTTCCAAATAGGCCTATTCACCTGAGTTGAAGGAAAACACGGACCTCTGCAAAGACAACCATTTCTGTTAGAAGCATTGGCATGAAGAACATTGTTTCCAAGCAAGAATGGAGTCGTTTTTGACAGGATTACTTCCTGCAACATAGGTGTTTCAGGGTGGGGATAGGATCTGTTAGCTCCATTATAGGCCTATTCAGCTTAGTTGAAGGAAAACATATATCACTTCAAAAAAACCATCTTAGTTAGAAAGTGAAACATTTTGCATATTGTATCCTGTGACTGTCGATTTAGCTTTTGAAAGGGATCCTTCCTGCAACATAGGATTTTCAAAGAGGAGATAGGTACGTTTGCTTAAATAGGCCTATACAACTAAGAGGAAGAAACACATATATCAGGCAGAGGAAAACCATCTGTGTTCGAAGCATAAGCATCTAATTCATTGCTACCCTGTTAGAATTCTATTAGTTTTTGACAGCAATACATCCTCTAAATCATTGTTTTGAAGCAGGAGAAAGGCTCTGTGTGATCCAGATAGGCCTTTTCAGCTATTTTGAAAGAACACATCTATCCTTCAGTAGAAATTCATCATTGTAAGAAGCACGAGTATTAGAACCTTGTTGCCCAGTGAGAATTGAGTTCATTTCTCACAGGAATACTTCCAGAATATCACAGTTTTCATGATGGGGAAAGGCTCACTTTGTTCACAAAAGACCTATTCAGCTGAGCTGAAGAAACACATGTACCTGTCCAAAGACCACCAACAGTAGTAGAAGGATTGGCATGTAGAACGTGGTTTGCAAGTGAGAACTTAGTTAATTTTTGAAAGGAATACTTCCTGGATATCATAGTTTTAAAGGAGGAGAAAGGCTTATTTTACTCCACATGGCTGATTCAACTGAGTTGAAGAAACACATGAATCTCGCTAAAGGAAACTTTCTGTCTTAGAGGTTGCAGCGTCATGCACATTCTTTCCCAGAGATT
Organism: Castor canadensis; assembly: GCF_047511655.1. NCBI lineage: Eukaryota > Metazoa > Chordata > Mammalia > Rodentia > Castoridae > Castor > Castor canadensis. Next base: position 94,356,649 of record NC_133395.1, read on the forward strand.
TGAGTTGTACTTGAAGGGAATACATCTTGCAGCGTGGTTTTTCCCAGGTCGGGATAGGCTCTATTTGCTTCAAATCCGACTGTTTAGCTAAGGTGAGGACACAATGTATCTCTCGGTAGGAAATCTTCAGTGTTAGAAGCCGGAGTTTCAAGCACATTTTTTTCCCTGTAAGTAATACATCAATAAAATCATAATTGTCTAGGTTTACAAAGCCTCTTTTAGAACCAAATAGTCCTGTTCAATTGAGTTGAAGAAACACATGTATCTCTCCAAAGGAAACCATCTATACTAGACCTTGCAGTGTCCTGCACATTGTTTCCCACATAGTTGAGTTAGTTTGTGAAAGGAATACATCTTGCAGCGTGTGTTTTCCTAGGTCGGGATAGGCTATGGGTGCTTCCCATCGGCCTGTTTAGCTAAGGTGAGGAAGCACATGTATCTCTCAGAAGGAAATCTTCAGTGTTAGAAGCAGGAGCTTCAATCACATTTTGTCCCTGTAATAATTGAGTAAGTTTTGGAAAGGAATAATTCCCTAAAATCATAATTTTCAACACTTAGAAAGGCTCATTTTGTTCCAAATTGGCCTATTCAGTTGAGTTGAAGAAACACAAGTATCTCTCCAAAGACACCCATGTTTGTAGAACAGAATGATGTAGAACATTGTTCTCTGTGAGAATAGAATTAGTTTTGCAAGGTATACTGCCTGCAACTTAGGTGGTTCAAGTTGGAGATAGGCTCTGTTTGCTCAAACTGGGCCAAGTGAGTTTCGATGTAGAAACACATGCATCGCTCCAAAAAATCATCTTTCTTAGAATCAGGAGGCTCGAGAACACTGTTTCCCTGTGAGAATTAAGTTAGTTTAGGAAGGAATACTGCCTGAAAACCATACTTTTCATGGTGGAGAAATGGTCACGTTGTTGCAAATAGGCCTGTTGAACTGAGTTGGAGAAACACATGTATATCTCCACAGACACCCATCTGTCCTTGAAGCAGGATGATGTGGGCTACTGATTTATTTGAGAATTGTGTTAGGTTTTCAAGGAATCCTTCCTGCAAATTAGGAGTTTCAAGGCGGAGATACACTGTGCATGCTCCAATTAGGCCTCTTCAGTGAATTTCAAGACACACATGTATCTCTCGGAGGACAACCTTCTGTGTATGAATCAGAAGCAGATAGCACATTGTGGCATAGTGAGAATTGAGCTAATTTTGAAAAAAAACACTTCGTGAGAATCTATGTTTTCAACGGATATGTAGGTTCTGTTCATTCCAAATAGGCCATGTCAGCTAAGGTAAGGAAACCAATGTATCTCTCCAAAGGAAAACATGGGTGTTTGAAGCACGAGCTTCAAGCACATTGTTTCCCGGGTATAATTCATTGAGTTTTTGAAAGCACAGCTGCCTGAAAATCATCATTTACAAGATGGAGAAAGGCTCATTTTGTTCCAAATAGCAGTATTCAGCTGATTTGGAGAAACACATGTGTCTCACCAGAGAAGACCTTGTCTGTAAAAAGCAGTAGGATGAAGAACGTTGTTTTGAAGGGATAACTGTCTTAGTTATTTAAGGAATACATCCTGCAAATCATAGTTTTCAAGGTGGATATGAGCTAAGTTTGCTCTAATTGGCCTACACAGCACACCTGAAGAAACACATATATCACTCCAAAGAAAACCATCAGTCTTAGAAGCTGCAACATCGAGCGCATTGCTTTCTCTTGTGAAACGGTTAAGTATTTGAAAAGAATACCTCCTGTAACAAAGGGCTTTCAAGGTGGAGATAGGCTCTGTTTGCTCCAACTAGACCTATTCATGTGAGTGGAAAAATCTCATGAATCTCTCCAAAGTAAACCATGTGTGTTACATGCTGTAGCATCTATCATCCTGTTTCCCTGTGAAAATCAATTGAGGTTTTGAAAGGAATACTGCCTGCTACTCAAGTGTTTGAAGGTAAAGATAGGTTCTGTTTCCTCCAAACAGTCCTATTCAGACACCCTGAAGAAACACATACATCTATGCATATAATCCATTTCTGTTTTAAGCAGAAGCATCTAGCACACTGTTTCCCTGTGAGAATTCAGTCAGTTGTGAAAGGAATACTTTCTGCAACGTAGATGTTTCAAGGTGAAGATATGTTCTCTTTCTTCCAATTAAGCCTATTCAGCTGACTTGAAGAAACACATATATCTCTCCAAATAAACCTACCACATCAGAAGCTGTAGCAGTTACCATATTGTTTCTGTGTGAGAATCGAATTCTGTTTTTCTTGGAATGTTCCTACAACTTACATGTTTCAAGGTGAACATAGGCTCAGTTAGCTCCAAATAGGCCTGTCTATCTCAGCTGAAGAAAACCATGTATCTCTCAAAGTAAAACCATTGGTGTTAGAGGAATGACAGTCTAGCGTATTGTTCTTTGTGAGAATTGAGTTAGTTTTTCAGAGGAATAGTTCCTGCAAATCACACTTTTCATGGCAGAGAAAGGCTCATTTCTTTAACAAATGGCCGACTTAGCTCAGTTGTAGAAATGCTACCTACCTCTCCAAAGGAAACCATGGATGTTAGTGGCTGCAGCATCCTGCACATTGTTTCCCCGAGAGAGTTTAGATAATTTTGGAAAGGAGCACTTCGTGCATTGTGGGTTTTTCAAGGTGTTGATAGACTGTCTTTCTTGTAAATGTGCCTATTCAGCCGAATTGAAGTAACTCATGGATCTCTCCCAAGACAACCATCTGTTTTAGAAGCAGAATCATGTAGAACATCATTTCCCTTTGTGAACTGAGTTACTTTTAATTAATACTTGCTGTAACTTAGATGTTTCAAGGTGGGGATAGGATCTGTTTGCTGCAGGTAGCCATGTTCTGCTAAGTTGAAGAAACACATGTATCTATGGACAGAAAACCATGTGTGTTAGAAGTGGGAGCGTGATGCTCATTGTTGTCCAGTTAAAATTGTGTTAGTTTTGGAAAGGAATACTTAATGAAAATCTTAGTTTTCTAGAGGGAGAAAGGCTCATTTCATTCCAAAATGCCCAATTGAGCTTAGTGAAGTTAACACAAGTATCTATCCAAAAAGAACAATGTGTGTTGGAGGCTGCAGCATCTTGCCACGGGTTTCCCTGTGTGAGTTCACTTAGTTTTTAATGGAATTCTTTCTGGAATATGGGTTTCTCAAGGTTGTGATAGGCTCTCTAAATTGCAAAGAGGCTTCTGCAGCTGAGTTGAGGAAACACATTTATCTGTCTAAAGACAACCATTGATGTTAAAAGCAGTAGCATGTAGAACATTGTTTCCCTGTGAGAACCGAGTTAATTGTTGAAAGGAATACTTCAAGACAATCATAGTTTCCAAGCTGGAGAAAGGCTCATTTAGTTCCAAATAGGCCTATTCACCTGAGTTGAAGGAAAACACGTACCTCTGCAAAGACAACCATTTCTGTTAGAAGCATTGGCATGAAGAACATTGTTTCCAAGCAAGAATGGAGTCGTTTTTGACAGGATTACTTCCTGCAACATAGGTGTTTCAGGGTGGGGATAGGATCTGTTAGCTCCATTATAGGCCTATTCAGCTAAGTTGAAGGAAAACATATATCACTTCAAAAAAACCATCTTAGTTAGAAAGTGAAACATTTTGCATATTGTATCCTGTGACTGTCGATTTAGCTTTTGAAAGGGATCCTTCCTGCAACATAGGATTTTCAAAGAGGAGATAGGTACGTTTGCTTAAATAGGCCTATACAACTAAGAGGAAGAAACACATATATCAGGCAGAGGAAAACCATCTGTGTTCGAAGCATAAGCATCTAATTCATTGCTACCCTGTTAGAATTCTATTAGTTTTTGACAGCAATAAATCCTCTAAATCATTGTTTTGAAGCAGGAGAAAGGCTCTGTGTGATCCAGATAGGCCTTTTCAGCTATTTTGAAAGAACACATCTATCCTTCAGTAGAAATTCATCATTGTAAGAAGCACGAGTATTAGAACCTTGTTGCCCAGTGAGAATTGAGTTCATTTCTCACAGGAATACTTCCAGAATATCACAGTTTTCATGATGGGGAAAGGCTCACTTTGTTCACAAAAGACCTATTCAGCTGAGCTGAAGAAACACATGTACCTGTCCAAAGACCACCAACAGTAGTAGAAGGATTGGCATGTAGAACGTGGTTTGCAAGTGAGAACTTAGTTAATTTTTGAAAGGAATACTTCCTGGATATCATAGTTTTAAAGGAGGAGAAAGGCTTATTTTACTCCACATGGCTGATTCAACTGAGTTGAAGAAACACATGAATCTCGCTAAAGGAAACTTTCTGTCTTAGAGGTTGCAGCGTCATGCACATTCTTTCCCAGAGACTTGAGTTGTACTTGAAGGCAATACATCTTGCAGCGTGGTTTTTCCCAGGTCGGGATAGGCTCTATTTGCTTCAAATCCGACTGTTTAGCTAAGGTGAGGACACAATGTATCTCTCGGTAGGAAATCTTCAGTGTTAGAAGCCGGAGTTTCAAGCACATTTTTTTCCCTGTAAGTAATACATCAATAAAATCATAATTGTCTAGGTTTACAAAGCCTCTTTTAGAACCAAATAGTCCTGTTCAATTGAGTTGAAGAAACACATGTATCTCTCCAAAGGAAACCATCTATACTAGACCTTGCAGTGTCCTGCACATTGTTTCCCACATAGTTGAGTTAGTTTGTGAAAGGAATACATCTTGCAGCGTGTGTTTTCCTAGGTCGGGATAGGCTATGGGTGCTTCCCATCGGCCTGTTTAGCTAAGGTGAGGAAGCACATGTATCTCTCAGAAGGAAATCTTCAGTGTTAGAAGCAGGAGCTTCAATCACATTTTGTCCCTGTAATAATTGAGTAAGTTTTGGAAAGGAATAATTCCCTAAAATCATAATTTTCAACACTTAGAAAGGCTCATTTTGTTCCAAATTGGCCTATTCAGTTGAGTTGAAGAAACACAAGTATCTCTCCAAAGACACCCATGTTTGTAGAACAGAATGATGTAGAACATTGTTCTCTGTGAGAATAGAATTAGTTTTGCAAGGTATACTGCCTGCAACTTAGGTGGTTCAAGTTGGAGATAGGCTCTGTTTGCTCAAACTGGGCCAAGTGAGTTTCGATGTAGAAACACATGCATTGCTCCAAAAAATCATCTTTCTTAGAATCAGGAGGCTCGAGAACACTGTTTCCCTGTGAGAATTAAGTTAGTTTAGGAAGGAATACTGCCTGAAAACCATACTTTTCATGGTGGAGAAACGGTCACGTTGTTGCAAATAGGCCTGTTGAACTGAGTTGGAGAAACACATGTATATCTCCACAGACACCCATCTGTCCTTGAAGCAGGATGATGTGGGCTACTGATTTATTTGAGAATTGTGTTAGGTTTTCAAGGAATCCTTCCTGCAAATTAGGAGTTTCAAGGCGGAGATACACTGTGCATGCTCCAATTAGGCCTCTTCAGTGAATTTCAAGACACACATGTATCTCTCGGAGGACAACCTTCTGTGTATGAATCAGAAGCAGATAGCACATTGTGGCATAGTGAGAATTGAGCTAATTTTGAAAAAAAACACTTCGTGAGAATCTATGTTTTCAACGGATATGTAGGTTCTGTTCATTCCAAATAGGCCATGTCAGCTAAGGTAAGGAAACCAATGTATCTCTCCAAAGGAAAACATGGGTGTTTGAAGCACGAGCTTCAAGCACATTGTTTCCCGGGTATAATTCATTGAGTTTTTGAAAGCACAGCTGCCTGAAAATCATCATTTACAAGATGGAGAAAGGCTCATTTTGTTCCAAATAGCAGTATTCAGCTGATTTGGAGAAACACATGTGTCTCACCAGAGAAGACCTTGTCTGTAAAAAGCAGTAGGATGAAGAATGTTGTTTTGAAGGGATAACTGTCTTAGTTATTTAAGGAATACATCCTGCAAATCATAGTTTTCAAGGTGGATATGAGCTAAGTTTGCTCTAATTGGCCTACTCAGCACACCTGAAGAAACACATATATCACTCCAAAGAAAACCATCAGTCTTAGAAGCTGCAACATCGAGCGCATTGCTTTCTCTTGTGAAACGGTTAAGTATTTGAAAAGAATACCTCCTGTAACAAAGGGCTTTCAAGGTGGAGATAGGCTCTGTTTGCTCCAACTAGACCTATTCATGTGAGTGGAAAAATCTCATGAATCTCTCCAAAGTAAACCATGTGTGTTACATGCTGTAGCATCTATCATCCTGTATCCCTGTGAAAATCAATTGAGGTTTTGAAAGGAATACTGCCTGCTACTCAAGTGTTTGAAGGTAAAGATAGGTTCTGTTTCCTCCAAACAGTCCTATTCAGACACCCTGAAGAAACACATACATCTATGCATATAATCCATTTCTGTTTTAAGCAGAAGCATCTAGCACACTGTTTCCCTGTGAGAATTCAGTCAGTTGTGAAAGGAATACTTTCTGCAACGTAGATGTTTCAAGGTGAAGATATGTTCTCTTTCTTCCAATTAAGCCTATTCAGCTGACTTGAAGAAACACATATATCTCTCCAAATAAACCTACCACATCAGAAGCTGTAGCAGTTACCAAAAACAGAATCGAATTCTGTTTTTCTTGGAATGTTCCTACAACTTACATGTTTCAAGGTGAACATAGGCTCAGTTAGCTCCAAATAGGCCTGTCTATCTCAGCTGAAGAAAACCATGTATCTCTCAAAGTAAAACCATTGGTGTTAGAGGAATGACAGTCTAGCGTATTGTTCTTTGTGAGAATTGAGTTAGTTTTTCAGAGGAATAGTTCCTGCAAATCACACTTTTCATGGCAGAGAAAGGCTCATTTCTTTAACAAATGGCCGACTTAGCTCAGTTGTAGAAATGCTACCTACCTCTCCAAAGGAAACCATGGATGTTAGTGGCTGCAGCATCCTGCACATTGTTTCCCAGTGAGAGTTTAGATAATTTTGGAAAGGAGCACTTCGTGCATTGTGGGTTTTTCAAGGTGTTGATAGACTGTCTTTCTTGTAAATGTGCCTATTCAGCCGAATTGAAGTAACTCATGGATCTCTCCCAAGACAACCATCTGTTTTAGAAGCAGAATCATGTAGAATATCATTTCCCTTTGTGAACTGAGTTACTTTTAATTAATACTTGCTGTAACTTAGATGTTTCAAGGTGGGGATAGGATCTGTTTGCTGCAGGTAGCCATGTTCTGCTAAGTTGAAGAAACACATGTATCTATGGACAGAAAACCATGTGTGTTAGAAGTGGGAGCGTGATGCTCATTGTTGTCCAGTTAAAATTGTGTTAGTTTTGGAAAGGAATACTTAACGAAAATCTTAGTTTTCTAGAGGGAGAAAGGCTCATTTCATTCCAAAATGCCCAATTGAGCTTAGTGAAGTTAACACAAGTATCTCTCCAAAAAGAACAATGTGTGTTGGAGGCTGCAGCATCTTGCCACGGGTTTCCCTGTGTGAGTTCACTTAGTTTTTAATGGAATTCTTTCTGGAATATGGGTTTCTCAAGGTTGTGATAGGCTCTCTAAATTGCAAAGAGGCTTCTGCAGCTGAGTTGAGGAAACACATGTATCTGTCTAAAGACAACCATTGATGTTAAAAGCAGTAGCATGTAGAACATTGTTTCCCTGTGAGAACCGAGTTAATTGTTGAAAGGAATACTTCAAGACAATCATAGTTTCCAAGCTGGAGAAAGGCTCATTTAGTTCCAAATAGGCCTATTCACCTGAGTTGAAGGAAAACACGGACCTCTGCAAAGACAACCATTTCTGTTAGAAGCATTGGCATGAAGAACATTGTTTCCAAGCAAGAATGGAGTCGTTTTTGACAGGATTACTTCCTGCAACATAGGTGTTTCAGGGTGGGGATAGGATCTGTTAGCTCCATTATAGGCCTATTCAGCTTAGTTGAAGGAAAACATATATCACTTCAAAAAAACCATCTTAGTTAGAAAGTGAAACATTTTGCATATTGTATCCTGTGACTGTCGATTTAGCTTTTGAAAGGGATCCTTCCTGCAACATAGGATTTTCAAAGAGGAGATAGGTACGTTTGCTTAAATAGGCCTATACAACTAAGAGGAAGAAACACATATATCAGGCAGAGGAAAACCATCTGTGTTCGAAGCATAAGCATCTAATTCATTGCTACCCTGTTAGAATTCTGTTAGTTTTTGACAGCAATAAATCCTCTAAATCATTGTCTTGAAGCAGGAGAAAGGCTCTGTGTGATCCAGATAGGCCTTTTCAGCTATTTTGAAAGAACACATCTATCCTTCAGTAGAAATTCATCATTGTAAGAAGCACGAGTATTAGAACCTTGTTGCCCAGTGAGAATTGAGTTCATTTCTCACAGGAATACTTCCAGAATATCACAGTTTTCATGATGGGGAAAGGCTCACTTTGTTCACAAAAGACCTATTCAGCTGAGCTGAAGAAACACATGTACCTGTCCAAAGACCACCAACAGTAGTAGAAGGATTGGCATGTAGAACGTGGTTTGCAAGTGAGAACTTAGTTAATTTTTGAAAGGAATACTTCCTGGATATCATAGTTTTAAAGGAGGAGAAAGGCTTATTTTACTCCACATGGCTGATTCAACTGAGTTGAAGAAACACATGAATCTCGCTAAAGGAAACTTTCTGTCTTAGAGGTTGCAGCGTCATGCACATTCTTTCCCAGAGACTTGAGTTGTACTTGAAGGGAATACATCTTGCAGCGTGGTTTTTCCCAGGTCGGGATAGGCTCTATTTGCTTCAAATCCGACTGTTTAGCTAAGGTGAGGACACAATGTATCTCTCGGTAGGAAATCTTCAGTGTTAGAAGCCGGAGTTTCAAGCACATTTTTTTCCCTGTAAGTAATACATCAATAAAATCATAATTGTCTAGGTTTACAAAGCCTCTTTTAGAACCAAATAGTCCTGTTCAATTGAGTTGAAGAAACACATGTATCTCTCCAAAGGAAACCATCTATACTAGACCTTGCAGTGTCCTGCACATTGTTTCCCACATAGTTGAGTTAGTTTGTGAAAGGAATACATCTTGCAGCGTGTGTTTTCCTAGGTCGGGATAGGCTATGGGTGCTTCCCATCGGCCTGTTTAGCTAAGGTGAGGAAGCACATGTATCTCTCAGAAGGAAATCTTCAGTGTTAGAAGCAGGAGCTTCAATCACATTTTGTCCCTGTAATAATTGAGTAAGTTTTGGAAAGGAATAATTCCCTAAAATCATAATTTTCAACACTTAGAAAGGCTCATTTTGTTCCAAATTGGCCTATTCAGTTGAGTTGAAGAAACACAAGTATCTCTCCAAAGACACCCATGTTTGTAGAACAGAATGATGTAGAACATTGTTCTCTGTGAGAATAGAATTAGTTTTGCAAGGTATACTGCCTGCAACTTAGGTGGTTCAAGTTGGAGATAGGCTCTGTTTGCTCAAACTGGGCCAAGTGAGTTTCGATGTAGAAACACATGCATTGCTCCAAAAAATCATCTTTCTTAGAATCAGGAGGCTCGAGAACACTGTTTCCCTGTGAGAATTAAGTTAGTTTAGGAAGGAATACTGCCTGAAAACCATACTTTTCATGGTGGAGAAACGGTCACGTTGTTGCAAATAGGCCTGTTGAACTGAGTTGGAGAAACACATGTATATCTCCACAGACACCCATCTGTCCTTGAAGCAGGATGATGTGGGCTACTGATTTATTTGAGAATTGTGTTAGGTTTTCAAGGAATCCTTCCTGCAAATTAGGAGTTTCAAGGCGGAGATACACTGTGCATGCTCCAATTAGGCCTCTTCAGTGAATTTCAAGACACACATGTATCTCTCGGAGGACAACCTTCTGTGTATGAATCAGAAGCAGATAGCACATTGTGGCATAGTGAGAATTGAGCTAATTTTGAAAAAAAACACTTCGTGAGAATCTATGTTTTCAACGGATATGTAGGTTCTGTTCATTCCAAATAGGCCATGTCAGCTAAGGTAAGGAAACCAATGTATCTCTCCAAAGGAAAACATGGGTGTTTGAAGCACGAGCTTCAAGCACATTGTTTCCCGGGTATAATTCATTGAGTTTTTGAAAGCACAGCTGCCTGAAAATCATCATTTACAAGATGGAGAAAGGCTCATTTTGTTCCAAATAGCAGTATTCAGCTGATTTGGAGAAACACATGTGTCTCACCAGAGAAGACCTTGTCTGTAAAAAGCAGTAGGATGAAGAATGTTGTTTTGAAGGGATAACTGTCTTAGTTATTTAAGGAATACATCCTGCAAATCATAGTTTTCAAGGTGGATATGAGCTAAGTTTGCTCTAATTGGCCTACTCAGCACACCTGAAGAAACACATATATCACTCCAAAGAAAACCATCAGTCTTAGAAGCTGCAACATCGAGCGCATTGCTTTCTCTTGTGAAACGGTTAAGTATTTGAAAAGAATACCTCCTGTAACAAAGGGCTTTCAAGGTGGAGATAGGCTCTGTTTGCTCCAACTAGACCTATTCATGTGAGTGGAAAAATCTCATGAATCTCTCCAAAGTAAACCATGTGTGTTACATGCTGTAGCATCTATCATCCTGTTTCCCTGTGAAAATCCATTGAGGTTTTGAAAGGAATACTGCCTGCTACTCAAGTGTTTGAAGGTAAAGATAGGTTCTGTTTCCTCCAAACAGTCCTATTCAGACACCCTGAAGAAACACATACATCTATGCATATAATCCATTTCTGTTTTAAGCAGAAGCATCTAGCACACTGTTTCCCTGTGAGAATTCAGTCAGTTGTGAAAGGAATACTTTCTGCAACGTAGATGTTTCAAGGTGAAGATATGTTCTCTTTCTTCCAATTAAGCCTATTCAGCTGACTTGAAGAAACACATATATCTCTCCAAATAAACCTACCACATCAGAAGCTGTAGCAGTTACCAAAAACAGAATCGAATTCTGTTTTTCTTGGAATGTTCCTACAACTTACATGTTTCAAGGTGAACATAGGCTCAGTTAGCTCCAAATAGGCCTGTCTATCTCAGCTGAAGAAAACCATGTATCTCTCAAAGTAAAACCATTGGTGTTAGAGGAATGACAGTCTAGCGTATTGTTCTTTGTGAGAATTGAGTTAGTTTTTCAGAGGAATAGTTCCTGCAAATCACACTTTTCATGGCAGAGAAAGGCTCATTTCTTTAACAAATGGCCGACTTAGCTCAGTTGTAGAAATGCTACCTACCTCTCCAAAGGAAACCATGGATGTTAGTGGCTGCAGCATCCTGCACATTGTTTCCCAGTGAGAGTTTAGATAATTTTGGAAAGGAGCACTTCGTGCATTGTGGGTTTTTCAAGGTGTTGATAGACTGTCTTTCTTGTAAATGTGCCTATTCAGCCGAATTGAAGTAACTCATGGATCTCTACCAAGACAACCATCTGTTTTAGAAGCAGAATCATGTAGAATATCATTTCCCTTTGTGAACTGAGTTACTTTTAATTAATACTTGCTGTAACTTAGATGTTTCAAGGTGGGGATAGGATCTGTTTGCTGCAGGTAGCCATGTTCTGCTAAGTTGAAGAAACACATGTATCTATGGACAGAAAACCATGTGTGTTAGAAGTGGGAGTGTGATGCTCATTGTTGTCCAGTTAAAATTGTGTTAGTTTTGGAAAGGAATACTTAACGAAAATCTTAGTTTTCTAGAGGGAGAAAGGCTCATTTCATTCCAAAATGCCCAATTGAGCTTAGTGAAGTTAACACAAGTATCTCTCCAAAAAGAACAATGTGTGTTGGAGGCTGCAGCATCTTGCCACGGGTTTCCCTGTGTGAGTTCACTTAGTTTTTAATGGAATTCTTTCTGGAATATGGGTTTCTCAAGGTTGTGATAGGCTCTCTAAATTGCAAAGAGGCTTCTGCAGCTGAGTTGAGGAAACACATGTATCTGTCTAAAGACAACCATTGATGTTAAAAGCAGTAGCATGTAGAACATTGTTTCCCTGTGAGAACCGAGTTAATTGTTGAAAGGAATACTTCAAGACAATCATAGTTTCCAAGCTGGAGAAAGGCTCATTTAGTTCCAAATAGGCCTATTCACCTGAGTTGAAGGAAAACACGGACCTCTGCAAAGACAACCATTTCTGTTAGAAGCTTTGGCATGAAGAACATTGTTTCCAAGCAAGAATGGAGTCGTTTTTGACAGGATTACTTCCTGCAACATAGGTGTTTCAGGGTGGGGATAGGATCTGTTAGCTCCATTATAGGCCTATTCAGCTTAGTTGAAGGAAAACATATATCACTTCAAAAAAACCATCTTAGTTAGAAAGTGAAACATTTTGCATATTGTATCCTGTGACTGTCGATTTAGCTTTTGAAAGGGATCCTTCCTGCAACATAGGATTTTCAAAGAGGAGATAGGTACGTTTGCTTAAATAGGCCTATACAACTAAGAGGAAGAAACACATATATCAGGCAGAGGAAAACCATCTGTGTTCGAAGCATAAGCATCTAATTCATTGCTACCCTGTTAGAATTCTGTTAGTTTTTGACAGCAATAAATCCTCTAAATCATTGTTTTGAAGCAGGAGAAAGGCTCTGTGTGATCCAGATAGGCCTTTTCAGCTATTTTGAAAGAACACATCTATCCTTCAGTAGAAATTCATCATTGTAAGAAGCACGAGTATTAGAACCTTGTTGCCCAGTGAGAATTGAGTTCATTTCTCACAGGAATACTTCCAGAATATCACAGTTTTCATGATGGGGAAAGGCTCACTTTGTTCACAAAAGACCTATTCAGCTGAGCTGAAGAAACACATGTACCTGTCCAAAGACCACCAACAGTAGTAGAAGGATTGGCATGTAGAACGTGGTTTGCAAGTGAGAACTTAGTTAATTTTTGAAAGGAATACTTCCTGGATATCATAGTTTTAAAGGAGGAGAAAGGCTTATTTTACTCCACATGGCTGATTCAACTGAGTTGAAGAAACACATGAATCTCGCTAAAGGAAACTTTCTGTCTTAGAGGTTGCAGCGTCATGCACATTCTTTCCCAGAGACTTGAGTTGTACTTGAAGGGAATACATCTTGCAGCGTGGTTTTTCCCAGGTCGGGATAGGCTCTATTTGCTTCAAATCCGACTGTTTAGCTAAGGTGAGGACACAATGTATCTCTCGGTAGGAAATCTTCAGTGTTAGAAGCCGGAGTTTCAAGCACATTTTTTTCCCTGTAAGTAATACATCAATAAAATCATAATTGTCTAGGTTTACAAAGCCTCTTTTAGAACCAAATAGTCCTGTTCAATTGAGTTGAAGAAACACATGTATCTCTCCAAAGGAAACCATCTATACTAGACCTTGCAGTTTCCTGCACATTGTTTCCCACATAGTTGAGTTAGTTTGTGAAAGGAATACATCTTGCAGCGTGTGTTTTCCTAGGTCGGGATAGGCTATGGGTGCTTCCCATCGGCCTGTTTAGCTAAGGTGAGGAAGCACATGTATCTCTCAGAAGGAAATCTTCAGTGTTAGAAGCAGGAGCTTCAATCACATTTTGTCCCTGTAATAATTGAGTAAGTTTTGGAAAGGAATAATTCCCTAAAATCATAATTTTCAACACTTAGAAAGGCTCATTTTGTTCCAAATTGGCCTATTCAGTTGAGTTGAAGAAACACAAGTATCTCTCCAAAGACACCCATGTTTGTAGAACAGAATGATGTAGAACATTGTTCTCTGTGAGAATAGAATTAGTTTTGCAAGGTATACTGCCTGCAACTTAGGTGGTTCAAGTTGGAGATAGGCTCTGTTTGCTCAAACTGGGCCAAGTGAGTTTCGATGTAGAAACACATGCATCGCTCCAAAAAATCATCTTTCTTAGAATCAGGAGGCTCGAGAACACTGTTTCCCTGTGAGAATTAAGTTAGTTTAGGAAGGAATACTGCCTGAAAACCATACTTTTCATGGTGGAGAAACGGTCACGTTGTTGCAAATAGGCCTGTTGAACTGAGTTGGAGAAACACATGTATATCTCCACAGACACCCATCTGTCCTTGAAGCAGGATGATGTGGGCTACTGATTTATTTGAGAATTGTGTTAGGTTTTCAAGGAATCCTTCCTGCAAATTAGGAGTTTCAAGGCGGAGATACACTGTGCATGCTCCAATTAGGCCTCTTCAGTGAATTTCAAGACACACATGTATCTCTCGGAGGACAACCTTCTGTGTATGAATCAGAAGCAGATAGCACATTGTGGCATAGTGAGAATTGAGCTAATTTTAAAAAAAAACACTTCGTGAGAATCTATGTTTTCAACGGATATGTAGGTTCTGTTCATTCCAAATAGGCCATGTCAGCTAAGGTAAGGAAACCAATGTATCTCTCCAAAGGAAAACATGGGTGTTTGAAGCACGAGCTTCAAGCACATTGTTTCCCGGGTATAATTCATTGAGTTTTTGAAAGCACAGCTACCTGAAAATCATCATTTACAAGAGGGAGAAAGGCTCATTTTGTTCCAAATAGCAGTATTCAGCTGATTTGGAGAAACACATGTGTCTCACCAGAGAAGACCTTGTCTGTAAAAAGCAGTAGGATGAAGAATGTTGTTTTGAAGGGATAACTGTCTTAGTTATTTAAGGAATACATCCTGCAAATCATAGTTTTCAAGGTGGATATGAGCTAAGTTTGCTCTAATTGGCCTACTCAGCACACCTGAAGAAACACATATATCACTCCAAAGAAAACCATCAGTCTTAGAAGGTGCGACATCGAGCGCATTGCTTTCTCTTGTGAAACGGTTAAGTATTTGAAAAGAATACCTCCTGTAACAAAGGGCTTTCAAGGTGGAGATAGGCTCTGTTTGCTCCAACTAGACCTATTCATGTGAGTGGAAAAATCTCATGAATCTCTCCAAAGTAAACCATGTGTGTTACATGCTGTAGCATCTATCATCCTGTTTCCCTGTGAAAATCCATTGAGGTTTTGAAAGGAATACTGCCTGCTACTCAAGTGTTTGAAGGTAAAGATAGGTTCTGTTTCCTCCAAACAGTCCTATTCAGACACCCTGAAGAAACACATACATCTATGCATATAATCCATTTCTGTTTTAAGCAGAAGCATCTAGCACACTGTTTCCCTGTGAGAATTCAGTCAGTTGTGAAAGGAATACTTTCTGCAACGTAGATGTTTCAAGGTGAAGATATGTTCTCTTTCTTCCAATTAAGCCTATTCAGCTGACTTGAAGAAACACATATATCTCTCCAAATAAACCTACCACATCAGAAGCTGTAGCAGTTACCATATTGTTTCTGTGTGAGAATCGAATTCTGTTTTTCTTGGAATGTTCCTACAACTTATATGTTTCAAGGTGAACATAGGCTCAGTTAGCTCCAAATAGGCCTGTCTATCTCAGCTGAAGAAAACCATGTATCTCTCAAAGTAAAACCATTGGTGTTAGAGGAATGACAGTCTAGCGTATTGTTCTTTGTGAGAATTGAGTTAGTTTTTCAGAGGAATAGTTCCTGCAAATCACACTTTTCATGGCAGAGAAAGGCTCATTTCTTTAACAAATGGCCGACTTAGCTCAGTTGTAGAAATGCTACCTACCTCTCCAAAGGAAACCATGGATGTTAGTGGCTGCAGCATCCTGCACATTGTTTCCCCGTGAGAGTTTAGATAATTTTGGAAAGGAGCACTTCGTGCATTGTGGGTTTTTCAAGGTGTTGATAGACTGTCTTTCTTGTAAATGTGCCTATTCAGCCGAATTGAAGTAACTCATGGATCTCTCCCAAGACAACCATCTGTTTTAGAAGCAGAATCATGTAGAACATCGTTTCCCTTTGTGAACTGAGTTACTTTTAATTAATACTTGCTGTAACTTAGATGTTTCAAGGTGGGGATAGTATCTGTTTGCTGCAGGTAGCCATGTTCTGCTAAGTTGAAGAAACACATGTATCTATGGACAGAAAACCATGTGTGTTAGAAGTGGGAGCGTGATGCTCATTGTTGTCCAGTTAAAATTGTGTTAGTTTTGGAAAGGAATACTTAATGAAAATCTTAGTTTTCTAGAGGGAGAAAGGCTCATTTCATTCCAAAATGCCCAATTGAGCTTAGTGAAGTTAACACAAGTATCTATCCAAAAAGAACAATGTGTGTTGGAGGCTGCAGCATCTTGCCACGGGTTTCCCTGTGTGAGTTCACTTAGTTTTTAATGGAATTCTTTCTGGAATATGGGTTTCTCAAGGTTGTGATAGGCTCTCTAAATTGCAAAGAGGCTTCTGCAGCTGAGTTGAGGAAACACATTTATCTGTCTAAAGACAACCATTGATGTTAAAAGCAGTAGCATGTAGAACATTGTTTCCCTGTGAGAACCGAGTTAATTGTTGAAAGGAATACTTCAAGACAATCATAGTTTCCAAGCTGGAGAAAGGCTCATTTAGTTCCAAATAGGCCTATTCACCTGAGTTGAAGGAAAACACGTACCTCTGCAAAGACAACCATTTCTGTTAGAAGCATTGGCATGAAGAACATTGTTTCCAAGCAAGAATGGAGTCGTTTTTGACAGGATTACTTCCTGCAACATAGGTGTTTCAGGGTGGGGATAGGATCTGTTAGCTCCATTATAGGCCTATTCAGCTAAGTTGAAGGAAAACATATATCACTTCAAAAAAACCATCTTAGTTAGAAAGTGAAACATTTTGCATATTGTATCCTGTGACTGTCGATTTAGCTTTTGAAAGGGATCCTTCCTGCAACATAGGATTTTCAAAGAGGAGATAGGTACGTTTGCTTAAATAGGCCTATACAACTAAGAGGAAGAAACACATATATCAGGCAGAGGAAAACCATCTGTGTTCGAAGCATAAGCATCTAATTCATTGCTACCCTGTTAGAATTCTATTAGTTTTTGACAGCAATACATCCTCTAAATCATTGTTTTGAAGCAGGAGAAAGGCTCTGTGTGATCCAGATAGGCCTTTTCAGCTATTTTGAAAGAACACATCTATCCTTCAGTAGAAATTCATCATTGTAAGAAGCACGAGTATTAGAACCTTGTTGCCCAGTGAGAATTGAGTTCATTTCTCACAGGAATACTTCCAGAATATCACAGTTTTCATGATGGGGAAAGGCTCACTTTGTTCACAAAAGACCTATTCAGCTGAGCTGAAGAAACACATGTACCTGTCCAAAGACCACCAACAGTAGTAGAAGGATTGGCATGTAGAACGTGGTTTGCAAGTGAGAACTTAGTTAATTTTTGAAAGGAATACTTCCTGGATATCATAGTTTTAAAGGAGGAGAAAGGCTTATTTTACTCCACATGGCTGATTCAACTGAGTTGAAGAAACACATGAATCTCGCTAAAGGAAACTTTCTGTCTTAGAGGTTGCAGCGTCATGCACATTCTTTCCCAGAGATTTGAGTTGTACTTGAAGGGAATACATCTTGCAGCGTGGTTTTTCCCAGGTCGGGATAGGCTCTATTTGCTTCAAATCCGACTGTTTAGCTAAGGTGAGGACACAATGTATCTCTCGGTAGGAAATCTTCAGTGTTAGAAGCCGGAGTTTCAAGCACATTTTTTTCCCTGTAAGTAATACATCAATAAAATCATAATTGTCTAGGTTTACAAAGCCTCTTTTAGAACCAAATAGTCCTGTTCAATTGAGTTGAAGAAACACATGTATCTCTCCAAAGGAAACCATCTATACTAGACCTTGCAGTGTCCTGCACATTGTTTCCCACATAGTTGAGTTAGTTTGTGAAAGGAATACATCTTGCAGCGTGTGTTTTCCTAGGTCGGGATAGGCTATGGGTGCTTCCCATCGGCCTGTTTAGCTAAGGTGAGGAAGCACATGTATCTCTCAGAAGGAAATCTTCAGTGTTAGAAGCAGGAGCTTCAATCACATTTTGTCCCTGTAATAATTGAGTAAGTTTTGGAAAGGAATAATTCCCTAAAATCATAATTTTCAACACTTAGAAAGGCTCATTTTGTTCCAAATTGGCCTATTCAGTTGAGTTGAAGAAACACAAGTATCTCTCCAAAGACACCCATGTTTGTAGAACAGAATGATGTAGAACATTGTTCTCTGTGAGAATAGAATTAGTTTTGCAAGGTATACTGCCTGCAACTTAGGTGGTTCAAGTTGGAGATAGGCTCTGTTTGCTCAAACTGGGCCAAGTGAGTTTCGATGTAGAAACACATGCATCGCTCCAAAAAATCATCTTTCTTAGAATCAGGAGGCTCGAGAACACTGTTTCCCTGTGAGAATTAAGTTAGTTTAGGAAGGAATACTGCCTGAAAACCATACTTTTCATGGTGGAGAAACGGTCACGTTGTTGCAAATAGGCCTGTTGAACTGAGTTGGAGAAACACATGTATATCTCCACAGACACCCATCTGTCCTTGAAGCAGGATGATGTGGGCTACTGATTTATTTGAGAATTGTGTTAGGTTTTCAAGGAATCCTTCCTGCAAATTAGGAGTTTCAAGGCGGAGATACACTGTGCATGCTCCAATTAGGC
The DNA here is from genome assembly GCF_047511655.1 of Castor canadensis. Lineage (NCBI taxonomy): Eukaryota > Metazoa > Chordata > Mammalia > Rodentia > Castoridae > Castor > Castor canadensis. Next base: position 94,375,128 of record NC_133395.1, read on the forward strand.
CTCTTCAGTGAATTTCAAGACACACATGTATCTCTCGGAGGACAACCTTCTGTGTATGAATCAGAAGCAGATAGCACATTGTGGCATAGTGAGAATTGAGCTAATTTTGAAAAAAAACACTTCGTGAGAATCTATGTTTTCAACGGATATGTAGGTTCTGTTCATTCCAAATAGGCCATGTCAGCTAAGGTAAGGAAACCAATGTATCTCTCCAAAGGAAAACATGGGTGTTTGAAGCACGAGCTTCAAGCACATTGTTTCCCGGGTATAATTCATTGAGTTTTTGAAAGCACAGCTGCCTGAAAATCATCATTTACAAGATGGAGAAAGGCTCATTTTGTTCCAAATAGCAGTATTCAGCTGATTTGGAGAAACACATGTGTCTCACCAGAGAAGACCTTGTCTGTAAAAAGCAGTAGGATGAAGAATGTTGTTTTGAAGGGATAACTGTCTTAGTTATTTAAGGAATACATCCTGCAAATCATAGTTTTCAAGGTGGATATGAGCTAAGTTTGCTCTAATTGGCCTACTCAGCACACCTGAAGAAACACATATATCACTCCAAAGAAAACCATCAGTCTTAGAAGCTGCAACATCGAGCGCATTGCTTTCTCTTGTGAAACGGTTAAGTATTTGAAAAGAATACCTCCTGTAACAAAGGGCTTTCAAGGTGGAGATAGGCTCTGTTTGCTCCAACTAGACCTATTCATGTGAGTGGAAAAATCTCATGAATCTCTCCAAAGTAAACCATGTGTGTTACATGCTGTAGCATCTATCATCCTGTTTCCCTGTGAAAATCCATTGAGGTTTTGAAAGGAATACTGCCTGCTACTCAAGTGTTTGAAGGTAAAGATAGGTTCTGTTTCCTCCAAACAGTCCTATTCAGACACCCTGAAGAAACACATACATCTATGCATATAATCCATTTCTGTTTTAAGCAGAAGCATCTAGCACACTGTTTCCCTGTGAGAATTCAGTCAGTTGTGAAAGGAATACTTTCTGCAACGTAGATGTTTCAAGGTGAAGATATGTTCTCTTTCTTCCAATTAAGCCTATTCAGCTGACTTGAAGAAACACATATATCTCTCCAAATAAACCTACCACATCAGAAGCTGTAGCAGTTACCAAAAACAGAATCGAATTCTGTTTTTCTTGGAATGTTCCTACAACTTACATGTTTCAAGGTGAACATAGGCTCAGTTAGCTCCAAATAGGCCTGTCTATCTCAGCTGAAGAAAACCATGTATCTCTCAAAGTAAAACCATTGGTGTTAGAGGAATGACAGTCTAGCGTATTGTTCTTTGTGAGAATTGAGTTAGTTTTTCAGAGGAATAGTTCCTGCAAATCACACTTTTCATGGCAGAGAAAGGCTCATTTCTTTAACAAATGGCCGACTTAGCTCAGTTGTAGAAATGCTACCTACCTCTCCAAAGGAAACCATGGATGTTAGTGGCTGCAGCATCCTGCACATTGTTTCCCAGTGAGAGTTTAGATAATTTTGGAAAGGAGCACTTCGTGCATTGTGGGTTTTTCAAGGTGTTGATAGACTGTCTTTCTTGTAAATGTGCCTATTCAGCCGAATTGAAGTAACTCATGGATCTCTACCAAGACAACCATCTGTTTTAGAAGCAGAATCATGTAGAATATCATTTCCCTTTGTGAACTGAGTTACTTTTAATTAATACTTGCTGTAACTTAGATGTTTCAAGGTGGGGATAGGATCTGTTTGCTGCAGGTAGCCATGTTCTGCTAAGTTGAAGAAACACATGTATCTATGGACAGAAAACCATGTGTGTTAGAAGTGGGAGTGTGATGCTCATTGTTGTCCAGTTAAAATTGTGTTAGTTTTGGAAAGGAATACTTAACGAAAATCTTAGTTTTCTAGAGGGAGAAAGGCTCATTTCATTCCAAAATGCCCAATTGAGCTTAGTGAAGTTAACACAAGTATCTCTCCAAAAAGAACAATGTGTGTTGGAGGCTGCAGCATCTTGCCACGGGTTTCCCTGTGTGAGTTCACTTAGTTTTTAATGGAATTCTTTCTGGAATATGGGTTTCTCAAGGTTGTGATAGGCTCTCTAAATTGCAAAGAGGCTTCTGCAGCTGAGTTGAGGAAACACATGTATCTGTCTAAAGACAACCATTGATGTTAAAAGCAGTAGCATGTAGAACATTGTTTCCCTGTGAGAACCGAGTTAATTGTTGAAAGGAATACTTCAAGACAATCATAGTTTCCAAGCTGGAGAAAGGCTCATTTAGTTCCAAATAGGCCTATTCACCTGAGTTGAAGGAAAACACGGACCTCTGCAAAGACAACCATTTCTGTTAGAAGCTTTGGCATGAAGAACATTGTTTCCAAGCAAGAATGGAGTCGTTTTTGACAGGATTACTTCCTGCAACATAGGTGTTTCAGGGTGGGGATAGGATCTGTTAGCTCCATTATAGGCCTATTCAGCTTAGTTGAAGGAAAACATATATCACTTCAAAAAAACCATCTTAGTTAGAAAGTGAAACATTTTGCATATTGTATCCTGTGACTGTCGATTTAGCTTTTGAAAGGGATCCTTCCTGCAACATAGGATTTTCAAAGAGGAGATAGGTACGTTTGCTTAAATAGGCCTATACAACTAAGAGGAAGAAACACATATATCAGGCAGAGGAAAACCATCTGTGTTCGAAGCATAAGCATCTAATTCATTGCTACCCTGTTAGAATTCTGTTAGTTTTTGACAGCAATAAATCCTCTAAATCATTGTTTTGAAGCAGGAGAAAGGCTCTGTGTGATCCAGATAGGCCTTTTCAGCTATTTTGAAAGAACACATCTATCCTTCAGTAGAAATTCATCATTGTAAGAAGCACGAGTATTAGAACCTTGTTGCCCAGTGAGAATTGAGTTCATTTCTCACAGGAATACTTCCAGAATATCACAGTTTTCATGATGGGGAAAGGCTCACTTTGTTCACAAAAGACCTATTCAGCTGAGCTGAAGAAACACATGTACCTGTCCAAAGACCACCAACAGTAGTAGAAGGATTGGCATGTAGAACGTGGTTTGCAAGTGAGAACTTAGTTAATTTTTGAAAGGAATACTTCCTGGATATCATAGTTTTAAAGGAGGAGAAAGGCTTATTTTACTCCACATGGCTGATTCAACTGAGTTGAAGAAACACATGAATCTCGCTAAAGGAAACTTTCTGTCTTAGAGGTTGCAGCGTCATGCACATTCTTTCCCAGAGACTTGAGTTGTACTTGAAGGGAATACATCTTGCAGCGTGGTTTTTCCCAGGTCGGGATAGGCTCTATTTGCTTCAAATCCGACTGTTTAGCTAAGGTGAGGACACAATGTATCTCTCGGTAGGAAATCTTCAGTGTTAGAAGCCGGAGTTTCAAGCACATTTTTTTCCCTGTAAGTAATACATCAATAAAATCATAATTGTCTAGGTTTACAAAGCCTCTTTTAGAACCAAATAGTCCTGTTCAATTGAGTTGAAGAAACACATGTATCTCTCCAAAGGAAACCATCTATACTAGACCTTGCAGTTTCCTGCACATTGTTTCCCACATAGTTGAGTTAGTTTGTGAAAGGAATACATCTTGCAGCGTGTGTTTTCCTAGGTCGGGATAGGCTATGGGTGCTTCCCATCGGCCTGTTTAGCTAAGGTGAGGAAGCACATGTATCTCTCAGAAGGAAATCTTCAGTGTTAGAAGCAGGAGCTTCAATCACATTTTGTCCCTGTAATAATTGAGTAAGTTTTGGAAAGGAATAATTCCCTAAAATCATAATTTTCAACACTTAGAAAGGCTCATTTTGTTCCAAATTGGCCTATTCAGTTGAGTTGAAGAAACACAAGTATCTCTCCAAAGACACCCATGTTTGTAGAACAGAATGATGTAGAACATTGTTCTCTGTGAGAATAGAATTAGTTTTGCAAGGTATACTGCCTGCAACTTAGGTGGTTCAAGTTGGAGATAGGCTCTGTTTGCTCAAACTGGGCCAAGTGAGTTTCGATGTAGAAACACATGCATCGCTCCAAAAAATCATCTTTCTTAGAATCAGGAGGCTCGAGAACACTGTTTCCCTGTGAGAATTAAGTTAGTTTAGGAAGGAATACTGCCTGAAAACCATACTTTTCATGGTGGAGAAACGGTCACGTTGTTGCAAATAGGCCTGTTGAACTGAGTTGGAGAAACACATGTATATCTCCACAGACACCCATCTGTCCTTGAAGCAGGATGATGTGGGCTACTGATTTATTTGAGAATTGTGTTAGGTTTTCAAGGAATCCTTCCTGCAAATTAGGAGTTTCAAGGCGGAGATACACTGTGCATGCTCCAATTAGGCCTCTTCAGTGAATTTCAAGACACACATGTATCTCTCGGAGGACAACCTTCTGTGTATGAATCAGAAGCAGATAGCACATTGTGGCATAGTGAGAATTGAGCTAATTTTAAAAAAAAACACTTCGTGAGAATCTATGTTTTCAACGGATATGTAGGTTCTGTTCATTCCAAATAGGCCATGTCAGCTAAGGTAAGGAAACCAATGTATCTCTCCAAAGGAAAACATGGGTGTTTGAAGCACGAGCTTCAAGCACATTGTTTCCCGGGTATAATTCATTGAGTTTTTGAAAGCACAGCTACCTGAAAATCATCATTTACAAGAGGGAGAAAGGCTCATTTTGTTCCAAATAGCAGTATTCAGCTGATTTGGAGAAACACATGTGTCTCACCAGAGAAGACCTTGTCTGTAAAAAGCAGTAGGATGAAGAATGTTGTTTTGAAGGGATAACTGTCTTAGTTATTTAAGGAATACATCCTGCAAATCATAGTTTTCAAGGTGGATATGAGCTAAGTTTGCTCTAATTGGCCTACTCAGCACACCTGAAGAAACACATATATCACTCCAAAGAAAACCATCAGTCTTAGAAGGTGCGACATCGAGCGCATTGCTTTCTCTTGTGAAACGGTTAAGTATTTGAAAAGAATACCTCCTGTAACAAAGGGCTTTCAAGGTGGAGATAGGCTCTGTTTGCTCCAACTAGACCTATTCATGTGAGTGGAAAAATCTCATGAATCTCTCCAAAGTAAACCATGTGTGTTACATGCTGTAGCATCTATCATCCTGTTTCCCTGTGAAAATCCATTGAGGTTTTGAAAGGAATACTGCCTGCTACTCAAGTGTTTGAAGGTAAAGATAGGTTCTGTTTCCTCCAAACAGTCCTATTCAGACACCCTGAAGAAACACATACATCTATGCATATAATCCATTTCTGTTTTAAGCAGAAGCATCTAGCACACTGTTTCCCTGTGAGAATTCAGTCAGTTGTGAAAGGAATACTTTCTGCAACGTAGATGTTTCAAGGTGAAGATATGTTCTCTTTCTTCCAATTAAGCCTATTCAGCTGACTTGAAGAAACACATATATCTCTCCAAATAAACCTACCACATCAGAAGCTGTAGCAGTTACCATATTGTTTCTGTGTGAGAATCGAATTCTGTTTTTCTTGGAATGTTCCTACAACTTATATGTTTCAAGGTGAACATAGGCTCAGTTAGCTCCAAATAGGCCTGTCTATCTCAGCTGAAGAAAACCATGTATCTCTCAAAGTAAAACCATTGGTGTTAGAGGAATGACAGTCTAGCGTATTGTTCTTTGTGAGAATTGAGTTAGTTTTTCAGAGGAATAGTTCCTGCAAATCACACTTTTCATGGCAGAGAAAGGCTCATTTCTTTAACAAATGGCCGACTTAGCTCAGTTGTAGAAATGCTACCTACCTCTCCAAAGGAAACCATGGATGTTAGTGGCTGCAGCATCCTGCACATTGTTTCCCCGTGAGAGTTTAGATAATTTTGGAAAGGAGCACTTCGTGCATTGTGGGTTTTTCAAGGTGTTGATAGACTGTCTTTCTTGTAAATGTGCCTATTCAGCCGAATTGAAGTAACTCATGGATCTCTCCCAAGACAACCATCTGTTTTAGAAGCAGAATCATGTAGAACATCGTTTCCCTTTGTGAACTGAGTTACTTTTAATTAATACTTGCTGTAACTTAGATGTTTCAAGGTGGGGATAGTATCTGTTTGCTGCAGGTAGCCATGTTCTGCTAAGTTGAAGAAACACATGTATCTATGGACAGAAAACCATGTGTGTTAGAAGTGGGAGCGTGATGCTCATTGTTGTCCAGTTAAAATTGTGTTAGTTTTGGAAAGGAATACTTAATGAAAATCTTAGTTTTCTAGAGGGAGAAAGGCTCATTTCATTCCAAAATGCCCAATTGAGCTTAGTGAAGTTAACACAAGTATCTATCCAAAAAGAACAATGTGTGTTGGAGGCTGCAGCATCTTGCCACGGGTTTCCCTGTGTGAGTTCACTTAGTTTTTAATGGAATTCTTTCTGGAATATGGGTTTCTCAAGGTTGTGATAGGCTCTCTAAATTGCAAAGAGGCTTCTGCAGCTGAGTTGAGGAAACACATTTATCTGTCTAAAGACAACCATTGATGTTAAAAGCAGTAGCATGTAGAACATTGTTTCCCTGTGAGAACCGAGTTAATTGTTGAAAGGAATACTTCAAGACAATCATAGTTTCCAAGCTGGAGAAAGGCTCATTTAGTTCCAAATAGGCCTATTCACCTGAGTTGAAGGAAAACACGTACCTCTGCAAAGACAACCATTTCTGTTAGAAGCATTGGCATGAAGAACATTGTTTCCAAGCAAGAATGGAGTCGTTTTTGACAGGATTACTTCCTGCAACATAGGTGTTTCAGGGTGGGGATAGGATCTGTTAGCTCCATTATAGGCCTATTCAGCTAAGTTGAAGGAAAACATATATCACTTCAAAAAAACCATCTTAGTTAGAAAGTGAAACATTTTGCATATTGTATCCTGTGACTGTCGATTTAGCTTTTGAAAGGGATCCTTCCTGCAACATAGGATTTTCAAAGAGGAGATAGGTACGTTTGCTTAAATAGGCCTATACAACTAAGAGGAAGAAACACATATATCAGGCAGAGGAAAACCATCTGTGTTCGAAGCATAAGCATCTAATTCATTGCTACCCTGTTAGAATTCTATTAGTTTTTGACAGCAATACATCCTCTAAATCATTGTTTTGAAGCAGGAGAAAGGCTCTGTGTGATCCAGATAGGCCTTTTCAGCTATTTTGAAAGAACACATCTATCCTTCAGTAGAAATTCATCATTGTAAGAAGCACGAGTATTAGAACCTTGTTGCCCAGTGAGAATTGAGTTCATTTCTCACAGGAATACTTCCAGAATATCACAGTTTTCATGATGGGGAAAGGCTCACTTTGTTCACAAAAGACCTATTCAGCTGAGCTGAAGAAACACATGTACCTGTCCAAAGACCACCAACAGTAGTAGAAGGATTGGCATGTAGAACGTGGTTTGCAAGTGAGAACTTAGTTAATTTTTGAAAGGAATACTTCCTGGATATCATAGTTTTAAAGGAGGAGAAAGGCTTATTTTACTCCACATGGCTGATTCAACTGAGTTGAAGAAACACATGAATCTCGCTAAAGGAAACTTTCTGTCTTAGAGGTTGCAGCGTCATGCACATTCTTTCCCAGAGATTTGAGTTGTACTTGAAGGGAATACATCTTGCAGCGTGGTTTTTCCCAGGTCGGGATAGGCTCTATTTGCTTCAAATCCGACTGTTTAGCTAAGGTGAGGACACAATGTATCTCTCGGTAGGAAATCTTCAGTGTTAGAAGCCGGAGTTTCAAGCACATTTTTTTCCCTGTAAGTAATACATCAATAAAATCATAATTGTCTAGGTTTACAAAGCCTCTTTTAGAACCAAATAGTCCTGTTCAATTGAGTTGAAGAAACACATGTATCTCTCCAAAGGAAACCATCTATACTAGACCTTGCAGTGTCCTGCACATTGTTTCCCACATAGTTGAGTTAGTTTGTGAAAGGAATACATCTTGCAGCGTGTGTTTTCCTAGGTCGGGATAGGCTATGGGTGCTTCCCATCGGCCTGTTTAGCTAAGGTGAGGAAGCACATGTATCTCTCAGAAGGAAATCTTCAGTGTTAGAAGCAGGAGCTTCAATCACATTTTGTCCCTGTAATAATTGAGTAAGTTTTGGAAAGGAATAATTCCCTAAAATCATAATTTTCAACACTTAGAAAGGCTCATTTTGTTCCAAATTGGCCTATTCAGTTGAGTTGAAGAAACACAAGTATCTCTCCAAAGACACCCATGTTTGTAGAACAGAATGATGTAGAACATTGTTCTCTGTGAGAATAGAATTAGTTTTGCAAGGTATACTGCCTGCAACTTAGGTGGTTCAAGTTGGAGATAGGCTCTGTTTGCTCAAACTGGGCCAAGTGAGTTTCGATGTAGAAACACATGCATCGCTCCAAAAAATCATCTTTCTTAGAATCAGGAGGCTCGAGAACACTGTTTCCCTGTGAGAATTAAGTTAGTTTAGGAAGGAATACTGCCTGAAAACCATACTTTTCATGGTGGAGAAATGGTCACGTTGTTGCAAATAGGCCTGTTGAACTGAGTTGGAGAAACACATGTATATCTCCACAGACACCCATCTGTCCTTGAAGCAGGATGATGTGGGCTACTGATTTATTTGAGAATTGTGTTAGGTTTTCAAGGAATCCTTCCTGCAAATTAGGAGTTTCAAGGCGGAGATACACTGTGCATGCTCCAATTAGGCCTCTTCAGTGAATTTCAAGACACACATGTATCTCTCGGAGGACAACCTTCTGTGTATGAATCAGAAGCAGATAGCACATTGTGGCATAGTGAGAATTGAGCTAATTTTGAAAAAAAACACTTCGTGAGAATCTATGTTTTCAACGGATATGTAGGTTCTGTTCATTCCAAATAGGCCATGTCAGCTAAGGTAAGGAAACCAATGTATCTCTCCAAAGGAAAACATGGGTGTTTGAAGCACGAGCTTCAAGCACATTGTTTCCCGGGTATAATTCATTGAGTTTTTGAAAGCACAGCTGCCTGAAAATCATCATTTACAAGATGGAGAAAGGCTCATTTTGTTCCAAATAGCAGTATTCAGCTGATTTGGAGAAACACATGTGTCTCACCAGAGAAGACCTTGTCTGTAAAAAGCAGTAGGATGAAGAACGTTGTTTTGAAGGGATAACTGTCTTAGTTATTTAAGGAATACATCCTGCAAATCATAGTTTTCAAGGTGGATATGAGCTAAGTTTGCTCTAATTGGCCTACACAGCACACCTGAAGAAACACATATATCACTCCAAAGAAAACCATCAGTCTTAGAAGCTGCAACATCGAGCGCATTGCTTTCTCTTGTGAAACGGTTAAGTATTTGAAAAGAATACCTCCTGTAACAAAGGGCTTTCAAGGTGGAGATAGGCTCTGTTTGCTCCAACTAGACCTATTCATGTGAGTGGAAAAATCTCATGAATCTCTCCAAAGTAAACCATGTGTGTTACATGCTGTAGCATCTATCATCCTGTTTCCCTGTGAAAATCAATTGAGGTTTTGAAAGGAATACTGCCTGCTACTCAAGTGTTTGAAGGTAAAGATAGGTTCTGTTTCCTCCAAACAGTCCTATTCAGACACCCTGAAGAAACACATACATCTATGCATATAATCCATTTCTGTTTTAAGCAGAAGCATCTAGCACACTGTTTCCCTGTGAGAATTCAGTCAGTTGTGAAAGGAATACTTTCTGCAACGTAGATGTTTCAAGGTGAAGATATGTTCTCTTTCTTCCAATTAAGCCTATTCAGCTGACTTGAAGAAACACATATATCTCTCCAAATAAACCTACCACATCAGAAGCTGTAGCAGTTACCATATTGTTTCTGTGTGAGAATCGAATTCTGTTTTTCTTGGAATGTTCCTACAACTTACATGTTTCAAGGTGAACATAGGCTCAGTTAGCTCCAAATAGGCCTGTCTATCTCAGCTGAAGAAAACCATGTATCTCTCAAAGTAAAACCATTGGTGTTAGAGGAATGACAGTCTAGCGTATTGTTCTTTGTGAGAATTGAGTTAGTTTTTCAGAGGAATAGTTCCTGCAAATCACACTTTTCATGGCAGAGAAAGGCTCATTTCTTTAACAAATGGCCGACTTAGCTCAGTTGTAGAAATGCTACCTACCTCTCCAAAGGAAACCATGGATGTTAGTGGCTGCAGCATCCTGCACATTGTTTCCCCGAGAGAGTTTAGATAATTTTGGAAAGGAGCACTTCGTGCATTGTGGGTTTTTCAAGGTGTTGATAGACTGTCTTTCTTGTAAATGTGCCTATTCAGCCGAATTGAAGTAACTCATGGATCTCTCCCAAGACAACCATCTGTTTTAGAAGCAGAATCATGTAGAACATCATTTCCCTTTGTGAACTGAGTTACTTTTAATTAATACTTGCTGTAACTTAGATGTTTCAAGGTGGGGATAGGATCTGTTTGCTGCAGGTAGCCATGTTCTGCTAAGTTGAAGAAACACATGTATCTATGGACAGAAAACCATGTGTGTTAGAAGTGGGAGCGTGATGCTCATTGTTGTCCAGTTAAAATTGTGTTAGTTTTGGAAAGGAATACTTAATGAAAATCTTAGTTTTCTAGAGGGAGAAAGGCTCATTTCATTCCAAAATGCCCAATTGAGCTTAGTGAAGTTAACACAAGTATCTATCCAAAAAGAACAATGTGTGTTGGAGGCTGCAGCATCTTGCCACGGGTTTCCCTGTGTGAGTTCACTTAGTTTTTAATGGAATTCTTTCTGGAATATGGGTTTCTCAAGGTTGTGATAGGCTCTCTAAATTGCAAAGAGGCTTCTGCAGCTGAGTTGAGGAAACACATTTATCTGTCTAAAGACAACCATTGATGTTAAAAGCAGTAGCATGTAGAACATTGTTTCCCTGTGAGAACCGAGTTAATTGTTGAAAGGAATACTTCAAGACAATCATAGTTTCCAAGCTGGAGAAAGGCTCATTTAGTTCCAAATAGGCCTATTCACCTGAGTTGAAGGAAAACACGTACCTCTGCAAAGACAACCATTTCTGTTAGAAGCATTGGCATGAAGAACATTGTTTCCAAGCAAGAATGGAGTCGTTTTTGACAGGATTACTTCCTGCAACATAGGTGTTTCAGGGTGGGGATAGGATCTGTTAGCTCCATTATAGGCCTATTCAGCTAAGTTGAAGGAAAACATATATCACTTCAAAAAAACCATCTTAGTTAGAAAGTGAAACATTTTGCATATTGTATCCTGTGACTGTCGATTTAGCTTTTGAAAGGGATCCTTCCTGCAACATAGGATTTTCAAAGAGGAGATAGGTACGTTTGCTTAAATAGGCCTATACAACTAAGAGGAAGAAACACATATATCAGGCAGAGGAAAACCATCTGTGTTCGAAGCATAAGCATCTAATTCATTGCTACCCTGTTAGAATTCTATTAGTTTTTGACAGCAATAAATCCTCTAAATCATTGTTTTGAAGCAGGAGAAAGGCTCTGTGTGATCCAGATAGGCCTTTTCAGCTATTTTGAAAGAACACATCTATCCTTCAGTAGAAATTCATCATTGTAAGAAGCACGAGTATTAGAACCTTGTTGCCCAGTGAGAATTGAGTTCATTTCTCACAGGAATACTTCCAGAATATCACAGTTTTCATGATGGGGAAAGGCTCACTTTGTTCACAAAAGACCTATTCAGCTGAGCTGAAGAAACACATGTACCTGTCCAAAGACCACCAACAGTAGTAGAAGGATTGGCATGTAGAACGTGGTTTGCAAGTGAGAACTTAGTTAATTTTTGAAAGGAATACTTCCTGGATATCATAGTTTTAAAGGAGGAGAAAGGCTTATTTTACTCCACATGGCTGATTCAACTGAGTTGAAGAAACACATGAATCTCGCTAAAGGAAACTTTCTGTCTTAGAGGTTGCAGCGTCATGCACATTCTTTCCCAGAGACTTGAGTTGTACTTGAAGGGAATACATCTTGCAGCGTGGTTTTTCCCAGGTCGGGATAGGCTCTATTTGCTTCAAATCCGACTGTTTAGCTAAGGTGAGGACACAATGTATCTCTCGGTAGGAAATCTTCAGTGTTAGAAGCCGGAGTTTCAAGCACATTTTTTTCCCTGTAAGTAATACATCAATAAAATCATAATTGTCTAGGTTTACAAAGCCTCTTTTAGAACCAAATAGTCCTGTTCAATTGAGTTGAAGAAACACATGTATCTCTCCAAAGGAAACCATCTATACTAGACCTTGCAGTGTCCTGCACATTGTTTCCCACATAGTTGAGTTAGTTTGTGAAAGGAATACATCTTGCAGCGTGTGTTTTCCTAGGTCGGGATAGGCTATGGGTGCTTCCCATCGGCCTGTTTAGCTAAGGTGAGGAAGCACATGTATCTCTCAGAAGGAAATCTTCAGTGTTAGAAGCAGGAGCTTCAATCACATTTTGTCCCTGTAATAATTGAGTAAGTTTTGGAAAGGAATAATTCCCTAAAATCATAATTTTCAACACTTAGAAAGGCTCATTTTGTTCCAAATTGGCCTATTCAGTTGAGTTGAAGAAACACAAGTATCTCTCCAAAGACACCCATGTTTGTAGAACAGAATGATGTAGAACATTGTTCTCTGTGAGAATAGAATTAGTTTTGCAAGGTATACTGCCTGCAACTTAGGTGGTTCAAGTTGGAGATAGGCTCTGTTTGCTCAAACTGGGCCAAGTGAGTTTCGATGTAGAAACACATGCATTGCTCCAAAAAATCATCTTTCTTAGAATCAGGAGGCTCGAGAACACTGTTTCCCTGTGAGAATTAAGTTAGTTTAGGAAGGAATACTGCCTGAAAACCATACTTTTCATGGTGGAGAAACGGTCACGTTGTTGCAAATAGGCCTGTTGAACTGAGTTGGAGAAACACATGTATATCTCCACAGACACCCATCTGTCCTTGAAGCAGGATGATGTGGGCTACTGATTTATTTGAGAATTGTGTTAGGTTTTCAAGGAATCCTTCCTGCAAATTAGGAGTTTCAAGGCGGAGATACACTGTGCATGCTCCAATTAGGCCTCTTCAGTGAATTTCAAGACACACATGTATCTCTCGGAGGACAACCTTCTGTGTATGAATCAGAAGCAGATAGCACATTGTGGCATAGTGAGAATTGAGCTAATTTTGAAAAAAAACACTTCGTGAGAATCTATGTTTTCAACGGATATGTAGGTTCTGTTCATTCCAAATAGGCCATGTCAGCTAAGGTAAGGAAACCAATGTATCTCTCCAAAGGAAAACATGGGTGTTTGAAGCACGAGCTTCAAGCACATTGTTTCCCGGGTATAATTCATTGAGTTTTTGAAAGCACAGCTGCCTGAAAATCATCATTTACAAGATGGAGAAAGGCTCATTTTGTTCCAAATAGCAGTATTCAGCTGATTTGGAGAAACACATGTGTCTCACCAGAGAAGACCTTGTCTGTAAAAAGCAGTAGGATGAAGAATGTTGTTTTGAAGGGATAACTGTCTTAGTTATTTAAGGAATACATCCTGCAAATCATAGTTTTCAAGGTGGATATGAGCTAAGTTTGCTCTAATTGGCCTACTCAGCACACCTGAAGAAACACATATATCACTCCAAAGAAAACCATCAGTCTTAGAAGCTGCAACATCGAGCGCATTGCTTTCTCTTGTGAAACGGTTAAGTATTTGAAAAGAATACCTCCTGTAACAAAGGGCTTTCAAGGTGGAGATAGGCTCTGTTTGCTCCAACTAGACCTATTCATGTGAGTGGAAAAATCTCATGAATCTCTCCAAAGTAAACCATGTGTGTTACATGCTGTAGCATCTATCATCCTGTATCCCTGTGAAAATCAATTGAGGTTTTGAAAGGAATACTGCCTGCTACTCAAGTGTTTGAAGGTAAAGATAGGTTCTGTTTCCTCCAAACAGTCCTATTCAGACACCCTGAAGAAACACATACATCTATGCATATAATCCATTTCTGTTTTAAGCAGAAGCATCTAGCACACTGTTTCCCTGTGAGAATTCAGTCAGTTGTGAAAGGAATACTTTCTGCAACGTAGATGTTTCAAGGTGAAGATATGTTCTCTTTCTTCCAATTAAGCCTATTCAGCTGACTTGAAGAAACACATATATCTCTCCAAATAAACCTACCACATCAGAAGCTGTAGCAGTTACCAAAAACAGAATCGAATTCTGTTTTTCTTGGAATGTTCCTACAACTTACATGTTTCAAGGTGAACATAGGCTCAGTTAGCTCCAAATAGGCCTGTCTATCTCAGCTGAAGAAAACCATGTATCTCTCAAAGTAAAACCATTGGTGTTAGAGGAATGACAGTCTAGCGTATTGTTCTTTGTGAGAATTGAGTTAGTTTTTCAGAGGAATAGTTCCTGCAAATCACACTTTTCATGGCAGAGAAAGGCTCATTTCTTTAACAAATGGCCGACTTAGCTCAGTTGTAGAAATGCTACCTACCTCTCCAAAGGAAACCATGGATGTTAGTGGCTGCAGCATCCTGCACATTGTTTCCCAGTGAGAGTTTAGATAATTTTGGAAAGGAGCACTTCGTGCATTGTGGGTTTTTCAAGGTGTTGATAGACTGTCTTTCTTGTAAATGTGCCTATTCAGCCGAATTGAAGTAACTCATGGATCTCTCCCAAGACAACCATCTGTTTTAGAAGCAGAATCATGTAGAATATCATTTCCCTTTGTGAACTGAGTTACTTTTAATTAATACTTGCTGTAACTTAGATGTTTCAAGGTGGGGATAGGATCTGTTTGCTGCAGGTAGCCATGTTCTGCTAAGTTGAAGAAACACATGTATCTATGGACAGAAAACCATGTGTGTTAGAAGTGGGAGCGTGATGCTCATTGTTGTCCAGTTAAAATTGTGTTAGTTTTGGAAAGGAATACTTAACGAAAATCTTAGTTTTCTAGAGGGAGAAAGGCTCATTTCATTCCAAAATGCCCAATTGAGCTTAGTGAAGTTAACACAAGTATCTCTCCAAAAAGAACAATGTGTGTTGGAGGCTGCAGCATCTTGCCACGGGTTTCCCTGTGTGAGTTCACTTAGTTTTTAATGGAATTCTTTCTGGAATATGGGTTTCTCAAGGTTGTGATAGGCTCTCTAAATTGCAAAGAGGCTTCTGCAGCTGAGTTGAGGAAACACATGTATCTGTCTAAAGACAACCATTGATGTTAAAAGCAGTAGCATGTAGAACATTGTTTCCCTGTGAGAACCGAGTTAATTGTTGAAAGGAATACTTCAAGACAATCATAGTTTCCAAGCTGGAGAAAGGCTCATTTAGTTCCAAATAGGCCTATTCACCTGAGTTGAAGGAAAACACGGACCTCTGCAAAGACAACCATTTCTGTTAGAAGCATTGGCATGAAGAACATTGTTTCCAAGCAAGAATGGAGTCGTTTTTGACAGGATTACTTCCTGCAACATAGGTGTTTCAGGGTGGGGATAGGATCTGTTAGCTCCATTATAGGCCTATTCAGCTTAGTTGAAGGAAAACATATATCACTTCAAAAAAACCATCTTAGTTAGAAAGTGAAACATTTTGCATATTGTATCCTGTGACTGTCGATTTAGCTTTTGAAAGGGATCCTTCCTGCAACATAGGATTTTCAAAGAGGAGATAGGTACGTTTGCTTAAATAGGCCTATACAACTAAGAGGAAGAAACACATATATCAGGCAGAGGAAAACCATCTGTGTTCGAAGCATAAGCATCTAATTCATTGCTACCCTGTTAGAATTCTGTTAGTTTTTGACAGCAATAAATCCTCTAAATCATTGTCTTGAAGCAGGAGAAAGGCTCTGTGTGATCCAGATAGGCCTTTTCAGCTATTTTGAAAGAACACATCTATCCTTCAGTAGAAATTCATCATTGTAAGAAGCACGAGTATTAGAACCTTGTTGCCCAGTGAGAATTGAGTTCATTTCTCACAGGAATACTTCCAGAATATCACAGTTTTCATGATGGGGAAAGGCTCACTTTGTTCACAAAAGACCTATTCAGCTGAGCTGAAGAAACACATGTACCTGTCCAAAGACCACCAACAGTAGTAGAAGGATTGGCATGTAGAACGTGGTTTGCAAGTGAGAACTTAGTTAATTTTTGAAAGGAATACTTCCTGGATATCATAGTTTTAAAGGAGGAGAAAGGCTTATTTTACTCCACATGGCTGATTCAACTGAGTTGAAGAAACACATGAATCTCGCTAAAGGAAACTTTCTGTCTTAGAGGTTGCAGCGTCATGCACATTCTTTCCCAGAGACTTGAGTTGTACTTGAAGGGAATACATCTTGCAGCGTGGTTTTTCCCAGGTCGGGATAGGCTCTATTTGCTTCAAATCCGACTGTTTAGCTAAGGTGAGGACACAATGTATCTCTCGGTAGGAAATCTTCAGTGTTAGAAGCCGGAGTTTCAAGCACATTTTTTTCCCTGTAAGTAATACATCAATAAAATCATAATTGTCTAGGTTTACAAAGCCTCTTTTAGAACCAAATAGTCCTGTTCAATTGAGTTGAAGAAACACATGTATCTCTCCAAAGGAAACCATCTATACTAGACCTTGCAGTGTCCTGCACATTGTTTCCCACATAGTTGAGTTAGTTTGTGAAAGGAATACATCTTGCAGCGTGTGTTTTCCTAGGTCGGGATAGGCTATGGGTGCTTCCCATCGGCCTGTTTAGCTAAGGTGAGGAAGCACATGTATCTCTCAGAAGGAAATCTTCAGTGTTAGAAGCAGGAGCTTCAATCACATTTTGTCCCTGTAATAATTGAGTAAGTTTTGGAAAGGAATAATTCCCTAAAATCATAATTTTCAACACTTAGAAAGGCTCATTTTGTTCCAAATTGGCCTATTCAGTTGAGTTGAAGAAACACAAGTATCTCTCCAAAGACACCCATGTTTGTAGAACAGAATGATGTAGAACATTGTTCTCTGTGAGAATAGAATTAGTTTTGCAAGGTATACTGCCTGCAACTTAGGTGGTTCAAGTTGGAGATAGGCTCTGTTTGCTCAAACTGGGCCAAGTGAGTTTCGATGTAGAAACACATGCATTGCTCCAAAAAATCATCTTTCTTAGAATCAGGAGGCTCGAGAACACTGTTTCCCTGTGAGAATTAAGTTAGTTTAGGAAGGAATACTGCCTGAAAACCATACTTTTCATGGTGGAGAAACGGTCACGTTGTTGCAAATAGGCCTGTTGAACTGAGTTGGAGAAACACATGTATATCTCCACAGACACCCATCTGTCCTTGAAGCAGGATGATGTGGGCTACTGATTTATTTGAGAATTGTGTTAGGTTTTCAAGGAATCCTTCCTGCAAATTAGGAGTTTCAAGGCGGAGATACACTGTGCATGCTCCAATTAGGCCTCTTCAGTGAATTTCAAGACACACATGTATCTCTCGGAGGACAACCTTCTGTGTATGAATCAGAAGCAGATAGCACATTGTGGCATAGTGAGAATTGAGCTAATTTTGAAAAAAAACACTTCGTGAGAATCTATGTTTTCAACGGATATGTAGGTTCTGTTCATTCCAAATAGGCCATGTCAGCTAAGGTAAGGAAACCAATGTATCTCTCCAAAGGAAAACATGGGTGTTTGAAGCACGAGCTTCAAGCACATTGTTTCCCGGGTATAATTCATTGAGTTTTTGAAAGCACAGCTGCCTGAAAATCATCATTTACAAGATGGAGAAAGGCTCATTTTGTTCCAAATAGCAGTATTCAGCTGATTTGGAGAAACACATGTGTCTCACCAGAGAAGACCTTGTCTGTAAAAAGCAGTAGGATGAAGAATGTTGTTTTGAAGGGATAACTGTCTTAGTTATTTAAGGAATACATCCTGCAAATCATAGTTTTCAAGGTGGATATGAGCTAAGTTTGCTCTAATTGGCCTACTCAGCACACCTGAAGAAACACATATATCACTCCAAAGAAAACCATCAGTCTTAGAAGCTGCAACATCGAGCGCATTGCTTTCTCTTGTGAAACGGTTAAGTATTTGAAAAGAATACCTCCTGTAACAAAGGGCTTTCAAGGTGGAGATAGGCTCTGTTTGCTCCAACTAGACCTATTCATGTGAGTGGAAAAATCTCATGAATCTCTCCAAAGTAAACCATGTGTGTTACATGCTGTAGCATCTATCATCCTGTTTCCCTGTGAAAATCCATTGAGGTTTTGAAAGGAATACTGCCTGCTACTCAAGTGTTTGAAGGTAAAGATAGGTTCTGTTTCCTCCAAACAGTCCTATTCAGACACCCTGAAGAAACACATACATCTATGCATATAATCCATTTCTGTTTTAAGCAGAAGCATCTAGCACACTGTTTCCCTGTGAGAATTCAGTCAGTTGTGAAAGGAATACTTTCTGCAACGTAGATGTTTCAAGGTGAAGATATGTTCTCTTTCTTCCAATTAAGCCTATTCAGCTGACTTGAAGAAACACATATATCTCTCCAAATAAACCTACCACATCAGAAGCTGTAGCAGTTACCAAAAACAGAATCGAATTCTGTTTTTCTTGGAATGTTCCTACAACTTACATGTTTCAAGGTGAACATAGGCTCAGTTAGCTCCAAATAGGCCTGTCTATCTCAGCTGAAGAAAACCATGTATCTCTCAAAGTAAAACCATTGGTGTTAGAGGAATGACAGTCTAGCGTATTGTTCTTTGTGAGAATTGAGTTAGTTTTTCAGAGGAATAGTTCCTGCAAATCACACTTTTCATGGCAGAGAAAGGCTCATTTCTTTAACAAATGGCCGACTTAGCTCAGTTGTAGAAATGCTACCTACCTCTCCAAAGGAAACCATGGATGTTAGTGGCTGCAGCATCCTGCACATTGTTTCCCAGTGAGAGTTTAGATAATTTTGGAAAGGAGCACTTCGTGCATTGTGGGTTTTTCAAGGTGTTGATAGACTGTCTTTCTTGTAAATGTGCCTATTCAGCCGAATTGAAGTAACTCATGGATCTCTACCAAGACAACCATCTGTTTTAGAAGCAGAATCATGTAGAATATCATTTCCCTTTGTGAACTGAGTTACTTTTAATTAATACTTGCTGTAACTTAGATGTTTCAAGGTGGGGATAGGATCTGTTTGCTGCAGGTAGCCATGTTCTGCTAAGTTGAAGAAACACATGTATCTATGGACAGAAAACCATGTGTGTTAGAAGTGGGAGTGTGATGCTCATTGTTGTCCAGTTAAAATTGTGTTAGTTTTGGAAAGGAATACTTAACGAAAATCTTAGTTTTCTAGAGGGAGAAAGGCTCATTTCATTCCAAAATGCCCAATTGAGCTTAGTGAAGTTAACACAAGTATCTCTCCAAAAAGAACAATGTGTGTTGGAGGCTGCAGCATCTTGCCACGGGTTTCCCTGTGTGAGTTCACTTAGTTTTTAATGGAATTCTTTCTGGAATATGGGTTTCTCAAGGTTGTGATAGGCTCTCTAAATTGCAAAGAGGCTTCTGCAGCTGAGTTGAGGAAACACATGTATCTGTCTAAAGACAACCATTGATGTTAAAAGCAGTAGCATGTAGAACATTGTTTCCCTGTGAGAACCGAGTTAATTGTTGAAAGGAATACTTCAAGACAATCATAGTTTCCAAGCTGGAGAAAGGCTCATTTAGTTCCAAATAGGCCTATTCACCTGAGTTGAAGGAAAACACGGACCTCTGCAAAGACAACCATTTCTGTTAGAAGCTTTGGCATGAAGAACATTGTTTCCAAGCAAGAATGGAGTCGTTTTTGACAGGATTACTTCCTGCAACATAGGTGTTTCAGGGTGGGGATAGGATCTGTTAGCTCCATTATAGGCCTATTCAGCTTAGTTGAAGGAAAACATATATCACTTCAAAAAAACCATCTTAGTTAGAAAGTGAAACATTTTGCATATTGTATCCTGTGACTGTCGATTTAGCTTTTGAAAGGGATCCTTCCTGCAACATAGGATTTTCAAAGAGGAGATAGGTACGTTTGCTTAAATAGGCCTATACAACTAAGAGGAAGAAACACATATATCAGGCAGAGGAAAACCATCTGTGTTCGAAGCATAAGCATCTAATTCATTGCTACCCTGTTAGAATTCTGTTAGTTTTTGACAGCAATAAATCCTCTAAATCATTGTTTTGAAGCAGGAGAAAGGCTCTGTGTGATCCAGATAGGCCTTTTCAGCTATTTTGAAAGAACACATCTATCCTTCAGTAGAAATTCATCATTGTAAGAAGCACGAGTATTAGAACCTTGTTGCCCAGTGAGAATTGAGTTCATTTCTCACAGGAATACTTCCAGAATATCACAGTTTTCATGATGGGGAAAGGCTCACTTTGTTCACAAAAGACCTATTCAGCTGAGCTGAAGAAACACATGTACCTGTCCAAAGACCACCAACAGTAGTAGAAGGATTGGCATGTAGAACGTGGTTTGCAAGTGAGAACTTAGTTAATTTTTGAAAGGAATACTTCCTGGATATCATAGTTTTAAAGGAGGAGAAAGGCTTATTTTACTCCACATGGCTGATTCAACTGAGTTGAAGAAACACATGAATCTCGCTAAAGGAAACTTTCTGTCTTAGAGGTTGCAGCGTCATGCACATTCTTTCCCAGAGACTTGAGTTGTACTTGAAGGGAATACATCTTGCAGCGTGGTTTTTCCCAGGTCGGGATAGGCTCTATTTGCTTCAAATCCGACTGTTTAGCTAAGGTGAGGACACAATGTATCTCTCGGTAGGAAATCTTCAGTGTTAGAAGCCGGAGTTTCAAGCACATTTTTTTCCCTGTAAGTAATACATCAATAAAATCATAATTGTCTAGGTTTACAAAGCCTCTTTTAGAACCAAATAGTCCTGTTCAATTGAGTTGAAGAAACACATGTATCTCTCCAAAGGAAACCATCTATACTAGACCTTGCAGTTTCCTGCACATTGTTTCCCACATAGTTGAGTTAGTTTGTGAAAGGAATACATCTTGCAGCGTGTGTTTTCCTAGGTCGGGATAGGCTATGGGTGCTTCCCATCGGCCTGTTTAGCTAAGGTGAGGAAGCACATGTATCTCTCAGAAGGAAATCTTCAGTGTTAGAAGCAGGAGCTTCAATCACATTTTGTCCCTGTAATAATTGAGTAAGTTTTGGAAAGGAATAATTCCCTAAAATCATAATTTTCAACACTTAGAAAGGCTCATTTTGTTCCAAATTGGCCTATTCAGTTGAGTTGAAGAAACACAAGTATCTCTCCAAAGACACCCATGTTTGTAGAACAGAATGATGTAGAACATTGTTCTCTGTGAGAATAGAATTAGATTTGCAAGGTATACTGCCTGCAACTTAGGTGGTTCAAGTTGGAGATAGGCTCTGTTTGCTCAAACTGGGCCAAGTGAGTTTCGATGTAGAAACACATGCATCGCTCCAAAAAATCATCTTTCTTAGAATCAGGAGGCTCGAGAACACTGTTTCCCTGTGAGAATTAAGTTAGTTTAGGAAGGAATACTGCCTGAAAACCATACTTTTCATGGTGGAGAAACGGTCACGTTGTTGCAAATAGGCCTGTTGAACTGAGTTGGAGAAACACATGTATATCTCCACAGACACCCATCTGTCCTTGAAGCAGGATGATGTGGGCTACTGATTTATTTGAGAATTGTGTTAGGTTTTCAAGGAATCCTTCCTGCAAATTAGGAGTTTCAAGGCGGAGATACACTGTGCATGCTCCAATTAGGCCTCTTCAGTGAATTTCAAGACACACATGTATCTCTCGGAGGACAACCTTCTGTGTATGAATCAGAAGCAGATAGCACATTGTGGCATAGTGAGAATTGAGCTAATTTTAAAAAAAAACACTTCGTGAGAATCTATGTTTTCAACGGATATGTAGGTTCTGTTCATTCCAAATAGGCCATGTCAGCTAAGGTAAGGAAACCAATGTATCTCTCCAAAGGAAAACATGGGTGTTTGAAGCACGAGCTTCAAGCACATTGTTTCCCGGGTATAATTCATTGAGTTTTTGAAAGCACAGCTACCTGAAAATCATCATTTACAAGAGGGAGAAAGGCTCATTTTGTTCCAAATAGCAGTATTCAGCTGATTTGGAGAAACACATGTGTCTCACCAGAGAAGACCTTGTCTGTAAAAAGCAGTAGGATGAAGAATGTTGTTTTGAAGGGATAACTGTCTTAGTTATTTAAGGAATACATCCTGCAAATCATAGTTTTCAAGGTGGATATGAGCTAAGTTTGCTCTAATTGGCCTACTCAGCACACCTGAAGAAACACATATATCACTCCAAAGAAAACCATCAGTCTTAGAAGGTGCGACATCGAGCGCATTGCTTTCTCTTGTGAAACGGTTAAGTATTTGAAAAGAATACCTCCTGTAACAAAGGGCTTTCAAGGTGGAGATAGGCTCTGTTTGCTCCAACTAGACCTATTCATGTGAGTGGAAAAATCTCATGAATCTCTCCAAAGTAAACCATGTGTGTTACATGCTGTAGCATCTATCATCCTGTTTCCCTGTGAAAATCAATTGAGGTTTTGAAAGGAATACTGCCTGCTACTCAAGTGTTTGAAGGTAAAGATAGGTTCTGTTTCCTCCAAACAGTCCTATTCAGACACCCTGAAGAAACACATACATCTATGCATATAATCCATTTCTGTTTTAAGCAGAAGCATCTAGCACACTGTTTCCCTGTGAGAATTCAGTCAGTTGTGAAAGGAATACTTTCTGCAACGTAGATGTTTCAAGGTGAAGATATGTTCTCTTTCTTCCAATTAAGCCTATTCAGCTGACTTGAAGAAACACATATATCTCTCCAAATAAACCTACCACATCAGAAGCTGTAGCAGTTACCAAAAACAGAATCGAATTCTGTTTTTCTTGGAATGTTCCTACAACTTACATGTTTCAAGGTGAACATAGGCTCAGTTAGCTCCAAATAGGCCTGTCTATCTCAGCTGAAGAAAACCATGTATCTCTCAAAGTAAAACCATTGGTGTTAGAGGAATGACAGTCTAGCGTATTGTTCTTTGTGAGAATTGAGTTAGTTTTTCAGAGGAATAGTTCCTGCAAATCACACTTTTCATGGCAGAGAAAGGCTCATTTCTTTAACAAATGGCCGACTTAGCTCAGTTGTAGAAATGCTACCTACCTCTCCAAAGGAAACCATGGATGTTAGTGGCTGCAGCATCCTGCACATTGTTTCCCCATGAGAGTTTAGATAATTTTGGAAAGGAGCACTTCGTGCATTGTGGGTTTTTCAAGGTGTTGATAGACTGTCTTTCTTGTAAATGTGCCTATTCAGCCGAATTGAAGTAACTCATGGATCTCTACCAAGACAACCATCTGTTTTAGAAGCAGAATCATGTAGAATATCATTTCCCTTTGTGAACTGAGTTACTTTTAATTAATACTTGCTGTAACTTAGATGTTTCAAGGTGGGGATAGGATCTGTTTGCTGCAGGTAGCCATGTTCTGCTAAGTTGAAGAAACACATGTATCTATGGACAGAAAACCATGTGTGTTAGAAGTGGGAGTGTGATGCTCATTGTTGTCCAGTTAAAATTGTGTTAGTTTTGGAAAGGAATACTTAACGAAAATCTTAGTTTTCTAGAGGGAGAAAGGCTCATTTCATTCCAAAATGCCCAATTGAGCTTAGTGAAGTTAACACAAGTATCTCTCCAAAAAGAACAATGTGTGTTGGAGGCTGCAGCATCTTGCCACGGGTTTCCCTGTGTGAGTTCACTTAGTTTTTAATGGAATTCTTTCTGGAATATGGGTTTCTCAAGGTTGTGATAGGCTCTCTAAATTGCAAAGAGGCTTCTGCAGCTGAGTTGAGGAAACACATGTATCTGTCTAAAGACAACCATTGATGTTAAAAGCAGTAGCATGTAGAACTTTGTTTCCCTGTGAGAACCGAGTTAATTGTTGAAAGGAATACTTCAAGACAATCATAGTTTCCAAGCTGGAGAAAGGCTCATTTAGTTCCAAATAGGCCTATTCACCTGAGTTGAAGGAAAACACGGACCTCTGCAAAGACAACCATTTCTGTTAGAAGCATTGGCATGAAGAACATTGTTTCCAAGCAAGAATGGAGTCGTTTTTGACAGGATTACTTCCTGCAACATAGGTGTTTCAGGGTGGGGATAGGATCTGTTAGCTCCATTATAGGCCTATTCAGCTTAGTTGAAGGAAAACATATATCACTTCAAAAAAACCATCTTAGTTAGAAAGTGAAACATTTTGCATATTGTATCCTGTGACTGTCGATTTAGCTTTTGAAAGGGATCCTTCCTGCAACATAGGATTTTCAAAGAGGAGATAGGTACGTTTGCTTAAATAGGCCTATACAACTAAGAGGAAGAAACACATATATCAGGCAGAGGAAAACCATCTGTGTTCGAAGCATAAGCATCTAATTCATTGCTACCCTGTTAGAATTCTGTTAGTTTTTGACAGCAATAAATCCTCTAAATCATTGTTTTGAAGCAGGAGAAAGGCTCTGTGTGATCCAGATAGGCCTTTTCAGCTATTTTGAAAGAACACATCTATCCTTCAGTAGAAATTCATCATTGTAAGAAGCACGAGTATTAGAACCTTGTTGCCCAGTGAGAATTGAGTTCATTTCTCACAGGAATACTTCCAGAATATCACAGTTTTCATGATGGGGAAAGGCTCACTTTGTTCACAAAAGACCTATTCAGCTGAGCTGAAGAAACACATGTACCTGTCCAAAGACCACCAACAGTAGTAGAAGGATTGGCATGTAGAACGTGGTTTGCAAGTGAGAACTTAGTTAATTTTTGAAAGGAATACTTCCTGGATATCATAGTTTTAAAGGAGGAGAAAGGCTTATTTTACTCCACATGGCTGATTCAACTGAGTTGAAGAAACACATGAATCTCGCTAAAGGAAACTTTCTGTCTTAGAGGTTGCAGCGTCATGCACATTCTTTCCCAGAGACTTGAGTTGTACTTGAAGGGAATACATCTTGCAGCGTGGTTTTTCCCAGGTCGGGATAGGCTCTATTTGCTTCAAATCCGACTGTTTAGCTAAGGTGAGGACACAATGTATCTCTCGGTAGGAAATCTTCAGTGTTAGAAGCCGGAGTTTCAAGCACAATTTTTTCCCTGTATGTAATACATCAATAAAATCATAATTGTCTAGGTTTACAAAGCCTCTTTTAGAACCAAATAGTCCTGTTCAATTGAGTTGAAGAAACACATGTATCTCTCCAAAGGAAACCATCTATACTAGACCTTGCAGTTTCCTGCACATTGTTTCCCACATAGTTGAGTTAGTTTGTGAAAGGAATACATCTTGCAGCGTGTGTTTTCCTAGGTCGGGATAGGCTATGGGTGCTTCCCATCGGCCTGTTTAGCTAAGGTGAGGAAGCACATGTATCTCTCAGAAGGAAATCTTCAGTGTTAGAAGCAGGAGCTTCAATCACATTTTGTCCCTGTAATAATTGAGTAAGTTTTGGAAAGGAATAATTCCCTAAAATCATAATTTTCAACACTTAGAAAGGCTCATTTTGTTCCAAATTGGCCTATTCAGTTGAGTTGAAGAAACACAAGTATCTCTCCAAAGACACCCATGTTTGTAGAACAGAATGATGTAGAACATTGTTCTCTGTGAGAATAGAATTAGTTTTGCAAGGTATACTGCCTGCAACTTAGGTGGTTCAAGTTGGAGATAGGCTCTGTTTGCTCAAACTGGGCCAAGTGAGTTTCGATGTAGAAACACATGCATCGCTCCAAAAAATCATCTTTCTTAGAATCAGGAGGCTCGAGAACACTGTTTCCCTGTGAGAATTAAGTTAGTTTAGGAAGGAATACTGCCTGAAAACCATACTTTTCATGGTGGAGAAACGGTCACGTAGTTGCAAATAGGCCTGTTGAACTGAGTTGGAGAAACACATGTATATCTCCACAGACACCCATCTGTCCTTGAAGCAGGATGATGTGGGCTACTGATTTATTTGAGAATTGTGTTAGGTTTTCAAGGAATCCTTCCTGCAAATTAGGAGTTTCAAGGCGGAGATACACTGTGCATGCTCCAATTAGGCCTCTTCAGTGAATTTCAAGACACACATGTATCTCTCGGAGGACAACCTTCTGTGTATGAATCAGAAGCAGATAGCACATTGTGGCATAGTGAGAATTGAGCTAATTTTGAAAAAAAACACTTCGTGAGAATCTATGTTTTCAACGGATATGTAGGTTCTGTTCATTCCAAATAGGCCATGTCAGCTAAGGTAAGGAAACCAATGTATCTCTCCAAAGGAAAACATGGGTGTTTGAAGCACGAGCTTCAAGCACATTGTTTCCCGGGTATAATTCATTGAGTTTTTGAAAGCACAGCTACCTGAAAATCATCATTTACAAGAGGGAGAAAGGCTCATTTTGTTCCAAATAGCAGTATTCAGCTGATTTGGAGAAACACATGTGTCTCACCAGAGAAGACCTTGTCTGTAAAAAGCAGTAGGATGAAGAATGTTGTTTTGAAGGGATAACTGTCTTAGTTATTTAAGGAATACATCTTGCAAATCATAGTTTTCAAGGTGGATATGAGCTAAGTTTGCTCTAATTGGCCTACTCAGCACACCTGAAGAAACACATATATCACTCCAAAGAAAACCATCAGTCTTAGAAGCTGCGACATCGAGCGCATTGCTTTCTCTTGTGAAACGGTTAAGTATTTGAAAAGAATACCTCCTGTAACAAAGGGCTTTCAAGGTGGAGATAGGCTCTGTTTGCTCCAACTAGACCTATTCATGTGAGTGGAAAAATCTCATGAATCTCTCCAAAGTAAACCATGTGTGTTACATGCTGTAGCATCTATCATCCTGTTTCCCTGTGAAAATCAATTGAGGTTTTGAAAGGAATACTGCCTGCTACTCAAGTGTTTGATGGTAAAGATAGGTTCTGTTTCCTCCAAACAGTCCTATTCAGACACCCTGAAGAAACACATACATCTATGCATATAATCCATTTCTGTTTTAAGCAGAAGCATCTAGCACACTGTTTCCCTGTGAGAATTCAGTCAGTTGTGAAAGGAATACTTTCTGCAACGTAGATGTTTCAAGGTGAAGATATGTTCTCTTTCTTCCAATTAAGCCTATTCAGCTGACTTGAAGAAACACATATATCTCTCCAAATAAACCTACCACATCAGAAGCTGTAGCAGTTACCAAAAACAGAATCGAATTCTGTTTTTCTTGGAATGTTCCTACAACTTACATGTTTCAAGGTGAACATAGGCTCAGTTAGCTCCAAATAGGCCTGTCTATCTCAGCTGAAGAAAACCATGTATCTCTCAAAGTAAAACCATTGGTGTTAGAGGAATGACAGTCTAGCGTATTGTTCTTTGTGAGAATTGAGTTAGTTTTTCAGAGGAATAGTTCCTGCAAATCACACTTTTCATGGCAGAGAAAGGCTCATTTCTTTAACAAATGGCCGACTTAGCTCAGTTGTAGAAATGCTACCTACCTCTCCAAAGGAAACCATGGATGTTAGTGGCTGCAGCATCCTGCACATTGTTTCCCAGTGAGAGTTTAGATAATTTTGGAAAGGAGCACTTCGTGCATTGTGGGTTTTTCAAGGTGTTGATAGACTGTCTTTCTTGTAAATGTGCCTATTCAGCCGAATTGAAGTAACTCATGGATCTCTACCAAGACAACCATCTGTTTTAGAAGCAGAATCATGTAGAATATCATTTCCCTTTGTGAACTGAGTTACTTTTAATTAATACTTGCTGTAACTTAGATGTTTCAAGGTGGGGATAGGATCTGTTTGCTGCAGGTAGCCATGTTCTGCTAAGTTGAAGAAACACATGTATCTATGGACAGAAAACCATGTGTGTTAGAAGTGGGAGTGTGATGCTCATTGTTGTCCAGTTAAAATTGTGTTAGTTTTGGAAAGGAATACTTAACGAAAATCTTAGTTTTCTAGAGGGAGAAAGGCTCATTTCATTCCAAAATGCCCAATTGAGCTTAGTGAAGTTAACACAAGTATCTCTCCAAAAAGAACAATGTGTGTTGGAGGCTGCAGCATCTTGCCACGGGTTTCCCTGTGTGAGTTCACTTAGTTTTTAATGGAATTCTTTCTGGAATATGGGTTTCTCAAGGTTGTGATAGGCTCTCTAAATTGCAAAGAGGCTTCTGCAGCTGAGTTGAGGAAACACATGTATCTGTCTAAAGACAACCATTGATGTTAAAAGCAGTAGCATGTAGAACATTGTTTCCCTGTGAGAACCGAGTTAATTGTTGAAAGGAATACTTCAAGACAATCATAGTTTCCAAGCTGGAGAAAGGCTCATTTAGTTCCAAATAGGCCTATTCACCTGAGTTGAAGGAAAACACGGACCTCTGCAAAGACAACCATTTCTGTTAGAAGCATTGGCATGAAGAACATTGTTTCCAAGCAAGAATGGAGTCGTTTTTGACAGGATTACTTCCTGCAACATAGGTGTTTCAGGGTGGGGATAGGATCTGTTAGCTCCATTATAGGCCTATTCAGCTTAGTTGAAGGAAAACATATATCACTTCAAAAAAACCATCTTAGTTAGAAAGTGAAACATTTTGCATATTGTATCCTGTGACTGTCGATTTAGCTTTTGAAAGGGATCCTTCCTGCAACATAGGATTTTCAAAGAGGAGATAGGTACGTTTGCTTAAATAGGCCTATACAACTAAGAGGAAGAAACACATATATCAGGCAGAGGAAAACCATCTGTGTTCGAAGCATAAGCATCTAATTCATTGCTACCCTGTTAGAATTCTGTTAGTTTTTGACAGCAATAAATCCTCTAAATCATTGTCTTGAAGCAGGAGAAAGACTCTGTGTGATCCAGATAGGCCTTTTCAGCTATTTTGAAAGAACACATCTATCCTTCAGTAGAAATTCATCATTGTAAGAAGCACGAGTATTAGAACCTTGTTGCCCAGTGAGAATTGAGTTCATTTCTCACAGGAATACTTCCAGAATATCACAGTTTTCATGATGGGGAAAGGCTCACTTTGTTCACAAAAGACCTATTCAGCTGAGCTGAAGAAACACATGTACCTGTCCAAAGACCACCAACAGTAGTAGAAGGATTGGCATGTAGAACGTGGTTTGCAAGTGAGAACTTAGTTAATTTTTGAAAGGAATACTTCCTGGATATCATAGTTTTAAAGGAGGAGAAAGGCTTATTTTACTCCACATGGCTGATTCAACTGAGTTGAAGAAACACATGAATCTCGCTAAAGGAAACTTTCTGTCTTAGAGGTTGCAGCGTCATGCACATTCTTTCCCAGAGACTTGAGTTGTACTTGAAGGGAATACATCTTGCAGCGTGGTTTTTCCCAGGTTGGGATAGGCTCTATTTGCTTCAAATCCGACTGTTTAGCTAAGGTGAGGACACAATGCATCTCTCGGTAGGAAATCTTCAGTGTTAGAAGCCGGAGTTTCAAGCACATTTTTTTCCCTGTAAGTAATACATCAATAAAATCATAATTGTCTAGGTTTACAAAGCCTCTTTTAGAACCAAATAGTCCTGTTCAATTGAGTTGAAGAAACACATGTATCTCTCCAAAGGAAACCATCTATACTAGACCTTGCAGTGTCCTGCACATTGTTTCCCACATAGTTGAGTTAGTTTGTGAAAGGAATACATCTTGCAGCGTGTGTTTTCCTAGGTCGGGATAGGCTATGGGTGCTTCCCATCGGCCTGTTTAGCTAAGGTGAGGAAGCACATGTATCTCTCAGAAGGAAATCTTCAGTGTTAGAAGCAGGAGCTTCAATCACATTTTGTCCCTGTAATAATTGAGTAAGTTTTGGAAAGGAATAATTCCCTAAAATCATAATTTTCAACACTTAGAAAGGCTCATTTTGTTCCAAATTGGCCTATTCAGTTGAGTTGAAGAAACACAAGTATCTCTCCAAAGACACCCATGTTTGTAGAACAGAATGATGTAGAACATTGTTCTCTGTGAGAATAGAATTAGTTTTGCAAGGTATACTGCCTGCAACTTAGGTGGTTCAAGTTGGAGATAGGCTCTGTTTGCTCAAACTGGGCCAAGTGAGTTTCGATGTAGAAACACATGCATCGCTCCAAAAAATCATCTTTCTTAGAATCAGGAGGCTCGAGAACACTGTTTCCCTGTGAGAATTAAGTTAGTTTAGGAAGGAATACTGCCTGAAAACCATACTTTTCATGGTGGAGAAACGGTCACGTTGTTGCAAATAGGCCTGTTGAACTGAGTTGGAGAAACACATGTATATCTCCACAGACACCCATCTGTCCTTGAAGCAGGATGATGTGGGCTACTGATTTATTTGAGAATTGTGTTAGGTTTTCAAGGAATCCTTCCTGCAAATTAGGAGTTTCAAGGCAGAGATACACTGTGCATGCTCCAATTAGGCCTCTTCAGTGAATTTCAAGACACACATGTATCTCTCGGAGGACAACCTTCTGTGTATGAATCAGAAGCAGATAGCACATTGTGGCATAGTGAGAATTGAGCTAATTTTGAAAAAAAACACTTCGTGAGAATCTATGTTTTCAACGGATATGTAGGTTCTGTTCATTCCAAATAGGCCATGTCAGCTAAGGTAAGGAAACCAATGTATCTCTCCAAAGGAAAACATGGGTGTTTGAAGCACGAGCTTCAAGCACATTGTTTCCCGGGTATAATTCATTGAGTTTTTGAAAGCACAGCTGCCTGAAAATCATCATTTACAAGAGGGAGAAAGGCTCATCTTGTTCCAAATAGCAGTATTCAGCTGATTTGGAGAAACACATGTGTCTCACCAGAGAAGACCTTGTCTGTAAAAAGCAGTAGGATGAAGAATGTTGTTTTGAAGGGATAACTGTCTTAGTTATTTAAGGAATACATCCTGCAAATCATAGTTTTCAAGGTGGATATGAGCTAAGTTTGCTCTAATTGGCCTACTCAGCACACCTGAAGAAACACATATATCACTCCAAAGAAAACCATCAGTCTTAGAAGCTGCGACATCGAGCGCATTGCTTTCTCTTGTGAAACGGTTAAGTATTTGAAAAGAATACCTCCTGTAACAAAGGGCTTTCAAGGTGGAGATAGGCTCTGTTTGCTCCAACTAGACCTATTCATGTGAGTGGAAAAATCTCATGAATCTCTCCAAAGTAAACCATGTGTGTTACATGCTGTAGCATCTATCATCCTGTTTCCCTGTGAAAATCAATTGAGGTTTTGAAAGGAATACTGCCTGCTACTCAAGTGTTTGAAGGTAAAGATAGGTTCTGTTTCCTCCAAACAGTCCTATTCAGACACCCTGAAGAAACACATACATCTATGCATATAATCCATTTCTGTTTTAAGCAGAAGCATCTAGCACACTGTTTCCCTGTGAGAATTCAGTCAGTTGTGAAAGGAATACTTTCTGCAACGTAGATGTTTCAAGGTGAAGATATGTTCTCTTTCTTCCAATTAAGCCTATTCAGCTGACTTGAAGAAACACATATATCTCTCCAAATAAACCTACCACATCAGAAGCTGTAGCAGTTACCAAAAACAGAATCGAATTCTGTTTTTCTTGGAATGTTCCTACAACTTACATGTTTCAAGGTGAACATAGGCTCAGTTAGCTCCAAATAGGCCTGTCTATCTCAGCTGAAGAAAACCATGTATCTCTCAAAGTAAAACCATTGGTGTTAGAGGAATGACAGTCTAGCGTATTGTTCTTTGTGAGAATTGAGTTAGTTTTTCAGAGGAATAGTTCCTGCAAATCACACTTTTCATGGCAGAGAAAGGCTCATTTCTTTAACAAATGGCCGACTTAGCTCAGTTGTAGAAATGCTACCTACCTCTCCAAAGGAAACCATGGATGTTAGTGGCTGCAGCATCCTGCACATTGTTTCCCCGTGAGAGTTTAGATAATTTTGGAAAGGAGCACTTCGTGCATTGTGGGTTTTTCAAGGTGTTGATAGACTGTCTTTCTTGTAAATGTGCCTATTCAGCCGAATTGAAGTAACTCATGGATCTCTCCCAAGACAACCATCTGTTTTAGAAGCAGAATCATGTAGAATATCGTTTCCCTTTGTGAACTGAGTTACTTTTAATTAATACTTGCTGTAACTTAGATGTTTCAAGGTGGGGATAGGATCTGTTTGCTGCAGGTAGCCATGTTCTGCTAAGTTGAAGAAACACATGTATCTATGGACAGAAAACCATGTGTGTTAGAAGTGGGAGTGTGATGCTCATTGTTGTCCAGTTAAAATTGTGTTAGTTTTGGAAAGGAATACTTAACGAAAATCTTAGTTTTCTAGAGGGAGAAAGGCTCATTTCATTCCAAAATGCCCAATTGAGCTTAGTGAAGTTAACACAAGTATCTCTCCAAAAAGAACAATGTGTGTTGGAGGCTGCAGCATCTTGCCACGGGTTTCCCTGTGTGAGTTCACTTAGTTTTTAATGGAATTCTTTCTGGAATATGGGTTTCTCAAGGTTGTGATAGGCTCTCTAAATTGCAAAGAGGCTTCTGCAGCTGAGTTGAGGAAACACATGTATCTGTCTAAAGACAACCATTGATGTTAAAAGCAGTAGCATGTAGAACATTGTTTCCCTGTGAGAACCGAGTTAATTGTTGAAAGGAATACTTCAAGACAATCATAGTTTCCAAGCTGGAGAAAGGCTCATTTAGTTCCAAATAGGCCTATTCACCTGAGTTGAAGGAAAACACGGACCTCTGCAAAGACAACCATTTCTGTTAGAAGCATTGGCATGAAGAACATTGTTTCCAAGCAAGAATGGAGTCGTTTTTGACAGGATTACTTCCTGCAACATAGGTGTTTCAGGGTGGGGATAGGATCTGTTAGCTCCATTATAGGCCTATTCAGCTTAGTTGAAGGAAAACATATATCACTTCAAAAAAACCATCTTAGTTAGAAAGTGAAACATTTTGCATATTGTATCCTGTGACTGTCGATTTAGCTTTTGAAAGGGATCCTTCCTGCAACATAGGATTTTCAAAGAGGAGATAGGTACGTTTGCTTAAATAGGCCTATACAACTAAGAGGAAGAAACACATATATCAGGCAGAGGAAAACCATCTGTGTTCGAAGCATAAGCATCTAATTCATTGCTACCCTGTTAGAATTCTGTTAGTTTTTGACAGCAATAAATCCTCTAAATCATTGTCTTGAAGCAGGAGAAAGACTCTGTGTGATCCAGATAGGCCTTTTCAGCTATTTTGAAAGAACACATCTATCCTTCAGTAGAAATTCATCATTGTAAGAAGCACGAGTATTAGAACCTTGTTGCCCAGTGAGAATTGAGTTCATTTCTCATAGGAATACTTCCAGAATATCACAGTTTTCATGATGGGGAAAGGCTCACTTTGTTCACAAAAGACCTATTCAGCTGAGCTGAAGAAACACATGTACCTGTCCAAAGACCACCAACAGTAGTAGAAGGATTGGCATGTAGAACGTGGTTTGCAAGTGAGAACTTAGTTAATTTTTGAAAGGAATACTTCCTGGATATCATAGTTTTAAAGGAGGAGAAAGGCTTATTTTACTCCACATGGCTGATTCAACTGAGTTGAAGAAACACATGAATCTCGCTGAAGGAAACTTTCTGTCTTAGAGGTTGCAGCGTCATGCACATTCTTTCCCAGAGACTTGAGTTGTACTTGAAGGGAATACATCTTGCAGCGTGGTTTTTCCCAGGTCGGGATAGGCTCTATTTGCTTCAAATCCGACTGTTTAGCTAAGGTGAGGACACAATGCATCTCTCGGTAGGAAATCTTCAGTGTTAGAAGCCGGAGTTTCAAGCACATTTTTTTCCCTGTAAGTAATACATCAATAAAATCATAATTGTCTAGGTTTACAAAGCCTCTTTTAGAACCAAATAGTCCTGTTCAATTGAGTTGAAGAAACACATGTATCTCTCCAAAGGAAACCATCTATACTAGACCTTGCAGTGTCCTGCACATTGTTTCCCACATAGTTGAGTTAGTTTGTGAAAGGAATACATCTTGCAGCGTGTGTTTTCCTAGGTCGGGATAGGCTATGGGTGCTTCCCATCTGCCTGTTTAGCTAAGGTGAGGAAGCACATGTATCTCTCAGAAGGAAATCTTCAGTGTTAGAAGCAGGAGCTTCAATCACATTTTGTCCCTGTAATAATTGAGTAAGTTTTGGAAAGGAATAATTCCCTAAAATCATAATTTTCAACACTTAGAAAGGCTCATTTTGTTCCAAATTGGCCTATTCAGTTGAGTTGAAGAAACACAAGTATCTCTCCAAAGACACCCATGTTTGTAGAACAGAATGATGTAGAACATTGTTCTCTGTGAGAATAGAATTAGTTTTGCAAGGTATACTGCCTGCAACTTAGGTGGTTCAAGTTGGAGATAGGCTCTGTTTGCTCAAACTGGGCCAAGTGAGTTTCGATGTAGAAACACATGCATCGCTCCAAAAAATCATCTTTCTTAGAATCAGGAGGCTCGAGAACACTGTTTCCCTGTGAGAATTAAGTTAGTTTAGGAAGGAATACTGCCTGAAAACCATACTTTTCATGGTGGAGAAACGGTCACGTAGTTGCAAATAGGCCTGTTGAACTGAGTTGGAGAAACACATGTATATCTCCACAGACACCCATCTGTCCTTGAAGCAGGATGATGTGGGCTACTGATTTATTTGAGAATTGTGTTAGGTTTTCAAGGAATCCTTCCTGCAAATTAGGAGTTTCAAGGCGGAGATACACTGTGCATGCTCCAATTAGGCCTCTTCAGTGAATTTCAAGACACACATGTATCTCTCGGAGGACAACCTTCTGTGTATGAATCAGAAGCAGATAGCACATTGTGGCATAGTGAGAATTGAGCTAATTTTGAAAAAAAACACTTCGTGAGAATCTATGTTTTCAACGGATATGTAGGTTCTGTTCATTCCAAATAGGCCATGTCAGCTAAGGTAAGGAAACCAATGTATCTCTCCAAAGGAAAACATGGGTGTTTGAAGCACGAGCTTCAAGCACATTGTTTCCCGGGTATAATTCATTGAGTTTTTGAAAGCACAGCTACCTGAAAATCATCATTTACAAGAGGGAGAAAGGCTCATTTTGTTCCAAATAGCAGTATTCAGCTGATTTGGAGAAACACATGTGTCTCACCAGAGAAGACCTTGTCTGTAAAAAGCAGTAGGATGAAGAATGTTGTTTTGAAGGGATAACTGTCTTAGTTATTTAAGGAATACATCTTGCAAATCATAGTTTTCAAGGTGGATATGAGCTAAGTTTGCTCTAATTGGCCTACTCAGCACACCTGAAGAAACACATATATCACTCCAAAGAAAACCATCAGTCTTAGAAGCTGCGACATCGAGCGCATTGCTTTCTCTTGTGAAACGGTTAAGTATTTGAAAAGAATACCTCCTGTAACAAAGGGCTTTCAAGGTGGAGATAGGCTCTGTTTGCTCCAACTAGACCTATTCATGTGAGTGGAAAAATCTCATGAATCTCTCCAAAGTAAACCATGTGTGTTACATGCTGTAGCATCTATCATCCTGTTTCCCTGTGAAAATCAATTGAGGTTTTGAAAGGAATACTGCCTGCTACTCAAGTGTTTGATGGTAAAGATAGGTTCTGTTTCCTCCAAACAGTCCTATTCAGACACCCTGAAGAAACACATACATCTATGCATATAATCCATTTCTGTTTTAAGCAGAAGCATCTAGCACACTGTTTCCCTGTGAGAATTCAGTCAGTTGTGAAAGGAATACTTTCTGCAACGTAGATGTTTCAAGGTGAAGATATGTTCTCTTTCTTCCAATTAAGCCTATTCAGCTGACTTGAAGAAACACATATATCTCTCCAAATAAACCTACCACATCAGAAGCTGTAGCAGTTACCAAAAACAGAATCGAATTCTGTTTTTCTTGGAATGTTCCTACAACTTACATGTTTCAAGGTGAACATAGGCTCAGTTAGCTCCAAATAGGCCTGTCTATCTCAGCTGAAGAAAACCATGTATCTCTCAAAGTAAAACCATTGGTGTTAGAGGAATGACAGTCTAGCGTATTGTTCTTTGTGAGAATTGAGTTAGTTTTTCAGAGGAATAGTTCCTGCAAATCACACTTTTCATGGCAGAGAAAGGCTCATTTCTTTAACAAATGGCCGACTTAGCTCAGTTGTAGAAATGCTACCTACCTCTCCAAAGGAAACCATGGATGTTAGTGGCTGCAGCATCCTGCACATTGTTTCCCAGTGAGAGTTTAGATAATTTTGGAAAGGAGCACTTCGTGCATTGTGGGTTTTTCAAGGTGTTGATAGACTGTCTTTCTTGTAAATGTGCCTATTCAGCCGAATTGAAGTAACTCATGGATCTCTACCAAGACAACCATCTGTTTTAGAAGCAGAATCATGTAGAATATCATTTCCCTTTGTGAACTGAGTTACTTTTAATTAATACTTGCTGTAACTTAGATGTTTCAAGGTGGGGATAGGATCTGTTTGCTGCAGGTAGCCATGTTCTGCTAAGTTGAAGAAACACATGTATCTATGGACAGAAAACCATGTGTGTTAGAAGTGGGAGTGTGATGCTCATTGTTGTCCAGTTAAAATTGTGTTAGTTTTGGAAAGGAATACTTAACGAAAATCTTAGTTTTCTAGAGGGAGAAAGGCTCATTTCATTCCAAAATGCCCAATTGAGCTTAGTGAAGTTAACACAAGTATCTCTCCAAAAAGAACAATGTGTGTTGGAGGCTGCAGCATCTTGCCACGGGTTTCCCTGTGTGAGTTCACTTAGTTTTTAATGGAATTCTTTCTGGAATATGGGTTTCTCAAGGTTGTGATAGGCTCTCTAAATTGCAAAGAGGCTTCTGCAGCTGAGTTGAGGAAACACATGTATCTGTCTAAAGACAACCATTGATGTTAAAAGCAGTAGCATGTAGAACATTGTTTCCCTGTGAGAACCGAGTTAATTGTTGAAAGGAATACTTCAAGACAATCATAGTTTCCAAGCTGGAGAAAGGCTCATTTAGTTCCAAATAGGCCTATTCACCTGAGTTGAAGGAAAACACGGACCTCTGCAAAGACAACCATTTCTGTTAGAAGCATTGGCATGAAGAACATTGTTTCCAAGCAAGAATGGAGTCGTTTTTGACAGGATTACTTCCTGCAACATAGGTGTTTCAGGGTGGGGATAGGATCTGTTAGCTCCATTATAGGCCTATTCAGCTTAGTTGAAGGAAAACATATATCACTTCAAAAAAACCATCTTAGTTAGAAAGTGAAACATTTTGCATATTGTATCCTGTGACTGTCGATTTAGCTTTTGAAAGGGATCCTTCCTGCAACATAGGATTTTCAAAGAGGAGATAGGTACGTTTGCTTAAATAGGCCTATACAACTAAGAGGAAGAAACACATATATCAGGCAGAGGAAAACCATCTGTGTTCGAAGCATAAGCATCTAATTCATTGCTACCCTGTTAGAATTCTGTTAGTTTTTGACAGCAATAAATCCTCTAAATCATTGTCTTGAAGCAGGAGAAAGACTCTGTGTGATCCAGATAGGCCTTTTCAGCTATTTTGAAAGAACACATCTATCCTTCAGTAGAAATTCATCATTGTAAGAAGCACGAGTATTAGAACCTTGTTGCCCAGTGAGAATTGAGTTCATTTCTCACAGGAATACTTCCAGAATATCACAGTTTTCATGATGGGGAAAGGCTCACTTTGTTCACAAAAGACCTATTCAGCTGAGCTGAAGAAACACATGTACCTGTCCAAAGACCACCAACAGTAGTAGAAGGATTGGCATGTAGAACGTGGTTTGCAAGTGAGAACTTAGTTAATTTTTGAAAGGAATACTTCCTGGATATCATAGTTTTAAAGGAGGAGAAAGGCTTATTTTACTCCACATGGCTGATTCAACTGAGTTGAAGAAACACATGAATCTCGCTAAAGGAAACTTTCTGTCTTAGAGGTTGCAGCGTCATGCACATTCTTTCCCAGAGACTTGAGTTGTACTTGAAGGGAATACATCTTGCAGCGTGGTTTTTCCCAGGTTGGGATAGGCTCTATTTGCTTCAAATCCGACTGTTTAGCTAAGGTGAGGACACAATGCATCTCTCGGTAGGAAATCTTCAGTGTTAGAAGCCGGAGTTTCAAGCACATTTTTTTCCCTGTAAGTAATACATCAATAAAATCATAATTGTCTAGGTTTACAAAGCCTCTTTTAGAACCAAATAGTCCTGTTCAATTGAGTTGAAGAAACACATGTATCTCTCCAAAGGAAACCATCTATACTAGACCTTGCAGTGTCCTGCACATTGTTTCCCACATAGTTGAGTTAGTTTGTGAAAGGAATACATCTTGCAGCGTGTGTTTTCCTAGGTCGGGATAGGCTATGGGTGCTTCCCATCGGCCTGTTTAGCTAAGGTGAGGAAGCACATGTATCTCTCAGAAGGAAATCTTCAGTGTTAGAAGCAGGAGCTTCAATCACATTTTGTCCCTGTAATAATTGAGTAAGTTTTGGAAAGGAATAATTCCCTAAAATCATAATTTTCAACACTTAGAAAGGCTCATTTTGTTCCAAATTGGCCTATTCAGTTGAGTTGAAGAAACACAAGTATCTCTCCAAAGACACCCATGTTTGTAGAACAGAATGATGTAGAACATTGTTCTCTGTGAGAATAGAATTAGTTTTGCAAGGTATACTGCCTGCAACTTAGGTGGTTCAAGTTGGAGATAGGCTCTGTTTGCTCAAACTGGGCCAAGTGAGTTTCGATGTAGAAACACATGCATCGCTCCAAAAAATCATCTTTCTTAGAATCAGGAGGCTCGAGAACACTGTTTCCCTGTGAGAATTAAGTTAGTTTAGGAAGGAATACTGCCTGAAAACCATACTTTTCATGGTGGAGAAACGGTCACGTTGTTGCAAATAGGCCTGTTGAACTGAGTTGGAGAAACACATGTATATCTCCACAGACACCCATCTGTCCTTGAAGCAGGATGATGTGGGCTACTGATTTATTTGAGAATTGTGTTAGGTTTTCAAGGAATCCTTCCTGCAAATTAGGAGTTTCAAGGCAGAGATACACTGTGCATGCTCCAATTAGGCCTCTTCAGTGAATTTCAAGACACACATGTATCTCTCGGAGGACAACCTTCTGTGTATGAATCAGAAGCAGATAGCACATTGTGGCATAGTGAGAATTGAGCTAATTTTGAAAAAAAACACTTCGTGAGAATCTATGTTTTCAACGGATATGTAGGTTCTGTTCATTCCAAATAGGCCATGTCAGCTAAGGTAAGGAAACCAATGTATCTCTCCAAAGGAAAACATGGGTGTTTGAAGCACGAGCTTCAAGCACATTGTTTCCCGGGTATAATTCATTGAGTTTTTGAAAGCACAGCTGCCTGAAAATCATCATTTACAAGAGGGAGAAAGGCTCATCTTGTTCCAAATAGCAGTATTCAGCTGATTTGGAGAAACACATGTGTCTCACCAGAGAAGACCTTGTCTGTAAAAAGCAGTAGGATGAAGAATGTTGTTTTGAAGGGATAACTGTCTTAGTTATTTAAGGAATACATCCTGCAAATCATAGTTTTCAAGGTGGATATGAGCTAAGTTTGCTCTAATTGGCCTACTCAGCACACCTGAAGAAACACATATAT
The DNA here is from genome assembly GCF_047511655.1 of Castor canadensis. Taxonomy (NCBI): domain Eukaryota; kingdom Metazoa; phylum Chordata; class Mammalia; order Rodentia; family Castoridae; genus Castor; species Castor canadensis. The sequence goes on from NC_133395.1 coordinate 94,414,756, forward strand.
CACTCCAAAGAAAACCATCAGTCTTAGAAGCTGCGACATCGAGCGCATTGCTTTCTCTTGTGAAACGGTTAAGTATTTGAAAAGAATACCTCCTGTAACAAAGGGCTTTCAAGGTGGAGATAGGCTCTGTTTGCTCCAACTAGACCTATTCATGTGAGTGGAAAAATCTCATGAATCTCTCCAAAGTAAACCATGTGTGTTACATGCTGTAGCATCTATCATCCTGTTTCCCTGTGAAAATCAATTGAGGTTTTGAAAGGAATACTGCCTGCTACTCAAGTGTTTGAAGGTAAAGATAGGTTCTGTTTCCTCCAAACAGTCCTATTCAGACACCCTGAAGAAACACATACATCTATGCATATAATCCATTTCTGTTTTAAGCAGAAGCATCTAGCACACTGTTTCCCTGTGAGAATTCAGTCAGTTGTGAAAGGAATACTTTCTGCAACGTAGATGTTTCAAGGTGAAGATATGTTCTCTTTCTTCCAATTAAGCCTATTCAGCTGACTTGAAGAAACACATATATCTCTCCAAATAAACCTACCACATCAGAAGCTGTAGCAGTTACCAAAAACAGAATCGAATTCTGTTTTTCTTGGAATGTTCCTACAACTTACATGTTTCAAGGTGAACATAGGCTCAGTTAGCTCCAAATAGGCCTGTCTATCTCAGCTGAAGAAAACCATGTATCTCTCAAAGTAAAACCATTGGTGTTAGAGGAATGACAGTCTAGCGTATTGTTCTTTGTGAGAATTGAGTTAGTTTTTCAGAGGAATAGTTCCTGCAAATCACACTTTTCATGGCAGAGAAAGGCTCATTTCTTTAACAAATGGCCGACTTAGCTCAGTTGTAGAAATGCTACCTACCTCTCCAAAGGAAACCATGGATGTTAGTGGCTGCAGCATCCTGCACATTGTTTCCCCGTGAGAGTTTAGATAATTTTGGAAAGGAGCACTTCGTGCATTGTGGGTTTTTCAAGGTGTTGATAGACTGTCTTTCTTGTAAATGTGCCTATTCAGCCGAATTGAAGTAACTCATGGATCTCTCCCAAGACAACCATCTGTTTTAGAAGCAGAATCATGTAGAATATCGTTTCCCTTTGTGAACTGAGTTACTTTTAATTAATACTTGCTGTAACTTAGATGTTTCAAGGTGGGGATAGGATCTGTTTGCTGCAGGTAGCCATGTTCTGCTAAGTTGAAGAAACACATGTATCTATGGACAGAAAACCATGTGTGTTAGAAGTGGGAGTGTGATGCTCATTGTTGTCCAGTTAAAATTGTGTTAGTTTTGGAAAGGAATACTTAACGAAAATCTTAGTTTTCTAGAGGGAGAAAGGCTCATTTCATTCCAAAATGCCCAATTGAGCTTAGTGAAGTTAACACAAGTATCTCTCCAAAAAGAACAATGTGTGTTGGAGGCTGCAGCATCTTGCCACGGGTTTCCCTGTGTGAGTTCACTTAGTTTTTAATGGAATTCTTTCTGGAATATGGGTTTCTCAAGGTTGTGATAGGCTCTCTAAATTGCAAAGAGGCTTCTGCAGCTGAGTTGAGGAAACACATGTATCTGTCTAAAGACAACCATTGATGTTAAAAGCAGTAGCATGTAGAACATTGTTTCCCTGTGAGAACCGAGTTAATTGTTGAAAGGAATACTTCAAGACAATCATAGTTTCCAAGCTGGAGAAAGGCTCATTTAGTTCCAAATAGGCCTATTCACCTGAGTTGAAGGAAAACACGGACCTCTGCAAAGACAACCATTTCTGTTAGAAGCATTGGCATGAAGAACATTGTTTCCAAGCAAGAATGGAGTCGTTTTTGACAGGATTACTTCCTGCAACATAGGTGTTTCAGGGTGGGGATAGGATCTGTTAGCTCCATTATAGGCCTATTCAGCTTAGTTGAAGGAAAACATATATCACTTCAAAAAAACCATCTTAGTTAGAAAGTGAAACATTTTGCATATTGTATCCTGTGACTGTCGATTTAGCTTTTGAAAGGGATCCTTCCTGCAACATAGGATTTTCAAAGAGGAGATAGGTACGTTTGCTTAAATAGGCCTATACAACTAAGAGGAAGAAACACATATATCAGGCAGAGGAAAACCATCTGTGTTCGAAGCATAAGCATCTAATTCATTGCTACCCTGTTAGAATTCTGTTAGTTTTTGACAGCAATAAATCCTCTAAATCATTGTCTTGAAGCAGGAGAAAGACTCTGTGTGATCCAGATAGGCCTTTTCAGCTATTTTGAAAGAACACATCTATCCTTCAGTAGAAATTCATCATTGTAAGAAGCACGAGTATTAGAACCTTGTTGCCCAGTGAGAATTGAGTTCATTTCTCATAGGAATACTTCCAGAATATCACAGTTTTCATGATGGGGAAAGGCTCACTTTGTTCACAAAAGACCTATTCAGCTGAGCTGAAGAAACACATGTACCTGTCCAAAGACCACCAACAGTAGTAGAAGGATTGGCATGTAGAACGTGGTTTGCAAGTGAGAACTTAGTTAATTTTTGAAAGGAATACTTCCTGGATATCATAGTTTTAAAGGAGGAGAAAGGCTTATTTTACTCCACATGGCTGATTCAACTGAGTTGAAGAAACACATGAATCTCGCTAAAGGAAACTTTCTGTCTTAGAGGTTGCAGCGTCATGCACATTCTTTCCCAGAGACTTGAGTTGTACTTGAAGGGAATACATCTTGCAGCGTGGTTTTTCCCAGGTCGGGATAGGCTCTATTTGCTTCAAATCCGACTGTTTAGCTAAGGTGAGGACACAATGCATCTCTCGGTAGGAAATCTTCAGTGTTAGAAGCCGGAGTTTCAAGCACATTTTTTTCCCTGTAAGTAATACATCAATAAAATCATAATTGTCTAGGTTTACAAAGCCTCTTTTAGAACCAAATAGTCCTGTTCAATTGAGTTGAAGAAACACATGTATCTCTCCAAAGGAAACCATCTATACTAGACCTTGCAGTGTCCTGCACATTGTTTCCCACATAGTTGAGTTAGTTTGTGAAAGGAATACATCTTGCAGCGTGTGTTTTCCTAGGTCGGGATAGGCTATGGGTGCTTCCCATCTGCCTGTTTAGCTAAGGTGAGGAAGCACATGTATCTCTCAGAAGGAAATCTTCAGTGTTAGAAGCAGGAGCTTCAATCACATTTTGTCCCTGTAATAATTGAGTAAGTTTTGGAAAGGAATAATTCCCTAAAATCATAATTTTCAACACTTAGAAAGGCTCATTTTGTTCCAAATTGGCCTATTCAGTTGAGTTGAAGAAACACAAGTATCTCTCCAAAGACACCCATGTTTGTAGAACAGAATGATGTAGAACATTGTTCTCTGTGAGAATAGAATTAGTTTTGCAAGGTATACTGCCTGCAACTTAGGTGGTTCAAGTTGGAGATAGGCTCTGTTTGCTCAAACTGGGCCAAGTGAGTTTCGATGTAGAAACACATGCATCGCTCCAAAAAATCATCTTTCTTAGAATCAGGAGGCTCGAGAACACTGTTTCCCTGTGAGAATTAAGTTAGTTTAGGAAGGAATACTGCCTGAAAACCATACTTTTCATGGTGGAGAAACGGTCACGTTGTTGCAAATAGGCCTGTTGAACTGAGTTGGAGAAACACATGTATATCTCCACAGACACCCATCTGTCCTTGAAGCAGGATGATGTGGGCTACTGATTTATTTGAGAATTGTGTTAGGTTTTCAAGGAATCCTTCCTGCAAATTAGGAGTTTCAAGGCGGAGATACACTGTGCATGCTCCAATTAGGCCTCTTCAGTGAATTTCAAGACACACATGTATCTCTCGGAGGACAACCTTCTGTGTATGAATCAGAAGCAGATAGCACATTGTGGCATAGTGAGAATTGAGCTAATTTTGAAAAAAAACACTTCGTGAGAATCTATGTTTTCAACGGATATGTAGGTTCTGTTCATTCCAAATAGGCCATGTCAGCTAAGGTAAGGAAACCAATGTATCTCTCCAAAGGAAAACATGGGTGTTTGAAGCACGAGCTTCAAGCACATTGTTTCCCGGGTATAATTCATTGAGTTTTTGAAAGCACAGCTGCCTGAAAATCATCATTTACAAGAGGGAGAAAGGCTCATCTTGTTCCAAATAGCAGTATTCAGCTGATTTGGAGAAACACATGTGTCTCACCAGAGAAGACCTTGTCTGTAAAAAGCAGTAGGATGAAGAATGTTGTTTTGAAGGGATAACTGTCTTAGTTATTTAAGGAATACATCCTGCAAATCATAGTTTTCAAGGTGGATATGAGCTAAGTTTGCTCTAATTGGCCTACTCAGCACACCTGAAGAAACACATATATCACTCCAAAGAAAACCATCAGTCTTAGAAGCTGCGACATCGAGCGCATTGCTTTCTCTTGTGAAACGGTTAAGTATTTGAAAAGAATACCTCCTGTAACAAAGGGCTTTCAAGGTGGAGATAGGCTCTGTTTGCTCCAACTAGACCTATTCATGTGAGTGGAAAAATCTCATGAATCTCTCCAAAGTAAACCATGTGTGTTACATGCTGTAGCATCTATCATCCTGTTTCCCTGTGAAAATCAATTGAGGTTTTGAAAGGAATACTGCCTGCTACTCAAGTGTTTGAAGGTAAAGATAGGTTCTGTTTCCTCCAAACAGTCCTATTCAGACACCCTGAAGAAACACATACATCTATGCATATAATCCATTTCTGTTTTAAGCAGAAGCATCTAGCACACTGTTTCCCTGTGAGAATTCAGTCAGTTGTGAAAGGAATACTTTCTGCAACGTAGATGTTTCAAGGTGAAGATATGTTCTCTTTCTTCCAATTAAGACTATTCAGCTGACTTGAAGAAACACATATATCTCTCCAAATAAACCTACCACATCAGAAGCTGTAGCAGTTACCAAAAACAGAATCGAATTCTGTTTTTCTTGGAATGTTCCTACAACTTACATGTTTCAAGGTGAACATAGGCTCAGTTAGCTCCAAATAGGCCTGTCTATCTCAGCTGAAGAAAACCATGTATCTCTCAAAGTAAAACCATTGGTGTTAGAGGAATGACAGTCTAGCGTATTGTTCTTTGTGAGAATTGAGTTAGTTTTTCAGAGGAATAGTTCCTGCAAATCACACTTTTCATGGCAGAGAAAGGCTCATTTCTTTAACAAATGGCCGACTTAGCTCAGTTGTAGAAATGCTACCTACCTCTCCAAAGGAAACCATGGATGTTAGTGGCTGCAGCATCCTGCACATTGTTTCCCCGTGAGAGTTTAGATAATTTTGGAAAGGAGCACTTCGTGCATTGTGGGTTTTTCAAGGTGTTGATAGACTGTCTTTCTTGTAAATGTGCCTATTCAGCCGAATTGAAGTAACTCATGGATCTCTACCAAGACAACCATCTGTTTTAGAAGCAGAATCATACAGAACATCGTTTCCCTTTGTGAACTGAGTTACTTTTAATTAATACTTGCTGTAACTTAGATGTTTCAAGGTGGGGATAGGATCTGTTTGCTGCAGGTAGCCATGTTCTGCTAAGTTGTAGAAACACATGTATCTATGGACAGAAAACCATGTGTGTTAGAAGTGGGAGCGTGATGCTCATTGTTGTCCAGTTAAAATTGTGTTAGTTTTGGAAAGGAATACTTAATGAAAATCTTAGTTTTCTAGAGGGAGAAAGGCTCATTTCATTCCAAAATGCCCAATTGAGCTTAGTGAAGTTAACACAAGTATCTATCCAAAAAGAACAATGTGTGTTGGAGGCTGCAGCATCTTGCCACGGGTTTCCCTGTGTGAGTTCACTTAGTTTTTAATGGAATTCTTTCTGGAATATGGGTTTCTCAAGGTTGTGATAGGCTCTCTAAATTGCAAAGAGGCTTCTGCAGCTGAGTTGAGGAAACACATGTATCTGTCTAAAGACAACCATTGATGTTAAAAGCAGTAGCATGTAGAACATTGTTTCCCTGTGAGAACCGAGTTAATTGTTGAAAGGAATACTTCAAGACAATCATAGTTTCCAAGCTGGAGAAAGGCTCATTTAGTTCCAAATAGGCCTATTCACCTGAGTTGAAGGAAAACACGGACCTCTGCAAAGACAACCATTTCTGTTAGAAGCATTGGCATGAAGAACATTGTTTCCAAGCAAGAATGGAGTCGTTTTTGACAGGATTACTTCCTGCAACATAGGTGTTTCAGGGTGGGGATAGGATCTGTTAGCTCCATTATAGGCCTATTCAGCTAAGTTGAAGGAAAACATATATCACTTCAAAAAAACCATCTTAGTTAGAAAGTGAAACATTTTGCATATTGTATCCTGTGACTGTCGATTTAGCTTTTGAAAGGGATCCTTCCTGCAACATAGGATTTTCAAAGAGGAGATAGGTACGTTTGCTTAAATAGGCCTATACAACTAAGAGGAAGAAACACATATATCAGGCAGAGGAAAACCATCTGTGTTCGAAGCATAAGCATCTAATTCATTGCTACCCTGTTAGAATTCTGTTAGTTTTTGACAGCAATAAATCCTCTAAATCATTGTCTTGAAGCAGGAGAAAGGCTCTGTGTGATCCAGATAGGCCTTTTCAGCTATTTTGAAAGAACACATCTATCCTTCAGTAGAAATTCATCATTGTAAGAAGCACGAGTATTAGAACCTTGTTGCCCAGTGAGAATTGAGTTCATTTCTCACAGGAATACTTCCAGAATATCACAGTTTTCATGATGGGGAAAGGCTCACTTTGTTCACAAAAGACCTATTCAGCTGAGCTGAAGAAACACATGTACCTGTCCAAAGACCACCAACAGTAGTAGAAGGATTGGCATGTAGAACGTGGTTTGCAAGTGAGAACTTAGTTAATTTTTGAAAGGAATACTTCCTGGATATCATAGTTTTAAAGGAGGAGAAAGGCTTATTTTACTCCACATGGCTGATTCAACTGAGTTGAAGAAACACATGAATCTCGCTAAAGGAAACTTTCTGTCTTAGAGGTTGCAGCGTCATGCACATTCTTTCCCAGAGACTTGAGTTGTACTTGAAGGGAATACATCTTGCAGCGTGGTTTTTCCCAGGTCGGGATAGGCTCTATTTGCTTCAAATCCGACTGTTTAGCTAAGGTGAGGACACAATGTATCTCTCGGTAGGAAATCTTCAGTGTTAGAAGCCGGAGTTTCAAGCACATTTTTTCCCTGTAAGTAATACATCAATAAAATCATAATTGTCTACGTTTACAAAGCCTCTTTTAGAACCAAATAGTCCTGTTCAATTGAGTTGAAGAAACACATGTATCTCTCCAAAGGAAACCATCTATACTAGACCTTGCAGTGTCCTGCACATTGTTTCCCACATAGTTGAGTTAGTTTGTGAAAGGAATACATCTTGTAGCGTGTGTTTTCATAGGTCGGGATAGGCTATGGGTGCTTCCCATTGGCCTGTTTAGCTAAGGTGAGGAAGCACATGTATCTCTCAGAAGGAAATCTTCAGTGTTAGAAGCAGGAGCTTCAATCACATTTTGTCCCTGTAATAATTGAGTAAGTTTTGGAAAGGAATAATTCCCTAAAATCATAATTTTCAACACTTAGAAAGGCTCATTTTGTTCCAAATTGGCCTATTCAGTTGAGTTGAAGAAACACAAGTATCTCTCCAAAGACACCCATGTTTGTAGAACAGAATGATGTAGAACATTGTTCTCTGTGAGAATAGAATTAGTTTTGCAAGGTATACTGCCTGCAACTTAGGTGGTTCAAGTTGGAGATAGGCTCTGTTTGCTCAAACTGGGCCAAGTGAGTTTCGATGTAGAAACACATGCATCGCTCCAAAAAATCATCTTTCTTAGAATCAGGAGGCTCGAGAACACTGTTTCCCTGTGAGAATTAAGTTAGTTTAGGAAGGAATACTGCCTGAAAACCATACTTTTCATGGTGGAGAAACGGTCACGTTGTTGCAAATAGGCCTGTTGAACTGAGTTGGAGAAACACATGTATATCTCCACAGACACCCATCTGTCCTTGAAGCAGGATGATGTGGGCTACTGATTTATTTGAGAATTGTGTTAGGTTTTCAAGGAATCCTTCCTGCAAATTAGGAGTTTCAAGGCGGAGATACACTGTGCATGCTCCAATTAGGCCTCTTCAGTGAATTTCAAGACACACATGTATCTCTCGGAGGACAACCTTCTGTGTATGAATCAGAAGCAGATAGCACATTGTGGCATAGTGAGAATTGAGCTAATTTTGAAAAAAAACACTTCGTGAGAATCTATGTTTTCAACGGATATGTGGGTTCTGTTCATTCCAAATAGGCCATGTCAGCTAAGGTAAGGAAACCAATGTATCTCTCCAAAGGAAAACATGGGTGTTTGAAGGACGAGCTTCAAGCACATTGTTTCTCGGGTATAATTCATTGAGTTTTTGAAAGCACAGCTGCCTGAAAATCATCATTTACAAGATGGAGAAAGGCTCATTTTGTTCCAAATAGCAGTATTCAGCTGATTTGGAGAAACACATGTGTCTCACCAGTGAAGACCTTGTCTGTAAAAAGCAGTAGGATGAAGAATGTTGTTTTGAAGGGATAACTGTCTTAGTTATTTAAGGAATACATCCTGCAAATCATAGTTTTCAAGGTGGATATGAGCTAAGTTTGCTCTAATTGGCCTACTCAGCACACCTGAAGAAACACATATATCACTCCAAAGAAAACCATCAGTCTTAGAAGCTGCAACATCGAGCGCATTGCTTTCTCTTGTGAAACGGTTAAGTATTTGAAAAGAATACCTCCTGTAACAAAGGGCTTTCAAGGTGGAGATAGGCTCTGTTTGCTCCAACTAGACCTATTCATGTGAGTGGAAAAATCTCATGAATCTCTCCAAAGTAAACCATGTGTGTTACATGCTGTAGCATCTATCATCCTGTTTCCCTGTGAAAATCAATTGAGGTTTTGAAAGGAATACTGCCTGCTACTCAAGTGTTTGAAGGTAAAGATAGGTTCTGTTTCCTCCAAACAGTCCTATTCAGACACCCTGAAGAAACACATACAGCTATGCATATAATCCATTTCTGTTTTAAGCAGAAGCATCTAGCACACTGTTTCCCTGTGAGAATTCAGTCAGTTGTGAAAGGAATACTTTCTGCAACGTAGATGTTTCAAGGTGAAGATATGTTCTCTTTCTTCCAATTAAGACTATTCAGCTGACTTGAAGAAACACATATATCTCTCCAAATAAACCTACTACATCAGAAGCTGTAGCAGTTACCATATTGTTTCTGTGTGAGAATCGAATTCTGTTTTTCTTGGAATGTTCCTACAACTTACATGTTTCAAGGTGAACATAGGCTCAGTTAGCTCCAAATAGGCCTGTCTATCTCAGCTGAAGAAAACCATGTATCTCTCAAAGTAAAACCATTGGTGTTAGAGGAATGACAGTCTAGCGTATTGTTCTTTGTGAGAATTGAGTTAGTTTTTCAGAGGAATAGTTCCTGCAAATCACACTTTTCATGGCAGAGAAAGGCTCATTTCTTTAACAAATGGCCGACTTAGCTCAGCTGTAGAAATGCTACCTACCTCTCCAAAGGAAACCATGGATGTTAGTGGCTGCAGCATCCTGCACATTGTTTCCCCGTGAGAGTTTAGATAATTTTGGAAAGGAGCACTTCGTGCATTGTGGGTTTTTCAAGGTGTTGATAGACTGTCTTCCTTGTAAATGTGCCTATTCAGCTGAATTGAAGTAACTCATGGATCTCTCCCAAGACAACCATCTGTTTTAGAAGCAGAATCATATAGAACATCGTTTCCCTTTGTGAACTGAGTTACTTTTAATTAATACTTGCTGTAACTTAGATGTTTCAAGGTGGGGATAGGATCTGTTTGCTGCAGGTAGCCATGTTCTGCTAAGTTGAAGAAACACATGTATCTATGGACAGAAAACCATGTGTGTTAGAAGTGGGAGCGTGATGCTCATTGTTGTCCAGTTAAAATTGTGTTAGTTTTGGAAAGGAATACTTAATGAAAATCTTAGTTTTCTAGAGGGAGAAAGGCTCATTTCATTCCAAAATGCCCAATTGAGCTTAGTGAAGTTAACACAAGTATCTCTCCAAAAAGAACAATGTGTGTTGGAGGCTGCAGCATCTTGCCACGGGTTTCCCTGTGTGAGTTCACTTAGTTTTTAATGGAATTCTTTCTGGAATATGGGTTTCTCAAGGTTGTGATAGGCTCTCTAAATTGCAAAGAGGCTTCTGCAGCTGAGTTGAGGAAACACATGTATCTGTCTAAAGACAACCATTGATGTTAAAAGCAGTAGCATGTAGAACATTGTTTCCCTGTGAGAACCGAGTTCATTGTTGAAAGGAATACTTCAAGACAATCATAGTTTCCAAGCTGGAGAAAGGCTCATTTAGTTCCAAATAGGCCTATTCACCTGAGTTGAAGGAAAACACGTACCTCTGCAAAGACAACCATTTCTGTTAGAAGCATTGGCATGAAGAACATTGTTTCCAAGCAAGAATGGAGTCGTTTTTGACAGGATTACTTCCTGCAACATAGGTGTTTCAGGGTGGGGATAGGATCTGTTAGCTCCATTATAGGCCTATTCAGCTAAGTTGAAGGAAAACATATATCACTTCAAAAAAACCATCTTAGTTAGAAAGTGAAACATTTTGCATATTGTATCCTGTGACTGTCGATTTAGCTTTTGAAAGGGATCCTTCCTGCAACATAGCATTTTCAAAGAGGAGATAGGTACGTTTGCTTAAATAGGCCTATACAACTAAGAGGAAGAAACACATATATCAGGCAGAGGAAAACCATCTGTGTTCGAAGCATAAGCATCTAATTCATTGCTACCCTGTTAGAATTCTGTTAGTTTTTGACAGCAATAAATCCTCTAAATCATTGTTTTGAAGCAGGAGAAAGGCTCTGTGTGATCCAGATAGGCCTTTTCAGCTATTTTGAAAGAACACATCTATCCTTCAGTAGAAATTCATCATTGTAAGAAGCACGAGTATTAGAACCTTGTTGCCCAGTGAGAATTGAGTTCATTTCTCACAGGAATACTTCCAGAATATCACAGTTTTCATGATGGGGAAAGGCTCACTTTGTTCACAAAAGACCTATTCAGCTGAGCTGAAGAAACACATGTACCTGTCCAAAGACCACCAACAGTAGTAGAAGGATTGGCATGTAGAACGTGGTTTGCAAGTGAGAACTTAGTTAATTTTTGAAAGGAATACTTCCTGGATATCATAGTTTTAAAGGAGGAGAAAGGCTTATTTTACTCCACATGGCTGATTCAACTGAGTTGAAGAAACACATGAATCTCGCTAAAGGAAACTTTCTGTCTTAGAGGTTGCAGCGTCATGCACATTCTTTCCCAGAGACTTGAGTTGTACTTGAAGGGAATACATCTTGCAGCGTGGTTTTTCCCAGGTCGGGATAGGCTCTATTTGCTTCAAATCCGACTGTTTAGCTAAGGTGAGGACACAATGTATCTCTCGGTAGGAAATCTTCAGTGTTAGAAGCCGGAGTTTCAAGCACATTTTTTCCCTGTAAGTAATACATCAATAAAATCATAATTGTCTAGGTTTACAAAGCCTCTTTTAGAACCAAATAGTCCTGTTCAATTGAGTTGAAGAAACACATGTATCTCTCCAAAGGAAACCATCTATACTAGACCTTGCAGTGTCCTGCACATTGTTTCCCACATAGTTGAGTTAGTTTGTGAAAGGAATACATCTTGCAGCGTGTGTTTTCCTAGGTCGGGATAGGCTATGGGTGCTTCCCATCGGCCTGTTTAGCTAAGGTGAGGAAGCACATGTATCTCTCAGAAGGAAATCTTCAGTGTTAGAAGCAGGAGCTTCAATTACATTTTGTCCCTGTAATAATTGAGTAAGTTTTGGAAAGGAATAATTCCCTAAAATCATAATTTTCAACACTTAGAAAGGCTCATTTTGTTCCAAATTGGCCTATTCAGTTGAGTTGAAGAAACACAAGTATCTCTCCAAAGACACCCATGTTTGTAGAACAGAATGATGTAGAACATTGTTCTCTGTGAGAATAGAATTAGTTTTGCAAGGTATACTGCCTGCAACTTAGGTGGTTCAAGTTGGAGATAGGCTCTGTTTGCTCAAACTGGGCCAAGTGAGTTTCGATGTAGAAACACATGCATCGCTCCAAAAAATCATCTTTCTTAGAATCAGGAGGCTCGAGAACACTGTTTCCCTGTGAGAATTAAGTTAGTTTAGGAAGGAATACTGCCTGAAAACCATACTTTTCATGGTGGAGAAACGGTCACGTTGTTGCAAATAGGCCTGTTGAACTGAGTTGGAGAAACACATGTATATCTCCACAGACACCCATCTGTCCTTGAAGCAGGATGATGTGGGCTACTGATTTATTTGAGAATTGTGTTAGGTTTTCAAGGAATCCTTCCTGCAAATTAGGAGTTTCAAGGCGGAGATACACTGTGCATGCTCCAATTAGGCCTCTTCAGTGAATTTCAAGACACACATTTATCTCTCGGAGGACAACCTTCTGTGTATGAATCAGAAGCAGATAGCACATTGTGGCATAGTGAGAATTGAGCTAATTTTGAAAAAAAACACTTCGTGAGAATCTATGTTTTCAACGGATATGTAGGTTCTGTTCATTCCAAATAGGCCATGTCAGCTAAGGTAAGGAAACCAATGTATCTCTCCAAAGGAAAACATGGGTGTTGGAAGCACGAGCTTCAAGCACATTGTTTCCCGGGTATAATTCATTGAGTTTTTGAAAGCACAGCTGCCTGAAAATCATCATTTACAAGATGGAGAAAGGCTCATTTTGTTCCAAATAGCAGTATTCAGCTGATTTGGAGAAACACATGTGTCTCACCAGAGAAGACCTTGTCTGTAAAAAGCAGTAGGATGAAGAACGTTGTTTTGAAGGGATAACTGTCTTAGTTATTTAAGGAATACATCCTGCAAATCATAGTTTTCAAGGTGGATATGAGCTAAGTTTGCTCTAATTGGCCTACTCAGCACACCTGAAGAAACACATATATCACTCCAAAGAAAACCATCAGTCTTAGAAGCTGCAACATCGAGCGCATTGCTTTCTCTTGTGAAACGGTTAAGTATTTGAAAAGAATACCTCCTGTAACAAAGGGCTTTCAAGGTGGAGATAGGCTCTGTTTGCTCCAACTAGACCTATTCATGTGAGTGGAAAAATCTCATGAATCTCTCCAAAGTAAACCATGTGTGTTACATGCTGTAGCATCTATCATCCTGTTTCCCTGTGAAAATCAATTGAGGTTTTGAAAGGAATACTGCCTGCTACTCAAGTGTTTGAAGGTAAAGATAGGTTCTGTTTCCTCCAAACAGTCCTATTCAGACACCCTGAAGAAACACATACATCTATGCATATAATCCATTTCTGTTTTAAGCAGAAGCATCTAGCACACTGTTTCCCTGTGAGAATTCAGTCAGTTGTGAAAGGAATACTTTCTGCAACGTAGATGTTTCAAGGTGAAGATATGTTCTCTTTCTTCCAATTAAGCCTATTCAGCTGACTTGAAGAAACACATATATCTCTCCAAATAAACCTACTACATCAGAAGCTGTAGCAGTTACCATATTGTTTCTGTGTGAGAATCGAATTCTGTTTTTCTTGGAATGTTCCTACAACTTACATGTTTCAAGGTGAACATAGGCTCAGTTAGCTCCAAATAGGCCTGTCTATCTCAGCTGAAGAAAACCATGTATCTCTCAAAGTAAAACCATTGGTGTTAGAGGAATGACAGTCTAGCGTATTGTTCTTTGTGAGAATTGAGTTAGTTTTTCAGAGGAATAGTTCCTGCAAATCACACTTTTCATGGCAGAGAAAGGCTCATTTCTTTAACAAATGGCCGACTTAGCTCAGCTGTAGAAATGCTACCTACCTCTCCAAAGGAAACCATGGATGTTAGTGGCTGCAGCATCCTGCACATTGTTTCCCCGTGAGAGTTTAGATAATTTTGGAAAGGAGCACTTCGTGCATTGTGGGTTTTTCAAGGTGTTGATAGACTGTCTTCCTTGTAAATGTGCCTATTCAGCTGAATTGAAGTAACTCATGGATCTCTCCCAAGACAACCATCTGTTTTAGAAGCAGAATCATATAGAACATCGTTTCCCTTTGTGAACTGAGTTACTTTTAATTAATACTTGCTGTAACTTAGATGTTTCAAGGTGGGGATAGGATCTGTTTGCTGCAGGTAGCCATGTTCTGCTAAGTTGAAGAAACACATGTATCTATGGACAGAAAACCATGTGTGTTAGAAGTGGGAGCGTGATGCTCATTGTTGTCCAGTTAAAATTGTGTTAGTTTTGGAAAGGAATACTTAATGAAAATCTTAGTTTTCTAGAGGGAGAAAGGCTCATTTCATTCCAAAATGCCCAATTGAGCTTAGTGAAGTTAACACAAGTATCTCTCCAAAAAGAACAATGTGTGTTGGAGGCTGCAGCATCTTGCCACGGGTTTCCCTGTGTGAGTTCACTTAGTTTTTAATGGAATTCTTTCTGGAATATGGGTTTCTCAAGGTTGTGATAGGCTCTCTAAATTGCAAAGAGGCTTCTGCAGCTGAGTTGAGGAAACACATGTATCTGTCTAAAGACAACCATTGATGTTAAAAGCAGTAGCATGTAGAACATTGTTTCCCTGTGAGAACCGAGTTCATTGTTGAAAGGAATACTTCAAGACAATCATAGTTTCCAAGCTGGAGAAAGGCTCATTTAGTTCCAAATAGGCCTATTCACCTGAGTTGAAGGAAAACACGTACCTCTGCAAAGACAACCATTTCTGTTAGAAGCATTGGCATGAAGAACATTGTTTCCAAGCAAGAATGGAGTCGTTTTTGACAGGATTACTTCCTGCAACATAGGTGTTTCAGGGTGGGGATAGGATCTGTTAGCTCCATTATAGGCCTATTCAGCTAAGTTGAAGGAAAACATATATCACTTCAAAAAAACCATCTTAGTTAGAAAGTGAAACATTTTGCATATTGTATCCTGTGACTGTCGATTTAGCTTTTGAAAGGGATCCTTCCTGCAACATAGCATTTTCAAAGAGGAGATAGGTACGTTTGCTTAAATAGGCCTATACAACTAAGAGGAAGAAACACATATATCAGGCAGAGGAAAACCATCTGTGTTCGAAGCATAAGCATCTAATTCATTGCTACCCTGTTAGAATTCTGTTAGTTTTTGACAGCAATAAATCCTCTAAATCATTGTTTTGAAGCAGGAGAAAGGCTCTGTGTGATCCAGATAGGCCTTTTCAGCTATTTTGAAAGAACACATCTATCCTTCAGTAGAAATTCATCATTGTAAGAAGCACGAGTATTAGAACCTTGTTGCCCAGTGAGAATTGAGTTCATTTCTCACAGGAATACTTCCAGAATATCACAGTTTTCATGATGGGGAAAGGCTCACTTTGTTCACAAAAGACCTATTCAGCTGAGCTGAAGAAACACATGTACCTGTCCAAAGACCACCAACAGTAGTAGAAGGATTGGCATGTAGAACGTGGTTTGCAAGTGAGAACTTAGTTAATTTTTGAAAGGAATACTTCCTGGATATCATAGTTTTAAAGGAGGAGAAAGGCTTATTTTACTCCACATGGCTGATTCAACTGAGTTGAAGAAACACATGAATCTCGCTAAAGGAAACTTTCTGTCTTAGAGGTTGCAGCGTCATGCACATTCTTTCCCAGAGACTTGAGTTGTACTTGAAGGGAATACATCTTGCAGCGTGGTTTTTCCCAGGTCGGGATAGGCTCTATTTGCTTCAAATCCGACTGTTTAGCTAAGGTGAGGACACAATGTATCTCTCGGTAGGAAATCTTCAGTGTTAGAAGCCGGAGTTTCAAGCACATTTTTTCCCTGTAAGTAATACATCAATAAAATCATAATTGTCTAGGTTTACAAAGCCTCTTTTAGAACCAAATAGTCCTGTTCAATTGAGTTGAAGAAACACATGTATCTCTCCAAAGGAAACCATCTATACTAGACCTTGCAGTGTCCTGCACATTGTTTCCCACATAGTTGAGTTAGTTTGTGAAAGGAATACATCTTGCAGCGTGTGTTTTCCTAGGTCGGGATAGGCTATGGGTGCTTCCCATCGGCCTGTTTAGCTAAGGTGAGGAAGCACATGTATCTCTCAGAAGGAAATCTTCAGTGTTAGAAGCAGGAGCTTCAATCACATTTTGTCCCTGTAATAATTGAGTAAGTTTTGGAAAGGAATAATTCCCTAAAATCATAATTTTCAAGACTTAGAAAGGCTCATTTTGTTCCAAATTGGCCTATTCAGTTGAGTTGAAGAAACACAAGTATCTCTCCAAAGACACCCATGTTTGTAGAACAGAATGATGTAGAACATTGTTCTCTGTGAGAATAGAATTAGTTTTGCAAGGTATACTGCCTGCAACTTAGGTGGTTCAAGTTGGAGATAGGCTCTGTTTGCTCAAACTGGGCCAAGTGAGTTTCGATGTAGAAACACATGTATCGCTCCAAAAAATCATCTTTCTTAGAATCAGGAGGCTCGAGAACACTGTTTCCCTGTGAGAATTAAGTTAGTTTAGGAAGGAATACTGCCTGAAAACCATACTTTTCGTGGTGGAGAAACGGTCACGTTGCAAATAGGCCTGTTGAACTGAGTTGGAGAAACACATGTATATCTCCACAGACACCCATCTGTCCTTGAAGCAGGATGATGTGGGCTACTGATTTATTTGAGAATTGTGTTAGGTTTTCAAGGAATCCTTCCTGCAAATTAGGAGTTTCAAGGCGGAGATACACTGTGCATGCTCCAATTAGGCCTCTTCAGTGAATTTCAAGACACACATGTATCTCTCGGAGGACAACCTTCTGTGTATGAATCAGAAGCAGATAGCACATTGTGGCATAGTGAGAATTGAGCTAATTTTGAAAAAAAAACACTTCGTGAGAATCTATGTTTTCAACGGATATGTAGGTTCTGTTCATTCCAAATAGGCCATGTCAGCTAAGGTAAGGAAACCAATGTATCTCTCCAAAGGAAAACATGGGTGTTGGAAGCACGAGCTTCAAGCACATTGTTTCCCGGGTATAATTCATTGAGTTTTTGAAAGCACAGCTGCCTGAAAATCATCATTTACAAGATGGAGAAAGGCTCATTTTGTTCCAAATAGCAGTATTCAGCTGATTTGGAGAAACACATGTGTCTCACCAGAGAAGACCTTGTCTGTAAAAAGCAGTAGGATGAAGAACGTTGTTTTGAAGGGATAACTGTCTTAGTTATTTAAGGAATACATCCTGCAAATCATAGTTTTCAAGGTGGATATGAGCTAAGTTTGCTCTAATTGGCCTACTCAGCACACCTGAAGAAACACATATATCACTCCAAAGAAAACCATCAGTCTTAGAAGCTGCGACATCGAGCGCATTGCTTTCTCTTGTGAAACGGTTAAGTATTTGAAAAGAATACCTCCTGTAACAAAGGGCTTTCAAGGTGGAGATAGGCTCTGTTTGCTCCAACTAGACCTATTCATGTGAGTGGAAAAATCTCATGAATCTCTCCAAAGTAAACCATGTGTGTTACATGCTGTAGCATCTATCATCCTGTTTCCCTGTGAAAATCAATTGAGGTTTTGAAAGGAATACTGCCTGCTACTCAAGTGTTTGAAGGTAAAGATAGGTTCTGTTTCCTCCAAACAGTCCTATTCAGACACCCTGAAGAAACACATACATCTATGCATATAATCCATTTCTGTTTTAAGCAGAAGCATCTAGCACACTGTTTCCCTGTGAGAATTCAGTCAGTTGTGAAAGGAATACTTTCTGCAACGTAGATGTTTCAAGGTGAAGATATGTTCTCTTTCTTCCAATTAAGCCTATTCAGCCTACTTGAAGAAACACATATATCTCTCCAAATAAACCTACCACATCAGAAGCTGTAGCAGTTACCATATTGTTTCTGTGTGAGAATCGAATTCTGTTTTTCTTGGAATGTTCCTACAACTTACATGTTTCAAGGTGAACATAGGCTCAGTTAGCTCCAAATAGGCCTGTCTATCTCAGCTGAAGAAAACCATGTATCTCTCAAAGTAAAACCATTGGTGTTAGAGGAACGACAGTCTAGCGTATTGTTCTTTGTGAGAATTGAGTTAGTTTTTCAGAGGAATACTTCCTGCAAATCACACTTTTCATGGCAGAGAAAGGCTCATTTCTTTAACAAATGGCCGACTTAGCTCAGTTGTAGAAATGCTACCTACCTCTCCAAAGGAAACCATGGATGTTAGTGGCTGCAGCATCCTGCACATTGTTTCCCCGTGAGAGTTTAGATAATTTTGGAAAGGAGCACTTCGTGCATTGTGGGTTTTTCAAGGTGTTGATAGACTGTCTTTCTTGTAAATGTGCCTATTCAGCCGAATTGAAGTAACTCATGGATCTCTCCCAAGACAACCATCTGTTTTAGAAGCAGAATCATGTAGAATATCGTTTCCCTTTGTGAACTGAGTTACTTTTAATTAATACTTGCTGTAACTTAGATGTTTCAAGGTGGGGATAGGATCTGTTTGCTGCAGGTAGCCATGTTCTGCTAAGTTGAAGAAACACATGTATCTATGGACAGAAAACCATGTGTGTTAGAAGTGGGAGCGTGATGCTCATTGTTGTCCAGTTAAAATTGTGTTAGTTTTGGAAAGGAATACTTAACGAAAATCTTAGTTTTCTAGAGGGAGAAAGGCTCATTTCATTCCAAAATGCCCAATTGAGCTTAGTGAAGTTAACACAAGTATCTCTCCAAAAAGAACAATGTGTGTTGGAGGCTGCAGCATCTTGCCACGGGTTTCCCTGTGTGAGTTCACTTAGTTTTTAATGGAATTCTTTCTGGAATATGGGTTTCTCAAGGTTGTGATAGGCTCTCTAAATTGCAAAGAGGCTTATGCAGCTGAGTTGAGGAAACACATGTATCTGTCTAAAGACAACCATTGATGTTAAAAGCAGTAGCATGTAGAACATTGTTTCCCTGTGAGAACCGAGTTAATTGTTGAAAGGAATACTTCAAGACAATCATAGTTTCCAAGCTGGAGAAAGGCTCATTTAGTTCCAAATAGGCCTATTCACCTGAGTTGAAGGAAAACACGGACCTCTGCAAAGACAACCATTTCTGTTAGAAGCATTGGCATGAAGAACATTGTTTCCAAGCAAGAATGGAGTCGTTTTTGACAGGATTACTTCCTGCAACATAGGTGTTTCAGGGTGGGGATAGGATCTGTTAGCTCCATTATAGGCCTATTCAGCTAAGTTGAAGGAAAACATATATCACTTCAAAAAAACCATCTTAGTTAGAAAGTGAAACATTTTGCATATTGTATCCTGTGACTGTCGATTTAGCTTTTGAAAGGGATCCTTCCTGCAACATAGGATTTTCAAAGAGGAGATAGGTACGTTTGCTTAAATAGGCCTATACAACTAAGAGGAAGAAACACATATATCAGGCAGAGGAAAACCATCTGTGTTCGAAGCATAAGCATCTAATTCATTGCTACCCTGTTAGAATTCTGTTAGTTTTTGACAGCAATACATCCTCTAAATCATTGTTTTGAAGCAGGAGAAAGGCTCTGTGTGATCCAGATAGGCCTTTTCAGCTATTTTGAAAGAACACATCTATCCTTCAGTAGAAATTCATCATTGTAAGAAGCACGAGTATTAGAACCTTGTTGCCCAGTGAGAATTGAGTTCATTTCTCACCGGAATACTTCCAGAATATCACAGTTTTCATGATGGGGAAAGGCTCACTTTGTTCACAATAGACCTATTCAGCTGAGCTGAAGAAACACATGTACCTGTCCAAAGACCACCAACAGTAGTAGAAGGATTGGCATGTAGAACGTGGTTTGCAAGTGAGAACTTAGTTAATTTTTGAAAGGAATACTTCCTGGATATCATAGTTTTAAAGGAGGAGAAAGGCTTATTTTACTCCACATGGCTGATTCAACTGAGTTGAAGAAACACATGAATCTCGCTAAAGGAAACTTTCTGTCTTAGAGGTTGCAGCGTCATGCACATTCTTTCCCAGAGACTTGAGTTGTACTTGAAGGGAATACATCTTGCAGCGTGGTTTTTCCCAGGTCGGGATAGGTTCTATTTGCTTCAAATCCGACTGTTTAGCTAAGGTGAGGACACAATGTATCTCTCGGTAGGAAATCTTCAGTGTTAGAAGCAGGAGTTTCAAGCACATTTTTTCCCTGTAAGTAATACATCAATAAAATCATAATTGTCTAGGTTTACAAAGCCTCTTTTAGAACCAAATAGTCCTGTTCAATTGAGTTGAAGAAACACATGTATCTCTCCAAAGGAAACCATCTATACTAGACCTTGCAGTGTCCTGCACATTGTTTCCCACATAGTTGAGTTAGTTTGTGAAAGGAATACATCTTGCAGCGTGTGTTTTCCTAGGTCGGGATAGGCTATGGGTGCTTCCCATCGGCCTGTTTAGCTAAGGTGAGGAAGCACATGTATCTCTCAGAAGGAAATCTTCAGTGTTAGAAGCAGGAGCTTCAATCACATTTTGTCCCTGTAATAATTGAGTAAGTTTTGGAAAGGAATAATTCCCTAAAATCATAATTTTCAACACTTAGAAAGGCTCATTTTGTTCCAAATTGGCCTATTCAGTTGAGTTGAAGAAACACAAGTATCTCTCCAAAGACACCCATGTTTGTAGAACAGAATGATGTAGAACATTGTTCTCTGTGAGAATAGAATTAGTTTTGCAAGGTATACTGCCTGCAACTTAGGTGGTTCAAGTTGGAGATAGGCTCTGTTTGCTCAAACTGGGCCAAGTGAGTTTCGATGTAGAAACACATTTATCGCTCCAAAAAATCATCTTTCTTAGAATCAGGAGGCTCGAGAACACTGTTTCCCTGTGAGAATTAAGTTAGTTTAGGAAGGAATACTGCCTGAAAACCATACTTTTCATGGTGGAGAAACGGTCACGTTGTTGCAAATAGGCCTGTTGAACTGAGTTGGAGAAACACATGTATATCTCCACAGACACCCATCTGTCCTTGAAGCAGGATGATGTGGGCTACTGATTTATTTGAGAATTGTGTTAGGTTTTCAAGGAATCCTTCCTGCAAATTAGGAGTTTCAAGGCGGAGATACACTGTGCATGCTCCAATTAGGCCTCTTCAGTGAATTTCAAGACACACATGTATCTCTCGGAGGACAACCTTCTGTGTATGAATCAGAAGCAGATAGCACATTGTGGCATAGTGAGAATTGAGCTAATTTTGAAAAAAAACACTTCGTGAGAATCTATGTTTTCAACGGATATGTAGGTTCTGTTCATTCCAAATAGGCCATGTCAGCTAAGGTAAGGAAACCAATGTATCTCTCCAAAGTAAAACATGGGTGTTGGAAGCACGAGCTTCAAGCACATTGTTTCCCGGGTATAATTCATTGAGTTTTTGAAAGCACAGCTGCCTGAAAATCATCATTTACAAGATGGAGAAAGGCTCATTTTGTTCCAAATAGCAGTATTCAGCTGATTTGGAGAAACACATGTGTCTCACCAGAGAAGACCTTGTCTGTAAAAAGCAGTAGGATGAAGAACGTTGTTTTGAAGGGATAACTGTCTTAGTTATTTAAGGAATACATCCTGCAAATCATAGTTTTCAAGGTGGATATGAGCTAAGTTTGCTCTAATTGGCCTACTCAGCACACCTGAAGAAACACATATATCACTCCAAAGAAAACCATCAGTCTTAGAAGCTGCGACATCGAGCGCATTGCTTTCTCTTGTGAAACGGTTAAGTATTTGAAAAGAATACCTCCTGTAACAAAGGGCTTTCAAGGTGGAGATAGGCTCTGTTTGCTCCAACTAGACCTATTCATGTGAGTGGAAAAATCTCATGAATCTCTCCAAAGTAAACCATGTGTGTTACATGCTGTAGCATCTATCATCCTGTTTCCCTGTGAAAATCAATTGAGGTTTTGAAAGGAATACTGCCTGCTACTCAAGTGTTTGAAGGTAAAGATAGGTTCTGTTTCCTCCAAACAGTCCTATTCAGACACCCTGAAGAAACACATACATCTATGCATATAATCCATTTCTGTTTTAAGCAGAAGCATCTAGCACACTGTTTCCCTGTGAGAATTCAGTCAGTTGTGAAAGGAATACTTTCTGCAACGTAGATGTTTCAAGGTGAAGATATGTTCTCTTTCTTCCAATTAAGCCTATTCAGCTGACTTGAAGAAACACATATATCTCTCCAAATAAACCTACCACATCAGAAGCTGTAGCAGTTACCATATTGTTTCTGTGTGAGAATCGAATTCTGTTTTTCTTGGAATGTTCCTACAACTTACATGTTTCAAGGTGAACATAGGCTCAGTTAGCTCCAAATAGGCCTGTCTATCTCAGCTGAAGAAAACCATGTATCTCTCAAAGTAAAACCATTGGTGTTAGAGGAACGACAGTCTAGCGTATTGTTCTTTGTGAGAATTGAGTTAGTTTTTCAGAGGAATACTTCCTGCAAATCACACTTTTCATGGCAGAGAAAGGCTCATTTCTTTAACAAATGGCCGACTTAGCTCAGTTGTAGAAATGCTACCTACCTCTCCAAAGGAAACCATGGATGTTAGTGGCTGCAGCATCCTGCACATTGTTTCCCCGTGAGAGTTTAGATAATTTTGGAAAGGAGCACTTCGTGCATTGTGGGTTTTTCAAGGTGTTGATAGACTGTCTTTCTTGTAAATGTGCCTATTCAGCCGAATTGAAGTAACTCATGGATCTCTCCCAAGACAACCATCTGTTTTAGAAGCAGAATCATGTAGAATATCGTTTCCCTTTGTGAACTGAGTTACTTTTAATTAATACTTGCTGTAACTTAGATGTTTCAAGGTGGGGATAGGATCTGTTTGCTGCAGGTAGCCATGTTCTGCTAAGTTGAAGAAACACATGTATCTATGGACAGAAAACCATGTGTGTTAGAAGTGGGAGCGTGATGCACATTGTTGTCCAGTTAAAATTGTGTTAGTTTTGGAAAGGAATACTTAACGAAAATCTTAGTTTTCTAGAGGGAGAAAGGCTCATTTCATTCCAAAATGCCCAATTGAGCTTAGTGAAGTTAACACAAGTATCTCTCCAAAAAGAACAATGTGTGTTGGAGGCTGCAGCATCTTGCCACGGGTTTCCCTGTGTGAGTTCACTTAGTTTTTAATGGAATTCTTTCTGGAATATGGGTTTCTCAAGGTTGTGATAGGCTCTCTAAATTGCAAAGAGGCTTCTGCAGCTGAGTTGAGGAAACACATGTATCTGTCTAAAGACAACCATTGATGTTAAAAGCAGTAGCATGTAGAACATTGTTTCCCTGTGAGAACCGAGTTAATTGTTGAAAGGAATACTTCAAGACAATCATAGTTTCCAAGCTGGAGAAAGGCTCATTTAGTTCCAAATAGGCCTATTCACCTGAGTTGAAGGAAAACACGGACCTCTGCAAAGACAACCATTTCTGTTAGAAGCATTGGCATGAAGAACATTGTTTCCAAGCAAGAATGGAGTCGTTTTTGACAGGATTACTTCCTGCAACATAGGTGTTTCAGGGTGGGGATAGGATCTGTTAGCTCCATTATAGGCCTATTCAGCTAAGTTGAAGGAAAACATATATCACTTCAAAAAAACCATCTTAGTTAGAAAGTGAAACATTTTGCATATTGTATCCTGTGACTGTCGATTTAGCTTTTGAAAGGGATCCTTCCTGCAACATAGGATTTTCAAAGAGGAGATAGGTACGTTTGCTTAAATAGGCCTATACAACTAAGAGGAAGAAACACATATATCAGGCAGAGGAAAACCATCTGTGTTCGAAGCATAAGCATCTAATTCATTGCTACCCTGTTAGAATTCTGTTAGTTTTTGACAGCAATACATCCTCTAAATCATTGTTTTGAAGCAGGAGAAAGGCTCTGTGTGATCCAGATAGGCCTTTTCAGCTATTTTGAAAGAACACATCTATCCTTCAGTAGAAATTCATCATTGTAAGAAGCACGAGTATTAGAACCTTGTTGCCCAGTGAGAATTGAGTTCATTTCTCACAGGAATACTTCCAGAATATCACAGTTTTCATGATGGGGAAAGGCTCACTTTGTTCACAATAGACCTATTCAGCTGAGCTGAAGAAACACATGTACCTGTCCAAAGACCACCAACAGTAGTAGAAGGATTGGCATGTAGAACGTGGTTTGCAAGTGAGAACTTAGTTAATTTTTGAAAGGAATACTTCCTGGATATCATAGTTTTAAAGGAGGAGAAAGGCTTATTTTACTCCACATGGCTGATTCAACTGAGTTGAAGAAACACATGAATCTCGCTAAAGGAAACTTTCTGTCTTAGAGGTTGCAGCGTCATGCACATTCTTTCCCAGAGACTTGAGTTGTACTTGAAGGGAATACATCTTGCAGCGTGGTTTTTCCCAGGTCGGGATAGGCTCTATTTGCTTCAAATCCGACTGTTTAGCTAAGGTGAGGACACAATGTATCTCTCGGTAGGAAATCTTCAGTGTTAGAAGCAGGAGTTTCAAGCACATTTTTTCCCTGTAAGTAATACATCAATAAAATCATAATTGTCTAGGTTTACAAAGCCTCTTTTAGAACCAAATAGTCCTGTTCAATTGAGTTGAAGAAACACATGTATCTCTCCAAAGGAAACCATCTATACTAGACCTTGCAGTGTCCTGCACATTGTTTCCCACATAGTTGAGTTAGTTTGTGAAAGGAATACATCTTGCAGCGTGTGTTTTCCTAGGTCAGGATAGGCTATGGGTGCTTCCCATCGGCCTGTTTAGCTAAGGTGAGGAAGCACATGTATCTCTCAGAAGGAAATCTTCAGTGTTAGAAGCAGGAGCTTCAATCACATTTTGTCCCTGTAATAATTGAGTAAGTTTTGGAAAGGAATAATTCCCTAAAATCATAATTTTCAACACTTAGAAAGGCTCATTTTGTTCCAAATTGGCCTATTCAGTTGAGTTGAAGAAACACAAGTATCTCTCCAAAGACACCCATGTTTGTAGAACAGAATGATGTAGAACATTGTTCTCTGTGAGAATAGAATTAGTTTTGCAAGGTATACTGCCTGCAACTTAGGTGGTTCAAGTTGGAGATAGGCTCTGTTTGCTCAAACTGGGCCAAGTGAGTTTCGATGTAGAAACACATGCATCGCTCCAAAAAATCATCTTTCTTAGAATCAGGAGGCTCGAGAACACTGTTTCCCTGTGAGAATTAAGTTAGTTTAGGAAGGAATACTGCCTGAAAACCATACTTTTCATGGTGGAGAAACGGTCACGTTGTTGCAAATAGGCCTGTTGAACTGAGTTGGAGAAACACATGTATATCTCCACAGACACCCATCTGTCCTTGAAGCAGGATGATGTGGGCTACTGATTTATTTGAGAATTGTGTTAGGTTTTCAAGGAATCCTTCCTGCAAATTAGGAGTTTCAAGGCGGAGATACACTGTGCATGCTCCAATTAGGCCTCTTCAGTGAATTTCAAGACACACATGTATCTCTCGGAGGACAACCTTCTGTGTATGAATCAGAAGCAGATAGCACATTGTGGCATAGTGAGAATTGAGCTAATTTTGAAAAAAAACACTTCGTGAGAATCTATGTTTTCAACGGATATGTAGGTTCTGTTCATTCCAAATAGGCCATGTCAGCTAAGGTAAGGAAACCAATGTATCTCTCCAAAGTAAAACATGGGTGTTTGAAGCACGAGCTTCAAGCACATTGTTTCCCGGGTATAATTCATGAGTTTTTGAAAGCACAGCTGCCTGAAAATCATCATTTACAAGATGGAGAAAGGCTCATTTTGTTCCAAATAGCAGTATTCAGCTGATTTGGAGAAACACATGTGTCTCACCAGAGAAGACCTTGTCTGTAAAAAGCAGTAGGATGAAGAACGTTGTTTTGAAGGGATAACTGTCTTAGTTATTTAAGGAATACATCCTGCAAATCATAGTTTTCAAGGTGGATATGAGCTAAGTTTGCTCTAATTGGCCTACTCAGCACACCTGAAGAAACACATATATCACTCCAAAGAAAACCATCAGTCTTAGAAGCTGCGACATCGAGCGCATTGCTTTCTCTTGTGAAACGGTTAAGTATTTGAAAAGAATACCTCCTGTAACAAAGGGCTTTCAAGGTGGAGATAGGCTCTGTTTGCTCCAACTAGACCTATTCATGTGAGTGGAAAAATCTCATGAATCTCTCCAAAGTAAACCATGTGTGTTACATGCTGTAGCATCTATCATCCTGTTTCCCTGTGAAAATCAATTGAGGTTTTGAAAGGAATACTGCCTGCTACTAGAGTGTTTGAAGGTAAAGATAGGTTCTGTTTCCTCCAAACAGTCCTATTCAGACACCCTGAAGAAACACATACATCTATGCATATAATCCATTTCTGTTTTAAGCAGAAGCATCTAGCACACTGTTTCCCTGTGAGAATTCAGTCAGTTGTGAAAGGAATACTTTCTGCAACGTAGATGTTTCAAGGTGAAGATATGTTCTCTTTCTTCCAATTAAGCCTATTCAGCTGACTTGAAGAAACACATATATCTCTCCAAATAAACCTACCACATCAGAAGCTGTAGCAGTTACCATATTGTTTCTGTGTGAGAATCGAATTCTGTTTTTCTTGGAATGTTCCTACAACTTACATGTTTCAAGGTGAACATAGGCTCAGTTAGCTCCAAATAGGCCTGTCTATCTCAGCTGAAGAAAACCATGTATCTCTCAAAGTAAAACCATTGGTGTTAGAGGAACGACAGTCTAGCGTATTGTTCTTTGTGAGAATTGAGTTAGTTTTTCAGAGGAATACTTCCTGCAAATCACACTTTTCATGGCAGAGAAAGGCTCATTTCTTTAACAAATGGCCGACTTAGCTCAGTTGTAGAAATGCTACCTACCTCTCCAAAGGAAACCATGGATGTTAGTGGCTGCAGCATCCTGCACATTGTTTCCCCGTGAGAGTTTAGATAATTTTGGAAAGGAGCACTTCGTGCATTGTGGGTTTTTCAAGGTGTTGATAGACTGTCTTTCTTGTAAATGGGCCTATTCAGCCGAATTGAAGTAACTCATGGATCTCTCCCAAGACAACCATCTGT
Organism: Castor canadensis; assembly: GCF_047511655.1. Classification (NCBI taxonomy): domain Eukaryota; kingdom Metazoa; phylum Chordata; class Mammalia; order Rodentia; family Castoridae; genus Castor; species Castor canadensis. The sequence goes on from NC_133395.1 coordinate 94,441,896, forward strand.
TTTAGAAGCAGAATCATGTAGAACATCGTTTCCCTTTGTGAACTGAGTTACTTTTAATTAATACTTGCTGTAACTTAGATGTTTCAAGGTGGGGATAGGATCTGTTTGCTGCAGGTAGCCATGTTCTGCTAAGTTGAAGAAACACATGTATCTATGGACAGAAAACCATGTGTGTTAGAAGTGGGAGCGTGATGCTCATTGTTGTCCAGTTAAAATTGTGTTAGTTTTGGAAAGGAATACTTAACGAAAATCTTAGTTTTCTAGAGGGAGAAAGGCTCATTTCATTCCAAAATGCCCAATTGAGCTTAGTGAAGTTAACACAAGTATCTCTCCAAAAAGAACAATGTGTGTTGGAGGCTGCAGCATCTTGCCACGGGTTTCCCTGTGTGAGTTCACTTAGTTTTTAATGGAATTCTTTCTGGAATATGGGTTTCTCAAGGTTGTGATAGGCTCTCTAAATTGCAAAGAGGCTTCTGCAGCTGAGTTGAGGAAACACATGTATCTGTCTAAAGACAACCATTGATGTTAAAAGCAGTAGCATGTAGAACATTGTTTCCCTGTGAGAACCGAGTTAATTGTTGAAAGGAATACTTCAAGACAATCATAGTTTCCAAGCTGGAGAAAGGCTCATTTAGTTCCAAATAGGCCTATTCACCTGAGTTGAAGGAAAACACGGACCTCTGCAAAGACAACCATTTCTGTTAGAAGCATTGGCATGAAGAACATTGTTTCCAAGCAAGAATGGAGTCGTTTTTGACAGGATTACTTCCTGCAACATAGGTGTTTCAGGGTGGGGATAGGATCTGTTAGCTCCATTATAGGCCTATTCAGCTAAGTTGAAGGAAAACATATATCACTTCAAAAAAACCATCTTAGTTAGAAAGTGAAACATTTTGCATATTGTATCCTGTGACTGTCGATTTAGCTTTTGAAAGGGATCCTTCCTGCAACATAGGATTTTCAAAGAGGAGATAGGTACGTTTGCTTAAATAGGCCTATACAACTAAGAGGAAGAAACACATATATCAGGCAGAGGAAAACCATCTGTGTTCGAAGCATAAGCATCTAATTCATTGCTACCCTGTTAGAATTCTGTTAGTTTTTGACAGCAATACATCCTCTAAATCATTGTTTTGAAGCAGGAGAAAGGCTCTGTGTGATCCAGATAGGCCTTTTCAGCTATTTTGAAAGAACACATCTATCCTTCAGTAGAAATTCATCATTGTAAGAAGCACGAGTATTAGAACCTTGTTGCCCAGTGAGAATTGAGTTCATTTCTCACCGGAATACTTCCAGAATATCACAGTTTTCATGATGGGGAAAGGCTCACTTTGTTCACAATAGACCTATTCAGCTGAGCTGAAGAAACACATGTACCTGTCCAAAGACCACCAACAGTAGTAGAAGGATTGGCATGTAGAACGTGGTTTGCAAGTGAGAACTTAGTTAATTTTTGAAAGGAATACTTCCTGGATATCATAGTTTTAAAGGAGGAGAAAGGCTTATTTTACTCCACATGGCTGATTCAACTGAGTTGAAGAAACACATGAATCTCGCTAAAGGAAACTTTCTGTCTTAGAGGTTGCAGCGTCATGCACATTCTTTCCCAGAGACTTGAGTTGTACTTGAAGGGAATACATCTTGCAGCGTGGTTTTTCCCAGGTCGGGATAGGCTCTATTTGCTTCAAATCCGACTGTTTAGCTAAGGTGAGGACACAATGTATCTCTCGGTAGGAAATCTTCAGTGTTAGAAGCAGGAGTTTCAAGCACATTTTTTCCCTGTAAGTAATACATCAATAAAATCATAATTGTCTAGGTTTACAAAGCCTCTTTTAGAACCAAATAGTCCTGTTCAATTGAGTTGAAGAAACACATGTATCTCTCCAAAGGAAACCATCTATACTAGACCTTGCAGTGTCCTGCACATTGTTTCCCACATAGTTGAGTTAGTTTGTGAAAGGAATACATCTTGCAGCGTGTGTTTTCCTAGGTCGGGATAGGCTATGGGTGCTTCCCATCGGCCTGTTTAGCTAAGGTGAGGAAGCACATGTATCTCTCAGAAGGAAATCTTCAGTGTTAGAAGCAGGAGCTTCAATCACATTTTGTCCCTGTAATAATTGAGTAAGTTTTGGAAAGGAATAATTCCCTAAAATCATAATTTTCAACACTTAGAAAGGCTCATTTTGTTCCAAATTGGCCTATTCAGTTGAGTTGAAGAAACACAAGTATCTCTCCAAAGACACCCATGTTTGTAGAACAGAATGATGTAGAACATTGTTCTCTGTGAGAATAGAATTAGTTTTGCAAGGTATACTGCCTGCAACTTAGGTGGTTCAAGTTGGAGATAGGCTCTGTTTGCTCAAACTGGGCCAAGTGAGTTTCGATGTAGAAACACATGCATCGCTCCAAAAAATCATCTTTCTTAGAATCAGGAGGCTCGAGAACACTGTTTCCCTGTGAGAATTAAGTTAGTTTAGGAAGGAATACTGCCTGAAAACCATACTTTTCATGGTGGAGAAACGGTCACGTTGTTGCAAATAGGCCTGTTGAACTGAGTTGGAGAAACACATGTATATCTCCACAGACACCCATCTGTCCTTGAAGCAGGATGATGTGGGCTACTGATTTATTTGAGAATTGTGTTAGGTTTTCAAGGAATCCTTCCTGCAAATTAGGAGTTTCAAGGCGGAGATACACTGTGCATGCTCCAATTAGGCCTCTTCAGTGAATTTCAAGACACACATGTATCTCTCGGAGGACAACCTTCTGTGTATGAATCAGAAGCAGATAGCACATTGTGGCATAGTGAGAATTGAGCTAATTTTGAAAAAAAACACTTCGTGAGAATCTATGTTTTCAACGGATATGTAGGTTCTGTTCATTCCAAATAGGCCATGTCAGCTAAGGTAAGGAAACCAATGTATCTCTCCAAAGTAAAACATGGGTGTTTGAAGCACGAGCTTCAAGCACATTGTTTCCCGGGTATAATTCATGAGTTTTTGAAAGCACAGCTGCCTGAAAATCATCATTTACAAGATGGAGAAAGGCTCATTTTGTTCCAAATAGCAGTATTCAGCTGATTTGGAGAAACACATGTGTCTCACCAGAGAAGACCTTGTCTGTAAAAAGCAGTAGGATGAAGAACGTTGTTTTGAAGGGATAACTGTCTTAGTTATTTAAGGAATACATCCTGCAAATCATAGTTTTCAAGGTGGATATGAGCTAAGTTTGCTCTAATTGGCCTACTCAGCACACCTGAAGAAACACATATATCACTCCAAAGAAAACCATCAGTCTTAGAAGCTGCGACATCGAGCGCATTGCTTTCTCTTGTGAAACGGTTAAGTATTTGAAAAGAATACCTCCTGTAACAAAGGGCTTTCAAGGTGGAGATAGGCTCTGTTTGCTCCAACTAGACCTATTCATGTGAGTGGAAAAATCTCATGAATCTCTCCAAAGTAAACCATGTGTGTTACATGCTGTAGCATCTATCATCCTGTTTCCCTGTGAAAATCAATTGAGGTTTTGAAAGGAATACTGCCTGCTACTAGAGTGTTTGAAGGTAAAGATAGGTTCTGTTTCCTCCAAACAGTCCTATTCAGACACCCTGAAGAAACACATACATCTATGCATATAATCCATTTCTGTTTTAAGCAGAAGCATCTAGCACACTGTTTCCCTGTGAGAATTCAGTCAGTTGTGAAAGGAATACTTTCTGCAACGTAGATGTTTCAAGGTGAAGATATGTTCTCTTTCTTCCAATTAAGCCTATTCAGCTGACTTGAAGAAACACATATATCTCTCCAAATAAACCTACCACATCAGAAGCTGTAGCAGTTACCATATTGTTTCTGTGTGAGAATCGAATTCTGTTTTTCTTGGAATGTTCCTACAACTTACATGTTTCAAGGTGAACATAGGCTCAGTTAGCTCCAAATAGGCCTGTCTATCTCAGCTGAAGAAAACCATGTATCTCTCAAAGTAAAACCATTGGTGTTAGAGGAACGACAGTCTAGCGTATTGTTCTTTGTGAGAATTGAGTTAGTTTTTCAGAGGAATACTTCCTGCAAATCACACTTTTCATGGCAGAGAAAGGCTCATTTCTTTAACAAATGGCCGACTTAGCTCAGTTGTAGAAATGCTACCTACCTCTCCAAAGGAAACCATGGATGTTAGTGGCTGCAGCATCCTGCACATTGTTTCCCCGTGAGAGTTTAGATAATTTTGGAAAGGAGCACTTCGTGCATTGTGGGTTTTTCAAGGTGTTGATAGACTGTCTTTCTTGTAAATGTGCCTATTCAGCCGAATTGAAGTAACTCATGGATCTCTCCCAAGACAACCATCTGTTTTAGAAGCAGAATCATGTAGAACATCGTTTCCCTTTGTGAACTGAGTTACTTTTAATTAATACTTGCTGTAACTTAGATGTTTCAAGGTGGGGATAGGATCTGTTTGCTGCAGGTAGCCATGTTCTGCTAAGTTGAAGAAACACATGTATCTATGGACAGAAAACCATGTGTGTTAGAAGTGGGAGCGTGATGCTCATTGTTGTCCAGTTAAAATTGTGTTAGTTTTGGAAAGGAATACTTAAGGAAAATCTTAGTTTTCTAGAGGGAGAAAGGCTCATTTCATTCCAAAATGCCCAATTGAGCTTAGTGAAGTTAACACAAGTATCTCTCCAAAAAGAACAATGTGTGTTGGAGGCTGCAGCATCTTGCCACGGGTTTCCCTGTGTGAGTTCACTTAGTTTTTAATGGAATTCTTTCTGGAATATGGGTTTCTCAAGGTTGTGATAGGCTCTCTAAATTGCAAAGAGGCTTCTGCAGCTGAGTTGAGGAAACACATGTATCTGTCTAAAGACAACCATTGATGTTAAAAGCAGTAGCATGTAGAACATTGTTTCCCTGTGAGAACCGAGTTAATTGTTGAAAGGAATACTTCAAGACAATCATAGTTTCCAAGCTGGAGAAAGGCTCATTTAGTTCCAAATAGGCCTATTCACCTGAGTTGAAGGAAAACACGGACCTCTGCAAAGACAACCATTTCTGTTAGAAGCATTGGCATGAAGAACATTGTTTCCAAGCAAGAATGGAGTCGTTTTTGACAGGATTACTTCCTGCAACATAGGTGTTTCAGGGTGGGGATAGGATCTGTTAGCTCCATTATAGGCCTATTCAGCTAAGTTGAAGGAAAACATATATCACTTCAAAAAAACCATCTTAGTTAGAAAGTGAAACATTTTGCATATTGTATCCTGTGACTGTCGATTTAGCTTTTGAAAGGGATCCTTCCTGCAACATAGGATTTTCAAAGAGGAGATAGGTACGTTTGCTTAAATAGGCCTATACAACTAAGAGGAAGAAACACATATATCAGGCAGAGGAAAACCATCTGTGTTCGAAGCATAAGCATCTAATTCATTGCTACCCTGTTAGAATTCTGTTAGTTTTTGACAGCAATACATCCTCTAAATCATTGTTTTGAAGCAGGAGAAAGGCTCTGTGTGATCCAGATAGGCCTTTTCAGCTATTTTGAAAGAACACATCTATCCTTCAGTAGAAATTCATCATTGTAAGAAGCACGAGTATTAGAACCTTGTTGCCCAGTGAGAATTGAGTTCATTTCTCACCGGAATACTTCCAGAATATCACAGTTTTCATGATGGGGAAAGGCTCACTTTGTTCACAATAGACCTATTCAGCTGAGCTGAAGAAACACATGTACCTGTCCAAAGACCACCAACAGTAGTAGAAGGATTGGCATGTAGAACGTGGTTTGCAAGTGAGAACTTAGTTAATTTTTGAAAGGAATACTTCCTGGATATCATAGTTTTAAAGGAGGAGAAAGGCTTATTTTACTCCACATGGCTGATTCAACTGAGTTGAAGAAACACATGAATCTCGCTAAAGGAAACTTTCTGTCTTAGAGGTTGCAGCGTCATGCACATTCTTTCCCAGAGACTTGAGTTGTACTTGAAGGGAATACATCTTGCAGCGTGGTTTTTCCCAGGTCGGGATAGGCTCTATTTGCTTCAAATCCGACTGTTTAGCTAAGGTGAGGACACAATGTATCTCTCGGTAGGAAATCTTCAGTGTTAGAAGCAGGAGTTTCAAGCACATTTTTTCCCTGTAAGTAATACATCAATAAAATCATAATTGTCTAGGTTTACAAAGCCTCTTTTAGAACCAAATAGTCCTGTTCAATTGAGTTGAAGAAACACATGTATCTCTCCAAAGGAAACCATCTATACTAGACCTTGCAGTGTCCTGCACATTGTTTCCCACATAGTTGAGTTAGTTTGTGAAAGGAATACATCTTGCAGCGTGTGTTTTCCTAGGTCGGGATAGGCTATGGGTGCTTCCCATCGGCCTGTTTAGCTAAGGTGAGGAAGCACATGTATCTCTCAGAAGGAAATCTTCAGTGTTAGAAGCAGGAGCTTCAATCACATTTTGTCCCTGTAATAATTGAGTAAGTTTTGGAAAGGAATAATTCCCTAAAATCATAATTTTCAACACTTAGAAAGGCTCATTTTGTTCCAAATTGGCCTATTCAGTTGAGTTGAAGAAACACAAGTATCTCTCCAAAGACACCCATGTTTGTAGAACAGAATGATGTAGAACATTGTTCTCTGTGAGAATAGAATTAGTTTTGCAAGGTATACTGCCTGCAACTTAGGTGGTTCAAGTTGGAGATAGGCTCTGTTTGCTCAAACTGGGCCAAGTGAGTTTCGATGTAGAAACACATGCATCGCTCCAAAAAATCATCTTTCTTAGAATCAGGAGGCTCGAGAACACTGTTTCCCTGTGAGAATTAAGTTAGTTTAGGAAGGAATACTGCCTGAAAACCATACTTTTCATGGTGGAGAAACGGTCACGTTGTTGCAAATAGGCCTGTTGAACTGAGTTGGAGAAACACATGTATATCTCCACAGACACCCATCTGTCCTTGAAGCAGGATGATGTGGGCTACTGATTTATTTGAGAATTGTGTTAGGTTTTCAAGGAATCCTTCCTGCAAATTAGGAGTTTCAAGGCGGAGATACACTGTGCATGCTCCAATTAGGCCTCTTCAGTGAATTTCAAGACACACATGTATCTCTCGGAGGACAACCTTCTGTGTATGAATCAGAAGCAGATAGCACATTGTGGCATAGTGAGAATTGAGCTAATTTTGAAAAAAAACACTTCGTGAGAATCTATGTTTTCAACGGATATGTAGGTTCTGTTCATTCCAAATAGGCCATGTCAGCTAAGGTAAGGAAACCAATGTATCTCTCCAAAGTAAAACATGGGTGTTTGAAGCACGAGCTTCAAGCACATTGTTTCCCGGGTATAATTCATGAGATTTTGAAAGCACAGCTGCCTGAAAATCATCATTTACAAGATGGAGAAAGGCTCATTTTGTTCCAAATAGCAGTATTCAGCTGATTTGGAGAAACACATGTGTCTCACCAGAGAAGACCTTGTCTGTAAAAAGCAGTAGGATGAAGAACGTTGTTTTGAAGGGATAACTGTCTTAGTTATTTAAGGAATACATCCTGCAAATCATAGTTTTCAAGGTGGATATGAGCTAAGTTTGCTCTAATTGGCCTACTCAGCACACCTGAAGAAACACATATATCACTCCAAAGAAAACCATCAGTCTTAGAAGCTGCGACATCGAGCGCATTGCTTTCTCTTGTGAAACGGTTAAGTATTTGAAAAGAATACCTCCTGTAACAAAGGGCTTTCAAGGTGGAGATAGGCTCTGTTTGCTCCAACTAGACCTATTCATGTGAGTGGAAAAATCTCATGAATCTCTCCAAAGTAAACCATGTGTGTTACATGCTGTAGCATCTATCATCCTGTTTCCCTGTGAAAATCAATTGAGGTTTTGAAAGGAATACTGCCTGCTACTAGAGTGTTTGAAGGTAAAGATAGGTTCTGTTTCCTCCAAACAGTCCTATTCAGACACCCTGAAGAAACACATACATCTATGCATATAATCCATTTCTGTTTTAAGCAGAAGCATCTAGCACACTGTTTCCCTGTGAGAATTCAGTCAGTTGTGAAAGGAATACTTTCTGCAACGTAGATGTTTCAAGGTGAAGATATGTTCTCTTTCTTCCAATTAAGCCTATTCAGCTGACTTGAAGAAACACATATATCTCTCCAAATAAACCTACCACATCAGAAGCTGTAGCAGTTACCATATTGTTTCTGTGTGAGAATCGAATTCTGTTTTTCTTGGAATGTTCCTACAACTTACATGTTTCAAGGTGAACATAGGCTCAGTTAGCTCCAAATAGGCCTGTCTATCTCAGCTGAAGAAAACCATGTATCTCTCAAAGTAAAACCATTGGTGTTAGAGGAACGACAGTCTAGCGTATTGTTCTTTGTGAGAATTGAGTTAGTTTTTCAGAGGAATACTTCCTGCAAATCACACTTTTCATGGCAGAGAAAGGCTCATTTCTTTAACAAATGGCCGACTTAGCTCAGTTGTAGAAATGCTACCTACCTCTCCAAAGGAAACCATGGATGTTAGTGGCTGCAGCATCCTGCACATTGTTTCCCCGTGAGAGTTTAGATAATTTTGGAAAGGAGCACTTCGTGCATTGTGGGTTTTTCAAGGTGTTGATAGACTGTCTTTCTTGTAAATGTGCCTATTCAGCCGAATTGAAGTAACTCATGGATCTCTCCCAAGACAACCATCTGTTTTAGAAGCAGAATCATGTAGAACATCGTTTCCCTTTGTGAACTGAGTTACTTTTAATTAATACTTGCTGTAACTTAGATGTTTCAAGGTGGGGATAGGATCTGTTTGCTGCAGGTAGCCATGTTCTGCTAAGTTGAAGAAACACATGTATCTATGGACAGAAAACCATGTGTGTTAGAAGTGGGAGCGTGATGCTCATTGTTGTCCAGTTAAAATTGTGTTAGTTTTGGAAAGGAATACTTAACGAAAATCTTAGTTTTCTAGAGGGAGAAAGGCTCATTTCATTCCAAAATGCCCAATTGAGCTTAGTGAAGTTAACACAAGTATCTCTCCAAAAAGAACAATGTGTGTTGGAGGCTGCAGCATCTTGCCACGGGTTTCCCTGTGTGAGTTCACTTAGTTTTTAATGGAATTCTTTCTGGAATATGGGTTTCTCAAGGTTGTGATAGGCTCTCTAAATTGCAAAGAGGCTTATGCAGCTGAGTTGAGGAAACACATGTATCTGTCTAAAGACAACCATTGATGTTAAAAGCAGTAGCATGTAGAACATTGTTTCCCTGTGAGAACCGAGTTAATTGTTGAAAGGAATACTTCAAGACAATCATAGTTTCCAAGCTGGAGAAAGGCTCATTTAGTTCCAAATAGGCCTATTCACCTGAGTTGAAGGAAAACACGGACCTCTGCAAAGACAACCATTTCTGTTAGAAGCATTGGCATGAAGAACATTGTTTCCAAGCAAGAATGGAGTCGTTTTTGACAGGATTACTTCCTGCAACATAGGTGTTTCAGGGTGGGGATAGGATCTGTTAGCTCCATTATAGGCCTATTCAGCTAAGTTGAAGGAAAACATATATCACTTCAAAAAAACCATCTTAGTTAGAAAGTGAAACATTTTGCATATTGTATCCTGTGACTGTCGATTTAGCTTTTGAAAGGGATCCTTCCTGCAACATAGGATTTTCAAAGAGGAGATAGGTACGTTTGCTTAAATAGGCCTATACAACTAAGAGGAAGAAACACATATATCAGGCAGAGGAAAACCATCTGTGTTCGAAGCATAAGCATCTAATTCATTGCTACCCTGTTAGAATTCTGTTAGTTTTTGACAGCAATACATCCTCTAAATCATTGTTTTGAAGCAGGAGAAAGGCTCTGTGTGATCCAGATAGGCCTTTTCAGCTATTTTGAAAGAACACATCTATCCTTCAGTAGAAATTCATCATTGTAAGAAGCACGAGTATTAGAACCTTGTTGCCCAGTGAGAATTGAGTTCATTTCTCACCGGAATACTTCCAGAATATCACAGTTTTCATGATGGGGAAAGGCTCACTTTGTTCACAATAGACCTATTCAGCTGAGCTGAAGAAACACATGTACCTGTCCAAAGACCACCAACAGTAGTAGAAGGATTGGCATGTAGAACGTGGTTTGCAAGTGAGAACTTAGTTAATTTTTGAAAGGAATACTTCCTGGATATCATAGTTTTAAAGGAGGAGAAAGGCTTATTTTACTCCACATGGCTGATTCAACTGAGTTGAAGAAACACATGAATCTCGCTAAAGGAAACTTTCTGTCTTAGAGGTTGCAGTGTCATGCACATTCTTTCCCAGAGACTTGAGTTGTACTTGAAGGGAATACATCTTGCAGCGTGGTTTTTCCCAGGTCGGGATAGGCTCTATTTGCTTCAAATCCGACTGTTTAGCTAAGGTGAGGACACAATGTATCTCTCGGTAGGAAATCTTCAGTGTTAGAAGCAGGAGTTTCAAGCACATTTTTTCCCTGTAAGTAATACATCAATAAAATCATAATTGTCTAGGTTTACAAAGCCTCTTTTAGAACCAAATAGTCCTGTTCAATTGAGTTGAAGAAACACATGTATCTCTCCAAAGGAAACCATCTATACTAGACCTTGCAGTGTCCTGCACATTGTTTCCCACATAGTTGAGTTAGTTTGTGAAAGGAATACATCTTGCAGCGTGTGTTTTCCTAGGTCGGGATAGGCTATGGGTGCTTCCCATCGGCCTGTTTAGCTAAGGTGAGGAAGCACATGTATCTCTCAGAAGGAAATCTTCAGTGTTAGAAGCAGGAGCTTCAATCACATTTTGTCCCTGTAATAATTGAGTAAGTTTTGGAAAGGAATAATTCCCTAAAATCATAATTTTCAACACTTAGAAAGGCTCATTTTGTTCCAAATTGGCCTATTCAGTTGAGTTGAAGAAACACAAGTATCTCTCCAAAGACACCCATGTTTGTAGAACAGAATGATGTAGAACATTGTTCTCTGTGAGAATAGAATTAGTTTTGCAAGGTATACTGCCTGCAACTTAGGTGGTTCAAGTTGGAGATAGGCTCTGTTTGCTCAAACTGGGCCAAGTGAGTTTCGATGTAGAAACACATTTATCGCTCCAAAAAATCATCTTTCTTAGAATCAGGAGGCTCGAGAACACTGTTTCCCTGTGAGAATTAAGTTAGTTTAGGAAGGAATACTGCCTGAAAACCATACTTTTTATGGTGGAGAAACGGTCACGTTGTTGCAAATAGGCCTGTTGAACTGAGTTGGAGAAACACATGTATATCTCCACAGACACCCATCTGTCCTTGAAGCAGGATGATGTGGGCTACTGATTTATTTGAGAATTGTGTTAGGTTTTCAAGGAATCCTTCCTGCAAATTAGGAGTTTCAAGGCGGAGATACACTGTGCATGCTCCAATTAGGCCTCTTCAGTGAATTTCAAGACACACATGTATCTCTCGGAGGACAACCTTCTGTGTATGAATCAGAAGCAGATAGCACATTGTGGCATAGTGAGAATTGAGCTAATTTTGAAAAAAAACACTTCGTGAGAATCTATGTTTTCAACGGATATGTAGGTTCTGTTCATTCCAAATAGGCCATGTCAGCTAAGGTAAGGAAACCAATGTATCTCTCCAAAGGAAAACATGGGTGTTTGAAGCACGAGCTTCAAGCACATTGTTTCCCGGGTATAATTCATTGAGTTTTTGAAAGCACAGCTGCCTGAAAATCATCATTTACAAGATGGAGAAAGGCTCATTTTGTTCCAAATAGCAGTATTCAGCTGATTTGGAGAAACACATGTGTCTCACCAGAGAAGACCTTGTCTGTAAAAAGCAGTAGGATGAAGAACGTTGTTTTGAAGGGATAACTGTCTTAGTTATTTAAGGAATACATCCTGCAAATCATAGTTTTCAAGGTGGATATGAGCTAAGTTTGCTCTAATTGGCCTACTCAGCACACCTGAAGAAACACATATATCACTCCAAAGAAAACCATCAGTCTTAGAAGCTGCGACATCGAGCGCATTGCTTTCTCTTGTGAAACGGTTAAGTATTTGAAAAGAATACCTCCTGTAACAAAGGGCTTTCAAGGTGGAGATAGGCTCTGTTTGCTCCAACTAGACCTATTCATGTGAGTGGAAAAATCTCATGAATCTCTCCAAAGTAAACCATGTGTGTTACATGCTGTAGCATCTATCATCCTGTTTCCCTGTGAAAATCAATTGAGGTTTTGAAAGGAATACTGCCTGCTACTCAAGTGTTTGAAGGTAAAGATAGGTTCTGTTTCCTCCAAACAGTCCTATTCAGACACCCTGAAGAAACACATACATCTATGCATATAATCCATTTCTGTTTTAAGCAGAAGCATCTAGCACACTGTTTCCCTGTGAGAATTCAGTCAGTTGTGAAAGGAATACTTTCTGCAACGTAGATGTTTCAAGGTGAAGATATGTTCTCTTTCTTCCAATTAAGCCTATTCAGCTGACTTGAAGAAACACATATATCTCTCCAAATAAACCTACCACATCAGAAGCTGTAGCAGTTACCATATTGTTTCTGTGTGAGAATCGAATTCTGTTTTTCTTGGAATGTTCCTACAACTTACATGTTTCAAGGTGAACATAGGCTCAGTTAGCTCCAAATAGGCCTGTCTATCTCAGCTGAAGAAAACCATGTATCTCTCAAAGTAAAACCATTGGTGTTAGTTCTTTGTGAGAATTGAGTTAGTTTTTCAGAGGAATACTTCCTGCAAATCACACTTTTCATGGCAGAGAAAGGCTCATTTCTTTAACAAATGGCCGACTTAGCTCAGTTGTAGAAATGCTACCTACCTCTCCAAAGGAAACCATGGATGTTAGTGGCTGCAGCATCCTGCACATTGTTTCCCCGTGAGAGTTTAGATAATTTTGGAAAGGAGCACTTCGTGCATTGTGGGTTTTTCAAGGTGTTGATAGACTGTCTTTCTTGTAAATGTGCCTATTCAGCCGAATTGAAGTAACTCATGGATCTCTCCCAAGACAACCATCTGTTTTAGAAGCAGAATCATGTAGAACATCGTTTCCCTTTGTGAACTGAGTTACTTTTAATTAATACTTGCTGTAACTTAGATGTTTCAAGGTGGGGATAGGATCTGTTTGCTGCAGGTAGCCATGTTCTGCTAAGTTGAAGAAACACATGTATCTATGGACAGAAAACCATGTGTGTTAGAAGTGGGAGCGTGATGCTCATTGTTGTCCAGTTAAAATTGTGTTAGTTTTGGAAAGGAATACTTAACGAAAATCTTAGTTTTCTAGAGGGAGAAAGGCTCATTTCATTCCAAAATGCCCAATTGAGCTTAGTGAAGTTAACACAAGTATCTCTCCAAAAAGAACAATGTGTGTTGGAGGCTGCAGCATCTTGCCACGGGTTTCCCTGTGTGAGTTCACTTAGTTTTTAATGGAATTCTTTCTGGAATATGGGTTTCTCAAGGTTGTGATAGGCTCTCTAAATTGCAAAGAGGCTTCTGCAGCTGAGTTGAGGAAACACATGTATCTGTCTAAAGACAACCATTGATGTTAAAAGCAGTAGCATGTAGAACATTGTTTCCCTGTGAGAACCGAGTTAATTGTTGAAAGGAATACTTCAAGACAATCATAGTTTCCAAGCTGGAGAAAGGCTCATTTAGTTCCAAATAGGCCTATTCACCTGAGTTGAAGGAAAACACGGACCTCTGCAAAGACAACCATTTCTGTTAGAAGCATTGGCATGAAGAACATTGTTTCCAAGCAAGAATGGAGTCGTTTTTGACAGGATTACTTCCTGCAACATAGGTGTTTCAGGGTGGGGATAGGATCTGTTAGCTCCATTACAGGCCTATTCAGCTAAGTTGAAGGAAAACATATATCACTTCAAAAAAACCATCTTAGTTAGAAAGTGAAACATTTTGCATATTGTATCCTGTGACTGTCGATTTAGCTTTTGAAAGGGATCCTTCCTGCAACATAGGATTTTCAAAGAGGAGATAGGTACGTTTGCTTAAATAGGCCTATACAACTAAGAGGAAGAAACACATATATCAGGCAGAGGAAAACCATCTGTGTTCGAAGCATAAGCATCTAATTCATTGCTACCCTGTTAGAATTCTGTTAGTTTTTGACAGCAATACATCCTCTAAATCATTGTTTTGAAGCAGGAGAAAGGCTCTGTGTGATCCAGATAGGCCTTTTCAGCTATTTTGAAAGAACACATCTATCCTTCAGTAGAAATTCATCATTGTAAGAAGCACGAGTATTAGAACCTTGTTGCCCAGTGAGAATTGAGTTCATTTCTCACAGGAATACTTCCAGAATATCACAGTTTTCATGATGGGGAAAGGCTCACTTTGTTCACAATAGACCTATTCAGCTGAGCTGAAGAAACACATGTACCTGTCCAAAGACCACCAACAGTAGTAGAAGGATTGGCATGTAGAACGTGGTTTGCAAGTGAGAACTTAGTTAATTTTTGAAAGGAATACTTCCTGGATATCATAGTTTTAAAGGAGGAGAAAGGCTTATTTTACTCCACATGGCTGATTCAACTGAGTTGAAGAAACACATGAATCTCGCTAAAGGAAACTTTCTGTCTTAGAGGTTGCAGCGTCATGCACATTCTTTCCCAGAGACTTGAGTTGTACTTGAAGGGAATACATCTTGCAGCGTGGTTTTTCCCAGGTCGGGATAGGCTCTATTTGCTTCAAATCCGACTGTTTAGCTAAGGTGAGGACACAATGTATCTCTCGGTAGGAAATCTTCAGTGTTAGAAGCCGGAGTTTCAAGCACATTTTTTCCCTGTAAGTAATACATCAATAAAATCATAATTGTCTAGGTTTACAAAGCCTCTTTTAGAACCAAATAGTCCTGTTCAATTGAGTTGAAGAAACACATGTATCTCTCCAAAGGAAACCATCTATACTAGACCTTGCAGTGTCCTGCACATTGTTTCCCACATAGTTGAGTTAGTTTGTGAAAGGAATACATCTTGCAGCGTGTGTTTTCCTAGGTCGGGATAGGCTATGGGTGCTTCCCATCGGCCTGTTTAGCTAAGGTGAGGAAGCACATGTATCTCTCAGAAGGAAATCTTCAGTGTTAGAAGCAGGAGCTTCAATCACATTTTGTCCCTGTAATAATTGAGTAAGTTTTGGAAAGGAATAATTCCCTAAAATCATAATTTTCAACACTTAGAAAGGCTCATTTTGTTCCAAATTGGCCTATTCAGTTGAGTTGAAGAAACACAAGTATCTCTCCAAAGACACCCATGTTTGTAGAACAGAATGATGTAGAACATTGTTCTCTGTGAGAATAGAATTAGTTTTGCAAGGTATACTGCCTGCAACTTAGGTGGTTCAAGTTGGAGATAGGCTCTGTTTGCTCAAACTGGGCCAAGTGAGTTTCGATGTAGAAACACATTTATCGCTCCAAAAAATCATCTTTCTTAGAATCAGGAGGCTCGAGAACACTGTTTCCCTGTGAGAATTAAGTTAGTTTAGGAAGGAATACTGCCTGAAAACCATACTTTTCATGGTGGAGAAACGGTCACGTTGTTGCAAATAGGCCTGTTGAACTGAGTTGGAGAAACACATGTATATCTCCACAGACACCCATCTGTCCTTGAAGCAGGATGATGTGGGCTACTGATTTATTTGAGAATTGTGTTAGGTTTTCAAGGAATCCTTCCTGCAAATTAGGAGTTTCAAGGCGGAGATACACTGTGCATGCTCCAATTAGGCCTCTTCAGTGAATTTCAAGACACACATGTATCTCTCGGAGGACAACCTTCTGTGTATGAATCAGAAGCAGATAGCACATTGTGGCATAGTGAGAATTGAGCTAATTTTGAAAAAAAACACTTCGTGAGAATCTATGTTTTCAACGGATATGTAGGTTCTGTTCATTCCAAATAGGCCATGTCAGCTAAGGTAAGGAAACCAATGTATCTCTCCAAAGGAAAACATGGGTGTTGGAAGCACGAGCTTCAAGCACATTGTTTCCCGGGTATAATTCATTGAGTTTTTGAAAGCACAGCTGCCTGAAAATCATCATTTACAAGATGGAGAAAGGCTCATTTTGTTCCAAATAGCAGTATTCAGCTGATTTGGAGAAACACATGTGTCTCACCAGAGAAGACCTTGTCTGTAAAAAGCAGTAGGATGAAGAACGTTGTTTTGAAGGGATAACTGTCTTAGTTATTTAAGGAATACATCCTGCAAATCATAGTTTTCAAGGTGGATATGAGCTAAGTTTGCTCTAATTGGCCTACTCAGCACACCTGAAGAAACACATATATCACTCCAAAGAAAACCATCAGTCTTAGAAGCTGCGACATCGAGCGCATTGCTTTCTCTTGTGAAACGGTTAAGTATTTGAAAAGAATACCTCCTGTAACAAAGGGCTTTCAAGGTGGAGATAGGCTCTGTTTGCTCCAACTAGACCTATTCATGTGAGTGGAAAAATCTCATGAATCTCTCCAAAGTAAACCATGTGTGTTACATGCTGTAGCATCTATCATCCTGTTTCCCTGTGAAAATCAATTGAGGTTTTGAAAGGAATACTGCCTGCTACTCAAGTGTTTGAAGGTAAAGATAGGTTCTGTTTCCTCCAAACAGTCCTATTCAGACACCCTGAAGAAACACATACATCTATGCATATAATCCATTTCTGTTTTAAGCAGAAGCATCTAGCACACTGTTTCCCTGTGAGAATTCAGTCAGTTGTGAAAGGAATACTTTCTGCAATGTAGATGTTTCAAGGTGAAGATATGTTCTCTTTCTTCCAATTAAGCCTATTCAGCTGACTTGAAGAAACACATATATCTCTCCAAATAAACCTACCACATCAGAAGCTGTAGCAGTTACCATATTGTTTCTGTGTGAGAATCGAATTCTGTTTTTCTTGGAATGTTCCTACAACTTACATGTTTCAAGGTGAACATAGGCTCAGTTAGCTCCAAATAGGCCTGTCTATCTCAGCTGAAGAAAACCATGTATCTCTCAAAGTAAAACCATTGGTGTTAGAGGAACGACAGTCTAGCGTATTGTTCTTTGTGAGAATTGAGTTAGTTTTTCAGAGGAATACTTCCTGCAAATCACACTTTTCATGGCAGAGAAAGGCTCATTTCTTTAACAAATGGCCGACTTAGCTCAGTTGTAGAAATGCTACCTACCTCTCCAAAGGAAACCATGGATGTTAGTGGCTGCAGCATCCTGCACATTGTTTCCCCGTGAGAGTTTAGATAATTTTGGAAAGGAGCACTTCGTGCATTGTGGGTTTTTCAAGGTGTTGATAGACTGTCTTTCTTGTAAATGTGCCTATTCAGCCGAATTGAAGTAACTCATGGATCTCTCCCAAGACAACCATCTGTTTTAGAAGCAGAATCATGTAGAATATCGTTTCCCTTTGTGAACTGAGTTACTTTTAATTAATACTTGCTGTAACTTAGATGTTTCAAGGTGGGGATAGGATCTGTTTGCTGCAGGTAGCCATGTTCTGCTAAGTTGAAGAAACACATGTATCTATGGACAGAAAACCATGTGTGTTAGAAGTGGGAGCGTGATGCTCATTGTTGTCCAGTTAAAATTGTGTTAGTTTTGGAAAGGAATACTTAACGAAAATCTTAGTTTTCTAGAGGGAGAAAGGCTCATTTCATTCCAAAATGCCCAATTGAGCTTAGTGAAGTTAACACAAGTATCTCTCCAAAAAGAACAATGTGTGTTGGAGGCTGCAGCATCTTGCCACGGGTTTCCCTGTGTGAGTTCACTTAGTTTTTAATGGAATTCTTTCTGGAATATGGGTTTCTCAAGGTTGTGATAGGCTCTCTAAATTGCAAAGAGGCTTCTGCAGCTGAGTTGAGGAAACACATGTATCTGTCTAAAGACAACCATTGATGTTAAAAGCAGTAGCATGTAGAACATTGTTTCCCTGTGAGAACCGAGTTAATTGTTGAAAGGAATACTTCAAGACAATCATAGTTTCCAAGCTGGAGAAAGGCTCATTTAGTTCCAAATAGGCCTATTCACCTGAGTTGAAGGAAAACACGGACCTCTGCAAAGACAACCATTTCTGTTAGAAGCATTGGCATGAAGAACATTGTTTCCAAGCAAGAATGGAGTCGTTTTTGACAGGATTACTTCCTGCAACATAGGTGTTTCAGGGTGGGGATAGGATCTGTTAGCTCCATTATAGGCCTATTCAGCTAAGTTGAAGGAAAACATATATCACTTCAAAAAAACCATCTTAGTTAGAAAGTGAAACATTTTGCATATTGTATCCTGTGACTGTCGATTTAGCTTTTGAAAGGGATCCTTCCTGCAACATAGGATTTTCAAAGAGGAGATAGGTACGTTTGCTTAAATAGGCCTATACAACTAAGAGGAAGAAACACATATATCAGGCAGAGGAAAACCATCTGTGTTCGAAGCATAAGCATCTAATTCATTGCTACCCTGTTAGAATTCTGTTAGTTTTTGACAGCAATACATCCTCTAAATCATTGTTTTGAAGCAGGAGAAAGGCTCTGTGTGATCCAGATAGGCCTTTTCAGCTATTTTGAAAGAACACATCTATCCTTCAGTAGAAATTCATCATTGTAAGAAGCACGAGTATTAGAACCTTGTTGCCCAGTGAGAATTGAGTTCATTTCTCACAGGAATACTTCCAGAATATCACAGTTTTCATGATGGGGAAAGGCTCACTTTGTTCACAATAGACCTATTCAGCTGAGCTGAAGAAACACATGTACCTGTCCAAAGACCACCAACAGTAGTAGAAGGATTGGCATGTAGAACGTGGTTTGCAAGTGAGAACTTAGTTAATTTTTGAAAGGAATACTTCCTGGATATCATAGTTTTAAAGGAGGAGAAAGGCTTATTTTACTCCACATGGCTGATTCAACTGAGTTGAAGAAACACATGAATCTCGCTAAAGGAAACTTTCTGTCTTAGAGGTTGCAGCGTCATGCACATTCTTTCCCAGAGACTTGAGTTGTACTTGAAGGGAATACATCTTGCAGCGTGGTTTTTCCCAGGTCGGGATAGGCTCTATTTGCTTCAAATCCGACTGTTTAGCTAAGGTGAGGACACAATGTATCTCTCGGTAGGAAATCTTCAGTGTTAGAAGCCGTAGTTTCAAGCACATTTTTTCCCTGTAAGTAATACATCAATAAAATCATAATTGTCTAGGTTTACAAAGCCTCTTTTAGAACCAAATAGTCCTGTTCAATTGAGTTGAAGAAACACATGTATCTCTCCAAAGGAAACCATCTATACTAGACCTTGCAGTGTCCTGCACATTGTTTCCCACATAGTTGAGTTAGTTTGTGAAAGGAATACATCTTGCAGCGTGTGTTTTCCTAGGTCGGGATAGGCTATGGGTGCTTCCCATCGGCCTGTTTAGCTAAGGTGAGGAAGCACATGTATCTCTCAGAAGGAAATCTTCAGTGTTAGAAGCAGGAGCTTCAATCACATTTTGTCCCTGTAATAATTGAGTAAGTTTTGGAAAGGAATAATTCCCTAAAATCATAATTTTCAACACTTAGAAAGGCTCATTTTGTTCCAAATTGGCCTATTCAGTTGAGTTGAAGAAACACAAGTATCTCTCCAAAGACACCCATGTTTGTAGAACAGAATGATGTAGAACATTGTTCTCTGTGAGAATAGAATTAGTTTTGCAAGGTATACTGCCTGCAACTTAGGTGGTTCAAGTTGGAGATAGGCTCTGTTTGCTCAAACTGGGCCAAGTGAGTTTCGATGTAGAAACACATGTATCGCTCCAAAAAATCATCTTTCTTAGAATCAGGAGGCTCGAGAACACTGTTTCCCTGTGAGAATTAAGTTAGTTTAGGAAGGAATACTGCCTGAAAACCATACTTTTCATGGTGGAGAAACGGTCACGTTGTTGCAAATAGGCCTGTTGAACTGAGTTGGAGAAACACATGTATATCTCCACAGACACCCATCTGTCCTTGAAGCAGGATGATGTGGGCTACTGATTTATTTGAGAATTGTGTTAGGTTTTCAAGGAATCCTTCCTGCAAATTAGGAGTTTCAAGGCGGAGATACACTGTGCATGCTCCAATTAGGCCTCTTCAGTGAATTTCAAGACACACATGTATCTCTCGGAGGACAACCTTCTGTGTATGAATCAGAAGCAGATAGCACATTGTGGCATAGTGAGAATTGAGCTAATTTTGAAAAAAAACACTTCGTGAGAATCTATGTTTTCAACGGATATGTAGGTTCTGTTCATTCCAAATAGGCCATGTCAGCTAAGGTAAGGAAACCAATGTATCTCTCCAAAGGAAAACATGGGTGTTGGAAGCACGAGCTTCAAGCACATTGTTTCCCGGGTATAATTCATTGAGTTTTTGAAAGCACAGCTGCCTGAAAATCATCATTTACAAGATGGAGAAAGGCTCATTTTGTTCCAAATAGCAGTATTCAGCTGATTTGGAGAAACACATGTGTCTCACCAGAGAAGACCTTGTCTGTAAAAAGCAGTAGGATGAAGAACGTTGTTTTGAAGGGATAACTGTCTTAGTTATTTAAGGAATACATCCTGCAAATCATAGTTTTCAAGGTGGATATGAGCTAAGTTTGCTCTAATTGGCCTACTCAGCACACCTGAAGAAACACATATATCACTCCAAAGAAAACCATCAGTCTTAGAAGCTGCGACATCGAGCGCATTGCTTTCTCTTGTGAAACGGTTAAGTATTTGAAAAGAATACCTCATGTAACAAAGGGCTTTCAAGGTGGAGATAGGCTCTGTTTGCTCCAACTAGACCTATTCATGTGAGTGGAAAAATCTCATGAATCTCTCCAAAGTAAACCATGTGTGTTACATGCTGTAGCATCTATCATCCTGTTTCCCTGTGAAAATCAATTGAGGTTTTGAAAGGAATACTGCCTGCTACTCAAGTGTTTGAAGGTAAAGATAGGTTCTGTTTCCTCCAAACAGTCCTATTCAGACACCCTGAAGAAACACATACATCTATGCATATAATCCATTTCTGTTTTAAGCAGAAGCATCTAGCACACTGTTTCCCTGTGAGAATTCAGTCAGTTGTGAAAGGAATACTTTCTGCAACGTAGATGTTTCAAGGTGAAGATATGTTCTCTTTCTTCCAATTAAGCCTATTCAGCTGACTTGAAGAAACACATATATCTCTCCAAATAAACCTACCACATCAGAAGCTGTAGCAGTTACCATATTGTTTCTGTGTGAGAATCGAATTCTGTTTTTCTTGGAATGTTCCTACAACTTACATGTTTCAAGGTGAACATAGGCTCAGTTAGCTCCAAATAGGCCTGTCTATCTCAGCTGAAGAAAACCATGTATCTCTCAAAGTAAAACCATTGGTGTTAGAGGAACGACAGTCTAGCGTATTGTTCTTTGTGAGAATTGAGTTAGTTTTTCAGAGGAATACTTCCTGCAAATCACACTTTTCATGGCAGAGAAAGGCTCATTTCTTTAACAAATGGCCGACTTAGCTCAGTTGTAGAAATGCTACCTACCTCTCCAAAGGAAACCATGGATGTTAGTGGCTGCAGCATCCTGCACATTGTTTCCCCGTGAGAGTTTAGATAATTTTGGAAAGGAGCACTTCGTGCATTGTGGGTTTTTCAAGGTGTTGATAGACTGTCTTTCTTGTAAATGTGCCTATTCAGCCGAATTGAAGTAACTCATGGATCTCTCCCAAGACAACCATCTGTTTTAGAAGCAGAATCATGTAGAACATCGTTTCCCTTTGTGAACTGAGTTACTTTTAATTAATACTTGCTGTAACTTAGATGTTTCAAGGTGGGGATAGGATCTGTTTGCTGCATGTAGCCATGTTCTGCTAAGTTGAAGAAACACATGTATCTATGGACAGAAAACCATGTGTGTTAGAAGTGGGAGCGTGATGCTCATTGTTGTCCAGTTAAAATTGTGTTAGTTTTGGAAAGGAATACTTAAGGAAAATCTTAGTTTTCTAGAGGGAGAAAGGCTCATTTCATTCCAAAATGCCCAATTGAGCTTAGTGAAGTTAACACAAGTATCTCTCCAAAAAGAACAATGTGTGTTGGAGGCTGCAGCATCTTGCCACGGGTTTCCCTGTGTGAGTTCACTTAGTTTTTAATGGAATTCTTTCTGGAATATGGGTTTCTCAAGGTTGTGATAGGCTCTCTAAATTGCAAAGAGGCTTCTGCAGCTGAGTTGAGGAAACACATGTATCTGTCTAAAGACAACCATTGATGTTAAAAGCAGTAGCATGTAGAACATTGTTTCCCTGTGAGAACTGAGTTAATTGTTGAAAGGAATACTTCAAGACAATCATAGTTTCCAAGCTGGAGAAAGGCTCATTTAGTTCCAAATAGGCCTATTCACCTGAGTTGAAGGAAAACACGGACCTCTGCAAAGACAACCATTTCTGTTAGAAGCATTGGCATGAAGAACATTGTTTCCAAGCAAGAATGGAGTCGTTTTTGACAGGATTACTTCCTGCAACATAGGTGTTTCAGGGTGGGGATAGGATCTGTTAGCTCCATTATAGGCCTATTCAGCTAAGTTGAAGGAAAACATATTTCACTTCAAAAAACCATCTTAGTTAGAAAGTGAAACATTTTGCATATTGTATCCTGTGACTGTCGATTTAGCTTTTGAAAGGGATCCTTCCTGCAACATAGGATTTTTCAAAGAGGAGATAGGCTACGTTTGCTTAAATAGGCCTATACAACTAAGAGGAAGAAACACATATATCAGGCAGAGGAAAACCATCTGTGTTCGAAGCATAAGCATCTAATTCATTGCTACCCTGTTAGAATTCTGTTAGTTTTTGACAGCAATACATCCTCTAAATCATTGTTTTGAAGCAGGAGAAAGGCTCTGTGTGATCCAGATAGGCCTTTTCAGCTATTTTGAAAGAACACATCTATCCTTCAGTAGAAATTCATCATTGTAAGAAGCACGAGTATTAGAACCTTGTTGCCCAGTGAGAATTGAGTTCATTTCTCACAGGAATACTTCCAGAATATCACAGTTTTCATGATGGGGAAAGGCTCACTTTGTTCACAATAGACCTATTCAGCTGAGCTGAAGAAACACATGTACCTGTCCAAAGACCACCAACAGTAGTAGAAGGATTGGCATGTAGAACGTGGTTTGCAAGTGAGAACTTAGTTAATTTTTGAAAGGAATACTTCCTGGATATCATAGTTTTAAAGGAGGAGAAAGGCTTATTTTACTCCACATGGCTGATTCAACTGAGTTGAAGAAACACATGAATCTCGCTAAAGGAAACTTTCTGTCTTAGAGGTTGCAGCGTCATGCACATTCTTTCCCAGAGACTTGAGTTGTACTTGAAGGGAATACATCTTGCAGCGTGGTTTTTCCCAGGTCGGGATAGGCTCTATTTGCTTCAAATCCGACTGTTTAGCTAAGGTGAGGACACAATGTATCTCTCGGTAGGAAATCTTCAGTGTTAGAAGCCGTAGTTTCAAGCACATTTTTTCCCTGTAAGTAATACATCAATAAAATCATAATTGTCTAGGTTTACAAAGCCTCTTTTAGAACCAAATAGTCCTGTTCAATTGAGTTGAAGAAACACATGTATCTCTCCAAAGGAAACCATCTATACTAGACCTTGCAGTGTCCTGCACATTGTTTCCCACATAGTTGAGTTAGTTTGTGAAAGGAATACATCTTGCAGCGTGTGTTTTCCTAGGTCGGGATAGGCTATGGGTGCTTCCCATCGGCCTGTTTAGCTAAGGTGAGGAAGCACATGTATCTCTCAGAAGGAAATCTTCAGTGTTAGAAGCAGGAGCTTCAATCACATTTTGTCCCTGTAATAATTGAGTAAGTTTTGGAAAGGAATAATTCCCTAAAATCATAATTTTCAACACTTAGAAAGGCTCATTTTGTTCCAAATTGGCCTATTCAGTTGAGTTGAAGAAACACAAGTATCTCTCCAAAGACACCCATGTTTGTAGAACAGAATGATGTAGAACATTGTTCTCTGTGAGAATAGAATTAGTTTTGCAAGGTATACTGCCTGCAACTTAGGTGGTTCAAGTTGGAGATAGGCTCTGTTTGCTCAAACTGGGCCAAGTGAGTTTCGATGTAGAAACACATTTATCGCTCCAAAAAATCATCTTTCTTAGAATCAGGAGGCTCGAGAACACTGTTTCCCTGTGAGAATTAAGTTAGTTTAGGAAGGAATACTGCCTGAAAACCATACTTTTCATGGTGGAGAAACGGTCACGTTGTTGCAAATAGGCCTGTTGAACTGAGTTGGAGAAACACATGTATATCTCCACAGACACCCATCTGTCCTTGAAGCAGGATGATGTGGGCTACTGATTTATTTGAGAATTGTGTTAGGTTTTCAAGGAATCCTTCCTGCAAATTAGGAGTTTCAAGGCGGAGATACACTGTGCATGCTCCAATTAGGCCTCTTCAGTGAATTTCAAGACACACATGTATCTCTCGGAGGACAACCTTCTGTGTATGAATCAGAAGCAGATAGCACATTGTGGCATAGTGAGAATTGAGCTAATTTTGAAAAAAAACACTTCGTGAGAATCTATGTTTTCAACGGATATGTAGGTTCTGTTCATTCCAAATAGGCCATGTCAGCTAAGGTAAGGAAACCAATGTATCTCTCCAAAGGAAAACATGGGTGTTGGAAGCACGAGCTTCAAGCACATTGTTTCCCGGGTATAATTCATTGAGTTTTTGAAAGCACAGCTGCCTGAAAATCATCATTTACAAGATGGAGAAAGGCTCATTTTGTTCCAAATAGCAGTATTCAGCTGATTTGGAGAAACACATGTGTCTCACCAGAGAAGACCTTGTCTGTAAAAAGCAGTAGGATGAAGAACGTTGTTTTGAAGGGATAACTGTCTTAGTTATTTAAGGAATACATCCTGCAAATCATAGTTTTCAAGGTGGATATGAGCTAAGTTTGCTCTAATTGGCCTACTCAGCACACCTGAAGAAACACATATATCACTCCAAAGAAAACCATCAGTCTTAGAAGCTGCGACATCGAGCGCATTGCTTTCTCTTGTGAAACGGTTAAGTATTTGAAAAGAATACCTCATGTAACAAAGGGCTTTCAAGGTGGAGATAGGCTCTGTTTGCTCCAACTAGACCTATTCATGTGAGTGGAAAAATCTCATGAATCTCTCCAAAGTAAACCATGTGTGTTACATGCTGTAGCATCTATCATCCTGTTTCCCTGTGAAAATCAATTGAGGTTTTGAAAGGAATACTGCCTGCTACTCAAGTGTTTGAAGGTAAAGATAGGTTCTGTTTCCTCCAAACAGTCCTATTCAGACACCCTGAAGAAACACATACATCTATGCATATAATCCATTTCTGTTTTAAGCAGAAGCATCTAGCACACTGTTTCCCTGTGAGAATTCAGTCAGTTGTGAAAGGAATACTTTCTGCAACGTAGATGTTTCAAGGTGAAGATATGTTCTCTTTCTTCCAATTAAGCCTATTCAGCTGACTTGAAGAAACACATATATCTCTCCAAATAAACCTACCACATCAGAAGCTGTAGCAGTTACCATATTGTTTCTGTGTGAGAATCGAATTCTGTTTTTCTTGGAATGTTCCTACAACTTACATGTTTCAAGGTGAACATAGGCTCAGTTAGCTCCAAATAGGCCTGTCTATCTCAGCTGAAGAAAACCATGTATCTCTCAAAGTAAAACCATTGGTGTTAGAGGAACGACAGTCTAGCGTATTGTTCTTTGTGAGAATTGAGTTAGTTTTTCAGAGGAATACTTCCTGCAAATCACACTTTTCATGGCAGAGAAAGGCTCATTTCTTTAACAAATGGCCGACTTAGCTCAGTTGTAGAAATGCTACCTACCTCTCCAAAGGAAACCATGGATGTTAGTGGCTGCAGCATCCTGCACATTGTTTCCCCGTGAGAGTTTAGATAATTTTGGAAAGGAGCACTTCGTGCATTGTGGGTTTTTCAAGGTGTTGATAGACTGTCTTTCTTGTAAATGTGCCTATTCAGCCGAATTGAAGTAACTCATGGATCTCTCCCAAGACAACCATCTGTTTTAGAAGCAGAATCATGTAGAACATCGTTTCCCTTTGTGAACTGAGTTACTTTTAATTAATACTTGCTGTAACTTAGATGTTTCAAGGTGGGGATAGGATCTGTTTGCTGCATGTAGCCATGTTCTGCTAAGTTGAAGAAACACATGTATCTATGGACAGAAAACCATGTGTGTTAGAAGTGGGAGCGTGATGCTCATTGTTGTCCAGTTAAAATTGTGTTAGTTTTGGAAAGGAATACTTAAGGAAAATCTTAGTTTTCTAGAGGGAGAAAGGCTCATTTCATTCCAAAATGCCCAATTGAGCTTAGTGAAGTTAACACAAGTATCTCTCCAAAAAGAACAATGTGTGTTGGAGGCTGCAGCATCTTGCCACGGGTTTCCCTGTGTGAGTTCACTTAGTTTTTAATGGAATTCTTTCTGGAATATGGGTTTCTCAAGGTTGTGATAGGCTCTCTAAATTGCAAAGAGGCTTCTGCAGCTGAGTTGAGGAAACACATGTATCTGTCTAAAGACAACCATTGATGTTAAAAGCAGTAGCATGTAGAACATTGTTTCCCTGTGAGAACTGAGTTAATTGTTGAAAGGAATACTTCAAGACAATCATAGTTTCCAAGCTGGAGAAAGGCTCATTTAGTTCCAAATAGGCCTATTCACCTGAGTTGAAGGAAAACACGGACCTCTGCAAAGACAACCATTTCTGTTAGAAGCATTGGCATGAAGAACATTGTTTCCAAGCAAGAATGGAGTCGTTTTTGACAGGATTACTTCCTGCAACATAGGTGTTTCAGGGTGGGGATAGGATCTGTTAGCTCCATTATAGGCCTATTCAGCTAAGTTGAAGGAAAACATATTTCACTTCAAAAAACCATCTTAGTTAGAAAGTGAAACATTTTGCATATTGTATCCTGTGACTGTCGATTTAGCTTTTGAAAGGGATCCTTCCTGCAACATAGGATTTTTCAAAGAGGAGATAGGCTACGTTTGCTTAAATAGGCCTATACAACTAAGAGGAAGAAACACATATATCAGGCAGAGGAAAACCATCTGTGTTCGAAGCATAAGCATCTAATTCATTGCTACCCTGTTAGAATTCTGTTAGTTTTTGACAGAAATACATCCTCTAAATCATTGTTTTGAAGCAGGAGAAAGGCTCTGTGTGATCCAGATAGGCCTTTTCAGCTATTTTGAAAGAACACATCTATCCTTCAGTAGAAATTCATCATTGTAAGAAGCACGAGTATTAGAACCTTGTTGCCCAGTGAGAATTGAGTTCATTTCTCACAGGAATACTTCCAGAATATCACAGTTTTCATGATGGGGAAAGGCTCACTTTGTTCACAATAGACCTATTCAGCTGAGCTGAAGAAACACATGTACCTGTCCAAAGACCACCAACAGTAGTAGAAGGATTGGCATGTAGAACGTGGTTTGCAAGTGAGAACTTAGTTAATTTTTGAAAGGAATACTTCCTGGATATCATAGTTTTAAAGGAGGAGAAAGGCTTATTTTACTCCACATGGCTGATTCAACTGAGTTGAAGAAACACATGAATCTCGCTAAAGGAAACTTTCTGTCTTAGAGGTTGCAGCGTCATGCACATTCTTTCCCAGAGACTTGAGTTGTACTTGAAGGGAATACATCTTGCAGCGTGGTTTTTCCCAGGTCGGGATAGGCTCTATTTGCTTCAAATCCGACTGTTTAGCTAAGGTGAGGACACAATGTATCTCTCGGTAGGAAATCTTCAGTGTTAGAAGCCGTAGTTTCAAGCACATTTTTTCCCTGTAAGTAATACATCAATAAAATCATAATTGTCTAGGTTTACAAAGCCTCTTTTAGAACCAAATAGTCCTGTTCAATTGAGTTGAAGAAACACATGTATCTCTCCAAAGGAAACCATCTATACTAGACCTTGCAGTGTCCTGCACATTGTTTCCCACATAGTTGAGTTAGTTTGTGAAAGGAATACATCTTGCAGCGTGTGTTTTCCTAGGTCGGGATAGGCTATGGGTGCTTCCCATCGGCCTGTTTAGCTAAGGTGAGGAAGCACATGTATCTCTCAGAAGGAAATCTTCAGTGTTAGAAGCAGGAGCTTCAATCACATTTTGTCCCTGTAATAATTGAGTAAGTTTTGGAAAGGAATAATTCCCTAAAATCATAATTTTCAACACTTAGAAAGGCTCATTTTGTTCCAAATTGGCCTATTCAGTTGAGTTGAAGAAACACAAGTATCTCTCCAAAGACACCCATGTTTGTAGAACAGAATGATGTAGAACATTGTTCTCTGTGAGAATGGAATTAGTTTTGCAAGGTATACTGCCTGCAACTTAGGTGGTTCAAGTTGGAGATAGGCTCTGTTTGCTCAAACTGGGCCAAGTGAGTTTCGATGTAGAAACACATGTATCGCTCCAAAAAATCATCTTTCTTAGAATCAGGAGGCTCGAGAACACTGTTTCCCTGTGAGAATTAAGTTAGTTTAGGAAG
The DNA here is from genome assembly GCF_047511655.1 of Castor canadensis. Classification (NCBI taxonomy): domain Eukaryota; kingdom Metazoa; phylum Chordata; class Mammalia; order Rodentia; family Castoridae; genus Castor; species Castor canadensis. The sequence goes on from NC_133395.1 coordinate 94,470,442, forward strand.
GAATACTGCCTGAAAACCATACTTTTCGTGGTGGAGAAACGGTCACGTTGTTGCAAATAGGCCTGTTGAACTGAGTTGGAGAAACACATGTATATCTCCACAGACACCCATCTGTCCTTGAAGCAGGATGATGTGGGCTACTGATTTATTTGAGAATTGTGTTAGGTTTTCAAGGAATCCTTCCTGCAAATTAGGAGTTTCAAGGCGGAGATACACTGTGCATGCTCCAATTAGGCCTCTTCAGTGAATTTCAAGACACACATGTATCTCTCGGAGGACAACCTTCTGTGTATGAATCAGAAGCAGATAGCACATTGTGGCATAGTGAGAATTGAGCTAATTTTGAAAAAAAACACTTCGTGAGAATCTATGTTTTCAACGGATATGTAGGTTCTGTTCATTCCAAATAGGCCATGTCAGCTAAGGTAAGGAAACCAATGTATCTCTCCAAAGGAAAACATGGGTGTTGGAAGCACGAGCTTCAAGCACATTGTTTCCCGGGTATAATTCATTGAGTTTTTGAAAGCACAGCTGCCTGAAAATCATCATTTACAAGATGGAGAAAGGCTCATTTTGTTCCAAATAGCAGTATTCAGCTGATTTGGAGAAACACATGTGTCTCACCAGAGAAGACCTTGTCTGTAAAAAGCAGTAGGATGAAGAACGTTGTTTTGAAGGGATAACTGTCTTAGTTATTTAAGGAATACATCCTGCAAATCATAGTTTTCAAGGTGGATATGAGCTAAGTTTGCTCTAATTGGCCTACTCAGCACACCTGAAGAAACACATATATCACTCCAAAGAAAACCATCAGTCTTAGAAGCTGCGACATCGAGCGCATTGCTTTCTCTTGTGAAACGGTTAAGTATTTGAAAAGAATACCTCCTGTAACAAAGGGCTTTCAAGGTGGAGATAGGCTCTGTTTGCTCCAACTAGACCTATTCATGTGAGTGGAAAAATCTCATGAATCTCTCCAAAGTAAACCATGTGTGTTACATGCTGTAGCATCTATCATCCTGTTTCCCTGTGAAAATCAATTGAGGTTTTGAAAGGAATACTGCCTGCTACTCAAGTGTTTGAAGGTAAAGATAGGTTCTGTTTCCTCCAAACAGTCCTATTCAGACACCCTGAAGAAACACATACATCTATGCATATAATCCATTTCTGTTTTAAGCAGAAGCATCTAGCACACTGTTTCCCTGTGAGAATTCAGTCAGTTGTGAAAGGAATACTTTCTGCAACGTAGATGTTTCAAGGTGAAGATATGTTCTCTTTCTTCCAATTAAGCCTATTCAGCTGACTTGAAGAAACACATATATCTCTCCAAATAAACCTACCACATCAGAAGCTGTAGCAGTTACCATATTGTTTCTGTGTGAGAATCGAATTCTGTTTTTCTTGGAATGTTCCTACAACTTACATGTTTCAAGGTGAACATAGGCTCAGTTAGCTCCAAATAGGCCTGTCTATCTCAGCTGAAGAAAACCATGTATCTCTCAAAGTAAAACCATTGGTGTTAGAGGAATGACAGTCTAGCGTATTGTTCTTTGTGAGAATTTAGTTAGTTTTTCAGAGGAATACTTCCTGCAAATCACACTTTTCATGGCAGAGAAAGGCTCATTTCTTTAACAAATGGCCGACTTAGCTCAGTTGTAGAAATGCTACCTACCTCTCCAAAGGAAACCATGGATGTTAGTGGCTGCAGCATCCTGCACATTGTTTCCCCGTGAGAGTTTAGATAATTTTGGAAAGGACCACTTCGTGCATTGTGGGTTTTTCAAGGTGTTGATAGACTGTCTTTCTTGTAAATGTGCCTATTCAGCCGAATTGAAGTAACTCATGGATCTCTCCCAAGACAACCATCTGTTTTAGAAGCAGAATCATGTAGAACATCGTTTCCCTTTGTGAACTGAGTTACTTTTAATTAATACTTGCTGTAACTTAGATGTTTCAAGGTGGGGATAGGATCTGTTTGCTGCAGGTAGCCATGTTCTGCTAAGTTGAAGAAACACATGTATCTATGGACAGAAAACCATGTGTGTTAGAAGTGGGAGCGTGATGCTCATTGTTGTCCAGTTAAAATTGTGTTAGTTTTGGAAAGGAATACTTAAGGAAAATCTTAGTTTTCTAGAGGGAGAAAGGCTCATTTCATTCCAAAATGCCCAATTGAGCTTAGTGAAGTTAACACAAGTATCTCTCCAAAAAGAACAATGTGTGTTGGAGGCTGCAGCATCTTGCCACGGGTTTCCCTGTGTGAGTTCACTTAGTTTTTAATGGAATTCTTTCTGGAATATGGGTTTCTCAAGGTTGTGATAGGCTCTCTAAATTGCAAAGAGGCTTCTGCAGCTGAGTTGAGGAAACACATGTATCTGTCTAAAGACAACCATTGATGTTAAAAGCAGTAGCATGTAGAACATTGTTTCCCTGTGAGAACCGAGTTAATTGTTGAAAGGAATACTTCAAGACAATCATAGTTTCCAAGCTGGAGAAAGGCTCATTTAGTTCCAAATAGGCCTATTCACCTGAGTTGAAGGAAAACACGGACCTCTGCAAAGACAACCATTTCTGTTAGAAGCATTGGCATGAAGAACATTGTTTCCAAGCAAGAATGGAGTCGTTTTTGACAGGATTACTTCCTGCAACATAGGTGTTTCAGGGTGGGGATAGGATCTGTTAGCTCCATTATAGGCCTATTCAGCTAAGTTGAAGGAAAACATATATCACTTCAAAAAAACCATCTTAGTTAGAAAGTGAAACATTTTGCATATTGTATCCTGTGACTGTCGATTTAGCTTTTGAAAGGGATCCTTCCTGCAACATAGGATTTTTCAAAGAGGAGATAGGCTACGTTTGCTTAAATAGGCCTATACAACTAAGAGGAAGAAACACATATATCAGGCAGAGGAAAACCATCTGTGTTCGAAGCATAAGCATCTAATTCATTGCTACCCTGTTAGAATTCTGTTAGTTTTTGACAGCAATACATCCTCTAAATCATTGTTTTGAAGCAGGAGAAAGGCTCTGTGTGATCCAGATAGGCCTTTTCAGCTATTTTGAAAGAACACATCTATCCTTCAGTAGAAATTCATCATTGTAAGAAGCACGAGTATTAGAACCTTGTTGCCCAGTGAGAATTGAGTTCATTTCTCACAGGAATACTTCCAGAATATCACAGTTTTCATGATGGGGAAAGGCTCACTTTGTTCACAATAGACCTATTCAGCTGAGCTGAAGAAACACATGTACCTGTCCAAAGACCACCAACAGTAGTAGAAGGATTGGCATGTAGAACGTGGTTTGCAAGTGAGAACTTAGTTAATTTTTGAAAGGAATACTTCCTGGATATCATAGTTTTAAAGGAGGAGAAAGGCTTATTTTACTCCACATGGCTGATTCAACTGAGTTGAAGAAACACATGAATCTCGCTAAAGGAAACTTTCTGTCTTAGAGGTTGCAGCGTCATGCACATTCTTTCCCAGAGACTTGAGTTGTACTTGAAGGGAATACATCTTGCAGCGTGGTTTTTCCCAGGTCGGGATAGGCTCTATTTGCTTCAAATCCGACTGTTTAGCTAAGGTGAGGACACAATGTATCTCTCGGTAGGAAATCTTCAGTGTTAGAAGCAGGAGTTTCAAGCACATTTTTTCCCTGTAAGTAATACATCAATAAAATCATAATTGTCTAGGTTTACAAAGCCTCTTTTAGAACCAAATAGTCCTGTTCAATTGAGTTGAAGAAACACATGTATCTCTCCAAAGGAAACCATCTATACTAGACCTTGCAGTGTCCTGCACATTGTTTCCCACATAGTTGAGTTAGTTTGTGAAAGGAATACATCTTGCAGCGTGTGTTTTCCTAGGTCGGGATAGGCTATGGGTGCTTCCCATCGGCCTGTTTAGCTAAGGTGAGGAAGCACATGTATCTCTCAGAAGGAAATCTTCAGTGTTAGAAGCAGGAGCTTCAATCACATTTTGTCCCTGTAATAATTGAGTAAGTTTTGGAAAGGAATAATTCCCTAAAATCATAATTTTCAACACTTAGAAAGGCTCATTTTGTTCCAAATTGGCCTATTCAGTTGAGTTGAAGAAACACAAGTATCTCTCCAAAGACACCCATGTTTGTAGAACAGAATGATGTAGAACATTGTTCTCTGTGAGAATAGAATTAGTTTTGCAAGGTATACTGCCTGCAACTTAGGTGGTTCAAGTTGGAGATAGGCTCTGTTTGCTCAAACTGGGCCAAGTGAGTTTCGATGTAGAAACACATGTATCGCTCCAAAAAATCATCTTTCTTAGAATCAGGAGGCTCGAGAACACTGTTTCCCTGTGAGAATTAAGTTAGTTTAGGAAGGAATACTGCCTGAAAACCATACTTTTCGTGGTGGAGAAACGGTCACGTTGTTGCAAATAGGCCTGTTGAACTGAGTTGGAGAAACACATGTATATCTCCACAGACACCCATCTGTCCTTGAAGCAGGATGATGTGGGCTACTGATTTATTTGAGAATTGTGTTAGGTTTTCAAGGAATCCTTCCTGCAAATTAGGAGTTTCAAGGCGGAGATACACTGTGCATGCTCCAATTAGGCCTCTTCAGTGAATTTCAAGACACACATGTATCTCTCGGAGGACAACCTTCTGTGTATGAATCAGAAGCAGATAGCACATTGTGGCATAGTGAGAATTGAGCTAATTTTGAAAAAAAACACTTCGTGAGAATCTATGTTTTCAACGGATATGTAGGTTCTGTTCATTCCAAATAGGCCATGTCAGCTAAGGTAAGGAAACCAATGTATCTCTCCAAAGGAAAACATGGGTGTTGGAAGCACGAGCTTCAAGCACATTGTTTCCCGGGTATAATTCATTGAGTTTTTGAAAGCACAGCTGCCTGAAAATCATCATTTACAAGATGGAGAAAGGCTCATTTTGTTCCAAATAGCAGTATTCAGCTGATTTGGAGAAACACATGTGTCTCACCAGAGAAGACCTTGTCTGTAAAAAGCAGTAGGATGAAGAACGTTGTTTTGAAGGGATAACTGTCTTAGTTATTTAAGGAATACATCCTGCAAATCATAGTTTTCAAGGTGGATATGAGCTAAGTTTGCTCTAATTGGCCTACTCAGCACACCTGAAGAAACACATATATCACTCCAAAGAAAACCATCAGTCTTAGAAGCTGCAACATCGAGCGCATTGCTTTCTCTTGTGAAACGGTTAAGTATTTGAAAAGAATACCTCCTGTAACAAAGGGCTTTCAAGGTGGAGATAGGCTCTGTTTGCTCCAACCAGACCTATTCATGTGAGTGGAAAAATCTCATGAATCTCTCCAAAGTAAACCATGTGTGTTACATGCTGTAGCATCTATCATCCTGTTTCCCTGTGAAAATCAATTGAGGTTTTGAAAGGAATACTGCCTGCTACTCAAGTGTTTGAAGGTAAAGATAGGTTCTGTTTCCTCCAAACAGTCCTATTCAGACACCCTGAAGAAACACATACATCTATGCATATAATCCATTTCTGTTTTAAGCAGAAGCATCTAGCACACTGTTTCCCTGTGAGAATTCAGTCAGTTGTGAAAGGAATACTTTCTGCAACGTAGATGTTTCAAGGTGAAGATATGTTCTCTTTCTTCCAATTAAGCCTATTCAGCTGACTTGAAGAAACACATATATCTCTCCAAATAAACCTACCACATCAGAAGCTGTAGCAGTTACCATATTGTTTCTGTGTGAGAATCGAATTCTGTTTTTCTTGGAATGTTCCTACAACTTACATGTTTCAAGGTGAACATAGGCTCAGTTAGCTCCAAATAGGCCTGTCTATCTCAGCTGAAGAAAACCATGTATCTCTCAAAGTAAAACCATTGGTGTTAGAGGAATGACAGTCTAGCGTATTGTTCTTTGTGAGAATTGAGTTAGTTTTTCAGAGGAATACTTCCTGCAAATCACACTTTTCATGGCAGAGAAAGGCTCATTTCTTTAACAAATGGCCGACTTAGCTCAGTTGTAGAAATGCTACCTACCTCTCCAAAGGAAACCATGGATGTTAGTGGCTGCAGCATCCTGCACATTGTTTCCCCGTGAGAGTTTAGATAATTTTGGAAAGGACCACTTCGTGCATTGTGGGTTTTTCAAGGTGTTGATAGACTGTCTTTCTTGTAAATGTGCCTATTCAGCCGAATTGAAGTAACTCATGGATCTCTCCCAAGACAACCATCTGTTTTAGAAGCAGAATCATGTAGAACATCGTTTCCCTTTGTGAACTGAGTTACTTTTAATTAATACTTGCTGTAACTTAGATGTTTCAAGGTGGGGATAGGATCTGTTTGCTGCAGGTAGCCATGTTCTGCTAAGTTGAAGAAACACATGTATCTATGGACAGAAAACCATGTGTGTTAGAAGTGGGAGCGTGATGCTCATTGTTGTCCAGTTAAAATTGTGTTAGTTTTGGAAAGGAATACTTAAGGAAAATCTTAGTTTTCTAGAGGGAGAAAGGCTCATTTCATTCCAAAATGCCCAATTGAGCTTAGTGAAGTTAACACAAGTATCTCTCCAAAAAGAACAATGTGTGTTGGAGGCTGCAGCATCTTGCCACGGGTTTCCCTGTGTGAGTTCACTTAGTTTTTAATGGAATTCTTTCTGGAATATGGGTTTCTCAAGGTTGTGATAGGCTCTCTAAATTGCAAAGAGGCTTCTGCAGCTGAGTTGAGGAAACACATGTATCTGTCTAAAGACAACCATTGATGTTAAAAGCAGTAGCATGTAGAACATTGTTTCCCTGTGAGAACCGAGTTAATTGTTGAAAGGAATACTTCAAGACAATCATAGTTTCCAAGCTGGAGAAAGGCTCATTTAGTTCCAAATAGGCCTATTCACCTGAGTTGAAGGAAAACACGGACCTCTGCAAAGACAACCATTTCTGTTAGAAGCATTGGCATGAAGAACATTGTTTCCAAGCAAGAATGGAGTCGTTTTTGACAGGATTACTTCCTGCAACATAGGTGTTTCAGGGTGGGGATAGGATCTGTTAGCTCCATTATAGGCCTATTCAGCTAAGTTGAAGGAAAACATATATCACTTCAAAAAAACCATCTTAGTTAGAAAGTGAAACATTTTGCATATTGTATCCTGTGACTGTCGATTTAGCTTTTGAAAGGGATCCTTCCTGCAACATAGGATTTTTCAAAGAGGAGATAGGCTACGTTTGCTTAAATAGGCCTATACAACTAAGAGGAAGAAACACATATATCAGGCAGAGGAAAACCATCTGTGTTCGAAGCATAAGCATCTAATTCATTGCTACCCTGTTAGAATTCTGTTAGTTTTTGACAGCAATACATCCTCTAAATCATTGTTTTGAAGCAGGAGAAAGGCTCTGTGTGATCCAGATAGGCCTTTTCAGCTATTTTGAAAGAACACATCTATCCTTCAGTAGAAATTCATCATTGTAAGAAGCACGAGTATTAGAACCTTGTTGCCCAGTGAGAATTGAGTTCATTTCTCACAGGAATACTTCCAGAATATCACAGTTTTCATGATGGGGAAAGGCTCACTTTGTTCACAATAGACCTATTCAGCTGAGCTGAAGAAACACATGTACCTGTCCAAAGACCACCAACAGTAGTAGAAGGATTGGCATGTAGAACGTGGTTTGCAAGTGAGAACTTAGTTAATTTTTGAAAGGAATACTTCCTGGATATCATAGTTTTAAAGGAGGAGAAAGGCTTATTTTACTCCACATGGCTGATTCAACTGAGTTGAAGAAACACATGAATCTCGCTAAAGGAAACTTTCTGTCTTAGAGGTTGCAGCGTCATGCACATTCTTTCCCAGAGACTTGAGTTGTACTTGAAGGGAATACATCTTGCAGCGTGGTTTTTCCCAGGTCGGGATAGGCTCTATTTGCTTCAAATCCGACTGTTTAGCTAAGGTGAGGACACAATGTATCTCTCGGTAGGAAATCTTCAGTGTTAGAAGCAGGAGTTTCAAGCACATTTTTTCCCTGTAAGTAATACATCAATAAAATCATAATTGTCTAGGTTTACAAAGCCTCTTTTAGAACCAAATAGTCCTGTTCAATTGAGTTGAAGAAACACATGTATCTCTCCAAAGGAAACCATCTATACTAGACCTTGCAGTGTCCTGCACATTGTTTCCCACATAGTTGAGTTAGTTTGTGAAAGGAATACATCTTGCAGCGTGTGTTTTCCTAGGTCGGGATAGGCTATGGGTGCTTCCCATCGGCCTGTTTAGCTAAGGTGAGGAAGCACATGTATCTCTCAGAAGGAAATCTTCAGTGTTAGAAGCAGGAGCTTCAATCACATTTTGTCCCTGTAATAATTGAGTAAGTTTTGGAAAGGAATAATTCCCTAAAATCATAATTTTCAACACTTAGAAAGGCTCATTTTGTTCCAAATTGGCCTATTCAGTTGAGTTGAAGAAACACAAGTATCTCTCCAAAGACACCCATGTTTGTAGAACAGAATGATGTAGAACATTGTTCTCTGTGAGAATAGAATTAGTTTTGCAAGGTATACTGCCTGCAACTTAGGTGGTTCAAGTTGGAGATAGGCTCTGTTTGCTCAAACTGGGCCAAGTGAGTTTCGATGTAGAAACACATGTATCGCTCCAAAAAATCATCTTTCTTAGAATCAGGAGGCTCGAGAACACTGTTTCCCTGTGAGAATTAAGTTAGTTTAGGAAGGAATACTGCCTGAAAACCATACTTTTCGTGGTGGAGAAACGGTCACGTTGTTGCAAATAGGCCTGTTGAACTGAGTTGGAGAAACACATGTATATCTCCACAGACACCCATCTGTCCTTGAAGCAGGATGATGTGGGCTACTGATTTATTTGAGAATTGTGTTAGGTTTTCAAGGAATCCTTCCTGCAAATTAGGAGTTTCAAGGCGGAGATACACTGTGCATGCTCCAATTAGGCCTCTTCAGTGAATTTCAAGACACACATGTATCTCTCGGAGGACAACCTTCTGTGTATGAATCAGAAGCAGATAGCACATTGTGGCATAGTGAGAATTGAGCTAATTTTGAAAAAAAACACTTCGTGAGAATCTATGTTTTCAACGGATATGTAGGTTCTGTTCATTCCAAATAGGCCATGTCAGCTAAGGTAAGGAAACCAATGTATCTCTCCAAAGGAAAACATGGGTGTTTGAAGCACGAGCTTCAAGCACATTGTTTCCCGGGTATAATTCATTGAGTTTTTGAAAGCACAGCTGCCTGAAAATCATCATTTACAAGATGGAGAAAGGCTCATTTTGTTCCAAATAGCAGTATTCAGCTGATTTGGAGAAACACATGTGTCTCACCAGAGAAGACCTTGTCTGTAAAAAGCAGTAGGATGAAGAATGTTGTTTTGAAGGGATAACTGTCTTAGTTATTTAAGGAATACATCCTGCAAATCATAGTTTTCAAGGTGGATATGAGCTAAGTTTGCTCTAATTGGCCTACTCAGCACACCTGAAGAAACACATATATCACTCCAAAGAAAACCATCAGTCTTAGAAGCTGCAACATCGAGCGCATTGCTTTCTCTTGTGAAACGGTTAAGTATTTGAAAAGAATACCTCCTGTAACAAAGGGCTTTCAAGGTGGAGATAGGCTCTGTTTGCTCCAACTAGACCTATTCATGTGAGTGGAAAAATCTCATGAATCTCTCCAAAGTAAACCATGTGTGTTACCTGCTGTAGCATCTATCATCCTGTTTTCCTGTGAAAATCAATTGAGGTTTTGAAAGGAATACTGCCTGCTACTCAAGTGTTTGAAGGTAAAGATAGGTTCTGTTTCCTCCAAACAGTCCTATTCAGACACCCTGAAGAAACACATACATCTATGCATATAATCCATTTCTGTTTTAAGCAGAAGCATCTAGCACACTGTTTCCCTGTGAGAATTCAGTCAGTTGTGAAAGGAATACTTTCTGCAACGTAGATGTTTCAAGGTGAAGATATGTTCTCTTTCTTCCAATTAAGCCTATTCAGCTGACTTGAAGAAACACATATATCGCTCCAAATAAACCTACCACATCAGAAGCTGTAGCAGTTACCATATTGTTTCTGTGTGAGAATCGAATTCTGTTTTTCTTGGAATGTTCCTACAACTTACATGTTTCAAGGTGAACATAGGCTCAGTTAGCTCCAAATAGGCCTGTCTATCTCAGCTGAAGAAAACCATGTATCTCTCAAAGTAAAACCATTGGTGTTAGAGGAATGACAGTCTAGCGTATTGTTCTTTGTGAGAATTTAGTTAGTTTTTCAGAGGAATAGTTCCTGCAAATCACACTTTTCATGGCAGAGAAAGGCTCATTTCTTTAACAAATGGCCGACTTAGCTCAGTTGTAGAAATGCTACCTACCTCTCCAAAGGAAACCATGGATGTTAGTGGCTGCAGCATCCTGCACATTGTTTCCCCGTGAGAGTTTAGATAATTTTGGAAAGGAGCACTTCGTGCATTGTGGGTTTTTCAAGGTGTTGATAGACTGTCTTTCTTGTAAATGTGCCTATTCAGCCGAATTGAAGTAACTCATGGATCTCTCCCAAGACAACCATCTGTTTTAGAAGCAGAATCATGTAGAACATCGTTTCCCTTTGTGAACTGAGTTACTTTTAATTAATACTTGCTGTAACTTAGATGTTTCAAGGTGGGAATAGGATCTGTTTGCTGCAGGTAGCCATGTTCTGCTAAGTTGAAGAAACACATGTATCTATGGACAGAAAACCATGTGTGTTAGAAGTGGGAGCGTGATGCTCATTGTTGTCCAGTTAAAATTGTGTTAGTTTTGGAAAGGAATACTTAATGAAAATCTTAGTTTTCTAGAGGGAGAAAGGCTCATTTCATTCCAAAATGCCCAATTGAGCTTAGTGAAGTTAACACAAGTATCTCTCCAAAAAGAACAATGTGTGTTGGAGGCTGCAGCATCTTGCCACGGGTTTCCCTGTGTGAGTTCACTTAGTTTTTAATGGAATTCTTTCTGGAATATGGGTTTCTCAAGGTTGTGATAGGCTCTCTAAATTGCAAAGAGGCTTCTGCAGCTGAGTTGAGGAAACACATGTATCTGTCTAAAGACAACCATTGATGTTAAAAGCAGTAGCATGTAGAACATTGTTTCCCTGTGAGAACCGAGTTAATTGTTGAAAGGAATACTTCAAGACAATCATAGTTTCCAAGCTGGAGTAAGGCTCATTTAGTTCCAAATAGGCCTATTCACCTGATTTGAAGGAAAACACGGACCTCTGCAAAGACAACCATTTCTGTTAGAAGCATTGGCATGAAGAACATTGTTTCCAAGCAAGAATGGAGTCGTTTTTGACAGGATTACTTCCTGCAACATAGGTGTTTCAGGGTGGGGATAGGATCTGTTAGCTCCATTATAGGCCTATTCAGCTTAGTTGAAGGAAAACATATATCACTTCAAAAAAACCATCTTAGTTAGAAAGTGAAACATTTTGCATATTGTATCCTGTGACTGTCGATTTAGCTTTTGAAAGGGATCCTTCCTGCAACATAGGATTTTCAAAGAGGAGATAGGTACGTTTGCTTAAATAGGCCTATACAACTAAGAGGAAGAAACACATATATCAGGCAGAGGAAAACCATCTGTGTTCGAAGCATAAGCATCTAATTCATTGCTACCCTGTTAGAATTCTGTTAGTTTTTGACAGCAATAAATCCTCTAAATCATTGTTTTGAAGCAGGAGAAAGGCTCTGTGTGATCCAGATAGGCCTTTTCAGCTATTTTGAAAGAACACATCTATCCTTCAGTAGAAATTCATCATTGTAAGAAGCACGAGTATTAGAACCTTGTTGCCCAGTGAGAATTGAGTTCATTTCTCACAGGAATACTTCCAGAATATCACAGTTTTCATGATGGGGAAAGGCTCACTTTGTTCACAATAGACCTATTCAGCTGAGCTGAAGAAACACATGTACCTGTCCCAAGACCACCAACAGTAGTAGAAGGATTGGCATGTAGAACGTGGTTTGCAAGTGAGAACTTAGTTAATTTTTGAAAGGAATACTTCCTGGATATCATAGTTTTAAAGGAGGAGAAAGGCTTATTTTACTCCACATGGCTGATTCAACTGAGTTGAAGAAACACATGAATCTCGCTAAAGGAAACTTTCTGTCTTAGAGGTTGCAGCGTCATGCACATTCTTTCCCAGAGACTTGAGTTGTACTTGAAGGGAATACATCTTGCAGCGTGGTTTTTCCCAGGTCGGGATAGGCTCTATTTGCTTCAAATCCGACTGTTTAGCTAAGGTGAGGACACAATGTATCTCTCGGTAGGAAATCTTCAGTGTTAGAAGCAGGAGTTTCAAGCACATTTTTTCCCTGTAAGTAATACATCAATAAAATCATAATTGTCTAGGTTTACAAAGCCTCTTTTAGAACCAAATAGTCCTGTTCAATTGAGTTGAAGAAACACATGTATCTCTCCAAAGGAAACCATCTATACTAGACGTTGCAGTGTCCTGCACATTGTTTCCCACATAGTTGAGTTAGTTTGTGAAAGGAATACATCTTGCAGCGTGTGTTTTCCTAGGTCGGGATAGGCTATGGGTGCTTCCCATCGGCCTGTTTAGCTAAGGTGAGGAAGCACATGTATCTCTCAGAAGGAAATCTTCAGTGTTAGAAGCAGGAGCTTCAATCACATTTTGTCCCTGTAATAATTGAGTAAGTTTTGGAAAGGAATAATTCCCTAAAATCATAATTTTCAACACTTAGAAAGGCTCATTTTGTTCCAAATTGGCCTATTCAGTTGAGTTGAAGAAACACAAGTATCTCTCCAAAGACACCCATGTTTGTAGAACAGAATGATGTAGAACATTGTTCTCTGTGAGAATAGAATTAGTTTTGCAAGGTATACTGCCTGCAACTTAGGTGGTTCAAGTTGGAGATAGGCTCTGTTTGCTCAAACTGGGCCAAGTGAGTTTCGATGTAGAAACACATGTATCGCTCCAAAAAATCATCTTTCTTAGAATCAGGAGGCTCGAGAACACTGTTTCCCTGTGAGAATTAAGTTAGTTTAGGAAGGAATACTGCCTGAAAACCATACTTTTCGTGGTGGAGAAACGGTCACGTTGTTGCAAATAGGCCTGTTGAACTGAGTTGGAGAAACACATGTATATCTCCACAGACACCCATCTGTCCTTGAAGCAGGATGATGTGGGCTACTGATTTATTTGAGAATTGTGTTAGGTTTTCAAGGAATCCTTCCTGCAAATTAGGAGTTTCAAGGCGGAGATACACTGTGCATGCTCCAATTAGGCCTCTTCAGTGAATTTCAAGACACACATGTATCTCTCGGAGGACAACCTTCTGTGTATGAATCAGAAGCAGATAGCACATTGTGGCATAGTGAGAATTGAGCTAATTTTGAAAAAAAACACTTCGTGAGAATCTATGTTTTCAACGGATATGTAGGTTCTGTTCATTCCAAATAGGCCATGTCAGCTAAGGTAAGGAAACCAATGTATCTCTCCAAAGGAAAACATGGGTGTTTGAAGCACGAGCTTCAAGCACATTGTTTCCCGGGTATAATTCATTGAGTTTTTGAAAGCACAGCTGCCTGAAAATCATCATTTACAAGATGGAGAAAGGCTCATTTTGTTCCAAATAGCAGTATTCAGCTGATTTGGAGAAACACATGTGTCTCACCAGAGAAGACCTTGTCTGTAAAAAGCAGTAGGATGAAGAATGTTGTTTTGAAGGGATAACTGTCTTAGTTATTTAAGGAATACATCCTGCAAATCATAGTTTTCAAGGTGGATATGAGCTAAGTTTGCTCTAATTGGCCTACTCAGCACACCTGAAGAAACACATATATCACTCCAAAGAAAACCATCAGTCTTAGAAGCTGCAACATCGAGCGCATTGCTTTCTCTTGTGAAACGGTTAAGTATTTGAAAAGAATACCTCCTGTAACAAAGGGCTTTCAAGGTGGAGATAGGCTCTGTTTGCTCCAACTAGACCTATTCATGTGAGTGGAAAAATCTCATGAATCTCTCCAAAGTAAACCATGTGTGTTACATGCTGTAGCATCTATCATCCTGTTTCCCTGTGAAAATCAATTGAGGTTTTGAAAGGAATACTGCCTGCTACTCAAGTGTTTGAAGGTAAAGATAGGTTCTGTTTCCTCCAAACAGTCCTATTCAGACACCCTGAAGAAACACATACATCTATGCATATAATCCATTTCTGTTTTAAGCAGAAGCATCTAGCACACTGTTTCCCTGTGAGAATTCAGTCAGTTGTGAAAGGAATACTTTCTGCAACGTAGATGTTTCAAGGTGAAGATATGTTCTCTTTCTTCCAATTAAGACTATTCAGCTGACTTGAAGAAACACATATATCTCTCCAAATAAACCTACTACATCAGAAGCTGTAGCAGTTACCATATTGTTTCTGTGTGAGAATCGAATTCTGTTTTTCTTGGAATGTTCCTACAACTTACATGTTTCAAGGTGAACATAGGCTCAGTTAGCTCCAAATAGGCCTGTCTATCTCAGCTGAAGAAAACCATGTATCTCTCAAAGTAAAACCATTGGTGTTAGAGGAATGACAGTCTAGCGTATTGTTCTTTGTGAGAATTGAGTTAGTTTTTCAGAGGAATAGTTCCTGCAAATCACACTTTTCATGGCAGAGAAAGGCTCATTTCTTTAACAAATGGCCGACTTAGCTCAGTTGTAGAAATGCTACCTACCTCTCCAAAGGAAACCATGGATGTTAGTGGCTGCAGCATCCTGCACATTGTTTCCCCGTGAGAGTTTAGATAATTTTGGAAAGGAGCACTTCGTGCATTGTGGGTTTTTCAAGGTGTTGATAGACTGTCTTTCTTGTAAATGTGCCTATTCAGCCGAATTGAAGTAACTCATGGATCTCTCCCAAGACAACCATCTGTTTTAGAAGCAGAATCATATAGAACATCGTTTCCCTTTGTGAACTGAGTTACTTTTAATTAATACTTGCTGTAACTTAGATGTTTCAAGGTGGGGATAGGATCTGTTTGCTGCAGGTAGCCATGTTCTGCTAAGTTGAAGAAACACATGTATCTATGGACAGAAAACCATGTGTGTTAGAAGTGGGAGCGTGATGCTCATTGTTGTCCAGTTAAAATTGTGTTAGTTTTGGAAAGGAATACTTAATGAAAATCTTAGTTTTCTAGAGGGAGAAAGGCTCATTTCATTCCAAAATGCCCAATTGAGCTTAGTGAAGTTAACACAAGTATCTCTCCAAAAAGAACAATGTGTGTTGGAGGCTGCAGCATCTTGCCACGGGTTTCCCTGTGTGAGTTCACTTAGTTTTTAATGGAATTCTTTCTGGAATATGGGTTTCTCAAGGTTGTGATAGGCTCTCTAAATTGCAAAGAGGCTTCTGCAGCTGAGTTGAGGAAACACATGTATCTGTCTAAAGACAACCATTGATGTTAAAAGCAGTAGCATGTAGAACATTGTTTCCCTGTGAGAACCGAGTTAATTGTTGAAAGGAATACTTCAAGACAATCATAGTTTCCAAGCTGGAGAAAGGCTCATTTAGTTCCAAATAGGCCTATTCACCTGAGTTGAAGGAAAACACGTACCTCTGCAAAGACAACCATTTCTGTTAGAAGCATTGGCATGAAGAACATTGTTTCCAAGCAAGAATGGAGTCGTTTTTGACAGGATTACTTCCTGCAACATAGGTGTTTCAGGGTGGGGATAGGATCTGTTAGCTCCATTATAGGCCTATTCAGCTAAGTTGAAGGAAAACATATATCACTTCAAAAAAACCATCTTAGTTAGAAAGTGAAACATTTTGCATATTGTATCCTGTGACTGTCGATTTAGCTTTTGAAAGGGATCCTTCCTGCAACATAGGATTTTCAAAGAGGAGATAGGTACGTTTGCTTAAATAGGCCTATACAACTAAGAGGAAGAAACACATATATCAGGCAGAGGAAAACCATCTGTGTTCGAAGCATAAGCATCTAATTCATTGCTACCCTGTTAGAATTCTGTTAGTTTTTGACAGCAATACATCCTCTAAATCATTGTTTTGAAGCAGGAGAAAGGCTCTGTGTGATCCAGATAGGCCTTTTCAGCTATTTTGAAAGAACACATCTATCCTTCAGTAGAAATTCATCATTGTAAGAAGCACGAGTATTAGAACCTTGTTGCCCAGTGAGAATTGAGTTCATTTCTCACAGGAATACTTCCAGAATATCACAGTTTTCATGATGGGGAAAGGCTCACTTTGTTCACAAAAGACCTATTCAGCTGAGCTGAAGAAACACATGTACCTGTCCAAAGACCACCAACAGTAGTAGAAGGATTGGCATGTAGAACGTGGTTTGCAAGTGAGAACTTAGTTAATTTTTGAAAGGAATACTTCCTGGATATCATAGTTTTAAAGGAGGAGAAAGGCTTATTTTACTCCACATGGCTGATTCAACTGAGTTGAAGAAACACATGAATCTCGCTAAAGGAAACTTTCTGTCTTAGAGGTTGCAGCGTCATGCACATTCTTTCCCAGAGACTTGAGTTGTACTTGAAGGGAATACATCTTGCAGCGTGGTTTTTCCCAGGTCGGGATAGGCTCTATTTGCTTCAAATCCGACTGTTTAGCTAAGGTGAGGACACAATGTATCTCTCGGTAGGAAATCTTCAGTGTTAGAAGCCGGAGTTTCAAGCACATTTTTTCCCTGTAAGTAATACATCAATAAAATCATAATTGTCTAGGTTTACAAAGCCTCTTTTAGAACCAAATAGTCCTGTTCAATTGAGTTGAAGAAACACATGTATCTCTCCAAAGGAAACCATCTATACTAGACCTTGCAGTGTCCTGCACATTGTTTCCCACATAGTTGAGTTAGTTTGTGAAAGGAATACATCTTGCAGCGTGTGTTTTCCTAGGTCGGGATAGGCTATGGGTGCTTCCCATCGGCCTGTTTAGCTAAGGTGAGGAAGCACATGTATCTCTCAGAAGGAAATCTTCAGTGTTAGAAGCAGGAGCTTCAATCACATTTTGTCCCTGTAATAATTGAGTAAGTTTTGGAAAGGAATAATTCCCTAAAATCATAATTTTCAACACTTAGAAAGGCTCATTTTGTTCCAAATTGGCCTATTCAGTTGAGTTGAAGAAACACAAGTATCTCTCCAAAGACACCCATGTTTGTAGAACAGAATGATGTAGAACATTGTTCTCTGTGAGAATAGAATTAGTTTTGCAAGGTATACTGCCTGCAACTTAGGTGGTTCAAGTTGGAGATAGGCTCTGTTTGCTCAAACTGGGCCAAGTGAGTTTCGATGTAGAAACACATGTATCGCTCCAAAAAATCATCTTTCTTAGAATCAGGAGGCTCGAGAACACTGTTTCCCTGTGAGAATTAAGTTAGTTTAGGAAGGAATACTGCCTGAAAACCATACTTTTCGTGGTGGAGAAACGGTCACGTTGTTGCAAATAGGCCTGTTGAACTGAGTTGGAGAAACACATGTATATCTCCACAGACACCCATCTGTCCTTGAAGCAGGATGATGTGGGCTACTGATTTATTTGAGAATTGTGTTAGGTTTTCAAGGAATCCTTCCTGCAAATTAGGAGTTTCAAGGCGGAGATACACTGTGCATGCTCCAATTAGGCCTCTTCAGTGAATTTCAAGACACACATGTATCTCTCGGAGGACAACCTTCTGTGTATGAATCAGAAGCAGATAGCACATTGTGGCATAGTGAGAATTGAGCTAATTTTGAAAAAAAACACTTCGTGAGAATCTATGTTTTCAACGGATATGTAGGTTCTGTTCATTCCAAATAGGCCATGTCAGCTAAGGTAAGGAAACCAATGTATCTCTCCAAAGGAAAACATGGGTGTTTGAAGCACGAGCTTCAAGCACATTGTTTCCCGGGTATAATTCATTGAGTTTTTGAAAGCACAGCTGCCTGAAAATCATCATTTACAAGATGGAGAAAGGCTCATTTTGTTCCAAATAGCAGTATTCAGCTGATTTGGAGAAACACATGTGTCTCACCAGAGAAGACCTTGTCTGTAAAAAGCAGTAGGATGAAGAAAGTTGTTTTGAAGGGATAACTGTCTTAGTTATTTAAGGAATACATCCTGCAAATCATAGTTTTCAAGGTGGATATGAGCTAAGTTTGCTCTAATTGGCCTACTCAGCACACCTGAAGAAACACATATATCACTCCAAAGAAAACCATCAGTCTTAGAAGCTGCAACATCGAGCGCATTGCTTTCTCTTGTGAAACGGTTAAGTATTTGAAAAGAATACCTCCTGTAACAAAGGGCTTTCAAGGTGGAGATAGGCTCTGTTTGCTACAACTAGACCTATTCATGTGAGTGGAAAAATCTCATGAATCTCTCCAAAGTAAACCATGTGTGTTACATGCTGTAGCATCTATCATCCTGTTTCCCTGTGAAAATCAATTGAGGTTTTGAAAGGAATACTGCCTGCTACTCAAGTGTTTGAAGGTAAAGATAGGTTCTGTTTCCTCCAAACAGTCCTATTCAGACACCCTGAAGAAACACATACATCTATGCATATAATCCATTTCTGTTTTAAGCAGAAGCATCTAGCACACTGTTTCCCTGTGAGAATTCAGTCAGTTGTGAAAGGAATACTTTCTGCAACGTAGATGTTTCAAGGTGAAGATATGTTCTCTTTCTTCCAATTAAGACTATTCAGCTGACTTGAAGAAACACATATATCTCTCCAAATAAACCTACTACATCAGAAGCTGTAGCAGTTACCATATTGTTTCTGTGTGAGAATCGAATTCTGTTTTTCTTGGAATGTTCCTACAACTTACATGTTTCAAGGTGAACATAGGCTCAGTTAGCTCCAAATAGGCCTGTCTATCTCAGCTGAAGAAAACCATGTATCTCTCAAAGTAAAACCATTGGTGTTAGAGGAATGACAGTCTAGCGTATTGTTCTTTGTGAGAATTGAGTTAGTTTTTCAGAGGAATAGTTCCTGCAAATCACACTTTTCATGGCAGAGAAAGGCTCATTTCTTTAACAAATGGCCGACTTAGCTCAGTTGTAGAAATGCTACCTACCTCTCCAAAGGAAACCATGGATGTTAGTGGCTGCAGCATCCTGCACATTGTTTCCCCGTGAGAGTTTAGATAATTTTGGAAAGGAGCACTTCGTGCATTGTGGGTTTTTCAAGGTGTTGATAGACTGTCTTTCTTGTAAATGTGCCTATTCAGCCGAATTGAAGTAACTCATGGATCTCTCCCAAGACAACCATCTGTTTTAGAAGCAGAATCATATAGAACATCGTTTCCCTTTGTGAACTGAGTTACTTTTAATTAATACTTGCTGTAACTTAGATGTTTCAAGGTGGGGATAGGATCTGTTTGCTGCAGGTAGCCATGTTCTGCTAAGTTGAAGAAACACATGTATCTATGGACAGAAAACCATGTGTGTTAGAAGTGGGAGCGTGATGCTCATTGTTGTCCAGTTAAAATTGTGTTAGTTTTGGAAAGGAATACTTAATGAAAATCTTAGTTTTCTAGAGGGAGAAAGGCTCATTTCATTCCAAAATGCCCAATTGAGCTTAGTGAAGTTAACACAAGTATCTCTCCAAAAAGAACAATGTGTGTTGGAGGCTGCAGCATCTTGCCACGGGTTTCCCTGTGTGAGTTCACTTAGTTTTTAATGGAATTCTTTCTGGAATATGGGTTTCTCAAGGTTGTGATAGGCTCTCTAAATTGCAAAGAGGCTTCTGCAGCTGAGTTGAGGAAACACATGTATCTGTCTAAAGACAACCATTGATGTTAAAAGCAGTAGCATGTAGAACATTGTTTCCCTGTGAGAACCGAGTTAATTGTTGAAAGGAATACTTCAAGACAATCATAGTTTCCAAGCTGGAGAAAGGCTCATTTAGTTCCAAATAGGCCTATTCACCTGAGTTGAAGGAAAACACGTACCTCTGCAAAGACAACCATTTCTGTTAGAAGCATTGGCATGAAGAACATTGTTTCCAAGCAAGAATGGAGTCGTTTTTGACAGGATTACTTCCTGCAACATAGGTGTTTCAGGGTGGGGATAGGATCTGTTAGCTCCATTATAGGCCTATTCAGCTAAGTTGAAGGAAAACATATATCACTTCAAAAAAACCATCTTAGTTAGAAAGTGAAACATTTTGCATATTGTATCCTGTGACTGTCGATTTAGCTTTTGAAAGGGATCCTTCCTGCAACATAGGATTTTCAAAGAGGAGATAGGTACGTTTGCTTAAATAGGCCTATACAACTAAGAGGAAGAAACACATATATCAGGCAGAGGAAAACCATCTGTGTTCGAAGCATAAGCATCTAATTCATTGCTACCCTGTTAGAATTCTGTTAGTTTTTGACAGCAATACATCCTCTAAATCATTGTTTTGAAGCAGGAGAAAGGCTCTGTGTGATCCAGATAGGCCTTTTCAGCTATTTTGAAAGAACACATCTATCCTTCAGTAGAAATTCATCATTGTAAGAAGCACGAGTATTAGAACCTTGTTGCCCAGTGAGAATTGAGTTCATTTCTCACAGGAATACTTCCAGAATATCACAGTTTTCATGATGGGGAAAGGCTCACTTTGTTCACAAAAGACCTATTCAGCTGAGCTGAAGAAACACATGTACCTGTCCAAAGACCACCAACAGTAGTAGAAGGATTGGCATGTAGAACGTGGTTTGCAAGTGAGAACTTAGTTAATTTTTGAAAGGAATACTTCCTGGATATCATAGTTTTAAAGGAGGAGAAAGGCTTATTTTACTCCACATGGCTGATTCAACTGAGTTGAAGAAACACATGAATCTCGCTAAAGGAAACTTTCTGTCTTAGAGGTTGCAGCGTCATGCACATTCTTTCCCAGAGACTTGAGTTGTACTTGAAGGGAATACATCTTGCAGCGTGGTTTTTCCCAGGTCGGGATAGGCTCTATTTGCTTCAAATCCGACTGTTTAGCTAAGGTGAGGACACAATGTATCTCTCGGTAGGAAATCTTCAGTGTTAGAAGCCGGAGTTTCAAGCACATTTTTTCCCTGTAAGTAATACATCAATAAAATCATAATTGTCTAGGTTTACAAAGCCTCTTTTAGAACCAAATAGTCCTGTTCAATTGAGTTGAAGAAACACATGTATCTCTCCAAAGGAAACCATCTATACTAGACCTTGCAGTGTCCTGCACATTGTTTCCCACATAGTTGAGTTAGTTTGTGAAAGGAATACATCTTGCAGCGTGTGTTTTCCTAGGTCGGGATAGGCTATGGGTGCTTCCCATCGGCCTGTTTAGCTAAGGTGAGGAAGCACATGTATCTCTCAGAAGGAAATCTTCAGTGTTAGAAGCAGGAGCTTCAATCACATTTTGTCCCTGTAATAATTGAGTAAGTTTTGGAAAGGAATAATTCCCTAAAATCATAATTTTCAACACTTAGAAAGGCTCATTTTGTTCCAAATTGGCCTATTCAGTTGAGTTGAAGAAACACAAGTATCTCTCCAAAGACACCCATGTTTGTAGAACAGAATGATGTAGAACATTGTTCTCTGTGAGAATAGAATTAGTTTTGCAAGGTATACTGCCTGCAACTTAGGTGGTTCAAGTTGGAGATAGGCTCTGTTTGCTCAAACTGGGCCAAGTGAGTTTCGATGTAGAAACACATGTATCGCTCCAAAAAATCATCTTTCTTAGAATCAGGAGGCTCGAGAACACTGTTTCCCTGTGAGAATTAAGTTAGTTTAGGAAGGAATACTGCCTGAAAACCATACTTTTCGTGGTGGAGAAACGGTCACGTTGTTGCAAATAGGCCTGTTGAACTGAGTTGGAGAAACACATGTATATCTCCACAGACACCCATCTGTCCTTGAAGCAGGATGATGTGGGCTACTGATTTATTTGAGAATTGTGTTAGGTTTTCAAGGAATCCTTCCTGCAAATTAGGAGTTTCAAGGCGGAGATACACTGTGCATGCTCCAATTAGGCCTCTTCAGTGAATTTCAAGACACACATGTATCTCTCGGAGGACAACCTTCTGTGTATGAATCAGAAGCAGATAGCACATTGTGGCATAGTGAGAATTGAGCTAATTTTGAAAAAAAACACTTCGTGAGAATCTATGTTTTCAACGGATATGTAGGTTCTGTTCATTCCAAATAGGCCATGTCAGCTAAGGTAAGGAAACCAATGTATCTCTCCAAAGGAAAACATGGGTGTTTGAAGCACGAGCTTCAAGCACATTGTTTCCCGGGTATAATTCATTGAGTTTTTGAAAGCACAGCTGCCTGAAAATCATCATTTACAAGATGGAGAAAGGCTCATTTTGTTCCAAATAGCAGTATTCAGCTGATTTGGAGAAACACATGTGTCTCACCAGAGAAGACCTTGTCTGTAAAAAGCAGTAGGATGAAGAATGTTGTTTTGAAGGGATAACTGTCTTAGTTATTTAAGGAATACATCCTGCAAATCATAGTTTTCAAGGTGGATATGAGCTAAGTTTGCTCTAATTGGCCTACTCAGCACACCTGAAGAAACACATATATCACTCCAAAGAAAACCATCAGTCTTAGAAGCTGCAACATCGAGCGCATTGCTTTCTCTTGTGAAACGGTTAAGTATTTGAAAAGAATACCTCCTGTAACAAAGGGCTTTCAAGGTGGAGATAGGCTCTGTTTGCTCCAACTAGACCTATTCATGTGAGTGGAAAAATCTCATGAATCTCTCCAAAGTAAACCATGTGTGTTACATGCTGTAGCATCTATCATCCTGTTTCCCTGTGAAAATCAATTGAGGTTTTGAAAGGAATACTGCCTGCTACTCAAGTGTTTGAAGGTAAAGATAGGTTCTGTTTCCTCCAAACAGTCCTATTCAGACACCCTGAAGAAACACATACATCTATGCATATAATCCATTTCTGTTTTAAGCAGAAGCATCTAGCACACTGTTTCCCTGTGAGAATTCAGTCAGTTGTGAAAGGAATACTTTCTGCAACGTAGATGTTTCAAGGTGAAGATATGTTCTCTTTCTTCCAATTAAGACTATTCAGCTGACTTGAAGAAACACATATATCTCTCCAAATAAACCTACTACATCAGAAGCTGTAGCAGTTACCATATTGTTTCTGTGTGAGAATCGAATTCTGTTTTTCTTGGAATGTTCCTACAACTTACATGTTTCAAGGTGAACATAGGCTCAGTTAGCTCCAAATAGGCCTGTCTATCTCAGCTGAAGAAAACCATGTATCTCTCAAAGTAAAACCATTGGTGTTAGAGGAATGACAGTCTAGCGTATTGTTCTTTGTGAGAATTGAGTTAGTTTTTCAGAGGAATAGTTCCTGCAAATCACACTTTTCATGGCAGAGAAAGGCTCATTTCTTTAACAAATGGCCGACTTAGCTCAGTTGTAGAAATGCTACCTACCTCTCCAAAGGAAACCATGGATGTTAGTGGCTGCAGCATCCTGCACATTGTTTCCCCGTGAGAGTTTAGATAATTTTGGAAAGGAGCACTTCGTGCATTGTGGGTTTTTCAAGGTGTTGATAGACTGTCTTTCTTGTAAATGTGCCTATTCAGCCGAATTGAAGTAACTCATGGATCTCTCCCAAGACAACCATCTGTTTTAGAAGCAGAATCATATAGAACATCGTTTCCCTTTGTGAACTGAGTTACTTTTAATTAATACTTGCTGTAACTTAGATGTTTCAAGGTGGGGATAGGATCTGTTTGCTGCAGGTAGCCATGTTCTGCTAAGTTGAAGAAACACATGTATCTATGGACAGAAAACCATGTGTGTTAGAAGTGGGAGCGTGATGCTCATTGTTGTCCAGTTAAAATTGTGTTAGTTTTGGAAAGGAATACTTAATGAAAATCTTAGTTTTCTAGAGGGAGAAAGGCTCATTTCATTCCAAAATGCCCAATTGAGCTTAGTGAAGTTAACACAAGTATCTCTCCAAAAAGAACAATGTGTGTTGGAGGCTGCAGCATCTTGCCACGGGTTTCCCTGTGTGAGTTCACTTAGTTTTTAATGGAATTCTTTCTGGAATATGGGTTTCTCAAGGTTGTGATAGGCTCTCTAAATTGCAAAGAGGCTTCTGCAGCTGAGTTGAGGAAACACATGTATCTGTCTAAAGACAACCATTGATGTTAAAAGCAGTAGCATGTAGAACATTGTTTCCCTGTGAGAACCGAGTTAATTGTTGAAAGGAATACTTCAAGACAATCATAGTTTCCAAGCTGGAGAAAGGCTCATTTAGTTCCAAATAGGCCTATTCACCTGAGTTGAAGGAAAACACGTACCTCTGCAAAGACAACCATTTCTGTTAGAAGCATTGGCATGAAGAACATTGTTTCCAAGCAAGAATGGAGTCGTTTTTGACAGGATTACTTCCTGCAACATAGGTGTTTCAGGGTGGGGATAGGATCTGTTAGCTCCATTATAGGCCTATTCAGCTAAGTTGAAGGAAAACATATATCACTTCAAAAAAACCATCTTAGTTAGAAAGTGAAACATTTTGCATATTGTATCCTGTGACTGTCGATTTAGCTTTTGAAAGGGATCCTTCCTGCAACATAGGATTTTCAAAGAGGAGATAGGTACGTTTGCTTAAATAGGCCTATACAACTAAGAGGAAGAAACACATATATCAGGCAGAGGAAAACCATCTGTGTTCGAAGCATAAGCATCTAATTCATTGCTACCCTGTTAGAATTCTGTTAGTTTTTGACAGCAATACATCCTCTAAATCATTGTTTTGAAGCAGGAGAAAGGCTCTGTGTGATCCAGATAGGCCTTTTCAGCTATTTTGAAAGAACACATCTATCCTTCAGTAGAAATTCATCATTGTAAGAAGCACGAGTATTAGAACCTTGTTGCCCAGTGAGAATTGAGTTCATTTCTCACAGGAATACTTCCAGAATATCACAGTTTTCATGATGGGGAAAGGCTCACTTTGTTCACAAAAGACCTATTCAGCTGAGCTGAAGAAACACATGTACCTGTCCAAAGACCACCAACAGTAGTAGAAGGATTGGCATGTAGAACGTGGTTTGCAAGTGAGAACTTAGTTAATTTTTGAAAGGAATACTTCCTGGATATCATAGTTTTAAAGGAGGAGAAAGGCTTATTTTACTCCACATGGCTGATTCAACTGAGTTGAAGAAACACATGAATCTCGCTAAAGGAAACTTTCTGTCTTAGAGGTTGCAGCGTCATGCACATTCTTTCCCAGAGACTTGAGTTGTACTTGAAGGGAATACATCTTGCAGCGTGGTTTTTCCCAGGTCGGGATAGGCTCTATTTGCTTCAAATCCGACTGTTTAGCTAAGGTGAGGACACAATGTATCTCTCGGTAGGAAATCTTCAGTGTTAGAAGCCGGAGTTTCAAGCACATTTTTTCCCTGTAAGTAATACATCAATAAAATCATAATTGTCTAGGTTTACAAAGCCTCTTTTAGAACCAAATAGTCCTGTTCAATTGAGTTGAAGAAACACATGTATCTCTCCAAAGGAAACCATCTATACTAGACCTTGCAGTGTCCTGCACATTGTTTCCCACATAGTTGAGTTAGTTTGTGAAAGGAATACATCTTGCAGCGTGTGTTTTCCTAGGTCGGGATAGGCTATGGGTGCTTCCCATCGGCCTGTTTAGCTAAGGTGAGGAAGCACATGTATCTCTCAGAAGGAAATCTTCAGTGTTAGAAGCAGGAGCTTCAATCACATTTTGTCCCTGTAATAATTGAGTAAGTTTTGGAAAGGAATAATTCCCTAAAATCATAATTTTCAACACTTAGAAAGGCTCATTTTGTTCCAAATTGGCCTATTCAGTTGAGTTGAAGAAACACAAGTATCTCTCCAAAGACACCCATGTTTGTAGAACAGAATGATGTAGAACATTGTTCTCTGTGAGAATAGAATTAGTTTTGCAAGGTATACTGCCTGCAACTTAGGTGGTTCAAGTTGGAGATAGGCTCTGTTTGCTCAAACTGGGCCAAGTGAGTTTCGATGTAGAAACACATGTATCGCTCCAAAAAATCATCTTTCTTAGAATCAGGAGGCTCGAGAACACTGTTTCCCTGTGAGAATTAAGTTAGTTTAGGAAGGAATACTGCCTGAAAACCATACTTTTCGTGGTGGAGAAACGGTCACGTTGTTGCAAATAGGCCTGTTGAACTGAGTTGGAGAAACACATGTATATCTCCACAGACACCCATCTGTCCTTGAAGCAGGATGATGTGGGCTACTGATTTATTTGAGAATTGTGTTAGGTTTTCAAGGAATCCTTCCTGCAAATTAGGAGTTTCAAGGCGGAGATACACTGTGCATGCTCCAATTAGGCCTCTTCAGTGAATTTCAAGACACACATGTATCTCTCGGAGGACAACCTTCTGTGTATGAATCAGAAGCAGATAGCACATTGTGGCATAGTGAGAATTGAGCTAATTTTGAAAAAAAACACTTCGTGAGAATCTATGTTTTCAACGGATATGTAGGTTCTGTTCATTCCAAATAGGCCATGTCAGCTAAGGTAAGGAAACCAATGTATCTCTCCAAAGGAAAACATGGGTGTTTGAAGCACGAGCTTCAAGCACATTGTTTCCCGGGTATAATTCATTGAGTTTTTGAAAGCACAGCTGCCTGAAAATCATCATTTACAAGATGGAGAAAGGCTCATTTTGTTCCAAATAGCAGTATTCAGCTGATTTGGAGAAACACATGTGTCTCACCAGAGAAGACCTTGTCTGTAAAAAGCAGTAGGATGAAGAAAGTTGTTTTGAAGGGATAACTGTCTTAGTTATTTAAGGAATACATCCTGCAAATCATAGTTTTCAAGGTGGATATGAGCTAAGTTTGCTCTAATTGGCCTACTCAGCACACCTGAAGAAACACATATATCACTCCAAAGAAAACCATCAGTCTTAGAAGCTGCAACATCGAGCGCATTGCTTTCTCTTGTGAAACGGTTAAGTATTTGAAAAGAATACCTCCTGTAACAAAGGGCTTTCAAGGTGGAGATAGGCTCTGTTTGCTACAACTAGACCTATTCATGTGAGTGGAAAAATCTCATGAATCTCTCCAAAGTAAACCATGTGTGTTACATGCTGTAGCATCTATCATCCTGTTTCCCTGTGAAAATCAATTGAGGTTTTGAAAGGAATACTGCCTGCTACTCAAGTGTTTGAAGGTAAAGATAGGTTCTGTTTCCTCCAAACAGTCCTATTCAGACACCCTGAAGAAACACATACATCTATGCATATAATCCATTTCTGTTTTAAGCAGAAGCATCTAGCACACTGTTTCCCTGTGAGAATTCAGTCAGTTGTGAAAGGAATACTTTCTGCAACGTAGATGTTTCAAGGTGAAGATATGTTCTCTTTCTTCCAATTAAGACTATTCAGCTGACTTGAAGAAACACATATATCTCTCCAAATAAACCTACTACATCAGAAGCTGTAGCAGTTACCATATTGTTTCTGTGTGAGAATCGAATTCTGTTTTTCTTGGAATGTTCCTACAACTTACATGTTTCAAGGTGAACATAGGCTCAGTTAGCTCCAAATAGGCCTGTCTATCTCAGCTGAAGAAAACCATGTATCTCTCAAAGTAAAACCATTGGTGTTAGAGGAATGACAGTCTAGCGTATTGTTCTTTGTGAGAATTGAGTTAGTTTTTCAGAGGAATAGTTCCTGCAAATCACACTTTTCATGGCAGAGAAAGGCTCATTTCTTTAACAAATGGCCGACTTAGCTCAGTTGTAGAAATGCTACCTACCTCTCCAAAGGAAACCATGGATGTTAGTGGCTGCAGCATCCTGCACATTGTTTCCCCGTGAGAGTTTAGATAATTTTGGAAAGGAGCACTTCGTGCATTGTGGGTTTTTCAAGGTGTTGATAGACTGTCTTTCTTGTAAATGTGCCTATTCAGCCGAATTGAAGTAACTCATGGATCTCTCCCAAGACAACCATCTGTTTTAGAAGCAGAATCATATAGAACATCGTTTCCCTTTGTGAACTGAGTTACTTTTAATTAATACTTGCTGTAACTTAGATGTTTCAAGGTGGGGATAGGATCTGTTTGCTGCAGGTAGCCATGTTCTGCTAAGTTGAAGAAACACATGTATCTATGGACAGAAAACCATGTGTGTTAGAAGTGGGAGCGTGATGCTCATTGTTGTCCAGTTAAAATTGTGTTAGTTTTGGAAAGGAATACTTAATGAAAATCTTAGTTTTCTAGAGGGAGAAAGGCTCATTTCATTCCAAAATGCCCAATTGAGCTTAGTGAAGTTAACACAAGTATCTCTCCAAAAAGAACAATGTGTGTTGGAGGCTGCAGCATCTTGCCACGGGTTTCCCTGTGTGAGTTCACTTAGTTTTTAATGGAATTCTTTCTGGAATATGGGTTTCTCAAGGTTGTGATAGGCTCTCTAAATTGCAAAGAGGCTTCTGCAGCTGAGTTGAGGAAACACATGTATCTGTCTAAAGACAACCATTGATGTTAAAAGCAGTAGCATGTAGAACATTGTTTCCCTGTGAGAACCGAGTTAATTGTTGAAAGGAATACTTCAAGACAATCATAGTTTCCAAGCTGGAGAAAGGCTCATTTAGTTCCAAATAGGCCTATTCACCTGAGTTGAAGGAAAACACGTACCTCTGCAAAGACAACCATTTCTGTTAGAAGCATTGGCATGAAGAACATTGTTTCCAAGCAAGAATGGAGTCGTTTTTGACAGGATTACTTCCTGCAACATAGGTGTTTCAGGGTGGGGATAGGATCTGTTAGCTCCATTATAGGCCTATTCAGCTAAGTTGAAGGAAAACATATATCACTTCAAAAAAACCATCTTAGTTAGAAAGTGAAACATTTTGCATATTGTATCCTGTGACTGTCGATTTAGCTTTTGAAAGGGATCCTTCCTGCAACATAGGATTTTCAAAGAGGAGATAGGTACGTTTGCTTAAATAGGCCTATACAACTAAGAGGAAGAAACACATATATCAGGCAGAGGAAAACCATCTGTGTTCGAAGCATAAGCATCTAATTCATTGCTACCCTGTTAGAATTCTGTTAGTTTTTGACAGCAATACATCCTCTAAATCATTGTTTTGAAGCAGGAGAAAGGCTCTGTGTGATCCAGATAGGCCTTTTCAGCTATTTTGAAAGAACACATCTATCCTTCAGTAGAAATTCATCATTGTAAGAAGCACGAGTATTAGAACCTTGTTGCCCAGTGAGAATTGAGTTCATTTCTCACAGGAATACTTCCAGAATATCACAGTTTTCATGATGGGGAAAGGCTCACTTTGTTCACAAAAGACCTATTCAGCTGAGCTGAAGAAACACATGTACCTGTCCAAAGACCACCAACAGTAGTAGAAGGATTGGCATGTAGAACGTGGTTTGCAAGTGAGAACTTAGTTAATTTTTGAAAGGAATACTTCCTGGATATCATAGTTTTAAAGGAGGAGAAAGGCTTATTTTACTCCACATGGCTGATTCAACTGAGTTGAAGAAACACATGAATCTCGCTAAAGGAAACTTTCTGTCTTAGAGGTTGCAGCGTCATGCACATTCTTTCCCAGAGACTTGAGTTGTACTTGAAGGGAATACATCTTGCAGCGTGGTTTTTCCCAGGTCGGGATAGGCTCTATTTGCTTCAAATCCGACTGTTTAGCTAAGGTGAGGACACAATGTATCTCTCGGTAGGAAATCTTCAGTGTTAGAAGCCGGAGTTTCAAGCACATTTTTTCCCTGTAAGTAATACATCAATAAAATCATAATTGTCTAGGTTTACAAAGCCTCTTTTAGAACCAAATAGTCCTGTTCAATTGAGTTGAAGAAACACATGTATCTCTCCAAAGGAAACCATCTATACTAGACCTTGCAGTGTCCTGCACATTGTTTCCCACATAGTTGAGTTAGTTTGTGAAAGGAATACATCTTGCAGCGTGTGTTTTCCTAGGTCGGGATAGGCTATGGGTGCTTCCCATCGGCCTGTTTAGCTAAGGTGAGGAAGCACATGTATCTCTCAGAAGGAAATCTTCAGTGTTAGAAGCAGGAGCTTCAATCACATTTTGTCCCTGTAATAATTGAGTAAGTTTTGGAAAGGAATAATTCCCTAAAATCATAATTTTCAACACTTAGAAAGGCTCATTTTGTTCCAAATTGGCCTATTCAGTTGAGTTGAAGAAACACAAGTATCTCTCCAAAGACACCCATGTTTGTAGAACAGAATGATGTAGAACATTGTTCTCTGTGAGAATAGAATTAGTTTTGCAAGGTATACTGCCTGCAACTTAGGTGGTTCAAGTTGGAGATAGGCTCTGTTTGCTCAAACTGGGCCAAGTGAGTTTCGATGTAGAAACACATGTATCGCTCCAAAAAATCATCTTTCTTAGAATCAGGAGGCTCGAGAACACTGTTTCCCTGTGAGAATTAAGTTAGTTTAGGAAGGAATACTGCCTGAAAACCATACTTTTCGTGGTGGAGAAACGGTCACGTTGTTGCAAATAGGCCTGTTGAACTGAGTTGGAGAAACACATGTATATCTCCACAGACACCCATCTGTCCTTGAAGCAGGATGATGTGGGCTACTGATTTATTTGAGAATTGTGTTAGGTTTTCAAGGAATCCTTCCTGCAAATTAGGAGTTTCAAGGCGGAGATACACTGTGCATGCTCCAATTAGGCCTCTTCAGTGAATTTCAAGACACACATGTATCTCTCGGAGGACAACCTTCTGTGTATGAATCAGAAGCAGATAGCACATTGTGGCATAGTGAGAATTGAGCTAATTTTGAAAAAAAACACTTCGTGAGAATCTATGTTTTCAACGGATATGTAGGTTCTGTTCATTCCAAATAGGCCATGTCAGCTAAGGTAAGGAAACCAATGTATCTCTCCAAAGGAAAACATGGGTGTTTGAAGCACGAGCTTCAAGCACATTGTTTCCCGGGTATAATTCATTGAGTTTTTGAAAGCACAGCTGCCTGAAAATCATCATTTACAAGATGGAGAAAGGCTCATTTTGTTCCAAATAGCAGTATTCAGCTGATTTGGAGAAACACATGTGTCTCACCAGAGAAGACCTTGTCTGTAAAAAGCAGTAGGATGAAGAAAGTTGTTTTGAAGGGATAACTGTCTTAGTTATTTAAGGAATACATCCTGCAAATCATAGTTTTCAAGGTGGATATGAGCTAAGTTTGCTCTAATTGGCCTACTCAGCACACCTGAAGAAACACATATATCACTCCAAAGAAAACCATCAGTCTTAGAAGCTGCAACATCGAGCGCATTGCTTTCTCTTGTGAAACGGTTAAGTATTTGAAAAGAATACCTCCTGTAACAAAGGGCTTTCAAGGTGGAGATAGGCTCTGTTTGCTACAACTAGACCTATTCATGTGAGTGGAAAAATCTCATGAATCTCTCCAAAGTAAACCATGTGTGTTACATGCTGTAGCATCTATCATCCTGTTTCCCTGTGAAAATCAATTGAGGTTTTGAAAGGAATACTGCCTGCTACTCAAGTGTTTGAAGGTAAAGATAGGTTCTGTTTCCTCCAAACAGTCCTATTCAGACACCCTGAAGAAACACATACATCTATGCATATAATCCATTTCTGTTTTAAGCAGAAGCATCTAGCACACTGTTTCCCTGTGAGAATTCAGTCAGTTGTGAAAGGAATACTTTCTGCAACGTAGATGTTTCAAGGTGAAGATATGTTCTCTTTCTTCCAATTAAGACTATTCAGCTGACTTGAAGAAACACATATATCTCTCCAAATAAACCTACTACATCAGAAGCTGTAGCAGTTACCATATTGTTTCTGTGTGAGAATCGAATTCTGTTTTTCTTGGAATGTTCCTACAACTTACATGTTTCAAGGTGAACATAGGCTCAGTTAGCTCCAAATAGGCCTGTCTATCTCAGCTGAAGAAAACCATGTATCTCTCAAAGTAAAACCATTGGTGTTAGAGGAATGACAGTCTAGCGTATTGTTCTTTGTGAGAATTGAGTTAGTTTTTCAGAGGAATAGTTCCTGCAAATCACACTTTTCATGGCAGAGAAAGGCTCATTTCTTTAACAAATGGCCGACTTAGCTCAGTTGTAGAAATGCTACCTACCTCTCCAAAGGAAACCATGGATGTTAGTGGCTGCAGCATCCTGCACATTGTTTCCCCGTGAGAGTTTAGATAATTTTGGAAAGGAGCACTTCGTGCATTGTGGGTTTTTCAAGGTGTTGATAGACTGTCTTTCTTGTAAATGTGCCTATTCAGCCGAATTGAAGTAACTCATGGATCTCTCCCAAGACAACCATCTGTTTTAGAAGCAGAATCATATAGAACATCGTTTCCCTTTGTGAACTGAGTTACTTTTAATTAATACTTGCTGTAACTTAGATGTTTCAAGGTGGGGATAGGATCTGTTTGCTGCAGGTAGCCATGTTCTGCTAAGTTGAAGAAACACATGTATCTATGGACAGAAAACCATGTGTGTTAGAAGTGGGAGCGTGATGCTCATTGTTGTCCAGTTAAAATTGTGTTAGTTTTGGAAAGGAATACTTAATGAAAATCTTAGTTTTCTAGAGGGAGAAAGGCTCATTTCATTCCAAAATGCCCAATTGAGCTTAGTGAAGTTAACACAAGTATCTCTCCAAAAAGAACAATGTGTGTTGGAGGCTGCAGCATCTTGCCACGGGTTTCCCTGTGTGAGTTCACTTAGTTTTTAATGGAATTCTTTCTGGAATATGGGTTTCTCAAGGTTGTGATAGGCTCTCTAAATTGCAAAGAGGCTTCTGCAGCTGAGTTGAGGAAACACATGTATCTGTCTAAAGACAACCATTGATGTTAAAAGCAGTAGCATGTAGAACATTGTTTCCCTGTGAGAACCGAGTTAATTGTTGAAAGGAATACTTCAAGACAATCATAGTTTCCAAGCTGGAGAAAGGCTCATTTAGTTCCAAATAGGCCTATTCACCTGAGTTGAAGGAAAACACGTACCTCTGCAAAGACAACCATTTCTGTTAGAAGCATTGGCATGAAGAACATTGTTTCCAAGCAAGAATGGAGTCGTTTTTGACAGGATTACTTCCTGCAACATAGGTGTTTCAGGGTGGGGATAGGATCTGTTAGCTCCATTATAGGCCTATTCAGCTAAGTTGAAGGAAAACATATATCACTTCAAAAAAACCATCTTAGTTAGAAAGTGAAACATTTTGCATATTGTATCCTGTGGCTGTCGATTTAGCTTTTGAAAGGGATCCTTCCTGCAACATAGGATTTTCAAAGAGGAGATAGGTACGTTTGCTTAAATAGGCCTATACAACTAAGAGGAAGAAACACATATATCAGGCAGAGGAAAACCATCTGTGTTCGAAGCATAAGCATCTAATTCATTGCTACCCTGTTAGAATTCTGTTAGTTTTTGACAGCAATACATCCTCTAAATCATTGTTTTGAAGCAGGAGAAAGGCTCTGTGTGATCCAGATAGGCCTTTTCAGCTATTTTGAAAGAACACATCTATCCTTCAGTAGAAATTCATCATTGTAAGAAGCACGAGTATTAGAACCTTGTTGCCCAGTGAGAATTGAGTTCATTTCTCACAGGAATACTTCCAGAATATCACAGTTTTCATGATGGGGAAAGGCTCACTTTGTTCACAAAAGACCTATTCAGCTGAGCTGAAGAAACACATGTACCTGTCCAAAGACCACCAACAGTAGTAGAAGGATTGGCATGTAGAACGTGGTTTGCAAGTGAGAACTTAGTTAATTTTTGAAAGGAATACTTCCTGGATATCATAGTTTTAAAGGAGGAGAAAGGCTTATTTTACTCCACATGGCTGATTCAACTGAGTTGAAGAAACACATGAATCTCGCTAAAGGAAACTTTCTGTCTTAGAGGTTGCAGCGTCATGCACATTCTTTCCCAGATACTTGAGTTGTACTTGAAGGGAATACATCTTGCAGCGTGGTTTTTCCCAGGTCGGGATAGGCTCTATTTGCTTCAAATCCGACTGTTTAGCTAAGGTGAGGACACAATGTATCTCTCGGGAGGAAATCTTCAGTGTTAGAAGCCGGAGTTTCAAGCACATTTTTTCCCTGTAAGTAATACATCAATAAAATCATAATTGTCTAGGTTTACAAAGCCTCTTTTAGAACCAAATAGTCCTGTTCAATTGAGTTGAAGAAACACATGTATCTCTCCAAAGGAAACCATCTATACTAGACCTTGCAGTGTCCTGCACATTGTTTCCCACATAGTTGAGTTAGTTTGTGAAAGGAATACATCTTGCAGCGTGTGTTTTCCTAGGTCGGGATAGGCTATGGGTGCTTCCCATCGGCCTGTTTAGCTAAGGTGAGGAAGCACATGTATCTCTCAGAAGGAAATCTTCAGTGTTAGAAGCAGGAGCTTCAATCACATTTTGTCCCTGTAATAATTGAGTAAGTTTTGGAAAGGAATAATTCCCTAAAATCATAATTTTCAACACTTAGAAAGGCTCATTTTGTTCCAAATTGGCCTATTCAGTTGAGTTGAAGAAACACAAGTATCTCTCCAAAGACACCCATGTTTGTAGAACAGAATGATGTAGAACATTGTTCTCTGTGAGAATAGAATTAGTTTTGCAAGGTATACTGCCTGCAACTTAGGTGGTTCAAGTTGGAGATAGGCTCTGTTTGCTCAAACTGGGCCAAGTGAGTTTCGATGTAGAAACACATGCATCGCTCCAAAAAATCATCTTTCTTAGAATCAGGAGGCTCGAGAACACTGTTTCCCTGTGAGAATTAAGTTAGTTTAGGAAGGAATACTGCCTGAAAACCATACTTTTCGTGGTGGAGAAACGGTCACGTTGTTGCAAATAGGCCTGTTGAACTGAGTTGGAGAAACACATGTATATCTCCACAGACACCCATCTGTCCTTGAAGCAGGATGATGTGGGCTACTGATTTATTTGAGAATTGTGTTAGGTTTTCAAGGAATCCTTCCTGCAAATTAGGAGTTTCAAGGCGGAGATACACTGTGCATGCTCCAATTAGGCCTCTTCAGTGAATTTCAAGACACACATATATCTCTCGGAGGACAACCTTCTGTGTATGAATCAGAAGCAGATAGCACATTGTGGCATAGTGAGAATTGAGCTAATTTTGAAAAAAAACACTTCGTGAGAATCTATGTTTTCAACGGATATGTAGGTTCTGTTCATTCCAAATAGGCCATGTCAGCTAAGGTAAGGAAACCAATGTATCTCTCCAAAGGAAAACATGGGTGTTTGAAGCACGAGCTTCAAGCACATTGTTTCCCGGGTATAATTCATTGAGTTTTTGAAAGCACAGCTGCCTGAAAATCATCATTTACAAGATGGAGAAAGGCTCATTTTGTTCCAAATAGCAGTATTCAGCTGATTTGGAGAAACACATGTGTCTCACCAGAGAAGACCTTGTCTGTAAAAAGCAGTAGGATGAAGAATGTTGTTTTGAAGGGATAACTGTCTTAGTTATTTAAGGAATACATCCTGCAAATCATAGTTTTCAAGGTGGATATGAGCTAAGTTTGCTCTAATTGGCCTACTCAGCACACCTGAAGAAACACATATATCACTCCAAAGAAAACCATCAGTCTTAGAAGCTGCAACATCGAGCGCATTGCTTTCTCTTGTGAAACGGTTAAGTATTTGAAAAGAATACCTCCTGTAACAAAGGGCTTTCAAGGTGGAGATAGGCTCTGTTTGCTCCAACTAGACCTATTCATGTGAGTGGAAAAATCTCATGAATCTCTCCAAAGTAAACCATGTGTGTTACATGCTGTAGCATCTATCATCCTGTTTCCCTGTGAAAATCAATTGAGGTTTTGAAAGGAATACTGCCTGCTACTCAAGTGTTTGAAGGTAAAGATAGGTTCTGTTTCCTCCAAACAGTCCTATTCAGACACCCTGAAGAAACACATACATCTATGCATATAATCCATTTCTGTTTTAAGCAGAAGCATCTAGCACACTGTTTCCCTGTGAGAATTCAGTCAGTTGTGAAAGGAATACTTTCTGCAACGTAGATGTTTCAAGGTGAAGATATGTTCTCTTTCTTCCAATTAAGACTATTCAGCTGACTTGAAGAAACACATATATCTCTCCAAATAAACCTACTACATCAGAAGCTGTAGCAGTTACCATATTGTTTCTGTGTGAGAATCGAATTCTGTTTTTCTTGGAATGTTCCTACAACTTACATGTTTCAAGGTGAACATAGGCTCAGTTAGCTCCAAATAGGCCTGTCTATCTCAGCTGAAGAAAACCATGTATCTCTCAAAGTAAAACCATTGGTGTTAGAGGAATGACAGTCTAGCGTATTGTTCTTTGTGAGAATTTAGTTAGTTTTTCAGAGGAATAGTTCCTGCAAATCACACTTTTCATGGCAGAGAAAGGCTCATTTCTTTAACAAATGGCCGACTTAGCTCAGTTGTAGAAATGCTACCTACCTCTCCAAAGGAAACCATGGATGTTAGTGGCTGCAGCATCCTGCACATTGTTTCCCCGTGAGAGTTTAGATAATTTTGGAAAGGAGCACTTCGTGCATTGTGGGTTTTTCAAGGTGTTGATAGACTGTCTTTCTTGTAAATGTGCCTATTCAGCCGAATTGAAGTAACTCATGGATCTCTCCCAAGACAACCATCTGTTTTAGAAGCAGAATCATATAGAACATCGTTTCCCTTTGTGAACTGAGTTACTTTTAATTAATACTTGCTGTAACTTAGATGTTTCAAGGTGGGGATAGGATCTGTTTGCTGCAGGTAGCCATGTTCTGCTAAGTTGAAGAAACACATGTATCTATGGACAGAAAACCATGTGTGTTAGAAGTGGGAGCGTGATGCTCATTGTTGTCCAGTTAAAATTGTGTTAGTTTTGGAAAGGAATACTTAATGAAAATCTTAGTTTTCTAGAGGGAGAAAGGCTCATTTCATTCCAAAATGCCCAATTGAGCTTAGTGAAGTTAACACAAGTATCTATCCAAAAAGAACAATGTGTGTTGGAGGCTGCAGCATCTTGCCACGGGTTTCCCTGTGTGAGTTCACTTAGTTTTTAATGGAATTCTTTCTGGAATATGGGTTTCTCAAGGTTGTGATAGGCTCTCTAAATTGCAAAGAGGCTTCTGCAGCTGAGTTGAGGAAACACATGTATCTGTCTAAAGACAACCATTGATGTTAAAAGCAGTAGCATGTAGAACATTGTTTCCCTGTGAGAACCGAGTTAATTGTTGAAAGGAATACTTCAAGACAATCATAGTTTCCAAGCTGGAGAAAGGCTCATTTAGTTCCAAATAGGCCTATTCACCTGAGTTGAAGGAAAACACGTACCTCTGCAAAGACAACCATTTCTGTTAGAAGCATTGGCATGAAGAACATTGTTTCCAAGCAAGAATGGAGTCGTTTTTGACAGGATTACTTCCTGCAACATAGGTGTTTCAGGGTGGGGATAGGATCTGTTAGCTCCATTATAGGCCTATTCAGCTAAGTTGAAGGAAAACATATATCACTTCAAAAAAACCATCTTAGTTAGAAAGTGAAACATTTTGCATATTGTATCCTGTGACTGTCGATTTAGCTTTTGAAAGGGATCCTTCCTGCAACATAGGATTTTCAAAGAGGAGATAGGTACGTTTGCTTAAATAGGCCTATACAACTAAGAGGAAGAAACACATATATCAGGCAGAGGAAAACCATCTGTGTTCGAAGCATAAGCATCTAATTCATTGCTACCCTGTTAGAATTCTGTTAGTTTTTGACAGCAATACATCCTCTAAATCATTGTTTTGAAGCAGGAGAAAGGCTCTGTGTGATCCAGATAGGCCTTTTCAGCTATTTTGAAAGAACACATCTATCCTTCAGTAGAAATTCATCATTGTAAGAAGCACGAGTATTAGAACCTTGTTGCCCAGTGAGAATTGAGTTCATTTCTCACAGGAATACTTCCAGAATATCACAGTTTTCATGATGGGGAAAGGCTCACTTTGTTCACAAAAGACCTATTCAGCTGAGCTGAAGAAACACATGTACCTGTCCAAAGACCACCAACAGTAGTAGAAGGATTGGCATGTAGAACGTGGTTTGCAAGTGAGAACTTAGTTAATTTTTGAAAGGAATACTTCCTGGATATCATAGTTTTAAAGGAGGAGAAAGGCTTATTTTACTCCACATGGCTGATTCAACTGAGTTGAAGAAACACATGAATCTCGCTAAAGGAAACTTTCTGTCTTAGAGGTTGCAGCGTCATGCACATTCTTTCCCAGATACTTGAGTTGTACTTGAAGGGAATACATCTTGCAGCGTGGTTTTTCCCAGGTCGGGATAGGCTCTATTTGCTTCAAATCCGACTGTTTAGCTAAGGTGAGGACACAATGTATCTCTCGGTAGGAAATCTTCAGTGTTAGAAGCCGGAGTTTCAAGCACATTTTTTCCCTGTAAGTAATACATCAATAAAATCATAATTGTCTAGGTTTACAAAGCCTCTTTTAGAACCAAATAGTCCTGTTCAATTGAGTTGAAGAAACACATGTATCTCTCCAAAGGAAACCATCTATACTAGACCTTGCAGTGTCCTGCACATTGTTTCCCACATAGTTGAGTTAGTTTGTGAAAGGAATACATCTTGCAGCGTGTGTTTTCCTAGGTCGGGATAGGCTATGGGTGCTTCCCATCGGCCTGTTTAGCTAAGGTGAGGAAGCACATGTATCTCTCAGAAGGAAATCTTCAGTGTTAGAAGCAGGAGCTTCAATCACATTTTGTCCCTGTAATAATTGAGTAAGTTTTGGAAAGGAATAATTCCCTAAAATCATAATTTTCAACACTTAGAAAGGCTCATTTTGTTCCAAATTGGCCTATTCAGTTGAGTTGAAGAAACACAAGTATCTCTCCAAAGACACCCATGTTTGTAGAACAGAATGATGTAGAACATTGTTCTCTGTGAGAATAGAATTAGTTTTGCAAGGTATACTGCCTGCAACTTAGGTGGTTCAAGTTGGAGATAGGCTCTGTTTGCTCAAACTGGGCCAAGTGAGTTTCGATGTAGAAACACATGCATCGCTCCAAAAAATCATCTTTCTTAGAATCAGGAGGCTCGAGAACACTGTTTCCCTGTGAGAATTAAGTTAGTTTAGGAAGGAATACTGCCTGAAAACCATACTTTTCATGGTGGAGAAACGGTCACGTTGTTGCAAATAGGCCTGTTGAACTGAGTTGGAGAAACACATGTATATCTCCACAGACACCCATCTGTCCTTGAAGCAGGATGATGTGGGCTACTGATTTATTTGAGAATTGTGTTAGGTTTTCAAGGAATCCTTCCTGCAAATTAGGAGTTTCAAGGCGGAGATACACTGTGCATGCTCCAATTAGGCCTCTTCAGTGAATTTCAAGACACACATATATCTCTCGGAGGACAACCTTCTGTGTATGAATCAGAAGCAGATAGCACATTGTGGCATAGTGAGAATTGAGCTAATTTTGAAAAAAAACACTTCGTGAGAATCTATGTTTTCAACGGATATGTAGGTTCTGTTCATTCCAAATAGGCCATGTCAGCTAAGGTAAGGAAACCAATGTATCTCTCCAAAGGAAAACATGGGTGTTTGAAGCACGAGCTTCAAGCACATTGTTTCCCGGGTATAATTCCTTGAGTTTTTGAAAGCACAGCTGCCTGAAAATCATCATTTACAAGATGGAGAAAGGCTCATTTTGTTCCAAATAGCAGTATTCAGCTGATTTGGAGAAACACATGTGTCTCACCAGAGAAGACCTTGT
Organism: Castor canadensis; assembly: GCF_047511655.1. Lineage (NCBI taxonomy): Eukaryota > Metazoa > Chordata > Mammalia > Rodentia > Castoridae > Castor > Castor canadensis. Next base: position 94,510,217 of record NC_133395.1, read on the forward strand.
CTGTAAAAAGCAGTAGGATGAAGAATGTTGTTTTGAAGGGATAACTGTCTTAGTTATTTAAGGAATACATCCTGCAAATCATAGTTTTCAAGGTGGATATGAGCTAAGTTTGCTCTAATTGGCCTACTCAGCACACCTGAAGAAACACATATATCACTCCAAAGAAAACCATCAGTCTTAGAAGCTGCAACATCGAGCGCATTGCTTTCTCTTGTGAAACGGTTAAGTATTTGAAAAGAATACCTCCTGTAACAAAGGGCTTTCAAGGTGGAGATAGGCTCTGTTTGCTCCAACTAGACCTATTCATGTGAGTGGAAAAATCTCATGAATCTCTCCAAAGTAAACCATGTGTGTTACATGCTGTAGCATCTATCATCCTGTTTCCCTGTGAAAATCAATTGAGGTTTTGAAAGGAATACTGCCTGCTACTCAAGTGTTTGAAGGTAAAGATAGGTTCTGTTTCCTCCAAACAGTCCTATTCAGACACCCTGAAGAAACACATACATCTATGCATATAATCCATTTCTGTTTTAAGCAGAAGCATCTAGCACACTGTTTCCCTGTGAGAATTCAGTCAGTTGTGAAAGGAATACTTTCTGCAACGTAGATGTTTCAAGGTGAAGATATGTTCTCTTTCTTCCAATTAAGCCTATTCAGCTGACTTGAAGAAACACATATATCTCTCCAAATAAACCTACCACATCAGAAGCTGTAGCAGTTACCAAAAACAGAATCGAATTCTGTTTTTCTTGGAATGTTCCTACAACTTACATGTTTCAAGGTGAACATAGGCTCAGTTAGCTCCAAATAGGCCTGTCTATCTCAGCTGAAGAAAACCATGTATCTCTCAAAGTAAAACCATTGGTGTTAGAGGAATGACAGTCTAGCGTATTGTTCTTTGTGAGAATTGAGTTAGTTTTTCAGAGGAATAGTTCCTGCAAATCACACTTTTCATGGCAGAGAAAGGCTCATTTCTTTAACAAATGGCCGACTTAGCTCAGTTGTAGAAATGCTACCTACCTCTCCAAAGGAAACCATGGATGTTAGTGGCTGCAGCATCCTGCACATTGTTTCCCCGTGAGAGTTTAGATAATTTTGGAAAGGAGCACTTCGTGCATTGTGGGCTTTTCAAGGTGTTGATAGACTGTCTTTCTTGTAAATGTGCCTATTCAGCCGAATTGAAGTAACTCATGGATCTCTCCCAAGACAACCATCTGTTTTAGAAGCAGAATCATATAGAACATCGTTTCCCTTTGTGAACTGAGTTACTTTTAATTAATACTTGCTGTAACTTAGATGTTTCAAGGTGGGGATAGGATCTGTTTGCTGCAGGTAGCCATGTTCTGCTAAGTTGAAGAAACACATGTATCTATGGACAGAAATCCATGTGTGTTAGAAGTGGGAGCGTGATGCTCATTGTTGTCCAGTTAAAATTGTGTTAGTTTTGGAAAGGAATACTTAATGAAAATCTTAGTTTTCTAGAGGGAGAAAGGCTCATTTCATTCCAAAATGCCCAATTGAGCTTAGTGAAGTTAACACAAGTATCTCTCCAAAAAGAACAATGTGTGTTGGAGGCTGCAGCATCTTGCCACGGGTTTCCCTGTGTGAGTTCACTTAGTTTTTAATGGAATTCTTTCTGCAATATGGGTTTCTCAAGGTTGTGATAGGCTCTCTAAATTGCAAAGAGGCTTCTGCAGCTGAGTTGAGGAAACACATGTATCTGTCTAAAGACAACCATTGATGTTAAAAGCAGTAGCATGTAGAACATTGTTTCCCTGTGAGAACCGAGTTAATTGTTGAAAGGAATACTTCAAGACAATCATAGTTTCCAAGCTGGAGAAAGGCTCATTTAGTTCCAAATAGGCCTATTCACCTGAGTTGAAGGAAAACACGTACCTCTGCAAAGACAACCATTTCTGTTAGAAGCATTGGCATGAAGAACATTGTTTCCAAGCAAGAATGGAGTCGTTTTTGACAGGATTACTTCCTGCAACATAGGTGTTTCAGGGTGGGGATAGGATCTGTTAGCTCCATTATAGGCCTATTCAGCTAAGTTGAAGGAAAACATATATCACTTCAAAAAAACCATCTTAGTTAGAAAGTGAAACATTTTGCATATTGTATCCTGTGACTGTCGATTTAGCTTTTGAAAGGGATCCTTCCTGCAACATAGGATTTTCAAAGAGGAGATAGGTACGTTTGCTTAAATAGGCCTATACAACTAAGAGGAAGAAACACATATATCAGGCAGAGGAAAACCATCTGTGTTCGAAGCATAAGCATCTAATTCATTGCTACCCTGTTAGAATTCTGTTAGTTTTTGACAGCAATACATCCTCTAAATCATTGTTTTGAAGCAGGAGAAAGGCTCTGTGTGATCCAGATAGGCCTTTTCAGCTATTTTGAAAGAACACATCTATCCTTCAGTAGAAATTCATCATTGTAAGAAGCACGAGTATTAGAACCTTGTTGCCCAGTGAGAATTGAGTTCATTTCTCACAGGAATACTTCCAGAATATCACAGTTTTCATGATGGGGAAAGGCTCACTTTGTTCACAAAAGACCTATTCAGCTGAGCTGAAGAAACACATGTACCTGTCCAAAGACCACCAACAGTAGTAGAAGGATTGGCATGTAGAACGTGGTTTGCAAGTGAGAACTTAGTTAATTTTTGAAAGGAATACTTCCTGGATATCATAGTTTTAAAGGAGGAGAAAGGCTTATTTTACTCCACATGGCTGATTCAACTGAGTTGAAGAAACACATGAATCTCGCTAAAGGAAACTTTCTGTCTTAGAGGTTGCAGCGTCATGCACATTCTTTCCCAGATACTTGAGTTGTACTTGAAGGGAATACATCTTGCAGCGTGGTTTTTCCCAGGTCGGGATAGGCTCTATTTGCTTCAAATCCGACTGTTTAGCTAAGGTGAGGACACAATGTATCTCTCGGTAGGAAATCTTCAGTGTTAGAAGCCGGAGTTTCAAGCACATTTTTTCCCTGTAAGTAATACATCAATAAAATCATAATTGTCTAGGTTTACAAAGCCTCTTTTAGAACCAAATAGTCCTGTTCAATTGAGTTGAAGAAACACATGTATCTCTCCAAAGGAAACCATCTATACTAGACCTTGCAGTGTCCTGCACATTGTTTCCCACATAGTTGAGTTAGTTTGTGAAAGGAATACATCTTGCAGTGTGTGTTTTCCTAGGTCGGGATAGGCTATGGGTGCTTCCCATCGGCCTGTTTAGCTAAGGTGAGGAAGCACATGTATCTCTCAGAAGGAAATCTTCAGTGTTAGAAGCAGGAGCTTCAATCACATTTTGTCCCTGTAATAATTGAGTAAGTTTTGGAAAGGAATAATTCCCTAAAATCATAATTTTCAACACTTAGAAAGGCTCATTTTGTTCCAAATTGGCCTATTCAGTTGAGTTGAAGAAACACAAGTATCTCTCCAAAGACACCCATGTTTGTAGAACAGAATGATGTAGAACATTGTTCTCTGTGAGAATAGAATTAGTTTTGCAAGGTATACTGCCTGCAACTTAGGTGGTTCAAGTTGGAGATAGGCTCTGTTTGCTCAAACTGGGCCAAGTGAGTTTCGATGTAGAAACACATGCATCGCTCCAAAAAATCATCTTTCTTAGAATCAGGAGGCTCGAGAACACTGTTTCCCTGTGAGAATTAAGTTAGTTTAGGAAGGAATACTGCCTGAAAACCATACTTTTCATGGTGGAGAAACGGTCACGTTGTTGCAAATAGGCCTGTTGAACTGAGTTGGAGAAACACATGTATATCTCCACAGACACCCATCTGTCCTTGAAGCAGGATGATGTGGGCTACTGATTTATTTGAGAATTGTGTTAGGTTTTCAAGGAATCCTTCCTGCAAATTAGGAGTTTCAAGGCGGAGATACACTGTGCATGCTCCAATTAGGCCTCTTCAGTGAATTTCAAGACACACATATATCTCTCGGAGGACAACCTTCTGTGTATGAATCAGAAGCAGATAGCACATTGTGGCATAGTGAGAATTGAGCTAATTTTGAAAAAAAACACTTCGTGAGAATCTATGTTTTCAACGGATATGTAGGTTCTGTTCATTCCAAATAGGCCATGTCAGCTAAGGTAAGGAAACCAATGTATCTCTCCAAAGGAAAACATGGGTGTTTGAAGCACGAGCTTCAAGCACATTGTTTCCCGGGTATAATTCATTGAGTTTTTGAAAGCACAGCTGCCTGAAAATCATCATTTACAAGATGGAGAAAGGCTCATTTTGTTCCAAATAGCAGTATTCAGCTGATTTGGAGAAACACATGTGTCTCACCAGAGAAGACCTTGTCTGTAAAAAGCAGTAGGATGAAGAATGTTGTTTTGAAGGGATAACTGTCTTAGTTATTTAAGGAATACATCCTGCAAATCATAGTTTTCAAGGTGGATATGAGCTAAGTTTGCTCTAATTGGCCTACTCAGCACACCTGAAGAAACACATATATCACTCCAAAGAAAACCATCAGTCTTAGAAGCTGCAACATCGAGCGCATTGCTTTCTCTTGTGAAACGGTTAAGTATTTGAAAAGAATACCTCCTGTAACAAAGGGCTTTCAAGGTGGAGATAGGCTCTGTTTGCTCCAACTAGACCTATTCATGTGAGTGGAAAAATCTCATGAATCTCTCCAAAGTAAACCATGTGTGTTACATGCTGTAGCATCTATCATCCTGTTTCCCTGTGAAAATCAATTGAGGTTTTGAAAGGAATACTGCCTGCTACTCAAGTGTTTGAAGGTAAAGATAGGTTCTGTTTCCTCCAAACAGTCCTATTCAGACACCCTGAAGAAACACATACATCTATGCATATAATCCATTTCTGTTTTAAGCAGAAGCATCTAGCACACTGTTTCCCTGTGAGAATTCAGTCAGTTGTGAAAGGAATACTTTCTGCAACGTAGATGTTTCAAGGTGAAGATATGTTCTCTTTCTTCCAATTAAGACTATTCAGCTGACTTGAAGAAACACATATATCTCTCCAAATAAACCTACTACATCAGAAGCTGTAGCAGTTACCATATTGTTTCTGTGTGAGAATCGAATTCTGTTTTTCTTGGAATGTTCCTACAACTTACATGTTTCAAGGTGAACATAGGCTCAGTTAGCTCCAAATAGGCCTGTCTATCTCAGCTGAAGAAAACCATGTATCTCTCAAAGTAAAACCATTGGTGTTAGAGGAATGACAGTCTAGCGTATTGTTCTTTGTGAGAATTGAGTTAGTTTTTCAGAGGAATAGTTCCTGCAAATCACACTTTTCATGGCAGAGAAAGGCTCATTTCTTTAACAAATGGCCGACTTAGCTCAGTTGTAGAAATGCTACCTACCTCTCCAAAGGAAACCATGGATGTTAGTGGCTGCAGCATCCTGCACATTGTTTCCCCGTGAGAGTTTAGATAATTTTGGAAAGGAGCACTTCGTGCATTGTGGGTTTTTCAAGGTGTTGATAGACTGTCTTTCTTGTAAATGTGCCTATTCAGCCGAATTGAAGTAACTCATGGATCTCTCCCAAGACAACCATCTGTTTTAGAAGCAGAATCATATAGAACATCGTTTCCCTTTGTGAACTGAGTTACTTTTAATTAATACTTGCTGTAACTTAGATGTTTCAAGGTGGGGATAGGATCTGTTTGCTGCAGGTAGCCATGTTCTGCTAAGTTGAAGAAACACATGTATCTATGGACAGAAAACCATGTGTGTTAGAAGTGGGAGCGTGATGCTCATTGTTGTCCAGTTAAAATTGTGTTAGTTTTGGAAAGGAATACTTAATGAAAATCTTAGTTTTCTAGAGGGAGAAAGGCTCATTTCATTCCAAAATGCCCAATTGAGCTTAGTGAAGTTAACACAAGTATCTCTCCAAAAAGAACAATGTGTGTTGGAGGCTGCAGCATCTTGCCACGGGTTTCCCTGTGTGAGTTCACTTAGTTTTTAATGGAATTCTTTCTGGAATATGGGTTTCTCAAGGTTGTGATAGGCTCTCTAAATTGCAAAGAGGCTTCTGCAGCTGAGTTGAGGAAACACATGTATCTGTCTAAAGACAACCATTGATGTTAAAAGCAGTAGCATGTAGAACATTGTTTCCCTGTGAGAACCGAGTTAATTGTTGAAAGGAATACTTCAAGACAATCATAGTTTCCAAGCTGGAGAAAGGCTCATTTAGTTCCAAATAGGCCTATTCACCTGAGTTGAAGGAAAACACGTACCTCTGCAAAGACAACCATTTCTGTTAGAAGCATTGGCATGAAGAACATTGTTTCCAAGCAAGAATGGAGTCGTTTTTGACAGGATTACTTCCTGCAACATAGGTGTTTCAGGGTGGGGATAGGATCTGTTAGCTCCATTATAGGCCTATTCAGCTAAGTTGAAGGAAAACATATATCACTTCAAAAAAACCATCTTAGTTAGAAAGTGAAACATTTTGCATATTGTATCCTGTGACTGTCGATTTAGCTTTTGAAAGGGATCCTTCCTGCAACATAGGATTTTCAAAGAGGAGATAGGTACGTTTGCTTAAATAGGCCTATACAACTAAGAGGAAGAAACACATATATCAGGCAGAGGAAAACCATCTGTGTTCGAAGCATAAGCATCTAATTCATTGCTACCCTGTTAGAATTCTGTTAGTTTTTGACAGCAATACATCCTCTAAATCATTGTTTTGAAGCAGGAGAAAGGCTCTGTGTGATCCAGATAGGCCTTTTCAGCTATTTTGAAAGAACACATCTATCCTTCAGTAGAAATTCATCATTGTAAGAAGCACGAGTATTAGAACCTTGTTGCCCAGTGAGAATTGAGTTCATTTCTCACAGGAATACTTCCAGAATATCACAGTTTTCATGATGGGGAAAGGCTCACTTTGTTCACAAAAGACCTATTCAGCTGAGCTGAAGAAACACATGTACCTGTCCAAAGACCACCAACAGTAGTAGAAGGATTGGCATGTAGAACGTGGTTTGCAAGTGAGAACTTAGTTAATTTTTGAAAGGAATACTTCCTGGATATCATAGTTTTAAAGGAGGAGAAAGGCTTATTTTACTCCACATGGCTGATTCAACTGAGTTGAAGAAACACATGAATCTCGCTAAAGGAAACTTTCTGTCTTAGAGGTTGCAGCGTCATGCACATTCTTTCCCAGATACTTGAGTTGTACTTGAAGGGAATACATCTTGCAGCGTGGTTTTTCCCAGGTCGGGATAGGCTCTATTTGCTTCAAATCCGACTGTTTAGCTAAGGTGAGGACACAATGTATCTCTCGGTAGGAAATCTTCAGTGTTAGAAGCCGGAGTTTCAAGCACATTTTTTCCCTGTAAGTAATACATCAATAAAATCATAATTGTCTAGGTTTACAAAGCCTCTTTTAGAACCAAATAGTCCTGTTCAATTGAGTTGAAGAAACACATGTATCTCTCCAAAGGAAACCATCTATACTAGACCTTGCAGTGTCCTGCACATTGTTTCCCACATAGTTGAGTTAGTTTGTGAAAGGAATACATCTTGCAGCGTGTGTTTTCCTAGGTCGGGATAGGCTATGGGTGCTTCCCATCGGCCTGTTTAGCTAAGGTGAGGAAGCACATGTATCTCTCAGAAGGAAATCTTCAGTGTTAGAAGCAGGAGCTTCAATCACATTTTGTCCCTGTAATAATTGAGTAAGTTTTGGAAAGGAATAATTCCCTAAAATCATAATTTTCAACACTTAGAAAGGCTCATTTTGTTCCAAATTGGCCTATTCAGTTGAGTTGAAGAAACACAAGTATCTCTCCAAAGACACCCATGTTTGTAGAACAGAATGATGTAGAACATTGTTCTCTGTGAGAATAGAATTAGTTTTGCAAGGTATACTGCCTGCAACTTAGGTGGTTCAAGTTGGAGATAGGCTCTGTTTGCTCAAACTGGGCCAAGTGAGTTTCGATGTAGAAACACATGCATCGCTCCAAAAAATCATCTTTCTTAGAATCAGGAGGCTCGAGAACACTGTTTCCCTGTGAGAATTAAGTTAGTTTAGGAAGGAATACTGCCTGAAAACCATACTTTTCATGGTGGAGAAACGGTCACGTTGTTGCAAATAGGCCTGTTGAACTGAGTTGGAGAAACACATGTATATCTCCACAGACACCCATCTGTCCTTGAAGCAGGATGATGTGGGCTACTGATTTATTTGAGAATTGTGTTAGGTTTTCAAGGAATCCTTCCTGCAAATTAGGAGTTTCAAGGCGGAGATACACTGTGCATGCTCCAATTAGGCCTCTTCAGTGAATTTCAAGACACACATATATCTCTCGGAGGACAACCTTCTGTGTATGAATCAGAAGCAGATAGCACATTGTGGCATAGTGAGAATTGAGCTAATTTTGAAAAAAAACACTTCGTGAGAATCTATGTTTTCAACGGATATGTAGGTTCTGTTCATTCCAAATAGGCCATGTCAGCTAAGGTAAGGAAACCAATGTATCTCTCCAAAGGAAAACATGGGTGTTGGAAGCACGAGCTTCAAGCACATTGTTTCCCGGGTATAATTCATTGAGTTTTTGAAAGCACAGCTGCCTGAAAATCATCATTTACAAGATGGAGAAAGGCTCATTTTGTTCCAAATAGCAGTATTCAGCTGATTTGGAGAAACACATGTGTCTCACCAGAGAAGACCTTGTCTGTAAAAAGCAGTAGGATGAAGAATGTTGTTTTGAAGGGATAACTGTCTTAGTTATTTAAGGAATACATCCTGCAAATCATAGTTTTCAAGGTGGATATGAGCTAAGTTTGCTCTAATTGGCCTACTCAGCACACCTGAAGAAACACATATATCACTCCAAAGAAAACCATCAGTCTTAGAAGCTGCAACATCGAGCGCATTGCTTTCTCTTGTGAAACGGTTAAGTATTTGAAAAGAATACCTCCTGTAACAAAGGGCTTTCAAGGTGGAGATAGGCTCTGTTTGCTCCAACTAGACCTATTCATGTGAGTGGAAAAATCTCATGAATCTCTCCAAAGTAAACCATGTGTGTTACATGCTGTAGCATCTATCATCCTGTTTCCCTGTGAAAATCAATTGAGGTTTTGAAAGGAATACTGCCTGCTACTCAAGTGTTTGAAGGTAAAGATAGGTTCTGTTTCCTCCAAACAGTCCTATTCAGACACCCTGAAGAAACACATACATCTATGCATATAATCCATTTCTGTTTTAAGCAGAAGCATCTAGCACACTGTTTCCCTGTGAGAATTCAGTCAGTTGTGAAAGGAATACTTTCTGCAACGTAGATGTTTCAAGGTGAAGATATGTTCTCTTTCTTCCAATTAAGCCTATTCAGCTGACTTGAAGAAACACATATATCTCTCCAAATAAACCTACCACATCAGAAGCTGTAGCAGTTACCAAAAACAGAATCGAATTCTGTTTTTCTTGGAATGTTCCTACAACTTACATGTTTCAAGGTGAACATAGGCTCAGTTAGCTCCAAATAGGCCTGTCTATCTCAGCTGAAGAAAACCATGTATCTCTCAAAGTAAAACCATTGGTGTTAGAGGAATGACAGTCTAGCGTATTGTTCTTTGTGAGAATTGAGTTAGTTTTTCAGAGGAATAGTTCCTGCAAATCACACTTTTCATGGCAGAGAAAGGCTCATTTCTTTAACAAATGGCCGACTTAGCTCAGTTGTAGAAATGCTACCTACCTCTCCAAAGGAAACCATGGATGTTAGTGGCTGCAGCATCCTGCACATTGTTTCCCCGTGAGAGTTTAGATAATTTTGGAAAGGAGCACTTCGTGCATTGTGGGTTTTTCAAGGTGTTGATAGACTGTCTTTCTTGTAAATGTGCCTATTCAGCCGAATTGAAGTAACTCATGGATCTCTCCCAAGACAACCATCTGTTTTAGAAGCAGAATCATATAGAACATCGTTTCCCTTTGTGAACTGAGTTACTTTTAATTAATACTTGCTGTAACTTAGATGTTTCAAGGTGGGGATAGGATCTGTTTGCTGCAGGTAGCCATGTTCTGCTAAGTTGAAGAAACACATGTATCTATGGACAGAAAACCATGTGTGTTAGAAGTGGGAGCGTGATGCTCATTGTTGTCCAGTTAAAATTGTGTTAGTTTTGGAAAGGAATACTTAACGAAAATCTTAGTTTTCTAGAGGGAGAAAGGCTCATTTCATTCCAAAATGCCCAATTGAGCTTAGTGAAGTTAACACAAGTATCTCTCCAAAAAGAACAATGTGTGTTGGAGGCTGCAGCATCTTGCCACGGGTTTCCCTGTGTGAGTTCACTTAGTTTTTAATGGAATTCTTTCTGCAATATGGGTTTCTCAAGGTTGTGATAGGCTCTCTAAATTGCAAAGAGGCTTCTGCAGCTGAGTTGAGGAAACACATGTATCTGTCTAAAGACAACCATTGATGTTAAAAGCAGTAGCATGTAGAACATTGTTTCCCTGTGAGAACCGAGTTAATTGTTGAAAGGAATACTTCAAGACAATCATAGTTTCCAAGCTGGAGAAAGGCTCATTTAGTTCCAAATAGGCCTATTCACCTGAGTTGAAGGAAAACACGTACCTCTGCAAAGACAACCATTTCTGTTAGAAGCATTGGCATGAAGAACATTGTTTCCAAGCAAGAATGGAGTCGTTTTTGACAGGATTACTTCCTGCAACATAGGTGTTTCAGGGTGGGGATAGGATCTGTTAGCTCCATTATAGGCCTATTCAGCTAAGTTGAAGGAAAACATATATCACTTCAAAAAAACCATCTTAGTTAGAAAGTGAAACATTTTGCATATTGTATCCTGTGACTGTCGATTTAGCTTTTGAAAGGGATCCTTCCTGCAACATAGGATTTTCAAAGAGGAGATAGGTACGTTTGCTTAAATAGGCCTATACAACTAAGAGGAAGAAACACATATATCAGGCAGAGGAAAACCATCTGTGTTCGAAGCATAAGCATCTAATTCATTGCTACCCTGTTAGAATTCTGTTAGTTTTTGACAGCAATACATCCTCTAAATCATTGTTTTGAAGCAGGAGAAAGGCTCTGTGTGATCCAGATAGGCCTTTTCAGCTATTTTGAAAGAACACATCTATCCTTCAGTAGAAATTCATCATTGTAAGAAGCACGAGTATTAGAACCTTGTTGCCCAGTGAGAATTGAGTTCATTTCTCACAGGAATACTTCCAGAATATCACAGTTTTCATGATGGGGAAAGGCTCACTTTGTTCACAAAAGACCTATTCAGCTGAGCTGAAGAAACACATGTACCTGTCCAAAGACCACCAACAGTAGTAGAAGGATTGGCATGTAGAACGTGGTTTGCAAGTGAGAACTTAGTTAATTTTTGAAAGGAATACTTCCTGGATATCATAGTTTTAAAGGAGGAGAAAGGCTTATTTTACTCCACATGGCTGATTCAACTGAGTTGAAGAAACACATGAATCTCGCTAAAGGAAACTTTCTGTCTTAGAGGTTGCAGCGTCATGCACATTCTTTCCCAGATACTTGAGTTGTACTTGAAGGGAATACATCTTGCAGCGTGGTTTTTCCCAGGTCGGGATAGGCTCTATTTGCTTCAAATCCGACTGTTTAGCTAAGGTGAGGACACAATGTATCTCTCGGTAGGAAATCTTCAGTGTTAGAAGCCGGAGTTTCAAGCACATTTTTTCCCTGTAAGTAATACATCAATAAAATCATAATTGTCTAGGTTTACAAAGCCTCTTTTAGAACCAAATAGTCCTGTTCAATTGAGTTGAAGAAACACATGTATCTCTCCAAAGGAAACCATCTATACTAGACCTTGCAGTGTCCTGCACATTGTTTCCCACATAGTTGAGTTAGTTTGTGAAAGGAATACATCTTGCAGCGTGTGTTTTCCTAGGTCGGGATAGGCTATGGGTGCTTCCCATCGGCCTGTTTAGCTAAGGTGAGGAAGCACATGTATCTCTCAGAAGGAAATCTTCAGTGTTAGAAGCAGGAGCTTCAATCACATTTTGTCCCTGTAATAATTGAGTAAGTTTTGGAAAGGAATAATTCCCTAAAATCATAATTTTCAACACTTAGAAAGGCTCATTTTGTTCCAAATTGGCCTATTCAGTTGAGTTGAAGAAACACAAGTATCTCTCCAAAGACACCCATGTTTGTAGAACAGAATGATGTAGAACATTGTTCTCTGTGAGAATAGAATTAGTTTTGCAAGGTATACTGCCTGCAACTTAGGTGGTTCAAGTTGGAGATAGGCTCTGTTTGCTCAAACTGGGCCAAGTGAGTTTCGATGTAGAAACACATGCATCGCTCCAAAAAATCATCTTTCTTAGAATCAGGAGGCTCGAGAACACTGTTTCCCTGTGAGAATTAAGTTAGTTTAGGAAGGAATACTGCCTGAAAACCATACTTTTCATGGTGGAGAAACGGTCACGTTGTTGCAAATAGGCCTGTTGAACTGAGTTGGAGAAACACATGTATATCTCCACAGACACCCATCTGTCCTTGAAGCAGGATGATGTGGGCTACTGATTTATTTGAGAATTGTGTTAGGTTTTCAAGGAATCCTTCCTGCAAATTAGGAGTTTCAAGGCGGAGATACACTGTGCATGCTCCAATTAGGCCTCTTCAGTGAATTTCAAGACACACATATATCTCTCGGAGGACAACCTTCTGTGTATGAATCAGAAGCAGATAGCACATTGTGGCATAGTGAGAATTGAGCTAATTTTGAAAAAAAACACTTCGTGAGAATCTATGTTTTCAACGGATATGTAGGTTCTGTTCATTCCAAATAGGCCATGTCAGCTAAGGTAAGGAAACCAATGTATCTCTCCAAAGGAAAACATGGGTGTTTGAAGCACGAGCTTCAAGCACATTGTTTCCCGGGTATAATTCCTTGAGTTTTTGAAAGCACAGCTGCCTGAAAATCATCATTTACAAGATGGAGAAAGGCTCATTTTGTTCCAAATAGCAGTATTCAGCTGATTTGGAGAAACACATGTGTCTCACCAGAGAAGACCTTGTCTGTAGAAAGCAGTAGGATGAAGAATGTTGTTTTGAAGGGATAACTGTCTTAGTTATTTAAGGAATACATCCTGCAAATCATAGTTTTCAAGGTGGATATGAGCTAAGTTTGCTCTAATTGGCCTACTCAGCACACCTGAAGAAACACATATATCACTCCAAAGAAAACCATCAGTCTTAGAAGCTGCAACATCGAGCGCATTGCTTTCTCTTGTGAAACGGTTAAGTATTTGAAAAGAATACCTCCTGTAACAAAGGGCTTTCAAGGTGGAGATAGGCTCTGTTTGCTCCAACTAGACCTATTCATGTGAGTGGAAAAATCTCATGAATCTCTCCAAAGTAAACCATGTGTGTTACATGCTGTAGCATCTATCATCCTGTTTCCCTGTGAAAATCAATTGAGGTTTTGAAAGGAATACTGCCTGCTACTCAAGTGTTTGAAGGTAAAGATAGGTTCTGTTTCCTCCAAACAGTCCTATTCAGACACCCTGAAGAAACACATACATCTATGCATATAATCCATTTCTGTTTTAAGCAGAAGCATCTAGCACACTGTTTCCCTGTGAGAATTCAGTCAGTTGTGAAAGGAATACTTTCTGCAACGTAGATGTTTCAAGGTGAAGATATGTTCTCTTTCTTCCAATTAAGACTATTCAGCTGACTTGAAGAAACACATATATCTCTCCAAATAAACCTACTACATCAGAAGCTGTAGCAGTTACCATATTGTTTCTGTGTGAGAATCGAATTCTGTTTTTCTTGGAATGTTCCTACAACTTACATGTTTCAAGGTGAACATAGGCTCAGTTAGCTCCAAATAGGCCTGTCTATCTCAGCTGAAGAAAACCATGTATCTCTCAAAGTAAAACCATTGGTGTTAGAGGAATGACAGTCTAGCGTATTGTTCTTTGTGAGAATTTAGTTAGTTTTTCAGAGGAATAGTTCCTGCAAATCACACTTTTCATGGCAGAGAAAGGCTCATTTCTTTAACAAATGGCCGACTTAGCTCAGTTGTAGAAATGCTACCTACCTCTCCAAAGGAAACCATGGATGTTAGTGGCTGCAGCATCCTGCACATTGTTTCCCCGTGAGAGTTTAGATAATTTTGGAAAGGAGCACTTCGTGCATTGTGGGTTTTTCAAGGTGTTGATAGACTGTCTTTCTTGTAAATGTGCCTATTCAGCCGAATTGAAGTAACTCATGGATCTCTCCCAAGACAACCATCTGTTTTAGAAGCAGAATCATATAGAACATCGTTTCCCTTTGTGAACTGAGTTACTTTTAATTAATACTTGCTGTAACTTAGATGTTTCAAGGTGGGGATAGGATCTGTTTGCTGCAGGTAGCCATGTTCTGCTAAGTTGAAGAAACACATGTATCTATGGACAGAAAACCATGTGTGTTAGAAGTGGGAGCGTGATGCTCATTGTTGTCCAGTTAAAATTGTGTTAGTTTTGGAAAGGAATACTTAATGAAAATCTTAGTTTTCTAGAGGGAGAAAGGCTCATTTCATTCCAAAATGCCCAATTGAGCTTAGTGAAGTTAACACAAGTATCTATCCAAAAAGAACAATGTGTGTTGGAGGCTGCAGCATCTTGCCACGGGTTTCCCTGTGTGAGTTCACTTAGTTTTTAATGGAATTCTTTCTGGAATATGGGTTTCTCAAGGTTGTGATAGGCTCTCTAAATTGCAAAGAGGCTTCTGCAGCTGAGTTGAGGAAACACATGTATCTGTCTAAAGACAACCATTGATGTTAAAAGCAGTAGCATGTAGAACATTGTTTCCCTGTGAGAACCGAGTTAATTGTTGAAAGGAATACTTCAAGACAATCATAGTTTCCAAGCTGGAGAAAGGCTCATTTAGTTCCAAATAGGCCTATTCACCTGAGTTGAAGGAAAACACGTACCTCTGCAAAGACAACCATTTCTGTTAGAAGCATTGGCATGAAGAACATTGTTTCCAAGCAAGAATGGAGTCGTTTTTGACAGGATTACTTCCTGCAACATAGGTGTTTCAGGGTGGGGATAGGATCTGTTAGCTCCATTATAGGCCTATTCAGCTAAGTTGAAGGAAAACATATATCACTTCAAAAAAACCATCTTAGTTAGAAAGTGAAACATTTTGCATATTGTATCCTGTGACTGTCGATTTAGCTTTTGAAAGGGATCCTTCCTGCAACATAGGATTTTCAAAGAGGAGATAGGTACGTTTGCTTAAATAGGCCTATACAACTAAGAGGAAGAAACACATATATCAGGCAGAGGAAAACCATCTGTGTTCGAAGCATAAGCATCTAATTCATTGCTACCCTGTTAGAATTCTGTTAGTTTTTGACAGCAATACATCCTCTAAATCATTGTTTTGAAGCAGGAGAAAGGCTCTGTGTGATCCAGATAGGCCTTTTCAGCTATTTTGAAAGAACACATCTATCCTTCAGTAGAAATTCATCATTGTAAGAAGCACGAGTATTAGAACCTTGTTGCCCAGTGAGAATTGAGTTCATTTCTCACAGGAATACTTCCAGAATATCACAGTTTTCATGATGGGGAAAGGCTCACTTTGTTCACAAAAGACCTATTCAGCTGAGCTGAAGAAACACATGTACCTGTCCAAAGACTACCAACAGTAGTAGAAGGATTGGCATGTAGAACGTGGTTTGCAAGTGAGAACTTAGTTAATTTTTGAAAGGAATACTTCCTGGATATCATAGTTTTAAAGGAGGAGAAAGGCTTATTTTACTCCACATGGCTGATTCAACTGAGTTGAAGAAACACATGAATCTCGCTAAAGGAAACTTTCTGTCTTAGAGGTTGCAGCGTCATGCACATTCTTTCCCAGATACTTGAGTTGTACTTGAAGGGAATACATCTTGCAGCGTGGTTTTTCCCAGGTCGGGATAGGCTCTATTTGCTTCAAATCCGACTGTTTAGCTAAGGTGAGGACACAATGTATCTCTCGGTAGGAAATCTTCAGTGTTAGAAGCAGGAGTTTCAAGCACATTTTTTCCCTGTAAGTAATACATCAATAAAATCATAATTGTCTAGGTTTACAAAGCCTCTTTTAGAACCAAATAGTCCTGTTCAATTGAGTTGAAGAAACACATGTATCTCTCCAAAGGAAACCATCTATACTAGACCTTGCAGTGTCCTGCACATTGTTTCCCACATAGTTGAGTTAGTTTGTGAAAGGAATACATCTTGCAGCGTGTGTTTTCCTAGGTCGGGATAGGCTATGGGTGCTTCCCATCGGCCTGTTTAGCTAAGGTGAGGAAGCACATGTATCTCTCAGAAGGAAATCTTCAGTGTTAGAAGCAGGAGCTTCAATCACATTTTGTCCCTGTAATAATTGAGTAAGTTTTGGAAAGGAATAATTCCCTAAAATCATAATTTTCAACACTTAGAAAGGCTCATTTTGTTCCAAATTGGCCTATTCAGTTGAGTTGAAGAAACACAAGTATCTCTCCAAAGACACCCATGTTTGTAGAACAGAATGATGTAGAACATTGTTCTCTGTGAGAATAGAATTAGTTTTGCAAGGTATACTGCCTGCAACTTAGGTGGTTCAAGTTGGAGATAGGCTCTGTTTGCTCAAACTGGGCCAAGTGAGTTTCGATGTAGAAACACATGCATCGCTCCAAAAAATCATCTTTCTTAGAATCAGGAGGCTCGAGAACACTGTTTCCCTGTGAGAATTAAGTTAGTTTAGGAAGGAATACTGCCTGAAAACCATACTTTTCATGGTGGAGAAACGGTCACGTTGTTGCAAATAGGCCTGTTGAACTGAGTTGGAGAAACACATGTATATCTCCACAGACACCCATCTGTCCTTGAAGCAGGATGATGTGGGCTACTGATTTATTTGAGAATTGTGTTAGGTTTTCAAGGAATCCTTCCTGCAAATTAGGAGTTTCAAGGCGGAGATACACTGTGCATGCTCCAATTAGGCCTCTTCAGTGAATTTCAAGACACACATATATCTCTCGGAGGACAACCTTCTGTGTATGAATCAGAAGCAGATAGCACATTGTGGCATAGTGAGAATTGAGCTAATTTTGAAAAAAAACACTTCGTGAGAATCTATGTTTTCAACGGATATGTAGGTTCTGTTCATTCCAAATAGGCCATGTCAGCTAAGGTAAGGAAACCAATGTATCTCTCCAAAGGAAAACATGGGTGTTTGAAGCACGAGCTTCAAGCACATTGTTTCCCGGGTATAATTCCTTGAGTTTTTGAAAGCACAGCTGCCTGAAAATCATCATTTACAAGATGGAGAAAGGCTCATTTTGTTCCAAATAGCAGTATTCAGCTGATTTGGAGAAACACATGTGTCTCACCAGAGAAGACCTTGTCTGTAAAAAGCAGTAGGATGAAGAATGTTGTTTTGAAGGGATAACTGTCTTAGTTATTTAAGGAATACATCCTGCAAATCATAGTTTTCAAGGTGGATATGAGCTAAGTTTGCTCTAATTGGCCTACTCAGCACACCTGAAGAAACACATATATCACTCCAAAGAAAACCATCAGTCTTAGAAGCTGCAACATCGAGCGCATTGCTTTCTCTTGTGAAACGGTTAAGTATTTGAAAAGAATACCTCCTGTAACAAAGGGCTTTCAAGGTGGAGATAGGCTCTGTTTGCTACAACTAGACCTATTCATGTGAGTGGAAAAATCTCATGAATCTCTCCAAAGTAAACCATGTGTGTTACATGCTGTAGCATCTATCATCCTGTTTCCCTGTGAAAATCAATTGAGGTTTTGAAAGGAATACTGCCTGCTACTCAAGTGTTTGAAGGTAAAGATAGGTTCTGTTTCCTCCAAACAGTCCTATTCAGACACCCTGAAGAAACACATACATCTATGCATATAATCCATTTCTGTTTTAAGCAGAAGCATCTAGCACACTGTTTCCCTGTGAGAATTCAGTCAGTTGTGAAAGGAATACTTTCTGCAACGTAGATGTTTCAAGGTGAAGATATGTTCTCTTTCTTCCAATTAAGACTATTCAGCTGACTTGAAGAAACACATATATCTCTCCAAATAAACCTACTACATCAGAAGCTGTAGCAGTTACCATATTGTTTCTGTGTGAGAATCGAATTCTGTTTTTCTTGGAATGTTCCTACAACTTACATGTTTCAAGGTGAACATAGGCTCAGTTAGCTCCAAATAGGCCTGTCTATCTCAGCTGAAGAAAACCATGTATCTCTCAAAGTAAAACCATTGGTGTTAGAGGAATGACAGTCTAGCGTATTGTTCTTTGTGAGAATTGAGTTAGTTTTTCAGAGGAATAGTTCCTGCAAATCACACTTTTCATGGCAGAGAAAGGCTCATTTCTTTAACAAATGGCCGACTTAGCTCAGTTGTAGAAATGCTACCTACCTCTCCAAAGGAAACCATGGATGTTAGTGGCTGCAGCATCCTGCACATTGTTTCCCCGTGAGAGTTTAGATAATTTTGGAAAGGAGCACTTCGTGCATTGTGGGTTTTTCAAGGTGTTGATAGACTGTCTTTCTTGTAAATGTGCCTATTCAGCCGAATTGAAGTAACTCATGGATCTCTCCCAAGACAACCATCTGTTTTAGAAGCAGAATCATATAGAACATCGTTTCCCTTTGTGAACTGAGTTACTTTTAATTAATACTTGCTGTAACTTAGATGTTTCAAGGTGGGGATAGGATCTGTTTGCTGCAGGTAGCCATGTTCTGCTAAGTTGAAGAAACACATGTATCTATGGACAGAAAACCATGTGTGTTAGAAGTGGGAGCGTGATGCTCATTGTTGTCCAGTTAAAATTGTGTTAGTTTTGGAAAGGAATACTTAATGAAAATCTTAGTTTTCTAGAGGGAGAAAGGCTCATTTCATTCCAAAATGCCCAATTGAGCTTAGTGAAGTTAACACAAGTATCTATCCAAAAAGAACAATGTGTGTTGGAGGCTGCAGCATCTTGCCACGGGTTTCCCTGTGTGAGTTCACTTAGTTTTTAATGGAATTCTTTCTGGAATATGGGTTTCTCAAGGTTGTGATAGGCTCTCTAAATTGCAAAGAGGCTTCTGCAGCTGAGTTGAGGAAACACATGTATCTGTCTAAAGACAACCATTGATGTTAAAAGCAGTAGCATGTAGAACATTGTTTCCCTGTGAGAACCGAGTTAATTGTTGAAAGGAATACTTCAAGACAATCATAGTTTCCAAGCTGGAGAAAGGCTCATTTAGTTCCAAATAGGCCTATTCACCTGAGTTGAAGGAAAACACGTACCTCTGCAAAGACAACCATTTCTGTTAGAAGCATTGGCATGAAGAACATTGTTTCCAAGCAAGAATGGAGTCGTTTTTGACAGGATTACTTCCTGCAACATAGGTGTTTCAGGGTGGGGATAGGATCTGTTAGCTCCATTATAGGCCTATTCAGCTAAGTTGAAGGAAAACATATATCACTTCAAAAAAACCATCTTAGTTAGAAAGTGAAACATTTTGCATATTGTATCCTGTGACTGTCGATTTAGCTTTTGAAAGGGATCCTTCCTGCAACATAGGATTTTCAAAGAGGAGATAGGTACGTTTGCTTAAATAGGCCTATACAACTAAGAGGAAGAAACACATATATCAGGCAGAGGAAAACCATCTGTGTTCGAAGCATAAGCATCTAATTCATTGCTACCCTGTTAGAATTCTGTTAGTTTTTGACAGCAATACATCCTCTAAATCATTGTTTTGAAGCAGGAGAAAGGCTCTGTGTGATCCAGATAGGCCTTTTCAGCTATTTTGAAAGAACACATCTATCCTTCAGTAGAAATTCATCATTGTAAGAAGCACGAGTATTAGAACCTTGTTGCCCAGTGAGAATTGAGTTCATTTCTCACAGGAATACTTCCAGAATATCACAGTTTTCATGATGGGGAAAGGCTCACTTTGTTCACAAAAGACCTATTCAGCTGAGCTGAAGAAACACATGTACCTGTCCAAAGACCACCAACAGTAGTAGAAGGATTGGCATGTAGAACGTGGTTTGCAAGTGAGAACTTAGTTAATTTTTGAAAGGAATACTTCCTGGATATCATAGTTTTAAAGGAGGAGAAAGGCTTATTTTACTCCACATGGCTGATTCAACTGAGTTGAAGAAACACATGAATCTCGCTAAAGGAAACTTTCTGTCTTAGAGGTTGCAGCGTCATGCACATTCTTTCCCAGATACTTGAGTTGTACTTGAAGGGAATACATCTTGCAGCGTGGTTTTTCCCAGGTCGGGATAGGCTCTATTTGCTTCAAATCCGACTGTTTAGCTAAGGTGAGGACACAATGTATCTCTCGGTAGGAAATCTTCAGTGTTAGAAGCCGGAGTTTCAAGCACATTTTTTCCCTGTAAGTAATACATCAATAAAATCATAATTGTCTAGGTTTACAAAGCCTCTTTTAGAACCAAATAGTCCTGTTCAATTGAGTTGAAGAAACACATGTATCTCTCCAAAGGAAACCATCTATACTAGACCTTGCAGTGTCCTGCACATTGTTTCCCACATAGTTGAGTTAGTTTGTGAAAGGAATACATCTTGCAGCGTGTGTTTTCCTAGGTCGGGATAGGCTATGGGTGCTTCCCATTGGCCTGTTTAGCTAAGGTGAGGAAGCACATGTATCTCTCAGAAGGAAATCTTCAGTGTTAGAAGCAGGAGCTTCAATCACATTTTGTCCCTGTAATAATTGAGTAAGTTTTGGAAAGGAATAATTCCCTAAAATCATAATTTTCAACACTTAGAAAGGCTCATTTTGTTCCAAATTGGCCTATTCAGTTGAGTTGAAGAAACACAAGTATCTCTCCAAAGACACCCATGTTTGTAGAACAGAATGATGTAGAACATTGTTCTCTGTGAGAATAGAATTAGTTTTGCAAGGTATACTGCCTGCAACTTAGGTGGTTCAAGTTGGAGATAGGCTCTGTTTGCTCAAACTGGGCCAAGTGAGTTTCGATGTAGAAACACATGCATCGCTCCAAAAAATCATCTTTCTTAGAATCAGGAGGCTCGAGAACACTGTTTCCCTGTGAGAATTAAGTTAGTTTAGGAAGGAATACTGCCTGAAAACCATACTTTTCATGGTGGAGAAACGGTCACGTTGTTGCAAATAGGCCTGTTGAACTGAGTTGGAGAAACACATGTATATCTCCACAGACACCCATCTGTCCTTGAAGCAGGATGATGTGGGCTACTGATTTATTTGAGAATTGTGTTAGGTTTTCAAGGAATCCTTCCTGCAAATTAGGAGTTTCAAGGCGGAGATACACTGTGCATGCTCCAATTAGGCCTCTTCAGTGAATTTCAAGACACACATATATCTCTCGGAGGACAACCTTCTGTGTATGAATCAGAAGCAGATAGCACATTGTGGCATAGTGAGAATTGAGCTAATTTTGAAAAAAAACACTTCGTGAGAATCTATGTTTTCAACGGATATGTAGGTTCTGTTCATTCCAAATAGGCCATGTCAGCTAAGGTAAGGAAACCAATGTATCTCTCCAAAGGAAAACATGGGTGTTGGAAGCACGAGCTTAAAGCACATTGTTTCCCGGGTATAATTCATTGAGTTTTTGAAAGCACAGCTGCCTGAAAATCATCATTTACAAGATGGAGAAAGGCTCATTTTGTTCCAAATAGCAGTATTCAGCTGATTTGGAGAAACACATGTGTCTCACCAGAGAAGACCTTGTCTGTAAAAAGCAGTAGGATGAAGAATGTTGTTTTGAAGGGATAACTGTCTTAGTTATTTAAGGAATACATCCTGCAAATCATAGTTTTCAAGGTGGATATGAGCTAAGTTTGCTCTAATTGGCCTACTCAGCACACCTGAAGAAACACATATATCACTCCAAAGAAAACCATCAGTCTTAGAAGCTGCAACATCGAGCGCATTGCTTTCTCTTGTGAAACGGTTAAGTATTTGAAAAGAATACCTCCTGTAACAAAGGGCTTTCAAGGTGGAGATAGGCTCTGTTTGCTACAACTAGACCTATTCATGTGAGTGGAAAAATCTCATGAATCTCTCCAAAGTAAACCATGTGTGTTACATGCTGTAGCATCTATCATCCTGTTTCCCTGTGAAAATCAATTGAGGTTTTGAAAGGAATACTGCCTGCTACTCAAGTGTTTGAAGGTAAAGATAGGTTCTGTTTCCTCCAAACAGTCCTATTCAGACACCCTGAAGAAACACATACATCTATGCATATAATCCATTTCTGTTTTAAGCAGAAGCATCTAGCACACTGTTTCCCTGTGAGAATTCAGTCAGTTGTGAAAGGAATACTTTCTGCAACGTAGATATTTCAAGGTGAAGATATGTTCTCTTTCTTCCAATTAAGCCTATTCAGCTGACTTGAAGAAACACATATATCTCTCCAAATAAACCTACCACATCAGAAGCTGTAGCAGTTACCATATTGTTTCTGTGTGAGAATCGAATTCTGTTTTTCTTGGAATGTTCCTACAACTTACATGTTTCAAGGTGAACATAGGCTCAGTTAGCTCCAAATAGGCCTGTCTATCTCAGCTGAAGTAAACCATGTATCTCTCAAAGTAAAACCATTGGTGTTAGAGGAATGACAGTCTAGCGTATTGTTCTTTGTGAGAATTGAGTTAGTTTTTCAGAGGAATACTTCCTGCAAATCACACTTTTCATGGCAGAGAAAGGCTCATTTCTTTAACAAATGGCCGACTTAGCTCAGTTGTAGAAATGCTACCTACCTCTCCAAAGGAAACCATGGATGTTAGTGGCTGCAGCATCCTGCAAATTGTTTCCCCGTGAGAGTTTAGATAATTTTGGAAAGGAGCACTTCGTGCATTGTGGGTTTTTCAAGGTGTTGATAGACTGTCTTTCTTGTAAATGTGCCTATTCAGCCGAATTGAAGTAACTCATGGATCTCTCCCAAGACAACCATCTGTTTTAGAAGCAGAATCATGTAGAACATCGTTTCCCTTTGTGAACTGAGTTACTTTTAATTAATACTTGCTGTAACTTAGATGTTTCAAGGTGGGGATAGGATCTGTTTGCTGCAGGTAGCCATGTTCTGCTAAGTTGAAGAAACACATGTATCTATGGACAGAAAACCATGTGTGTTAGAAGTGGGAGCGTGATGCTCATTGTTGTCCAGTTAAAATTGTGTTAGTTTTGGAAAGGAATACTTAATGAAAATCTTAGTTTTCTAGAGGGAGAAAGGCTCATTTCATTCCAAAATGCCCAATTGAGCTTAGTGAAGTTAACACAAGTATCTCTCCAAAAAGAACAATGTGTGTTGGAGGCTGCAGCATCTTGCCACGGGTTTCCCTGTGTGAGTTCACTTAGTTTTTAATGGAATTCTTTCTGGAATATGGGTTTCTCAAGGTTGTGATAGGCTCTCTAAATTGCAAAGAGGCTTCTGCAGCTGAGTTGAGGAAACACATGTATCTGTCTAAAGACAACCATTGATGTTAAAAGCAGTAGCATGTAGAACATTGTTTCCCTGTGAGAACCGAGTTAATTGTTGAAAGGAATACTTCAAGACAATCATAGTTTCCAAGCTGGAGAAAGGCTCATTTAGTTCCAAATAGGCCTATTCACCTGAGTTGAAGGAAAACACGGACCTCTGCAAAGACAACCATTTCTGTTAGAAGCATTGGCATGAAGAACATTGTTTCCAAGCAAGAATGGAGTCGTTTTTGACAGGATTACTTCCTGCAACATAGGTGTTTCAGGGTGGGGATAGGATCTGTTAGCTCCATTATAGGCCTATTCAGCTAAGTTGAAGGAAAACATATATCACTTCAAAAAAACCATCTTAGTTAGAAAGTGAAACATTTTGCATATTGTATCCTGTGACTGTCGATTTAGCTTTTGAAAGGGATCCTTCCTGCAACATAGGATTTTTCAAAGAGGAGATAGGCTACGTTTGCTTAAATAGGCCTATACAACTAAGAGGAAGAAACACATATATCAGGCAGAGGAAAACCATCTGTGTTCGAAGCATAAGCATCTAATTCATTGCTACCCTGTTAGAATTCTGTTAGTTTTTGACAGCAATACATCCTCTAAATCATTGTTTTGAAGCAGGAGAAAGGCTCTGTGTGATCCAGATAGGCCTTTTCAGCTATTTTGAAAGAACACATCTATCCTTCAGTAGAAATTCATCATTGTAAGAAGCACGAGTATTAGAACCTTGTTGCCCAGTGAGAATTGAGTTCATTTCTCACAGGAATACTTCCAGAATATCACAGTTTTCATGATGGGGAAAGGCTCACTTTGTTCACAATAGACCTATTCAGCTGAGCTGAAGAAACACATGTACCTGTCCAAAGACCACCAACAGTAGTAGAAGGATTGGCATGTAGAACGTGGTTTGCAAGTGAGAACTTAGTTAATTTTTGAAAGGAATACTTCCTGGATATCATAGTTTTAAAGGAGGAGAAAGGCTTATTTTACTCCACATGGCTGATTCAACTGAGTTGAAGAAACACATGAATCTCGCTAAAGGAAACTTTCTGTCTTAGAGGTTGCAGCGTCATGCACATTCTTTCCCAGAGACTTGAGTTGTACTTGAAGGGAATACATCTTGCAGCGTGGTTTTTCCCAGGTCGGGATAGGCTCTATTTGCTTCAAATCCGACTGTTTAGCTAAGGTGAGGACACAATGTATCTCTCGGTAGGAAATCTTCAGTGTTAGAAGCAGGAGTTTCAAGCACATTTTTTCCCTGTAAGTAATACATCAATAAAATCATAATTGTCTAGGTTTACAAAGCCTCTTTTAGAACCAAATAGTCCTGTTCAATTGAGTTGAAGAAACACATGTATCTCTCCAAAGGAAACCATCTATACTAGACCTTGCAGTGTCCTGCACATTGTTTCCCACATAGTTGAGTTAGTTTGTGAAAGGAATACATCTTGCAGCGTGTGTTTTCCTAGGTCGGGATAGGCTATGGGTGCTTCCCATCGGCCTGTTTAGCTAAGGTGAGGAAGCACATGTATCTCTCAGAAGGAAATCTTCAGTGTTAGAAGCAGGAGCTTCAATCACATTTTGTCCCTGTAATAATTGAGTAAGTTTTGGAAAGGAATAATTCCCTAAAATCATAATTTTCAACACTTAGAAAGGCTCATTTTGTTCCAAATTGGCCTATTCAGTTGAGTTGAAGAAACACAAGTATCTCTCCAAAGACACCCATGTTTGTAGAACAGAATGATGTAGAACATTGTTCTCTGTGAGAATAGAATTAGTTTTGCAAGGTATACTGCCTGCAACTTAGGTGGTTCAAGTTGGAGATAGGCTCTGTTTGCTCAAACTGGGCCAAGTGAGTTTCGATGTAGAAACACATGTATCGCTCCAAAAAATCATCTTTCTTAGAATCAGGAGGCTCGAGAACACTGTTTCCCTGTGAGAATTAAGTTAGTTTAGGAAGGAATACTGCCTGAAAACCATACTTTTCGTGGTGGAGAAACGGTCACGTTGTTGCAAATAGGCCTGTTGAACTGAGTTGGAGAAACACATGTATATCTCCACAGACACCCATCTGTCCTTGAAGCAGGATGATGTGGGCTACTGATTTATTTGAGAATTGTGTTAGGTTTTCAAGGAATCCTTCCTGCAAATTAGGAGTTTCAAGGCGGAGATACACTGTGCATGCTCCAATTAGGCCTCTTCAGTGAATTTCAAGACACACATGTATCTCTCGGAGGACAACCTTCTGTGTATGAATCAGAAGCAGATAGCACATTGTGGCATAGTGAGAATTGAGCTAATTTTGAAAAAAAACACTTCGTGAGAATCTATGTTTTCAACGGATATGTAGGTTCTGTTCATTCCAAATAGGCCATGTCAGCTAAGGTAAGGAAACCAATGTATCTCTCCAAAGGAAAACATGGGTGTTGGAAGCACGAGCTTCAAGCACATTGTTTCCCGGGTATAATTCATTGAGTTTTTGAAAGCACAGCTGCCTGAAAATCATCATTTACAAGATGGAGAAAGGCTCATTTTGTTCCAAATAGCAGTATTCAGCTGATTTGGAGAAACACATGTGTCTCACCAGAGAAGACCTTGTCTGTAAAAAGCAGTAGGATGAAGAATGTTGTTTTGAAGGGATAACTGTCTTAGTTATTTAAGGAATACATCCTGCAAATCATAGTTTTCAAGGTGGATATGAGCTAAGTTTGCTCTAATTGGCCTACTCAGCACACCTGAAGAAACACATATATCACTCCAAAGAAAACCATCAGTCTTAGAAGCTGCAACATCGAGCGCATTGCTTTCTCTTGTGAAACGGTTAAGTATTTGAAAAGAATACCTCCTGTAACAAAGGGCTTTCAAGGTGGAGATAGGCTCTGTTTGCTACAACTAGACCTATTCATGTGAGTGGAAAAATCTCATGAATCTCTCCAAAGTAAACCATGTGTGTTACATGCTGTAGCATCTATCATCCTGTTTCCCTGTGAAAATCAATTGAGGTTTTGAAAGGAATACTGCCTGCTACTCAAGTGTTTGAAGGTAAAGATAGGTTCTGTTTCCTCCAAACAGTCCTATTCAGACACCCTGAAGAAACACATACATCTATGCATATAATCCATTTCTGTTTTAAGCAGAAGCATCTAGCACACTGTTTCCCTGTGAGAATTCAGTCAGTTGTGAAAGGAATACTTTCTGCAACGTAGATATTTCAAGGTGAAGATATGTTCTCTTTCTTCCAATTAAGCCTATTCAGCTGACTTGAAGAAACACATATATCTCTCCAAATAAACCTACCACATCAGAAGCTGTAGCAGTTACCATATTGTTTCTGTGTGAGAATCGAATTCTGTTTTTCTTGGAATGTTCCTACAACTTACATGTTTCAAGGTGAACATAGGCTCAGTTAGCTCCAAATAGGCCTGTCTATCTCAGCTGAAGTAAACCATGTATCTCTCAAAGTAAAACCATTGGTGTTAGAGGAATGACAGTCTAGCGTATTGTTCTTTGTGAGAATTGAGTTAGTTTTTCAGAGGAATACTTCCTGCAAATCACACTTTTCATGGCAGAGAAAGGCTCATTTCTTTAACAAATGGCCGACTTAGCTCAGTTGTAGAAATGCTACCTACCTCTCCAAAGGAAACCATGGATGTTAGTGGCTGCAGCATCCTGCAAATTGTTTCCCCGTGAGAGTTTAGATAATTTTGGAAAGGAGCACTTCGTGCATTGTGGGTTTTTCAAGGTGTTGATAGACTGTCTTTCTTGTAAATGTGCCTATTCAGCCGAATTGAAGTAACTCATGGATCTCTCCCAAGACAACCATCTGTTTTAGAAGCAGAATCATGTAGAACATCGTTTCCCTTTGTGAACTGAGTTACTTTTAATTAATACTTGCTGTAACTTAGATGTTTCAAGGTGGGGATAGGATCTGTTTGCTGCAGGTAGCCATGTTCTGCTAAGTTGAAGAAACACATGTATCTATGGACAGAAAACCATGTGTGTTAGAAGTGGGAGCGTTTTGCTCATTGTTGTCCAGTTAAAATTGTGTTAGTTTTGGAAAGGAATACTTAATGAAAATCTTAGTTTTCTAGAGGGAGAAAGGCTCATTTCATTCCAAAATGCCCAATTGAGCTTAGTGAAGTTAACACAAGTATCTCTCCAAAAAGAACAATGTGTGTTGGAGGCTGCAGCATCTTGCCACGGGTTTCCCTGTGTGAGTTCACTTAGTTTTTAATGGAATTCTTTCTGGAATATGGGTTTCTCAAGGTTGTGATAGGCTCTCTAAATTGCAAAGAGGCTTCTGCAGCTGAGTTGAGGAAACACATGTATCTGTCTAAAGACAACCATTGATGTTAAAAGCAGTAGCATGTAGAACAGTGTTTCCCTGTGAGAACCGAGTTAATTGTTGAAAGGAATACTTCAAGACAATCATAGTTTCCAAGCTGGAGAAAGGCTCATTTAGTTCCAATTAGGCCTATTCACCTGAGTTGAAGGAAAACACGTACCTCTGCAAAGACAACCATTTCTGTTAGAAGCATTGGCATGAAGAACATTGTTTCCAAGCAAGAATGGAGTCGTTTTTGACAGGATTACTTCCTGCAACATAGGTGTTTCAGGGTGGGGATAGGATCTGTTAGCTCCATTATAGGCCTATTCAGCTAAGTTGAAGGAAAACATATATCACTTCAAAAAAACCATCTTAGTTAGAAAGTGAAACATTTTGCATATTGTATCCTGTGACTGTCGATTTAGCTTTTGAAAGGGATCCTTCCTGCAACATAGGATTTTTCAAAGAGGAGATAGGCTACGTTTGCTTAAATAGGCCTATACAACTAAGAGGAAGAAACACATATATCAGGCAGAGGAAAACCATCTGTGTTCGAAGCATAAGCATCTAATTCATTGCTACCCTGTTAGAATTCTGTTAGTTTTTGACAGCAATACATCCTCTAAATCATTGTTTTGAAGCAGGAGAAAGGCTCTGTGTGATCCAGATAGGCCTTTTCAGCTATTTTGAAAGAACACATCTATCCTTCAGTAGAAATTCATCATTGTAAGAAGCACGAGTATTAGAACCTTGTTGCCCAGTGAGAATTGAGTTCATTTCTCACAGGAATACTTCCAGAATATCACAGTTTTCATGATGGGGAAAGGCTCACTTTGTTCACAATAGACCTATTCAGCTGAGCTGAAGAAACACATGTACCTGTCCAAAGACCACCAACAGTAGTAGAAGGATTGGCATGTAGAACGTGGTTTGCAAGTGAGAACTTAGTTAATTTTTGAAAGGAATACTTCCTGGATATCATAGTTTTAAAGGAGGAGAAAGGCTTATTTTACTCCACATGGCTGATTCAACTGAGTTGAAGAAACACATGAATCTCGCTAAAGGAAACTTTCTGTCTTAGAGGTTGCAGCGTCATGCACATTCTTTCCCAGAGACTTGAGTTGTACTTGAAGGGAATACATCTTGCAGCGTGGTTTTTCCCAGGTCGGGATAGGCTCTATTTGCTTCAAATCCGACTGTTTAGCTAAGGTGAGGACACAATGTATCTCTCGGTAGGAAATCTTCAGTGTTAGAAGCAGGAGTTTCAAGCACATTTTTTCCCTGTAAGTAATACATCAATAAAATCATAATTGTCTAGGTTTACAAAGCCTCTTTTAGAACCAAATAGTCCTGTTCAATTGAGTTGAAGAAACACATGTATCTCTCCAAAGGAAACCATCTAT